>NC_143569.1:77057500-78257500 GCF_054136105.1 Typopeltis vanoorti | reverse complement strand
GACTGCTGCAGACGACATTGTTGAGATATTCAGTGAACAATTTATAAGGGCATTTCATCCTTATCAGGATGAAATCATGAAAAAGCAAGGACATAGGAGAGGATGGTTTAATTGTGAGCAAGAAGGAGGTATATGAGGAAATAAATAAGCTTCATGTCAACAAAGCAATAGGATTTGATGACATATCACAACATGTCATCTTAAGGGAATGTTCCAGGAAATTCGTAGTAGCACTGACATGGCTATTTAATAAGTATTACAATAGCACAGATTCTAAGAGAGTAGAAAAAAGGTAAAATTGTTCCACTGCATAAAGGTGGTAATAATGCTGTGGCTACAAATAATAGGCAAATCTGTATATCTGGAGTTGTGGTTAAGGTACTGGATAGATTGGTAAGAACTAGGATGGGTTTGTTAATGCAAGATCATGTTTTACTAACTTATTTATATACTATAACAAGGCGACAAATGTCTTTGACAAGGGAGATGCATATACAGTGGTATACTTAGATTTTGCAAAAACTTTGCTTTTGATAGACGGCCACGTGACAAGCTGTTAAATAAATTGAAATAGATGGGATTAGATAACAGACTTCTGAGTTGGATCAGTGATGGGCTGTCAGATAGGCATCAGAAAGTTGTATATGGGAGTGCAGTGTCCTGAAGGAGGAGGGTCACTAGTGGTGGTATGCCATAGGGTTCTGTATTGGGACCATTGCTGTTCAATTTGTATATTAATGATATTAGGATGCGTTTAACTGGTGAAATGGAACTGTTTGCAGATGATACAGAATTGGAGACAGCAATGCAGAATCAAGCAGATGTATGGCCTTACAGGAGGACTTGAATAGATTGTATGAATAGGCAGGTAAATGGAACTATCAATTAAATGTTACAAAGTTTTGAAATTTGGTAAGCAATGATGGGATGCAAAGTATACACTTGGTGGGGAAACTTTAAAGGAGGTAGTGGAGAGACCTGGGAGTGGTGGTGGACAAGGAACTGA
Source organism: Typopeltis vanoorti (assembly GCF_054136105.1). NCBI lineage: Eukaryota > Metazoa > Arthropoda > Arachnida > Uropygi > Thelyphonidae > Typopeltis > Typopeltis vanoorti. The sequence goes on along the minus strand of NC_143569.1, from coordinate 78,256,494 downwards.
AATTCGGTGAGACTGATTTTATATATATATATATATATATATATGAGTGCATTGTATTCACATAGCCAGTGGCACATTCAAGATTTAATCTTGGAGGGGGCCGAGCACTCAAGATTTAATCTTGGGGGGGGGGGGCGAGTTGTAGACGATTTGAGAGTACACACTATGCATTGCATACAAGCTATGACTGAACATCTGCAGTGATCTAAATGATCTCCTCTGGCCCGACTCAGGCAAACAAAGTAGCACCCGAGCAATGCTTCATTCGCTTTGTGTTCACAGCAGCCAGGATTCCTGAGTGCTATAGGGTATTCCCACCTTATGTGATCGTTAATTCATAAGTAGCATAGAAATAGAAGCCAACATAAAAAAATAATAATAATAATAATTTTAATTAGGAAAATATTTTTGGAAATTTTTCTAGTGTTTTTTGCCTTTTTCTTTTGGGGGACCAGGGCCCCTTCGCCCTCTCCCTGGGTGCGCCAATGCACATAGCTATCATTAATCTCTGCAGACCCCACTTAGCTCTGCAATATAGTATATGCCATCTCATTTTTCAAGCCACTCTTCCTAAATGAGGCAATTCTTGCTGCCTTCTAACTCCTTTATCCAACGCTCTTGCCCAGTAAACTACAGTTCTCAAGAATGCCTGCACCCTTCTTTGTTCAAATGCAATCCATCTTTCACATACAGTTCCCTTTTATTCTCAAATGCACTCCAAGTATCCACATATTCCAGACATTTCTTCCTACACATTCTTGCTACCCATCTCATTCATTATCTCTGCTCGTCTCCCTTACTCTGTATTATAATACAGGCAACACAGTCATTATCTTTCTTCTCCCAATGTTCTGCTGCTGCATAATCCTAACATCAAACTTAAATCTCTTGCTAAATGATTCACACTACCTCGCAGGTCATTTGCACCAACCATCACTATTATCTTGCTTCATTGCCACATTACCATTCCTCCAGGCAAGCACTAATCTAATGCTCTACTTTGCACTCCCAAATCATCAACTCTCCATGCATCCTCATGGTGCCATTCATTCTTCTCTCGCTGGTATTCCTGATCCTTTCCACTTCCACTTTCTCCTCTGCTCCCAAACTCAACTTTCTGCAATTTTCTCTATTTTCCTGTTTCTCCCATTATCTCACCTTGATCTTGCACTCTTGTTCTCCTTGCACCAGCTAACATCTCTAGTCTCTTAATCTCTTCATAGATAATTAACCCAACAGTTTAAACATGTAAATAAATGATTATAAGTAAGGTTAGTAAATATTACATATTGTTTCATAGCCACATGGATAAAGCAATGTCTTTGAAACATACATTGTTTCAACTGAGTACTCACAAGAATACGGTTTTCACCATCAGAGCAGCTTGATATTGCAAAACCTAAAAGAAACCATATCCAACCACAGGCAGGTAGTCTGTTAATGTCCTTGCATGAGGATTTGGGAATAATAGTAAACAATGCTGAGAGCCTCTGTAGCTCAGTCAGTATAGATGAAGCCCTTTGGTTGGAAAGACCTGGGTTTGATTCCCATCCAAGATGTGAGGAACCTTTATCTTGTCTCTTTCGACTAAAGTATAGTTTAAACATGTAAATAAATGATTAAAAGTAAGGTTAATAAATATTACATATTGTTTCATAGCCACATGGATAAAGCAATGTCTTTGAAACATACATTGTTTCAACTGAGTACTCACAAGAATACGGTCTTCACCATCAGAGCAGCTTGGTATTGCAAAACTTAAAAGAAACCATATCCAACCCCAGGCAGGTAGTCTGTGAATGTCCTTGCGCGAGGATTTGGGAATATTAGTAAACAATGCTGAGAGCCTCTGTAGCTCAGTCAGTATAGATGAAGCCCTTTGGTTGGAAAGACCTGGATTTGATTCCCATCCAAGATGTGAGGAACCTTTATCTTGTCTCTTTTGACTAAAGGTGAGTTAGCACTGTAATTCAGTTCTGGTGAGTTAAGCGATCTAATAAGGGTCTTCCAGATCACGGGCAAGATTAGTCCTTGGTTCCTGTTAAGGTTTTGTGTACAGCGGGCAACTGCTGTGGCTTCTTTAATAAATCGGGAATGGAAGTCCTCCTCTATATAAGGAATTGTGCTTCTATCCCACTCTATGACATGGTTCGTTCTTGAGAAGTGAAAAGCTAACCCCGATTTTTCTTCTCTGTTATGCCAGCAGATGCCAACAGCCTTAGTTGGTGAAACTAGTTGGTAAAGCATAGTTGTTTATTATATGTACTTGATCAATATAGTCCCATTAAAGGTGAGTTAGCCAGTCTCATACAGAAGTAGCAGGTTTTTTCATCTGGAAATGCAGATTTTTCATCCCCCAGAACAGGCAAACAAGCCCTGTGACCACATGCATCTACAGACATAGGACGGACGGATGGGGACACACACACACACACACACACACACACACACACACACACACACACACACACAGAGGTATAGGGCCAACACCTTATCCTCAAGACAATCGCGGTTGTGAAGTCTACAGCTAAGAACCTCAATGGTTCATGAAAAGCTTAAAACAAGACAAGTAAACAATGCTGAAGTTCAAAGGAATGACATACTGAAAAAGTAGACAAAAAAATAAAATAAAGCTTTGATATAGACACATGTGAACTAATGTGCACAAATTTGGGTACCTGGGTTCCTTGAGGATGAGGAAGTGGTGGAGAGAATCCAGAGGTAAGTAATCAAGATGCATGGAATATTCTCTATGAGGATATATACTGAAGATTTATGGATTACTTAACTGGTTGATAAGTGGAATATGATAGGATATTATAAAACCTGGAAGTTACAAATGGAGTTTTATAGGATTGATGCAAAATAACTTTTTCAATACATGAAAAGAAGGGAGAAAACAAGAGGTCATCCCTGAAAATTGTGTCAGAATTTGATGGTTAGTAGGAGTTTTTTTTTTTTTTTTTTTTTGACAGGAGACTGGTGAACGAGTGGAATGAATTGTCAGAGGTAGTTGTGAGTGCACTATCAGTGAATGAGTTCAAGTATTGTATGAATAGTTAATGAGGGCTCCATGCACAGAAACTTTAGAATCCATGGAGATAACTACATAAAAAAAATAGTTTTTTCTAATATTAAATCAACATACAAAATGCTGTAATATCTATAGCACATCAATGCTATGTGTGGACAAAAAGTCAAGCAGGAAGAAGGATTCTGTTTCTTGAACAACTGGGGAAGGCAGAGTGAAGCAGGCTATTCCAAAGAACAGAAGTAGATGAAATGAAGGAGGAGGAGGAAGAGAAGTTGGTTTAGTGCAGGTAGGCTTGAAGCTGTAAATGGCAGTTGGCCAGTAATAGTTCATGTTCTTAGGGGGGGGAAAGAAATTGGTTGCCCTCTTCTGGATAGCATCATGTATTCTTAGAGATGGCACACTATCCCAAATGTGTGAGTAGTATTCTGAACAAATTTGAGATTTATACCATCAGCAGCTGTACAGGTGGAAAATTAATATCTTAAAAAGTGAAAGAGGATGCCCTTTTAGGAAGCTAAAAATCTATGGCTGAGGTGTTTTTGTGTCAGGAAAGGCTAGAGGTGAAAGTCAGCTGCAGAGAAATCTGACTGCATTTGAATATCATCAAAATGAATGAAAAGTGGAGTGACATGTTTCTTGTGAGAAATGAGACAGGAGACTACTATTTTGAAGCACTGAAGTTCACAAGATTATCCTTATTTTCCACTGAATAAGTGAAAAGATATTAGAATTGCAGGCACTGATAATTAAACATCTTGAAGCCTTCAAAAGATTATGCATCTACCCAGTGCCGGATTTACATATAAGCTAAAAAAGCTACAGCTTAGGGCCTCGCAATCTGCCAGGGGCCTCAAATAAAAAAACAAAAAGACCAGCTGATGTAATTGAAAACAGTAGTGGGCCTCTGGGTGTATAGCTTAGGGCCTCAGCAAGTCTAAATCCAGCCCTGCGTCTACCACTGGTGAAAGCTAAGAGATTGGCTGTGGATTGAAGCACTAAAATTCATATTGTTAATTACTACTAGCTCATGGTGGAAAAGTAGGCTGTTGGTAACTTTCTTATTCATTTTTGAAACAACTGAAGAAAGAACAACTGGATAATAGTTTATTGGCTGACCTTTTTGGGAATGGACTGAATATAATCATATTTTAATGCTATAGGGTAGATGCTACTAGAGTAGGAAAGATTTAGAGCAATATGAAGAATACTTTCATCAGAAAGGGATGGTCTCTTATTAGTGTCTAAGCTACTGAGACATATGAGATAATCCTTATTTAGGATTCTTCTGTTTTTTATCAGAAAGAAATAAGAATAATTACATAATTGAAAGGCCTTTGTAGCTCAGTGGCGCTGCGCTTGGCTGCTCGAAGTTAGACCTAAATTCAAGTCTAGTCGCCGACTGGAGGAACTTTTTCTAAGCCTATCTTTGACCAGTTCCAGAGTTAATCAATCTCTAGCATATGCAAGTGGTTTTTTTTCCCCAGAAACTTGGAATTTTCGTTCCATAAACTCAAGTAAATTGACCATAAAACTCGCATTATTTCAGACAATAACATATCCTGTTAGGGTTAGGCAACAAGAGATGGCAGCACTTGTTTGCTGGTCTCTTCATCAGCAGCTGCCTATAATTAACGACAGACATGGGCCAGCTATCTCTGATTGGCTACCGGTGGAGATTGAACTGCCCACTGTCTCCAAAAGCGAGATAGGGTATAAAGGCCTTGCCTACTCCCTATTAGGGGAAAAAAGGCATTAGCTGATTTATATTATTTTTATTACATAATTGCAGTTGTACCATTCAGGATAAAAAGAAGAGAGGAACAGGAGGGTAGATTAGTGCTTGCCTGCAAAAATATCAACAGCTGTTTTTGCAGCTGTTGCAAGCTGAGTGTGAAGCTAGAATTAAGGGTGAGCAAATTCAGCATATCACAAGTGTTAAACCACTTGTGATACAGTGAGTTTTTTTTTTTCTTGGACCACTTTGACACACACTTGGAAGAGCCAAAGCTGCACAATGGCCAGGAATTTAGGACAGAATGAGAAATGAAGAGATTTAGAATTATTTGTTATTCAGAGGCCTATGTAGCTCATATCCTCTGCGCTAGGCTGCCCAAAGATAAACTTAAAATTTAAGTGTAGTCAGAGTCTTAAGAAAAGTAACTTTTCTTAAGCCTTTCTTCGACCAGTTCCAGAGTTAATCAATCTCTAGCATATGCAAATGGTTTTTCCCCCCAGAAACTTGGGATTTTCATTCCATAAACTCAAGTAAATTGACCATAAAACTCGCATTATTTCAGACAATAACATATCCTGTTATGGTTAGGTACCAAGAGATGGCAGTGCTTGTTTGCCAGTCACTTCATTGGTTGCTGCTTGTAATTAGTGATAGACATGGGCCAACTATCTCTGATTGGCTACTGGTGGAGACTGAACTGCCCACTCAGTCTCCAAAAGCTAGATAGGGTTAAAACGCCTCGCATACTCCCTATAAAGGAATAAAAGGCATTAATTGATATTTTTTCAGTTTGAATTAGAAAAATGGCAATAGTAATTAGCCAATAGAGAGGAGGAAAAGTTATGGAGGTTACCCCATTGCACCATTGCAATGCTAGTTTTGAGTTTGCTCAAAACTAAATAGTGATCACTTTATATTTCAACTCCTCTGTATACTCGTGTCCTGAACCAGTGGGAAAACATCATTGTCGACAATAACACAGTCTATGAGACTTTTCTTATTTCTTGCATCTTCTCTCCACATGAATTTGTGCATATTTTTATGTTGTATTAGCTTTGAGTTTTTCTCTAAATTTTCCCAAAACATTTCTATATGTCTGATAATCATTTCCTACTATGCTGTTTAGATTTCCAACAAGGACCACTTTTCCTTTTTCATTGTGCCAGCTGCCTTCTATAATGCCTCAAAAAAATTCCTCCACTTCTACCTTAGTAGAACCTTCTGGGACCATATGCACAAATAAGTCTCACTGTCCAGTTCCCCATTCTGATATTTGTCCACATCACTCTACTCGATATTGCATATCATTCAAGAAGCTATCCTTATATTTAGTGTTGAATTATAGCTACACCCTCTTTTCCCTGATTGTTATTGTTTGAATATAACATTTTGTATTTGCTACTTAGAAAGATCTCACCTGTTTTTGTTTTCTTGTTTCAGTCATGCTCATTATGCCATTCTGGTACTTATTCACTTTTTCTGCTAGTTGCATTTCCTTTCCATTGATGCTTATGTTTATGGTACCAATCTTTAACTCTGCTAATGTTGAGTTGAAATGTGTTCTGGGATTTGTTCCAGTTGCTGACTTTTCACTGTTTATCCTGGTACCCAGATGAAAACAATGGTGGCCTTGTTTAACTGGGCTACACCCCAGCTGGCATGAAATTCTGCCATGTTTTGCCATCATTTTACATTGTGGTTTAAGTCGATAAGGATACAATTTGGCTCAAATTGCCAGCCCATCCTTGTTCATTCAGTACTCAGGTAGATACCTTACATAGTGCACCACAAGAAGGTGAGGACTGAACATTAGGTTAGAAGCCCCAGTCAGTTCTCCGTATTCCTTAAAAGGCTATGTGAGGTCTCCTCCCATTTTTATACAGCTTGGCCCTTAAGTGCCCTATAAATTCAACAACCATATTTTAACAAACTTTGTAAGACATTTGAAATACTGTTTTGTGCAAACAGATACTATTTGAAGGATAAGCAGTTCAACCAAAAATTGGCATAAGTACAAAAGAACTAAGGAAAAGACTGAAAATAATCATAAGAAAGTCACATTTTGTAATATCACTTATACAGCAACCATTCATTCATCATAATCTAGAGCTGTTTTAGTATTGTACTGTATACTAAGCAATGAACTTCATCTTCTATCTGATAACAATCACAAACATCCATGCCCACTGCAGAATTTAAGTCCACAGCCTGTTGGAGAGCAGATACACTAACTACTCAGCCAACCAAACCAGCAATATACCTAGTGCAGACACTCTGAGTAGTTAACCTGAAGTCATTACAGTAACAGTATTTATTTTTACTGATTGAAGTTTCACTTTTCATCCAAAGCTTTTTGATTCATGTTGTTCTGTATAAAGCACCATAATTTCCATTTGAATGGGAAAATCTAAGGACTACATACAAGTAAATAGCATCCGTGTGTTATCCAAAGATTGGTCATAATTTATTATCATTTATGAAATGAGCTTCTGCATATGTCAACCTGTCCCTGGTGATATCATTATTAACACCAGAAAACAATGAATAATATAATTTGGGATATTTACACCCCACATTGGGCGTAAATTGCCAGTCTGGTTGACCTAGTGGTTAGCATGTGTCTGCTCTCCACCCAAGAGGCTGTGGGTTCGAATCCCACCATGGGCATGAATGTTTGTGATTGCCCTAAAAACTTTGTGTGGAAAGGAAATCTGCGACCCTAACACTTATTCTAGCAGAAGATTTCACTCCAAAACCATGTGAGGTACGGGAGTGACCATACGGCGCCTACGGACGTCAAATGTGAATTTTTTCCAGCCTGGTTGGCTGAGTGGTTAGCGTATCCGCTGTCCGGCCAAAAGGCTGTGGGTTCGAATCCCGCTGTGGGCATGGATGTTTGTGCTCGTCTATAGAAATACTAGTGGTGGTTGGCGGTAGATGGCGTTGGTGTAGTTGCGATCAGTTGGTGGATTGAGTGGTTGAGACAGAGCCTGTAGAGCACGTGCCCCCCTTCGATGAGTCTCTGGACTCCCTGGAGGTGTCAAATAATAATAATAATGTGCATGTATGATGGTCATGGAAAGGAGTGACTATCATTGTTGAGCTACACAGGTATGAAATATACATGCCTTATCATACAACTGATTTTTGACCACACTAACCAGTTGAGTTGCAAACTAAGAAATTAACAGCAAATACTAGGACCACTGTAAAATGTTAAAAGAATGGAAAACATGTAACTATGAAACTTTCTGAGTGGATAGAGTGAGCTTGTGTAAATTACAATTTTTTTTTTTTCATGCAATCTCCATCAGTAAGTTTGGGAACCTATAACACAACTAGTAATGTGGTGATAACAAGAATTTAATAAAACAGGATCTTTGGTGCACTGGAAATCAAACATATTTTTGTCTTCAAAACCTCTGATAAGCAAGATGGTAGTATCTCACAAGGCAATGAAGATCATCTGCTACCTAAGAGTTTGCTTAAACAACCATGTCAATAGGAATGGAACAAATTGAAAGACACTTAACCCACTAGCCTAGTTTTCATCATTACTGTTTATCAACTATGAGGCACTGATTGTAATTCATAACATATGAAAGGTTTGATGCACTGCACTGCAATGTGATGCTTTTCTGATATATAAATACTTCAGAAAAAAATCATGACTTGATTTTACTATTATACCAATAAGCCAATTACTGTGTATTGGAATGGCCTGCCAATTCATTTACTGCACCACTCCTATATAAAGCAGTAGTTTGTGCAGCCTATTATGCACCTTTGAGTGAATGCAGATAATGACTGTGGTACTGTGTTATAAACATGCTCAACTTTTGCTTGTTCAATAAATTAAAAAAACATTTCCTTGGTCACCAGAGTACTATATAAATTATATTCATCATTCTTACCTTTACATTTAATTTCCACATTTTAGGGAAACAAGATGTATTTTGTTCCAGATAAAAACATAAAGTGAAAAATGCAACTGAGTTAAGTTACTATTTCAGCAGTTCAGTAGAACATTAGAATGGATGTCACAATATGCATCCTTTGGTTGGAAAAAGACCTAGATCAATTCTCACAGGCATTTCTTTGGAATAAGCTTTTTTTTTTTTTTTAAATCAAAGACAAGAAATTAACTGGTCTCATACTGGGTAATTCAGTTTTTTATCCTGCAAACAAACTAGTATGACAGTATGCAATGAAATCAGGAAAGAATATCAAGACATAATAAGCTTACTAAGTTATCAAAGGAATAGAGAAATATAGATTTCTGTTACATGTTTGCTTTGGTAGGAAGTGGAGAAATTGAAATGTGATTAAGGACTTTGTAAAAATAATCATAATTTAAAATTATGAATCTTTTTACAATCTGCACTCTTTTTACATTAGAATTCTTATTGCTGGTTCGGTTTTTGTGATTTCACACAATCTGCACTTATCATCGTCCAATCAGAAAATGATATGTTTAAAGAAAAAAAAAATAGTGTTTTAGACTAAACAACTGTAATAATTTCAATGTAATTTATTATTCTAATTCAGAAGTTATTCAGTATAAAGTAATATCTGCTGTTAATAGCAATGATATTCCTTTCACTAACAACAATATGGCAGCTACCTGTGCTATAACGTTTGGGCAAATTATTTCCTTATGTTCTTGTGTTAATCTGCTCAAACTTGTCTCTTGCCACTTAGTAATAAGCATGCATGCAAACCAAAGAAATTCATGGGATTTCTAACAGCTGGATAAAAAGAGTGGGGACCTAGGTAATGGAAAAAACGAGAGAGAGTTTGAGAATAAAAACCAGATAATATTGTTTTGGAAGCTTTTGTAAGACCTGACAACTGGAATATGTTAATTGGTGATTCTGAAAATGAATTTCATCAAATGTGAATCCCATTTTTGATACTGTAATTTAATGGACAGTAACAGGACATATCCAACATATATAATTTCAAAAGAATGATTAAATGGGAAGTTCTTTTTCTGTCTCAAGGATACCAGTAATATAAATGATTTCCTCAGAAACAAGTGAAAGAATAAGACAACATGAAACCATAAAGTGGCATAAATAAACCTTCCTGATGCATTCCTTCAAACAAATTAAAAGAAAATGTTTTCTCTGGTAAAAATGAATTTGTGATTTCCTGTATATGGTGTGCAGACATGGAACATCACTACTCAATGAACAGTTAATATCATCAATAGCAATGGGACAATTGCTATTGATGATAGTCAATAGTTCAATATCAGGAAATTTTGAACAATTTCCTAATATTGTTCAAATTCCTTTGAACAATATTAGGAAATACATGGCAAGATCACATTCCTAATACTGTCATTCATGAAGAAAGTCAGCAAAGGACTACTAACAGAAACAATTCAAAAAAGTCAACTGAGATGGTAGGGACACCAACTTAGACACCCACCTTCACCTACATTGGGTGTTCTTGATTTCTGCAGGCCAACTAATGGATACTGAAGAAGACCAAGGAAACAGTTTTCTGCAATACATAAGCAAATTTCTTTTTGAAGATGAGGCTCATGAACCATCTTACATTTACCATTTGGCATAAAATGGAGCAACCTAGTCTGCCTTCATTTAATAGACTTTAACACCATCAATTTTTGGAATATGAATATTTCTGTATATAATTCACTATTTATACATGAATAATTGATGATGACTTCCTACAATTAAGATTACCTAAAGTAAGATAATGTTTACATTCAGGTGACAGTGTGGATGAATAGAAGAAGATACAAATGCTAAATTAGGAATTACGACATATTTCCATAGAAGTTAAGGAGAAAAAAAAAGATATATATAGTTTTGTTTAGTTTTTATAAAAATATCTATTTTATTTGGTCTTGAGGTTAATCATGTAATTTTTTCTTAGCTCTCAGTATGAACACAGATGTGTTAATTGGTATATCTGGCAGAAACACATCAAGTGTGTACATGCAACTGTAAAACAAGTACATAGGTCAATTAGCAGACAATAACTAGAGGAACCAACTAGTCATCTTCCTTCTCCCAGATTCATCTTCTCCACATACCACTCTTTGATATTTGTCCATCAACCACCTTCTTATCAAAATCACCAGCTTCATATTCATCACAAGTTGCTCCGATTTTTGCAGAGTCCCCTGTGGAATCCTGTCAAATGCATTCACCAAGTCCAGCAGTATCAGACAGTAGCCATTTACTTTATTTAACTCAACTGTTGCTTTATTATAAAAAGTAAGCAAATTACTAAGGCAAGACTTATGTTCATAAAACCATGTTGTCCCCCTAAGAAGTATCATATTCCTGTCCACCAAGTCCTGAATTCTATCTTTTACCAGAAAAGTTAAGTTATCCAATAATTTAACTACCACGTCTGAAATACTGATCGGCCTATAATTTGCAATTTCTGTCTTGGAGCATCTTTCACGAAGAGGAACTATTCTATTCCCTTTCCATTTCCCTAGTATCTTCCCAGAATGAGGCACAGTTGGGTTCCTCTGACTAGCATGGTAAGAAAAGGTACTATGCCTAAGTCAAATATAATTCATAAACAGCCTCCATAGCTCAGTTGGTTTTGACAATGACCTCATGTTGGAAAGATCTGGATTTGAATCCTAACTATAGGATTCAAACCCAGGATAGGATGCAAAGGACCTTTATCAGGGCTTTTCAGCTGAAAGTGAGTTAGCTGGTCTCACATTAAGGTGGAAGGGTTTTCCCTTCCTGGAAACTTAGGTTTTTCATCACAATAAACAGACAAACAGCCATTTACGGCACATGCAATTTACAGACAAAATACACTGACCTCACGGCTTTAGTTGCTTTGGTCATAAATCCAAAACAACAACTGTTCATAAACTACACCTTCTCAGTCTCAGTTTACATTTCCCATTCTGTAACTATTAAAGATACTGCTGAAGATAGTATTCATGTGGCTGCAAATGTACATATTCAAAAAATTATGTTTTGTCATTTCAATGCAAACCTGTACGAAATTTCAGTACTGTTTGTTTTTAGCAACACTACTCTGTTTTAACTTTCTTTTAATCTTCTTAACCTGTTTCAAAAACATTCTGGTGATACCAAGCAAAAGATCTGAAATAGAAAAATAAATAAAATAAACAAATAAAATTATTCAAACAATATATTTAATTTGGATTCTGTTATACTTTATATGAGTTAAAAGAAGAAGAAAATATACGTTCCATGTTCTATTTACAAGCCTGTTAGCAGTGGATACCAATTCTGCTCATTATTCACATTAATAAAAAACTTTTTTAAAGTTCCATCCAGATATGATAACGTTTAAGAAAGGTTATTACACTTTCAAAAATATCACAAGAATGCATTAAGAAGTGGATTTGTTCAAGATGGGGAATGAAGACTATGAAAGGGATGAGATGGGAAAATTGAGTTTATTTCATATGGGATATCATGTGACAAAGTGAAAGTGAAATTGGTTATCAAAATCCCTGGATGAGTCCCTTACTCCCTGGAGGTCTCTGGTAATAATAGTAATAAATCATACTTTCTACTCTTACATTATATTAACAAAAAAAAAAAAAAAAAATCGGCGATGCAACTTTTATTATAAACCTCTGCTTAAATGTTGAGCGGGTATGTAGTATTTTCTACAAATGAAAATATATTTTGGATTAACTGAAGTGCAAAAACAAAGGTTGTACTCATCTACTTAATTAAAGCTATACCAATCCGCAACTGAGTGCTGATTAATATTACTCAAAATTTTTGTGGTCAGCACCCAGATATTTAACCTGGAGTAAACAATTTCTCTGCGCTTACAAAGTGATTCACGAATCTCTAGTATTATCTTTTATATAACAAATTCAGAACTGAACAAAACGAGAATGGAAAAAACGTTCTTTCTCAAATCAAGGAGCGAAACTACAAAATTACACAAGCCTTTATTCTCCTGGAGGCAAAATTATCCTGGTTGTTTCGTTAAGACATTTTGTTGAAAATAAATAATAATAATAATAATAATAATAAAATTAAATAAACTTACCGTTGCAAACAGAAAATTAGCGAAGTGTATAAACATTAAAAAAACAAACACTTAAAATTCGTTTGCACAATAAAAGAAAAAGTATGCTTTAGTAGTAGTTGCATGCGATGACGCAATCTGATGAAATTTCATGTTACGAAAAACTGCATGATATTGCGTGTAATGACGTAGCCTTCAAATCAGCAACGGCCGCATTCAGCTATACACGATGAGCATGTAGATTTTTCGACATAGAATCTGACAAATGATAATTTTCAGTGGCTTTAATAGATCGTGATAATATATATAGCTACATCGACTTGTTTTGCCACATATGCTAGTAGCTTCTAGTAAAACCGAACATGCAGTAACAGCTATACAAACAAAACAAAACAAACAACAACAAAAAAAAAAACGTGGAGAACGGAAGTTAGTAATTGTTCAAGTGGTATGCATGATCGTTGGCAGAAGAGTTAAACTCTAACGTCTGGAAATATCTAATAAGCGACTTCCAAATATCGCATAAAATCATTCCTTGGTTTCTGTTGAGTGTGCTTTGCGAGTGGATAACCATTATAGCAGTGGCGGTTCGTACAAAAGCACTGCGACACCGCAGCACCCCAAGGAAAAAACGAAACAATTAAATTTTGTTTGTGTTTATAAATAATAGCAATGATTACAACATTATATTAATGCAGTACAACATGTTAAAGGTTACAGCTTATGTTTTGACATTGATTGAATAGTTAACAATTGGAATTATTCGATTAACGCTTTAAATTACGAAACAAATGCACTGGGATCTAACGCCGATATTCATTTACTCTTGTCATAGCACGTTACGTCATTCCCAACTGTAACTGCTCAAAGGGCAGTGCATTTTTAGTATGCTTACGCGCCTTATTTCTGTGAGATATTATTATTATTATTATTATTCCTGACACCTCCAAGGAGCCCGAAGACTCATCGCGGGAAGACACCTACAGCTGTCTCAACCACTACTACGAATCATCTCCATCAACGCATCTACCGGCCACCACAACTAGCATTTTTTGTCTGTAAATCGCGTGTGTTCTGAAGGGCCGATTTCTCTGTATGCGGGATGAAAAACCCGAGTTTCCGGGAGAAAAAACTCTTATATGAAACGTTTATTATTGGTGCGTGTGCCTGGTGAACTATTTTTTATATCTTATTTTATTTTGTTAAAATAATATATAATTATTTATTTATTATAGATACAAGGCTGAATAATGACGAGTGTCACTGTTGAAAATATGAAAAGCATAATATATTTTTAATTATCGTTACACGAAACAAATGTATTGCATCTAACGCCGATATTCGTTTTCTGTCGTTGAATGTTAAGTCATTAGATACACTGTCGCTTGCGCAGTGCATCTTATGCCTGCCTCTTTATTTCTGTGATATATGAAAAGTTTATTATTGGCACGCAGGACCGATATTAATAAATATTTATAAATATTAATAAATATTTATTTATTATAAATATTTTAATATATAATATATATTATATATAATTTATAATATATTATAAATAAATAATTTTTATTTATTATAGATACAAGGCTTAATTATGACTGTTGAAAATATGAAAAGAATAATATTTTTTCAATTATCGTTACACGAAACAAATACACTGTGATCTAACGTCGATATTTGTTTGCACTTGTCGTTGCTATTGATACGAAACTTTTATTATTGGTGTTTGTTCGTGGTGAGGATGAAATATTTTTAATAAAGCAATATTTAATATGTAAATTTATTTATTAATAAATTCGTTATTGATTACAAAAAAAAGTTTTTTTTTTTTTGTAATCAATATATGAATTGCGGACACTCAAGTTGTGTTGTATGCAAGGCATGGAGCGCTTGTCCCAATCAATCAATATTATTATTATTATTATTATGTGACACCTCCAGGGAGTCCAAAGACTCATCCAGGGAGAGTGTGCCAACAGCTTCAAATGATTGGAATCCCTTCCAACTACTAACCGTGCTCAAACTTGCTTAACTTTTTTTTGCATGAGCCATTAGTAGCAGAGGCTCTGCCAATCAACCAACGAGTGTACAAGTGGAAAGCTAGGCCTGAGCTGCCTTCTCTGTTGTTATTAACTTCTCCAGCATGTGCTTTTTGTCTAATTTCCAAACTTCTAGATTTTTATCCTATGTAAGCAAGGTCACAAGAACATGGAACATGATAAGCTCCAGGATGTTTTCAATATTCCATTATTTTTTAATGTTTACACACTTTACTAATTTTCTGTTTGCTATAGTGAGTTTAATTATTATTATTATTTATTTATTTATTTATTTTCAACTAAGAGCCTGTGTAGCTCAATGGAAATGGTGTTTGCACTCCTCAGAACTAAACCGCTCGAAGATTAGAGGAACATTTTCTAAGCCTTTTTTCGACCGGTTTCCGAGTTAGTCGATCTTTGACACGGGCAAGCGATTTTTGTCTCCTGGAAACTGGGGTTTTTCTTCTTGTAAACTCAAGAAAATCGTCCATAGAACCCATATCATTTCAGACATTAAAAATATTGTGTTAGGGTTTTGAACCACGAGGTGGCGGCACTTGTTGAGTCGTCTCTTTAACTGTGGGCTGCTTAAATTAGTGATAGCCTTTGGCCAGCTATCTCTGATTGGCTGCCAGTGGAGATCGAACTGATCATTCAGTCTCCAAAAGTTACATAGGGCTAAAACGGCCTCGCCTACCTCCTATACAAGAATTAATATATATATATATATATATATATGTGTGTATATATATATATATATATATATATATATATATATATATATATATATATATATATATATATATATATAAAATAAAAAAAAAGCAATTAACGCCTTTTTATTCCCATATATAAGAAGTAGGTGAGGCCGTTTTTAGCCCTATCTAACTTTTGGAGACTGAGTGGGCAGTTCAATCTCCACTGGTACCCAATCAGAGATAGCTGGCCCAAGGCTGTCACTAATTAAATGGCACGCAGTGAAAAGAGATGGCTCAACAAGTGCCGCCATCTCGTGGTCCCTAACACTCGTATATAATGTCTGAAATAATGTGGGCTTTAAGATCGATTTTCTTGAATTTACGGGAAGAAAAACCCCGCTTGCCCGGGCCAGAGATCGATTAACTCGGGAACCGGTCGAAAAAAGGCTTAGAAAAATTTCTTCTAGTCGCCGACTAGATTCAAAACCAAGAAGTCTTCCTTCGTGCGGTCAAGCGCCATAGTATGCAAACGCCACATCCACCAAGCTACACAGGCTCAGGCAAAAGGCGTTAGCTTAATTTTTTTAAAACTAAATATTGTATGCCCACACTTCGTAGAGCCGACCTTGGCTTTGTGCCAAGAATAATCAATTCACGCTGAAGGGGTCGATTGGTAGAGCCTCTGCTACTAATGGCTTAAGCAAGTTTGAGCGCGGTAAGTAGTTGGATGGAGTTCCAATCGTTCGATGCTGTTACCACATTCTCCCTCGATGAGTCTTTGCACTCCCTGGAGGTGTATAATAATAATAATAATAATAATAATAATAATAATAATAATAATAATAATAATAAAGGATGAATGAATTGGCCACCAACCTGCGAAGTCAAGTGCTTTATACATGAATTTTCCAACTGTTTTATATAAGCAAAATTGTTATCTTTTTAAAACTAGAATTTTCATAAAAGAAAAACTAATTTTTCGACATATAAGAATAAATACTCATTTCACGAAACGCATTGATTATTTCAGAATGCGCAGAAGTGTTGAAGGGTCTCGCATCTGTGGGCGTACAGTACCTTAAGGGTTGTGGTCCTTAGATGAATGTAACAGAGCATGTATAGTCACATATACGAGGGTCGTCTGAAAAGTTCTCAGCCTAAGAATGATAAAACGAATTTATAATTTCAACATATTCTCCCTTAAGACTAATACATTTTCGCCAGCGATGCTCCAGTGCCATTATTTCGTCCCTGTAGTGGTTCTCAGTAAGAGTTGCAAAATATCCCTCTACGGTTGAAATCACCTCTTGTTTCGAAGATAAACGCTGACCATCGAGGAAAATTTTTAGTTTTGGGAAGAGATAGAAGTCAGAGGGAGCCAAATCTGCGGAATAGGGCGGATGTTCCAACAATTCATAGTGCAGTCCCTTAATTTTCCCATTGCCAAAACACCTTTGTGGGCAGGTGCATTGTCCTGATGAAAGATGATTTTTTCCTTCTGCAAACTTGGTCTTTTCTCACGAATTTTTTCGTCTAGTCTGGTTAAAAGACCGGAGTAATATTCCTCGGTTATTGTTTTACCCTTTTCAAGATAATTAATAAACAATGCCTTTAGCATCCCAAAACACCAATGCCACAACTTTTCTTGCTGATGGAACGACTTTGTCTTCTTTGGCACTGAACAACCGGCTTCTGTCAACTATTTTGACTGCTGTTTGGATTCTGATGTGTAATGGTGAATCCAAGTCTCATCAATAGTAATGAATCGATGCACAAAATCACTTTTATTCTTGTTGAAACGCTCCAAGCAGTGTTTTTGGTGGGAATGCGTTTATGACCTGCTGTGAGCAAGAGCGGCACCCATCTTGCGCAAAGCTTTTTCATTTGCAATTCTTCACGCACAATTCCTACACGTTCTTTTGAAATGTCTATATCTATAGTCTCAGCAATTTCACGCATTTTGACTTAGTGGTCATCCAATACCATATCATGCACTTCATCTATGATTTCTGGTGTTGTTATACTTTTTGGACGTCCTTCACGTGGATCATCTTCAAGGTGGTACGGCCACGTTTAAACTCGGCAGCCCATTTCTTAATTGTCTAAAATGAAGGAAAATAGTGCCCATAAACTTTTATGAACTTCGAATGAGTTTCTTTTACGAAGAATTTTATAACCGCACGATACTCAATTTTATCCATTTGAGGGGAGTGTTTCCATCTATGTTAGAGGCCGAGAACGTTTCAGACCACCCTCGTATATGAGACTATACATGTGACTATACATTGAAAATTGTAAATTTCAGGAGATTTGCGATTATGAGAGAAAGTTGACCAGTGTAAGGGATGGAAACAGAATCTCTGTAGTGAAGTCAGGAATTTGTTGTAGAGCAGAGAATGGCATTCTTTGTATTAAATCAAATGTCAGTTATCACGTTCGTTTTTTGGTCGAAAATTCTACATGCTCATCATGTATAACTGGATTTTCATGCGCCCGTTGCTGGTTTGAAGTTACGTCATTAAATTTAATATCATGCAGTTTTGCATAACATGAAATTTCATCAACTACCTTTTCCTTTTATTGTGCATATTTAGTTATACATCTTTAACCTCCGATGAGTCATCGGACTCCTTGGAGGTGTCACGAATAATAATAATAATAATAATAAACCATGCATGATCCATTTTTATAGAAAAGTTTTTTCTCCAATAACTGAGGTATTTTGATAAAGAAATATTAACAAATATTAAATTATATGAAATGCTGTTTGACCAATAACAAAATTGGTAGGTAGTAGGCAACACTCTCTTAAGCCTCAAATATTTGGAAAATCGTCAGTCTGTACGTCCTTGCTGTCACCATTGCCGAGTGGGTGGCTCCCTTTATAGTCTTTCCATAACAAGCGATCGTGCAGTAGCAGAGAAATCAGTGGACGCCGCTGGAACACAGCTGCGATCATTTGAGGAAGTGTGTCGGGGGTGTAGGAAGGTGGCATAGATCACTGTCCCATATATACACAGCTAATTCTCTTTTTACATGGCTTTTTTTTTGCAAGATTTCGAAAACAAAAGCAATTGCATTTTTACACTGTATGTTCTGATTTAACATGGCTCAAATGGTGCTTATTTTTAAAATTTCTGTTTGAATTCGATTCTGTTAAAAAGGGTATTTCCATTGTAATTACCATTTTCTAGTACTGTACATATGTACTCTATGCCAGAGAAAGTAGACAAATGGCAGGTAGAAATCACAAAAGTGTTGGTGGCTTTTAAGCAGCTAAGAATCGTGTGATGACTTATTTTGCAGCAATGCTTCAGGAGATCGTGTATATGTATATATTAAAACCATTACTCATTAATCGATCCCTAAGACCGCGGGCAATGAAATGTGTGGATTTTAACACGCTACCAGTGCACTGAAAGGCAAATAAAAAAGGTTGGATTACAAAAGAAATTTTTAATGAATGGTTCCATCAACTGTTTTGTTCCAGAAGTTAAAGGATATTTGATGGTAAAAAAAAAAAATCTAAGTTTATTGATTATAGACAATGTGACTGTCCATCCTGTATGCTGCAAAGCTACTTGGCCAGAATGTGTGAGAAAGAAAAACCCTTTGCATGGAAATTAGTGCTAATTTAGTTCCTTTTACTGAAGAAGGCATTTCGCCATTGCAGTATGAAGGATGGCCGAGCTGTCCTTGAGAATCTCGATGAAAAAAAAAAAAGTGATGACATTCTACTCACTGCAGGATTAATTAAAGAGTTTCAAATGGCTAGTATAATTGCAGTCATTTTCTTACATATGTATGATCCAAATGCTGAACAGTTTAAAGTTGAACTAAAGTCACGTATGGTGAGATATTAATTATACAAAGATCTAGTCAAAACAGGATTTGAACGATTAATTACTGAGGTCGTGGTAAAAAAAAATAAAAAATAAAAATCAATCTTCAGAAGTATTGGAAATTAGTACTAATTTAATTCCTTTTACTGAAAAAGACATTTCGCCATTGCAGTATGAAGGATGGCCGAAGTGTTTCAAGTGATTTTATTCCAGTCACACAAAAGAATGCGACTACTGTCAGAAAGTGACGGCAAATAAAATTTAACTAATAACCATATGAGTAGGTGTATTTGGATCCTTTCGAATTTCTGTTTTATTAGTGACACACTCTTTTCTTTAAGAGATGCATATATATATATATATATATATGTTAAAGATACCATGCTATTTTAAACCTGGTTATACTCCATTTCCCAAGTAAGCAAACAGACAAACAAGTCAAGTTTGCACCTACACATATTGGAAGTCTAGCTGTCCCTCAAAGTAATGCAAGTCAAGGCAACTGATGGTAAAAGTAGAATAAGCTCTGATCACTATTCTTAATATTTACCCTTAATGCACAGCCCATCTCCTTGAGGAGATGTATGATGCTATGTATTAAAGGCAAGGGGGTCACTACCCAGACTGGTTTCGACCTTATGTGTAAGTAAAGCCAGCTCTAAAAATTCGGACGATCCCTATGCTACTCAATAGCGGGCGAAAGACCGTCTATCTCAGCGTTGGCCTTCCACCCACCACCACCGAGCAGAACCGTTCATATTCCGAAGAAAAGCATTCACCAACAAAGCCCCTCACCGGGCCGTGCCAGAAAACACTTTCCCCGGAGACTCAGATTGCTCCCTTAAGGCAAAAACCTTAAGAGAGCGAACTCATAATAGCCCAACACCGGTTTCGACCTTTGAGGTCTCATCAGTGGGTTTCAGGCTAGAAATACCAAGATTTTAGTAATACAGAGCTCATAAGTATTTTACCAGAAACAAGTTACCATAAGGTGTTTTAACCTTATTAAATAAAAATCTCTGGATGAGATATAAATGTAGAAAGTATTTTACCTTGGGTATAATAAATGTTAAAGACACCATGCTATTTTAAACCTGGTTTTACTCCATTTCCCAAATAAGTAAACAGACAAATCAAGTTTGTGCCTGCACGTATTGGAAATTTAGCTGACCCTCAAAGTAGTGCAAGTCAAGGCAACTCATGGTAAACGTAGAATAGCTCTGA
Organism: Typopeltis vanoorti; assembly: GCF_054136105.1. NCBI lineage: Eukaryota > Metazoa > Arthropoda > Arachnida > Uropygi > Thelyphonidae > Typopeltis > Typopeltis vanoorti. Next base: position 78,235,900 of record NC_143569.1, on the reverse strand, counting down.
TCACTATTCTTAATATTTACCCTTAATGCACAGCCCATCCTTGAGATGTATGATGCTATGTATTAAAGGCAAGGGGCCACTACCCAGACCGGTTTCGAGGGGAAAATAGTTCCATTGCATAAAGAAGGATCCAAGACTATTGTTGCAAATTACCGACCGATCAGCATATCAGGAGTCATTGTCAAGGTCTTGGAGAAAGTAGTCAAGGGATAAATACAGGAATGGATTGATGAAAATGAGAAAATGTATGGGGAACAGCATGGCTTTGTGAAGGGTAGATCATGCCTCAGTAACTTGCTCAAGTTTTATAACACAGTGTCAGCTGAACTGGATAAGGGTAATGGGTTTACAGTGATAGTGTTGTGACCTATTCTTCTTATTCTATTCTATTAACCTTCTTATACTTTATATCCTACCGGCTGCGCCATTTATGTTGTGTCCCATTTTACGATTTTTATTCTACTTTATAATTTCCTGTTATCTATGTTCTTCTATTATCTATGCACGAGATATCACCAAAATTTTTTACTAATACTTAAGTTATTTCTCCCCTTAGTACCCCTAATATTTGTATTTATATACTGCGCCTTTTGGGATATTTAGTTTCAGATATTATATACAAAAACAAGGAGAAAGAACTCAAATATGTCTGAAAGTGTAACTATGTTGCAGTCGTGATGACACTATGTCGTTACTTAACATTAATTTTCCGCGCGATTAGGTTCGTAATTTTTCAAGTGGTGCATTGGACAGCAATTTCAGACAATTCTTTTATCATTGAACAAAGGTTTATTAAATTCCTTAACATGGTACAAATCAATTTTTTTGATTACTCAATTTAATGCAAAAACTAAATACCTACAAACTAACATTAGCTTATTACAAGTAATTAGGCTATGATCCTATAATGAGTATTACGATCATGCCGCCATAACAATTCAACACATAAATTCACTTGACATGGACAAATAAGATTAATTCACTATTTAACTATTCAAACTTAAGTAGATTAACTAAACATTTTTCTGCACTAACACACAACTATGACATTTTAACTTTCCAATGCATTACAATAGACATGTAAAATTCTCAGGATACTTAATTTTTCACATAATATTAACACTAGCCAGCTTACTTTTAATATATTCTGTCAGATACTAAAGTCCTAGTATAAATTTTCCTTGGTCACTTCAACAGTTCCGTATTAGAATAATGATACTTATCACAGACAAATTTTAGTTAACATTAGATATATTTTACAGTACCTTTCTTTCTTGAGTTTATCATATGGGTCTTTACCTTCTTCTGATTGAACTATCTTGATATAACCTCACCGATAATCTGCTTCTCCTACGTTCTTTTTGGAATTGAACTAGGCTTATGCTGGCTTAACTTTTCGTAACTCCGAACACACTTTGAATCATCTATATATCGGCTGTGCAACTCGCCACGTGGACATCGATTTCTTTACTTCTTTCCCCTTCTCGTAGTTGTCACTGAAGTTGGAACACAAAGAATATGCTTTCTTTTCCTCAACTATATGGCATTCTTCGCTTCTTACATAGGAAATACGGAATCGAAATCCCGCTCACTTTCGTTTCCGTGTTGTGGCGTGGAGATATAACCCCTATCTCCCCACTCAGGAAAACATCGTGAAAACCCTACGAAAGAGCTAACGAAGGACTCCTTTGGAACAGAATCAAAACCAAAACAGCCTCGTGGGGAAGGGGGATTTCCAACCCTTTTATACCTGTTCCCCTAACGGCACTTTTTCTAACTTCTTTTCTCCGCCCCCCCCCCCCTACCTGTTTTTACTTCACCGACCAATTAGGGTGGAGTTTTTCTGCCAAACGTCCTTTGATCGGCGAGCCCGTGACGATGTCTCAATCCGGGAATCAGCCCTGAGCGATAGTCTGTTGTTTTCCTTTGCTAGCCTCTAATTTAATCCTTTCCAAATTTTTTTTGTGAATTTACTTAACTTAATCTCTAGCCTCTCGCACACCATCTTTTATGACTAATCCTTTTCTGTCTTATTTATTTAACTCTTCTTATTTAAATCATATCACAATATTAATATATTCTTTCTTTTGTTAGTTTAACAAAACCTTTATATTTTGTTGGATGCAAGAATCTTTCTTTTAATTAATTCAACTGTTATCTTTTATGCAGGGTTTTTAATTTATTTTATTTATTCTTCATGTTACACCATGATAGCTGAGAATTCTATATTCTTAAGATATCAGGGTGTAACAATAGTGCTGGACCTAGCTAAGGCATTTGGTAGGATACCACACGGAATTCTAATCCATAAACTGCAACATATGGGAATGGATATAGGGTTAGTGAAGTGGACAGTTGATGGAGAGATATCAGAGAGTAGTTTATTCAGGAGTAGAGTCCAAAAGACAGCCTGTAACTAGTGGGGTGCCGCAGGGTTCTGTTCTTGGACCACTGCTGTTTAATTTGTTCATTAACGATATAGGGAAGGATCTAAGAAGAACAGTTCATTTGTTTGCTGATGATGCAAAGTTGGGTAGGGCGATAGTGAATGCAGATGTCAAAATCTTGCAGGATGATTTGGATAGATTGGAGTTCTGGGTTAAGGAGAATGGATGTCAATTTAATGTGACAAAATGTAAGGTTATGCATTTTGGTGCGAAAAGATTAGCAGCAGTATACCACATTAGTGGAAGTGGAACTGTACTCTAGAAGATTCATGAGGCTAGGGATTTGTGAGTGCTGGTGGATAGGGAGATGGAAGTTTAGGGGCCAAATTGCAAAAGTAGCTAAATCAGCTCATCAACTCACTTGGTTGTTGAAAAATACTTTGATGAGCAGAGACAAGCAAGTTATTGTTCCTCTGTACCGAGCCTTGATAAGACCTCATTTCGACTACTGTGCCCAGATTTGGTCACCTAGGTGTCTTCTTGATGGGGAGGATCCAGAGGCGAGTGACCAAGATGATAGGTCTATGGAATGAACCTTATGAGAACAGGTTGAAGATTTGTGGGTTGCAGAAATTGGTAGATGGCAGAGAAGGGGAGATAGGATTGAGACATTCAAATTGCTAAAAAGTTTCTATAGGATTAATTCAGAGGATATTTTTGATATCAGGACTGGTGGTGGGAGAACTAGGGGACACCTATGGGAGCTGGGAAAGAGTGTGGTTAGCAAGGGTGTTAGAGCTGGGTTCTTTACTTTTAGAGTGGTAAATGAGTGGAATAAGCTGCCAGAGTCTGTTGTGGATGCTATGACAGTGAGTGAGTTCAAGGCAAGTTATGATAGATACTGTGAGAATGTCAAATAGTTGTGTGGACATGATGTTTAGGGCCTCCCTTGATGAGTCTAAGAACTCCCTGGATTCACCCATAATAATAATACATACCATACAAAATGTGTTAATCAAAGGTTTATGTTATCGGTAAGGCTTCCAGTCAACCAAGGGTTAGGGGTCGGTGCCCTTAACCCCAGCGTTGTTCAAGGGTAAACTACACACACAAATTTTTGCAGTCAATAAAGATGACTTGTGCACTTAGCTTATTGTATTACCTCACTCCCTCCCCCCAATTGTTTATACACAATATAATGTGTTCGACAACACAAATTTATGTATAAATTATATTCATACATAGCTAAAGTTCTCCTTTAGCCAACACTAATTGTTTTAAGTTACATAATTCAATTTTTTTTTATCATTGTTGTCCTAGGTACCAGCAAAGCAAGTATATACTTGGGGCTTCAAAGTCATGAAAGAGGGCTGAGTAATTTTTTTTCCCCTCAGGAAGTAAGTCTTTTGATTAAGACAACTTATGACTTTAATCAAAAGACTTAGAAATAAGTAGTAAACACGTAGAATAAGATTTAACATTGATATTATATCTGAAAAACGTCCTGATTAACACCTGCTTATTTTATTATTATAAAACACCTACATGGAGTCAAAGTCTCATTGTGAGAGGTCTACTGTTATACAGTTTATCATACCACACCTTAAATATATTCAGTCTCTGCGCTCACCACACTCTCAGGCAATGCATTCCAATCACTCCTCACTCCCACCTTTCAAGGATGACCTCTGGTTCTCTTCCTATCTTCCGCATTCTGTGCAAAACATCCCAGACATTAATCTGGTAATAACCTCTTAACAGCTTATATGTCTTAATCATATCCCCCTCTCCTCCTCCTCCTCCTATCCACCAATTTCTGCAAATGCATTTTGTCAGTCTGTCTTCATACTGAACATTACAGAGACCAGAAACCACCTTAGTGAATCGTCTCTGAACCTTTTCCAATACATCATCTTTTTGAAAACCAGGTGACCAAATCTGTGCACAGTAATCCATATGTGGCCTGATCAAAGCCTTATACAAAGGAACCATAACATCCTTACTTCTACAAGTCAGTGTCCTCCGCATCATCTGCTGTGTTGTCCTTACAATTTTAGTAACATGTCCCTGAAATTTTAAGTCCTTGTCTACACAATAAACAGAATGCACAATAATTGTGTTATACATAATAATCAAATTCTAATGTGTGCAACACGTTTTATTAATCAAAGTGCAGTACATCATATAATAGCACATGCAGTGACATATATATATATATATATAAATATATTAAAAAAAGAAATCAATGATAATGAAATTCTGATGATTAACTGTACTGAATAATCCAGCAGTTCTAATACATTACCTAAAAATATGTTAACAGGAAAACATGATTACTTAAGAAAGCCTTTTGCTTTAAACAATTCCCTCATTAATTTTTTCAAATAAGATATCTCGCTACTGAGCTGCTGGACTTTATCTTTCAGTTTCCTGTTCTCACCCAACAAGCCATCCACTTCTTTCTGTAGTACTTGCCCTTCTGCCCTCTTTTTTAACCTGTATCGTGCAGCAGCTTCTTTATTTTGCACTTTTTTCCTTTCTCGCTTGGATTCCTTTAACCTCTTTGGTCTAGAACAGGAAACTGATTTTTTCAGGGATTTTACAGATTGCAGCAGAGAAGACTCCAATTTCTCTGGAATTACAATTGGCTGAAAACACAGAATAACATTTTCTTTGGTTTCATTTGCTGAATCTGTAATGTAATCGGAATGTACTAGTGCTTCAATAAATAGCGGTGATGATTCATTAGACAGCACAATAGTTTCTGAATCAGTAAATGAATTACAGTCTTTTGGTGAATTGCTGTTAACAGATAAAGTACAGTTTACATCATCTACACTGCTTGTTGATGTAGATGGAGTAGGTGAATCTGGCGGAGACAAATTTCTAAGTAATTCCGAATCAACTGTTTCTTTTGGTGAGGTGGATAATTCCAATTTGACTGTTGTGCTGTTTAATGAATTCTCTGATAGAATGAATTCAGAAGAATCCATTAAGTAGGGATCTGTGTCCATCAAAGAATTTAAGAGAGTGGCTGCATCCCCATCTGTTGCTGCATGGTCATTCAAGGAATCAAACCATCCCTCAGAAGAATCCAAGATGGACATACCCAGTGTTTCATTCATCCAGTCAGAAACGGAGCCTAAAGAGAGAGAGAGAGAGAAAAGCACACAATATTAATTTTTTTTTTTTTGTTAATGGAAAATTGAAATTTTATATAACATAACAGGTCTGAGATAATACTTATATCAGAATAGCACATAACAATGATAATCATGAGGGCAGGAGAACCGAAAAGTTCTGATAAACACCTATACCAAAAATTATATTAAAGCAACTGATATAACCACAAAAAAAAAAGAACATATCTGAAAACCCTTCGACCCCCATGTTTCGTCAAATTGTAATAATTTGTTCTTTTTCCTTTAAGATACATAAGAAGACGTCAGAGGGTTTGAAGAAATTTGAAGACAAAGATGCAGACCGTCATCAAGTTTTTTGTGCTGCAAGAAGAGTCTGCAATTAAGATTCACCAAACATAAAAGTTTGGTGAATCTCAATCCCAGCAGTTGCCAAGTTTAAAATGAGCATTCTGAGACAACAGATGCCCCTAGGTCAGGAAGACCTTCCACAGCAATCACATCTGGAAACATCAATGCAGTGCATGCCATGATCCTTGATGATAGATGAATACCAGCCAAAAACATTGCAAAGACTCTGGGCATATCCAGGGAATGACTTGGTGTCATTATCCCAACATCTGAACATGCAGAAGCTCTCAGTGAAGTGGACTGCTAAATGTTTGAGTGCCGACAAAAAGAGAGAACGTGCTGTCTGAAGGAATTTTGGGTCATTTTGAGAAATCAGGTGCGAATTTTTTTGGCTAATTGTCTGTTGATGAAACATGGCTTTGGGAATAGGAAATAGTCAGATGGGACCAGGTCTAGCAAATAGGGTGGGTGAGGCAGAAACTGAAAGCTCAAGTTGGGTATTGTCTGTTGGGTTTTGAGCAGTCTGAGCAGGTATGTTTTCCTGCAAAAGCAACACAGCTCTGCTCAGTTTCCTGCAGTGTTTTTCCCTTCACAGCTGTTGAATAAACTGCTGCTGTAACAGTTTCATCTTTTTTGAGGGATTTGGTAAGGATTTCCTATATTTCTTATTCCCAAATTTAAAGAAACACTTGAAAGGAACAAAATTTACCATAGATGAAGAAGTTGTACATGCAGCTGAGGACTGGTTTGTGCAACAAGGGAAATTTTTTTCCCTCAGGATTGCAAATGCAGCAGCAGCATTATAACAAGTGTATAACACTTCATGGCAAATGTTATACACTTGTTCTACTTGAATTCCTTCATGTGATTAACACAACTTTTCAGCACATCCTCGGATATATATATATATATATATATCAGTGGTTCAATAGGTTTTGCATGGAATCATTCCTACTTGATCTTCCTCCCACTCCCTCACACCTAAATCAGCTGCATATATATCCTTTCCTTCATGCTTACATGGTGATCAGAATACATCATGAAAATTATGGAAACAACTACCATGTTAGAGTAAAACTTTAGTTTAATATAAACCAAATAAATTTACTCATTTATTCAAAAGTATTTAGGTTCTTTAGTTATTTTTGTATCTTGTTAACAAATATTGCCTTGCATGGAATTCAACAATCAGTGAAATAGATTATGAAACTACTTGCACATACTATTTCTAGTTGGTTTGATTGAGTGGTGGTTACTGTACACACCAGCCTTATACACACAAAATTGGTTACCTGATTTAAAAAAGAAAATATGCAAAGATAAACTAGCCTAAGGTTTTTCTCAGTGAAAGAGATCTTAGTATATATTTTTCAAAACAAACATAAGAGATTATTTGTGATAAATTTATATATATTAAAAAAAAATTTGCTCCCAAATTAAGGAGATCCTCTGTAGAAATAAAGTGAATATTCAGCATATCAATCAAACCTTACAAATCTGGTCTGGAATGGAATTCATATCAGACACAGGTTTCAAAGGGATAATACCAAACTCCTTTCTTCCCTTGTTCCGTCAGGATGGGTTATCAATACCAATGATCACCCAGGACTGGCTGAATATGGAGTCAATTCCATACAGTGAACAGTGGAAGAAGACTAAAGTTTCACATAAAAGTATTTCTGGTGTAGACTACAAAGCAAGCTGTGAAGCATGATTACACAAGAGTAAAGTGGAATGATCATATGTCAAATTTAGAAAATTTTGCCGAATTCTTTATCAACATTACTTTAACATATAAGACTTAAAAGAACTTCTCGCAGCAAATAAATAGTTTTTTTTTTTTTTTAAGTTCTAATTCACAAAATGAAAACCCCTTAAAAAAGGTCCTTGGTATACTAGATTGGATTGGAATACTATCTTTTCAAACAAAGGACACTCGTTAATGGATGAGCTATGGTCTCTTCCAGATAAGATTCTTTTGCTACATGTAAAAAGCCATCCTTACAATGAGGATGACAAAACTATAACAAAAAAATTCTAATATTTTTAATAAAAAAAAAAATAATCATGTAACCATCCATTTTCAAAGATGAATGATGAACTAGTGGCACAAAATACTGGACAGGACATATATAAAGGCACAGCTTAATTTTCTAAAAGTAGTTACTGCCATATACAAGCAACCACTGACTTCTGCTTACGTTAAGCTGCAGCATTAAGACTGTTCCACTTGAAAAATTACAGATGGGTCTAAATTATGTTCTTATACAACTGCTGATCACCTGCGCTTCCACATCTCTCAACCACAAAGCACCACCATTACAGCACCCAAAGACCTACTGGCACTTTTTTCCTAACTCTTACATAGATGAAGGCAAAATCTCCCCTTTCTGTGAAAATATTTTTTGTGGATAGGAGCTACATTAAAAAATAAATAATATTACAGAGGATGGTAGGCAGTTTGTGAAGTAGGTCCTAATGTCAAACATGAACAAACGCTGGAGATGTCTAGGGCAACAGTGCATGTTTCTCGAAACCATTCCATAGCAGTGTCTGGTGGTAGGTGATTGCAGGCTAAAAGATCAGCCATGCAGTGGGATTCAAACCCATAGCCTATTATTGATTGGAAAGAAGATATGCTAACCACCAAGCCAAACAGACTGGCTAAAAGATCAGCCATGGATCTAAATTGGCAGAATCCATACTGGCAGTTAATGATTAACTTGTAGGCCTCTAAAGTAGTGCATAAGTTGCATTGCCTATATGCTTGCTTTCAAGTGTTGGGATAAGTGCCAGGTGAGTATACTAGACCGAAGAGATGGATAGACGAAAGGTTATCTCAGGTACACATTATGTAACTACAATTGGAATTAAAAGATTTTTTTTACTATTCAAGTTATTTAGTTAGCTTTTTGCCAAAAACCCCTCAGAAGGCATATGGTGTAGGCTATTGTCGGAGTAGTAAGAATATCGCCTTCACAGGGCAGTAGTCTGATACTGGGTGACGAAATTCATCTCCCACCTAAAGACATTCACAAACATCCATGCCTGCAGTGGGATTCAAACCCATAGCCTATTATTGATTGGAAAGAAGATATGCTAACCACCAAGCCAAACAGACTGGCAAAATTGGATAGCCGGCTTTCTCTGTCTTCACTGTATTTCATAGTGGACGGCACTATCTCTTCAAGCTTTGCAACTATTGCAGGAGTGCCTCAGGGTTCTGTTCTATCATCTACCCACTTTCTCCTATGCATAAATGACCTATTTTTAAAATACCAATTCTATTCACTGCTTTGTGGACAACATCAAGCACACACACATTCTCCATTCATCCTACTGTTTCAATAAACCACGTAGTTCCCAGACATTCAAATCATGTGTAACCAGAAACACCAACCTTCATACCTTCCTTTGGTGGGGAAAGAACAGTCTGATCACCTTCAATGCCACCAAAACACAATCTTGCATTTTTTCTCACAAAAAGGATCTCAGCAGCTCATCCATCCTTCCCCCCAGTAATACCCAAATCACTAGACAGGACAGGATTTCTTTTTAGATTGTCATTTACTGCCAGCCTCTCCTGGCATAAACACATCACATCACATCAAGAGCTTCCTTGGCCTCTAAAAATAAACTAGACATTACTTTCTGCTCAATATGCTATTTTATACCCATCCAATAGCAAATCCCACATTTACCATTCTCAAAATACTGTTCACAAATTTAGATTGGTGCACTTAAAACATACATAAAAATTCTTGATTCTGTCTAGAGGAGAGCAATTTGGCTCAGATGACCTCCTTCACAAATTCACTTCATTTCTCTACTTTCTGTTGGGTCTGCTAAAATGAGCAGCAGCTGCCTAACATCTCTTCTCAGTACATCTGCAAACAAACTGAACCTATTTCTCTTTCTCACTTATTCCATCCACCACTCCTCTTCCTTATAAGATGTTTCTGAACAACTAACCAGCTCTTCAAGAATGTCAATAGATTTCTTCTTTCTCAATCCTTGCCTACACCTCACATGTAACACTGATCTGCTATAGGATCTTGAACCTGTCAGGTAGGGCTTAAATAAAAATTCACACACACACACCGAACTTCACAGCCAATTCATTTCCTTTTAGTCTTCCTCTTTTCTAACTGACTGCATAAGACAATTTGTGCCAATATGAAATTCTCACACTCTAACATGTTTCATGCATTATTTGATAGCAAAGAACACAAAGTTCTGCCAGACTATAAAAAAATAGATACAATCTACCATTATTTCAATTTTCAACAAATTATAAGAATGTATCAAAATTATTGAACAATTACTGTAAACTGAAAATAACCCAAGAAATTACTTAGCTTCTTGAATTCTTATATTTAATACATAAATTAAATCTAAATGGTTATGAGTGGCAAAATGCACTGTTTTAATACATATTAAAAGAATTTATTCCACTTACCAAAGACATCTGCAGCACTTTCATTTTCACTGCCCGTCTTTTCATCAAGGGATTGTGGAGTTCCAGGCAACTCCACATCCCACTTCTCCTTACCATTAAGAAATGCTTCAAGGTCTAAAGCATCTTCAGTAACTCCAATTCCATGATAAAAAGAATGGATAGGATCCAAATCCAAACCCCCTGAAACTGAATGATCCAATATATTTGCCATGGTCATCTCTGCTGAAGCCTGTAACTATAACGTCTTGGTGTAAAACGGCCAAAGGAATGGCAGGAAGAGTAGAGAAATAAACTTGGGAAAACCTGAAAATTTATATACAAACTGTCAATTTCCATTTTTCAGAAATTAAAAAGGAATTTATTCTTGAATAATTATTAAAAATCAAGGGAAAATTATTGTTTTAATTGTACTTATTTTAAAAAAAGTAGTTGTATATAAGACTATAAAAATAAAATTCTCAGACTTAACTTTTAGCATTCATTATTAAACTGAATTTATAAATGGCAACAGATTTAAATCCAGCTATATGCCAGAGGCATTCTGGAATTTAATACACCAAACTCACTTTTGAAATGGGGAAAATCACAGAAAAAACACTTCACTATATTATAAATAATAGTACTGCTCTTCAAGCAGTATTTTTATAGAAATACTCTATAAATAGTGCAAGAAATACTCTCCAAAAGGAAAATGAACTTAACCACACTACTGGCCAAGACGTCTGTAGACGTCAAGGTTATCATGGATGCGAAGTGCATATTAAAATTATAATACCATTGATATTACATTAAAATATATGATGGATACGAAGCATATGAGAATGCTTATTTGATCCAGAATGGCCAGTAAGGTGGTTAAAGAAAATAAGATTTTAAATAAAAAAAGTTAAGAGAAGTGCTAGAAAAGATAAACAGCAATGGTTTGAAGAACTGGCATCAAAGGCATAAGCTGCAAACAAGTATAACAGTAGAGAGAGTTAACACAGTATTATAAGACTTTCTGGAGAAGCCATGCAAAAGAATGTCCCAATGAAGGATCTCAATGGAAAAATTCTAGTGTCAACAGAAGAACAATTGGAAAAGTGGAGACGACATTTTAGTCAAATCTTGAACAATAACAGTGATAGAATACAAACAGAAATTAAAAAAAGGAATAGGTGAATTAAAAATTGATACCAGCTCACCATCTAAATTGGAGGTAAAAAAAAAGCTATTAAAGAAATGAAAAATGGGAAAGTGGCAGGAATGATGGTATAACAAGAGGTTATAAAATCTGACAGACAACAACAATCACAGATGTGCTCTACCCACTGTTTCAAGAGATATCTGGGAAAAAGAGACATTCCCCAGGGATTGGAATATAGGAATTATACTAAAAACACCAAAGAAAGGACATTTGGAAAACAGTAATAATTGGAGAGGCATAAACCTGTTATTTGTCATTAGCAAAATTTTCTGCAAAATTCTTTCAAGAATCTTTAATATTTTAGATGAGGGCATGAGAAGAGAGTAGTCTGGTTTTAGGCCAAATAGATCACGTATAGACCACATTAATTTTATTTATTTTTTAATGAGTCAGAAAATTTAATGACCTTTTTTAGCTATCTTACATTAGCTACTTAGGTGGCACCTTTTGTAATTGTCAGTTATTGTTCTATTCGCTTTGGACTGAAGATGCCTTTCATACTCAGGTGAAAATTATACTAATAAATAATATTTTACATGAGTTAATTCAGGTATTGTACTTTATTTAAATCATACAGAAAAGATTTCAATTTACAAGAAGGGGTGAAATAAAGTTAGGTGGAAGGGATTTCATGCTATTATGGGTAATGGGTTTACAGTAATACTGCTGGACTTTGCCAAGGTCTTTGACAGGATACCACATGAAATTCTAATCAGTAAACTGCAGCACATGGAGGAAGGATATAGGGTTGGTGAGATGGATAGGAGGGTGGTTGATGGAGAGATATCAGAGAGTAGTTTATTCAGGAGTAGAGTCCAAAAGACAGCCTGTGACTAGTGGTGTGCCGCAGGGTTCTGTTCTTGGACCACTGATGTTTAATTTATTCATTAATGATATAGGAAAGGATCTGAGAGGAACTGTTCATTTATTTGCTGATGATGCAAAGTTGGGTAGAGCAATAGTGAATGCACATGATGCCAAAATTTTACAGGATGATTTGGATAGATTGGTAGTCTGATGAGCTGATTTAGCAAAAGTGGCTAAATCAGCTCATCAGATCACTTGGTTACTGAAGAATACTTTGACGAGCAGAGATAAGCAAGTTATTGTTCCTCTTTATCGACCCTTGATAAGACCCCCAACTTGACTACTGTGCCTAGATCTAGGTCCCGGAATTTCTTCTTGATGGGGAGGAGGTAGAAAGGATCCAGAGGCGAGTGACCAAGATGATAGCTGGTCAATGGAATGAACCTTATGAGTATAAGTTGAAGATCTGTCGGCTACAGAAATTGGTTGATTGGCAGAAAAGGGGCGATATGATTGTCACCCCTTTTATTTCAAATTACTGAAGGGTTTTTACAAGATTACTTCAGAGGAAATTTTTCAGAACAGGTCTGGTGATGGGAGAATTAGGGGGCATACATGGAAACTGAGCAAGAATGTAGTCAGCAAGGGTGTTAGAACTAGGTTTTTTTACTTGGAGAGTAGTGAATGAGTGGAATAAGTTGCCAGAGTTTGTTGTTGGTGGCATGACCGTAAATGAATTCAAAGTAAAGTATGATAGATACTGTGCGAATGCCGAATAGTTGTTCTTGATATGATGTTTAGGACCTCCCTGAAAGAATCTAAGGACTCCTTGGAATTGTCCTTAATAATAATAATAATAATATGATTTTTCAATTATTCGTTGATTATTAATACTTTAAAGTGATAATTTTTAATCCGAAAATGTAAATACACGCCAATCCTTGAATGTGAACATTTCCCACTCCGTTCGATTACAGCATTCAAATAGTAATAATAATAAATATATTCGAAATCGAAGCGACAAGAGTAGATCTCAGTTCAGAGCTGATTTATTTCATCTTTTCAAGCCTTCATGAATTTTTTTTCCGTGATAACTTATGGATTTAAATTTAGTGAATTTAATTGTAATACCGACTATTAATATTTACTAACATTTGTGTAATAATCATGCACTGATTATATGCAGAAATATATGAAAATAATATAACTGCAATTAATTAAAATTGTTTTAAAATAGGATATATGTTTTCAAGGGCGCCACTTAAACAGGTCTATGACACGGATAACTGGCTTTATGGCTTTATATGTAAAGCCAGTTATTCATCATATCCGGGACCCCAATAGCGGTGAAGAAAAAAAAAATAAAGATTGACTATATATCAAATATAAAAGATATATATCAAATTAAAAACTTACGCCATTTTGAATAGTTTGTATTTAGCACCTTGCGGTGCGTGGCTTTCTTTTGCTAATCCATCCTCAGTAACAATATCCGCAGGAAGAAAATAGGCACAGTTACTCTTTCTTCGGACATTGGAAGTATGACGTAGTTCTTCTGTATTGCTTCAAAGATATCCGCATGGTAAAAATTCTTCCGCACACCTGACTTAGAGAAATGTAAATAGATAAAGATCGAATAATACTATTCAATTAAGTACATACGGATATTAGATATTTTTTCAAACACACAGAGATATATTTGTATATTAGGCATAATTTACAGAAATATATAGAAACTATTTCATCACGAGGAAGAATACTACTTGTGAAATAGTTATTGCATCAGAAAATGACGTCAAGAGACATCTACATTCCAATGACTGGAAACAAACAACCTCCAACAGTTACTTAACAGCAAAAGAGACTGAAATAAAATAATGATAATAATAAACTCCAGTAAAACCAGATAACTTACCGTTTGTTATAATATTAATAAATGTCTTAATAAATAATACTGCTTCGACTGCAAACTTTGTAAAGAAAAATAAACCATCATGCATTTTTTTTTCTAAATCGTACTTGCCGGGTGCGAAATTTAAGGATGTAAGTGAGAGCATTAGAGTGCAAAAGCAGAGGGTGAAAGAAATAACAATTGTGGCTGGTACGAATGAATTGAAAGGTGATAAATTTTTTATGAGAGAGGACTTGAAAGTATTGTTAAAGGTAGCGAAAGAAAAGAGTGACAGAGTTAGAATGGTGAGTCTGTTACCGCGGTATGACAGAGAGGAGTTTAGAAGGAGGGCCATAATCGCAAATGATATTATGCGCAGGTTATGCGGACGGTGTGGTGTGGAATTTGTGGACGTGTGGAATGAGTTTGATGGGCGAAAGGACTTATACAAGATGGATGGACTGCATTTGAATGGACTTGGTGTGCGGAGACTGGAAAAAGTGTTGCTGAATGAAGTGAAAATGGATGTGCAGAACCAGGGAAACTAGAACTACCAAGGAGGGGGGGAAGTGGATATCCAGACATCAGTGAGACAGTTGAGTGTAAAAATGTATATAATGTACCTGAGCCAGCAATAAGGACAAAAAATGGGAATGGGATATTTAGAATAACGCATCAAGATAGGGGTGGGACAAAGGGAACACTGCAATTCATGTATACTAATGCCAGGAGTATTAGGAACAAGAAGGAAGAATTTTTGGCCTTGATTGGCTCTTCCTGGCCACAGGTTATTGGCATTAGTGAAACATGGCTGACGGAAGATGATATAGTTAGTGGGATAGAATGTGTAGGTTATAGTATGTTTAGGAGGGACAGAGAGAATAAAATTGGGGGAGGGGTGTTATTGATGATAGCTGATGAACTGCAGCCAAGGAGAATTGAAGTATTGCAGGATAGTGAAAGGAGCTCATTTGAGGCTATTTGGTGTGAGATTGATACTGGCAGAATAAAATATACAGTTGGGTGCTGCTATAGACCAGGTGATGGAATAGATGGTGGAGATGGTATGCATAAACAGATTGATGAAATGAGTGGAAGGAGGGTAATTATTATGGGGGATTTCAACTATGGTAACATTGATTGGAAGGAGGAGAGGACACATGTGAGGAAGGAAATGGATTTTATTCAATTATTAAGGGATAACTATCTGAAACAGCATGTAATTGAAAATACTAGGGGTGTGAGAGTGCTTAACCTGGTAATAGTATCTGAGAATCTGACTGTAATGAATATGACCATGTTGCCACCTATTGGTGAGAGTGATCATAAGGTCTTGACCTGGGAGGTGGCTAAAGGTGTGAAATTTGTGATTAAGACAGGGCATATGTGGAATTACCGTGCTGGCAAATATGACAAGCTTAGGAGATTGCTTGGATCAGTGCCATGGCATGTACAACTGCAAGGGCTGGACGTCGATAGAGCATGGGAAGTGATCAAAGAGCATTTACAAGAGGTTATGGCTGATTGTATACCTAAGGTCCGAATAGTGAAACAAGGAGGGGTTAAATGGATGAATAACACCATTAAGCTTGAGCTGCAAAAAAAGAAACAACTATGGAGGGAATTTAAAGAAAGGGGTGACCTGCAGGCACACGAGCGGTATAAAGTACAGGCTAGAAGGGTAACGAGTGTGGTAAAAACAGCAAAAGCCGATTATGAAAGAAAACTAGCTATGCAAGCAAAAGAGAATCCCAAACAGTTCTTTCAATATGCTGCAAGCAAGAGAAAAACCGTACATGGCAAAATGATTTTAAGGAATGACGATGGTAAAGAGTTCACTGAACCAGTCGATATAGTGGAGTTACTGAGCGCGCACTTTGCAAAAGTATATCATCCAGGTGTTGACGTTGAAAAAATGAAGGAACCATTAGTTTATATGGGAATTGTGATGAATGAAGTGGAGGTGAATAGTCTATTACAGAACCTTAATGTGAATACATCTGTGGGATTGGATGGTATACCGGCACGGGTCTTGCATGAAGCGGCTAATGAATTATCAGTGCCCTTGACCATGTTGTTTAATCTGAGTCTCAGGTCTGGCTTAGTCCCGAAGGCGTGGAAAGAGGGGAAAATAGTTCCACTGCATAAAGGAGGATCCAAGACTATGGTTGCAAATTACCGACCGATCAGCATATCAGGAGTCATTGTCAAGGTCTTGGAAAAAGTAGTCAAGGGAAAAATACAGGAATGGATTGATGAAAATGAGATACTGTACAGAGGACAGCACGGCTTTGTGAAGGGTAGATCATGCCTCAGTAACTTGCTCAAGTTTTATAACAGGGTGACGGCTGAACTGGATAAGGGAAATGGGTTTACAGTGATACTGCTGGACCTGGCAAAGGCGTTTGACAGGATACCACATGGAATTCTAATCCGTAAACTACAACATATGGGAATGGATATAGGGTTGGTGAGATGGATAGCTGGGTGGTTGATGGAGAGATATCAAAGAGTAGTTTATTCAGGAGTAGAGTCCAAAAAACAGCCTGTGACTAGTGGTGTGCCACAGGGTTCTGTTCTTGGACCACTGCTGTTTAATCTGTTCATTAACGATATAGGGAATGGTCTAAGTGGGACAGTTCATTTGTTCGCTGATGATGCAAAGTTGGGTAGGGCGATAGTGAATGCAGAAGATGTCAAAGTCTTGCAAGATGACTTAGATAGATTGGAGTTCTGGACTAAGGAGAATGGATGTCAATTTAATGTGACAAAATGTAAGGTTATGCATTTCGGAGTGAAAAGATTAGCAGCCATATACCACATTGGTGGAACTGTACTCCGAGAGATTGATGAGGCCAGGGACTTGGGAGTGTTGGTGGATAGGGAGATGAAGTTTAGGGGGCACATTGCGAAAGTAGCTAAATCAGCTCATCAACTCACTTGGTTGTTGAAAAATACCTTGACGAGCAGAGAAAAACAAGTTATTGTACCTCTGTACCGAGCCCTGATAAGACCTCATCTCGACTACTGTGCCCAGATTTGGTCACCTCGGTTCCTTCTTGATGGGGAGGAGGTTGAGAGGATCCAGAGGCGAGTGACTAAGATGATAGCAGGTCTATGGAATGCACCATATGAGAACAGGTTGAAGATTTGTGGGTTGCAGAAACTAGTTGATAGGCGAAAAAGAGGAGATATGATTGAGACATTCAAATTGCTAAAAGGATTCTATAGGATTAATTCAGATGATATTTTTGAGATCAGGACTGGTGGTGGGAGAACTAGGGGACACCCATGGAAGCTGGGCAAGAGCGTGGTTAGCAGGGGTGTTAGAGCTGGGTTCTTTACTTTTAGAGTGGTAAATGAGTGGAATAAGCTGCCAGAGTCTGTTGTGGGTGCTATGACAGTGAGCGAGTTCAAGGCAAGGTATGATAGATACTGTGATAATGTTGAACAGCTGTGTGAACATGATGTTTAGGGCCTCCCTCGATGAGTCTAAAGACTCCTGGAGTAGCCCGTGGTAATAATAATAATAATAATAATAATTTTGATTCATAGTTAACATAACATAGTAAACCAGATGAAAAGTGAGAGAAAGTATGCTAATATAGTCTGGCCGATGGAGGTGGTAAGTAAGGAAAATATCGAACTCGAACTACGAGACCTGTAATAGGTCTAGTTGCAACCTGCAGAAATTATATATATATTTGCTTAGAGCTTTGCATGAATGGCAACTATTGAAGGCGTTAACCTTTTGAAAATCACAGAGAAAAACTTCTGAAATGCTTTTTTGGGACTGTAATAAAAAATGCACACGCTATCTCACACCTAGTGAGATAGCTCTCTTTAAAATATTTCAGCTTTATTTCAACTTTATACATTAAAGCAAATAAACAAAAAGCGCAAGAACAATATAGAGAGGAAATTATTATTATTATTATTATTACTATTACTACTACTAGCCTTTTTTTTTCGACCGGTTCCCGAGTTAATTGATCTCTGGCACAGGCAGACGGAGATTTCCAACCGGAAAGTCGTTTTTTTTTTTTTTTGGAAACATCGGCACATTAGCACAATGAGAGTAGGTCGAGCAATTATCATGGGTGACTTCAACTATTGTTATATAGATTGGAAAGATGAACGGGCATATGGAAAATGGAAATGAAATTTGACAGTTACTAAGGGATAATTAACTGAAAGACCACGTAATCGAAGGGACCAGAGGTTTCAAGATGTTAGATCTGGTAATGACATCAGAAGATTTCTAAGTAACTCTAGCTCCAATCAGGGAAAGTGATCTAGGAGGTTGCTCAACACATGGACATTTCAGTTAAGAAGGGGTTTATATGACTGCAAAGCTGGCGATTATGACAAACTTAGGAGGCAACTTCAAGCAGTGCCATAGCATAAGAAACTACATGGAATGAATCTCATTAATGCATGGGTAGAAGATGAGCTTCAGATACTCAGTATATTGAAAAACATCAATACATCTGTAGGCCTGGATGGTATGTCAGCTCGTGTTCTACGAGAAGTAAGTGAACTGACAGTGCTTCTGAGAAAGTGTTAAATCTAAGTCTCAGCTCTGGCAAAGATTCCAAGGCAGTGGAAAGAGGGTAACATAGTTCTTTATATAAAGCCGGCTCCAAGAGAAGTAGCAAATTGCAGACCAATTAGTTTCTCTGGAGTGGTGGGAAAAGTATTGGAAAGGTTGGTTAAAAGTAAAATTCAGGAATGGGTGAATAGGAATATGATACTGTATAGGGGCAGCAGGGCTTTGTACAAGGAAGGTCCTGCCTCAGTAATTTATTCACATATATAATAAGATGATAGCTGAACTGGATAAAGGAAAAGGCTGTACCATGATACTTCCGTATTTTTCAAAGGCATTTGACAGAATACCGCATGGAAAACTATTACATAAGTCAGAGCAAATGGGAATGGATATGAAACTAGTGGCATGGATAGAGGGTGGCTTATTTATTATTTATTTATTCGTATGGCATGAATAACAAAACATGCAGTACAATACACTGCCACTTTAAAAACATATAAAAATAAAAGTCAAAAGTCATTTAAAAACACCAAAAAAAATTAAATGGTTACATACATATTGGTCAGATAGTTCATAGCTTCGGATGTAGCACTTAAAAAGTCCAATTTGTCTCCCGATTATGCTCTGAGATAACACTGAGTCACAATATGTTCCACAGTTTGTCTTTGAGCACCACAATCACAATGCAGGGATGGTCGTTTACCCCATTTAAAAAGCATGTCCGCACATACAACATAACCAGTTCGTATTCTATTAAGCTGAGTCCAGGATTTTCATGGGAGGTGTGAGCAAGCATCAAAACTTTCTTGTAATTCTTTGAGAAAAAATTTTTGATGTCATCTGTCTGGCTCTTCCACTGTTCTTGCCATTTTTGCTTCAGGTCAAGGTTAGATTGCAGTAGTAGTTGGGCTAATTGTGGTGGTGGCTGGCTTGATCTCAATCGTCGTACACTTAAGTCTGGGAGATCTAAATGTATTGGTAGGCTGGGTTCTCCAAGATTTTCTTATACTCCTGTAAGAGAGCCTTAGTCCTGTGCAGATTCGGTGGAACAATGTTGCCAAAAGCTGGAAGCCAGAATGTGGGCGTTGATTGAATTGTGCCAGAAATCAGTCTCATTGTATTATTTAGTTGGCTATCAACAAGTTTAACATGTGTTCTATTTAGCCACACTGGTGAGCGATATTCGGCAACAGAAAAAACTAGACAAAGAGCTGTAATCAGCAGATTATCAGCTGTTGCTCCCCATGTCATTCCTATTAGTTTTTATATTATGTTGTTACAGATTCTTAACTTAGCAGAAACGTTTGCTAGGTGTTGCTTGTAAGAGAGCGTGCGGCCCAGGGTTATTACGACCAAGTATTTTGGAAAGTTATTGCGTCTTAGTAGTAATCCTTCAAAGAAGATATGTAAAGTGACATCTGCCATGTGATTATTAAGGTGAAAGCTTGATACTTCTGTTTTGTCTGGATCGAGCTGAAGCCTCCATTTTTTGTAATATTCACCTATTGTTTTCAGATCTCTTGTAAGTACGTCTTCAGCCTGACTCATGTTTTTGTGTCGAATGGCAATTATAGTATCATTAGCATAACAAAACTTGCGTGAGATGATAGCAGACAAGTCATATGTGCATAAGTTATAAAGTAAGGGTGCCAATACTCAGGCCGGCACTAAGGTCTTTGCCGCCCGCATGCAATTTCTATCTAAGTGCCCTTGTAACAATCCGAGATTGTGTGGTTCTTTTACGATAATAAAAATTTAAATTATTTGAAATTTCTTAAATAAATTTTGACAGAACAGCCACACGTTGGTTCGCTAAATGTAACGAATCGGAAGGTGTTGACTAGGCAGGATAATCGTTAAAAACCCGAATATTCAAAAAATTCTCAAACGTTAAAGCAAATTTTGATAAAGCCACTTCACTTTAATCGTTTAATATAATGATACAGGGATTATAGCCTTCACACCGACCCGAATCGCTAACAAAATTAAAATGAATTTTAATTAAAGTTAAAATTTATTTCAACTAAAGTTTAAAAAATTCTTGCATTTTACAAGTTACTAAATTCTTAGTAACTTGTAAAAAATTTTTAATAATTTTTATAAGTGGAACTATCTTTTAGGAAAATAAAAGAAACTCAAGATAGAGGAGAAAATAAGAAAATAATTCAGAAATAATTAGAATATTTAATATAAGTTTTCAAAAAAGAACATCTTTACAGAATAACAGAAAATAAATTAAATTAGATAAATATACTTGAAATTTTTTAAATTAAAATTTTAAGGTGTTTGATTTCATATTCACAAAATTAGAAATAATGGTTTTAATGTCTAATTCCGCACGTATATCATTTTCAATAGCTATTAACGCCAAACTAACAAGCCTATTTTTATGACATACTTGTTCTTAAGGGTTTTAATCAATTTCAACTTGGAAAAGGAACTTTCACCGCTCGCTACACTAACAGTTAAGTTTAATAGTATTCTTAAAGCAATTGAAAAGTTAGGGAAAGATAAATTATTGGACACAATAAAATTAAGAATATCGAAAGGGTTTTGAATATTTAAATTATCCTTTCGAAAAATATCCCGGAAAGCACATAACTCCTCATATAGTTCTATTGCATTTACGTTTTTATTGTCGCAGTCCTTCAAGAGAATCTCTAAATCGTCACAAATTTTTCGTAAATCTTCGTTATTAATTTGTACTAATCTATACGAGAAATTGAAATTATCATAATATGTTTTTAGTTGTCCAAAACTTGCTATTAACGAACACATTGCAACGTCTAGAAGTGTATAAAACACATTCACTCTAAATTTATCTTCTGGCGATTGTGGCGTTTCGTCATGACGCTCGTAGTCAAATTGTCGTGTCTTCTTTCGTCGTCGGACTTCCGTACCAGTTTTAAATTCTTGTTCTCCATCAACCTCTTCACTCAGTTATTTTGCCGTTTTTAGAACTTCTTTAAAATTTGTATCTGATCGATACTCTTGTAAGAATATCTTTAAGTTTTCGATAGATTCTAAAGCAAGTGTAATGATCATATTTTTGTCTTCAAGCATTTTACTCACAGGGTTTATTCTGTTAAGTAAATCATGCCAAGTTATAAGAGAGTAAATAAATTTGTAGTCCTTTATTTTAGCACATAATGTTTGTGCTTTATGCTGAGTTTCTTTATTAAAATTTTCATTATTTAAAATTTCAAAAAGTGCATCATGAATTTCTCGTAACTGATATCGTAGAGGGCGGATTGCATTAATTTTACTTTCCCTTGGCTATTTCAATGTTAAATTTTTTACGAACTTCAAAAGGATTGCCCAACGTTTGTAAGAGAATGAAAAGAAATTTTATATTTCTTGAATAATTGCAAAGAAACTAATTGTATCTACATTCACTTTGACTGCATCGTTAATGATTAAATTTAGAGTATGAGCAGCACATGGCACGTAAAAAGCTAAAGGATATTTGTTCAAAAGCAAATTTTGGAGCCCATATTTGCCCTTTTGTCATACCCTTGACCTTGCATGTCTTCAATGGGAATGTTCCCTTTTTCCAGTTGTTCCATTATTGTTGCACATAAACCACATCCTGTGGAATCTGATATATCTGCAAAACTTAAAACGTTTTCCCTGATCTTGACAATTCCATTGTCACAGGAAACAACGCGAATAATAATTGTCATTTGTTCTGTTTTACTTGCATCAGGTGTGCAGTCTAAAACTATGGAATAATATTTAGATTTGCGAATTGATAATAAAATTGTATCCCTGATTGCGTTACTTAAAGTTTCCAATATTTTATTTTGACTATTTTTACTCAAATAGTGTACCCTATTGTTTCGTTGTAGGGCACTTTCAACATGATTTTCCATAACGGGATCAAACATAGCAAACAGTTCGACTAATTTTAAAAAATTGCCATTATTCCTTTCATATAATTTATCAGGTGATCCGCGAAAAGCTAAATTTCGACTACCAAGGAATTTTATAATTTCAATGAAGCGTTCTAAAACACTCGTCCAATGTTTCTTTTCCGTTTCATACATGCTTTGAGTCTGGAAATCAATAGTAGTTTTTTTTTTTTTTTAATTTTTATCAAGTTCCTTCCATTTTAAGAAATTTTTCATGTGAGTTAAACTAGTCTCATGTCTATATAAAATTGTACTTACATTTTTTCAATCGTTATAACCTTCTACAAGACTCAGTTGGGTGATTCAGTTGATTCAGTAGGTGCGACAATTTTACAACAGAAGCAAAAAACAGAATTTAAAGTTTCGGAATAAATGAGCCATGCTCTTGGCACGTGCTCCCATTTTCCATTTTTCTATTATAATACGTGTCGCCAAATTTACGACCATATGTATCTCTGGGATATATTATATTTTTATTTTGAACAGGCCCCATTTCAATTAAAACAACTCATAATTTTTCATCAATATATCGCCATTCACCTGGATCTTCTAAATTTACAGACTCTAACAATGTGTTAGTTTCGTGGTTAACTAACTAAATCTTGTTGTAGTTGACTAAATCCTAACTATTTTTCACTTAAATCATGTTCAGTTATCTTGTTCAATAGTTGCAATAGTACTTTCATGCGAACTGGGTGATGTGCACGGTTCTTCGCCTCTGATTTCTGATGTATCGAGTTGGTTACAATCTGCATCAGAATATTTTAATATTTTAACAAATTTATTAAGAGCCCCAGTTTGTTTCTTAATATCTGATTCTTTCGCAGCATGACGCTTATGATTTTGTGCACCGAATAACGTTTTTTTAATTTTTGATTCCATTTCTATTTTATACCCACAAGAAATTATCACACAACATGACACAGAGACGAAATAATAGTCGGTACTGCGCTACTGTCAGTAGCCTACTAATATGTGTACCATATGACTGGCTAACTAGCAACAAATGTTTTGTACGAAAATTCGTTTCTGCGCATGAAAACCGTTCACCGTTTCACTTTAGATAGATTGCAGTAGACACAACATTCTGCAGGCAAGCATTTAGCCTGCTCTCGCTGCAAAATTGTAAACAGCTGGCTGATCAGAGAGGCTGCAATATAATTTTTTTTTAAATTTTTATTCAGTGTATCCGGCCTTATTTATTTTAATATTGATCATTCTACGAATTCCTTGCTTTTATGATAAAAATTTTGTTTCTTAAAAATTAACTTATGAACCGTTCCCTGGCGGCGGCACCCCCATCGTAGCGTCGCCCGCATGCACCGCATGTTCTGCATGCTCGCTTCCGCCGGCCTTGCCAATACTGACCCTTGTGGAAGACCATTATTAAGTTTTCGTTGTCGGGACATTTTATTTCCTAATATAACTTGAAGGAAACGTTCAGTGAGCATGGAGGAAATTAAGTGTGCAGTCCGTTTACATGGGACAATGCTAAGGAATTTGTATATAAGACCTTCACGCCATACTGTATCATAGGCCGCTATTAGATCCAAGAAGACAGCTGATGTTTTTTCTTGCTTTTGAAATCCAACTTCTATGTATGATGTTAAAGTGAGCACTTGATCACAGCAACCACGTTGTTCTCTACAACCAGCTTGTTCAATCGAGACATGCTGCATAATTGGTATGGATAATCTGTTGTACAGAAGACGTTCTAACATTTTATAGGTGCAACTCAATAAAGCAATAGGTCTGTAACTTTTTGCCTCCTGGGGTGGTTTTTCCAGGTTTAAAAATAGCAACTATTTTTGACTTCTTAAACTGGCTAGGTAGCCGGTCAGTCAATAATATATCAGAAAAGAATTCACAGAGCCGTTTTATGGTATTTGGTCCGCTATTAATCAGAAATTCAGGATGGACACCGTCGATGCCTGGGATTGGCTTGCCTGCTTTGATATCTTTTATGACGGCTTTTACTTTATCTATAGTGAAGATTGAGCCATATTGTGAGAAAGCAGGGGTATTTGTTTTTAAAGCTCTAAGTTCTTTCTTTACTTTCTTAGTATGTTCACGGTCCCTAGGTGCCCTTCATATATTAACAATTTGATTAGCTATTTTCTCAGGGAGATGATTGTGCTTTTTTTTTTAGGTAGATTATTTATGGATAGTTGTTGGAGACGATTCCAATCTCTATTACTTGATCGTTTGAAGTCAAGGTTTTCAACTGTATGAATCCATTTTGTTTTTCGAGATGAGATCAGGCTATGCAGTAATTCATCTGCTATTTCAGAAGCTTCACTTTTCCGGAACTCTCTGTAGAGATGTTCACTCTCTTCATTCCATCCGGGGACATAATCTTTTCTGTAACCTCTATGGATATATCTTTTCACAGTTGATATGATTGCTCCTACAAATCTATTGTACTCCGCAACTCTAGCAGGTATCCAACGAACACATTTATCCAATTTATTCGTAAAATTTCTCCAATTTGCTTTTTTAAAATTCCAACGAGGTCGTGGAAAGGATCTTGCTATAGGTAGTGTCATACCAATTTCCAGTAACACCGGTCAATGTTGACTATGTGGGAAGTTAGAAAGTACATATAGCCTTGCTTGTAATGGTTACCCTTCTGTGTTTATTGAAACAAAACATAAGTCCGGACTAGACTCTGTTTGCCATGCTGATGATCAAAAGGTGTTTCTATCCTTGGCATCAAATACAAGGTGTATATTATTTATTTCTGCCCATTGAACGAGGGTAGTACCCTAGTCGTTGTTATTATCACGGTACTTCCATTCATTATGATGGCTATTAAAACCACCAATCCATACTGTTGGATGTTGATAAGTAGGTATCATATCTATAAACCATGATGATAAAGGAGGTTTATAGACATTGACTATTGTTATGTTGTGAATTTTCACACTCACAAGATGGGCATCGTTATCACATCTCGTTGTCAGGAGAGAAGCATTTTCTATATCATCCTTGATATATGTTGCAATGCCATAATTCCGGTGGTATGTAGCATCAATCAGAGTGTAACCAGTTATTTTTTCCTCTTCTATTAAGGTCATCTTCGTTTTCGGCATGCGTTTCTTGAATAAACACAACGTCAATGTTATTTTCTTGTAGTATTTTGCAGAGATAGTCATATTTTGCTCTGTTAATTCCCTTGATATTCACTTGACACATCTTAAGGATAAATCCCAGTTTTTTGTCAGCATCATCAATAAAATCAGAAAAATCAGTATTGTTTGACTGCATGCCTTAAGAGAACTAAGTGTTAGACTGGCTGCCAAATCGCACTAGCTCAATTAGCGTGACCCAGGGTGCACAAAGAGGAGGTGAGTTAGATTACTGATAGACAGACATGACAGGGTGGTGTAAGGTAGAGTGGAATCAAGGGGAATGAGGGTGCCTAGTGGAGTGCCTCAAGGCTTTTTACTAGGAACACTACTATTTAATTTGCACATTAATGATATAGCAGAAGATTTGAGGGGGATATTGATTTGTTCGCTGATGATGCAAAACTAGAGAGGGAAATAGTTGATAAAGGTGATGTTGATTGCTTACAAGATGATTTAAACAAATTGTCAGTGTGGGGTAAGGACAATGTAGGACAGTTATTATCCCTCTAGCCACATGTTGACTACCGTGCACAGATTTAGTTACCTACATTTCTTAGGGATCGGGAAGTGGTGAAGAGGATTTAGAGAGGAGTGATTCAGCTAATGACATGTCTATGGAATGCTTCCTATGAGGATAGATTCAAACTGTTTTGGTTGCAGAATTTAGCTGACAGGCAGAAAGAGGAAACATGATTGAAACTTATAAGTTACTAAAGGGATTATATAAGATTGACACAAAAGAAAATTTTCAATACAATGTGAGTAGGGGGATAACAAGGGGTCATGCTTGGAAGTTGTCCAAGAGTGTGGTTAGTAAAGATATGCCAACTAGTTTCTTTACTTGAAGAGTGGTGAATGAGTGGAGTGGATTGCCAGAGATGACTTTAAATGCCCTATGAATAAGGAGATATATGATAGGCATTGTGTATATGGATAGTGAGTCTCCCACGATGAGTCTTTTGACTTCATGGAGTATCTGTATATAATAATAATAATAATAATAATAATAATAATAATAATAATAATAATAATAATAAAATTCTGATCACAATTGTGGGAGTTATCTACTCTATTCTCGTAATGCTTATGGGTGCAAAACATTACAAATGAAATTCACCTCCATGGTAGAAACCAGATGCCTATCGATTTACAGACTTAGAGACTTTTTCTTACGCTTTCTGGTAATAGAAAGAAGTTAGTTCTTTTTATGAGAGGTATAATCATGTACAGAGTGAAAAATATTGTATATTAAAAAAAACCGCGAACTCCTTTCATTCCCCTGATTCATTTGGAGACTGAAGGAGCATATTAATTTCTAAGATAGCC
The DNA here is from genome assembly GCF_054136105.1 of Typopeltis vanoorti. NCBI lineage: Eukaryota > Metazoa > Arthropoda > Arachnida > Uropygi > Thelyphonidae > Typopeltis > Typopeltis vanoorti. The sequence goes on along the minus strand of NC_143569.1, from coordinate 78,208,759 downwards.
AATCAAAGATAGCTGGCAAGCATATCACTAATTATAAACAGCATCCAGTGAAGAGTCGACCGACAAGTGGCGCCATCTCGCGGTGCTTAGTTTATTTATCTTCGTAGCTCAGAGCCTGTGTAGCTCAGTGGATGTGACGTTTGCACACCACGCCACTTGTCCGCACGAAGGAAGACTTGGTTTCGAGTCTTCAGCGATTAGAGAACATTTTTCTAAGCCTTTTTTCGACCGATCCTGAGTTAGTCGATCTCTGGCACGGGAAAGCTGGTTTTTTTCTCCCCGAAACTCAAGAAAATCGACCGTAGAACCCACATTATTTCAGGCATTAAATACGAGAGTGTTAGGGTTAGGGACCACGACATGGCGGCACTTGTTGAGCCGTCTCTGTTCACTGCCTGCCGCTTAATTAGTGATAGCCTTGGGCCAGCTATTTCTGATTGGGTATCAGTGGAGATTGAACTGCCCACTCAGTCTCCAAAAGTTAGATAGGGCTGAAAACGGCCTCGCCTACTCCCTATACGAGAATAAAAAGGCGTTACCTGATTTTTTGAATATTATTGGGTTTACGGCCGATTTTCTTAAATTTAGCGGACGAAACCCGAGTTTCTGAGAGAAAACTCCTGCTTTCTATAACAGAGATCGACTAACTCGGTTCTAACTAGGATGAAAGACTAGGTTCTACTCTAGTCAGTGACTAGAGTAGCACCAAGGTCTATGTTTGGGCGGCTTAGCGGTTTGCATTCAATGGTAGCTTTGCACTGGTGAATGCAAACGCAGTTTTCACTGAGCTACAGGTTCCTAATATTTTATATATACTCAGTCGACAAAACATTACTGATACCTACCTAACACCGTGTCGGTTCTCCTTTAGCGCCAATAACAGCCTGTACAAGGCATTGAATCCACCAGATGCTGGAGTAATTCCAGCCATGCATGTTGCAGCATTGTCTACAACTGCACTTTAGACCTCAATCCCTGAGACATGGATTTGATGTCTTGCCCTATGGCGTCCCAGAGATATTCCATCGAATTTAAATCCGAGGGGACCTTGGGGATACCGGATGGTTCCAAACTCAGATGAGTGTTCCTCGATCCATGCCTGGATGGTTGAGGCACACTGCCCAGCTTAAACAGATCATCAGCTGCAGGATGCATGAAGGCCATGATTGTGTAGTGATTAGCCAGCACATTCTGGTAGCTCGCAGCCTGTAAGGCTGCGAGCTACCAGAATACAGAATAAAGAATATGAGAATACCAGAATACAGAATACCAGAGCTCTCCATGAGAAGGCTTTCCAAACTATCACAGACTTGACCTGGCACGACTCTAGTCCACTTTTGCAGAGGTCCAGTTTTGATGGTCCTGACACCAGACGAGGCACAATGCTCGATGACGAGCTGTAAGCACTAGCACACCATTAGGGGTCAGCTCCCGTTGCTCATGGTATGCATGGTACGCAATGCCGTTAGCTCGCTGCACTGCTTGAACCTCGAACATTGAAACTAAATGTGATTTGTTCGGTCGTTGCCCTTCAGTTATTCTCTATGAGCGTGGATAGTCTATGTCTACTCTGCTCTTCAGTAACGTGTGGTCGGCCACCACTTCCTAGCTGGTCGCTAGTTTGTCCGTTGATAGTATACTCATGGTAAACTCTTGATATGGTGACCCTAGAGAACACTAGAGTTCTTACCACTTGTGTGATAGAGTGACCATCTTTGTTGTGCCGATATTATCTTACCGACTATGTCCACGATCATAGTCGGTAAGATAGCCATATTTACTCATGTTCGTCGATAGCGATACACTGTTTGGAAGCCCGATGCTCATATTACATATAGCTTACAAGTACTGATTAACATTTATATTTATATTTTTGTATCAATGTTCACATTTACGTTTTTATATCAATATTCATATTTACATTTGTATTTTTATATATATATACATTAACACCATATAATTCACACAATATCAGTAATTTATGTTAGATTACAGGTCACTGGAACTTGATCTTATTGGCAAATTTAATTAATTCTGAGTAATACTTTTCGATAAGTCTCTGTTTTGATACTGGCCACTTGTCTCCGGAAGTGATGACATGTTGTATTAGGGGCATCCTGATGGAGTCCAGTAGCTGACAGTCGTAGAGCATGTAATCAACAGTCTGTTGAAGGTGTGGACTACAAGTGCATGATAGCAATTCCAGGATATGGAATCTGTGTAAGTAGTGTCTTAGTTTTCCATGTCCCATTAGTAGCGTTTTTTTTATTTTTGTTTTCTTTGCTGGGTGAGGCCACTTACTGTAGTGAAGCGGACGTTCGTAGCAATTTGGATCGATGTTGTAACTTTCGATATATCTTTCGGAAGGGACTTTTTAGTTTTTATTGGTTTATCTTTGATTTTCGTGTAAGTTTCCAGGCAGGTGCAGCATAACATATCAGTGGTAGTGTAGCACCGGTATATATTGTTTTCAGCGCTCGTTGGCCTAATCCCCCCCCCCCCTTTAATCCTTGCCGACTTAGCTAGGAGGTTTACTACTTGTAAGCTTTTTTCGGCAACATATGATATGTGCTTATTGAAGGTCAATGTTTCATCTATTATCACTCCTAGGTATTTTAACTCACTGGCTACCTCGAGAACTTCTCCGTTTAGGAAGACCGTTACGGGTTGTTTTGATTTTTTGCGTGAGATGTGGAGCACTTTAGACGTGGTGCTATTGAAGTTAACTTTTTTCTGCCCATTCTGCAATTTTAAAGAGTTCAAGAGTTCTTCGTTGGCCATTACATCTAACTGTAAGCCGTCGCGTCCCCGAATCATTATCATCGCATCAGCGGCGAAGACTATGACTTTTGTTTCAGTAGTGAAGGGAAGTCTTAAAAGGGAGTCGTACTGGATGTTCCAGAAACCTGTCCCACAGTAGGAACCTTGCGGCAGCCTCGTTTGACTTCTTTCGATACAGTTGTGGTTTTTAATGTTATGGTTGCTCTTCTGTCTGTAAAATAATTTTTTGTAAGGTAGAGTAAGTTTTTCGAGCATGTTAAATCTATTAACTGATTGATTATGGCTGGCCACCACTCAGCATCGAAGGCTCTTTGCACATCGAGTGAAATCAGTAGTACGTCTTTTTTTTTTTTTTTTTTTGCTGTAGACTGTCTTCTGTGAACTCTTTAACTTCCATAATTGCGTCTACTGTACGGAACTGAGGTCTAAATGCGTATTGATTGCTGCTTAATAGGTTTCTTGAGTAGATAGTGCATTATTCGGTTTATTAGGAGTTTTTCTAGTACCTTACCAGCAACGTTTATGAGACTGACTGGTCTCTATTTGTTAATTTCGTCGGATGTTTCTTTTCCTGGTTTCAGCTAACGCCTCTTTTTTTTTTTTTTTTTTTTTTTTTTTTATTCCCGTATACGGGAATAGGCGAGGCCATTTAGCCCTATCTAACTTTGGAGACTGAGTGGGCAGTTCAATCTCCACTGGTACCAATCAGAGATAGATGGCCCAAGGCTATCACTAATTAAGCGGTACACAGCGAAGAGAGACGGCTCAAATGTGCCGCCATCTCGTGGTCCCAACCCTAACACAATATATTTAATGTCTGAAATAATGTGGGTTCTATGGTCGATTTTCTTGAGTTTACGGGATGAAAAACCCGCTTGCCCGTGCCAGAGATCGACTAACTTGGGAACCGGTCGAAAAAAGGCTTAGAAAAATTTCCTCTAGTCGCCAACTAGACTCGAAACGAAGTCTTCCTTCGTGCGGCCAAGCGCCGTGGTGTGCAAACACCACACCTGGTTTCATTATGGGTATAATTTTTGAGCGGTTCCATATTGAGGGAAATCGACCTCTTTTTAGGCATTCGTTGAAAACTGTTGTTATAAAATCGGGGAATTAGAGATACGCGCTTAGGAGTAACTGATTTGATCTTGTGGCTTACTCTCTTGAGAGGGTTGCAGCTGATTACTAGGGAGATAGTGATTTCCCGTTGCCTTCCTTGCCGTAAGTATGTATGACTGTAACCTGTGTGTTCACGGGGCCGGTTTGCCTACTTGCAGGATGAAAACCCCCAGATAAACTGGCGGAAAAAACCCTGCTGTCCACTCTCAAGACCGGCTAACTTGGCTATGGCTGAGGAAGATCCTTAAGTTCCTCAAGTCGTCGACGAGAATCGAACCTAGGACACTCCTTCCCCAGGCATATGGTTCCAAGCGCAAAGTCACTCGGCTAACCGCGGGAACTTATCGCTGGTTGTTCCATCTTCTCCAGGAGTTTTTTTTTTTTTTGGATCCATTGATCTTAATAGTGACTCGATTTCATTAGATTTAAATAAGTCGTCGTCAGAAGTGTCTATGTCTGTTTTCATTCTTTGTCTGTAAGTTTTGTGGATTTCTTCATCTGTTGATTCATTGTTATCAGGAATGAACTTTATCATAATAGCTGCAGTTTCTATTAAGTTTTTAGTGTAGATGCCATCTGTTTTCTTGATAGTTGATAACATAGGTGTTGTCTTATTCTTGCTTGCTGCTAATTTATATATATATGCAATTCCAAATATTCGATATGGTTGAAAGTGTACAGAAATTTTTCCATGATTCTGTTTTCGCGTTTGTAATTTTGGACTGATATCTGTATTTGGCTTTATAGTAGTTCTGTCTTCTACTCTCTCTCAAATCTTGGTTATTGTGTGTTCTTTGGTATAGTCGTCGGAGTCTGTTAACATATTTTCTTAGGACTGTTAGTTCATCGTTCCACCAAGGTATTGATTTTCTTCCATCGATGTTTGGCTTATTGGTTATTCTGAGTGTTTGGTCTCTGAATTTTATCAGACTTGATGAAAGCACAGAAGCAAGAAAGTCTGTATCGGTTTGTACTGATACCCAGATGGTTAGGTTTTTGTCTATGCTGGGCTGTTGTACGCCGTTCGCATTATAGTGATCTTCTGAGATTTGGCGTGAAAATTCTCTTTTTAATGCTTTTATAAATTTTTATAAGTTGGTTTTATTAGTGAAGTACTTGGTATTAATTCGATGGTTTGTGTTGTGTATTCCGTTTAAATTTTTGTTACTGATAATGAAACTTAATATGCGATGGTCAGAACAGCTTTCCTCTTCTTTGCATTTCCATTCAGAAACCCGGGGTAAAATAGCTTTGTTTGTTATTGTCAGATCAATGAAGCTGCTTCCTCTGGTATTTTCAAATGATGTACTGTTACAATCGTCGTTTAGTATGTGTAGGGAATTTGATGCTATCTATGAACTCTTCCAATTTTTTTCCTCTATTGTTTGTGTTTGCGTTAAACCATAATACCGAATGGGCGTTGCTATCTATTGCTAGAATTAGGCCATGATTGATAGTAAAATCCACGATGTTTCCCATTTTTTCTAGGTCGTATTTTATGTCAGCGTGGTAGTTTAGATACATACTTGCAGCAAAAGTTTTAATTCCTCTGTATGTAATTTCGATAAGTACCGAGTCCTCGTTTCTGTGCTGAGAAATTAATATTGCCTCCACTTCAGAGTTGATCACTAGTATTGTGGCTCTCTTTCTTTCTGATCCCTTTGAAAATACTTTTTAATTACTTGGAAAGCCGCATATTTTGTTGTTAACGTTGTAGGGTTCTTGTATTAATGCTAGTCCTATATTTTTTCTATTTATGCTTTCTGTTAAGTTATTTACAGCTTTTATAAGGAGCATTGAAGATTTATTTGAAAGCATGCCAGAGAATTAGTGCTGTTTCTGTTAGCTTTATTATTGCTTTCCGTAATCAGTGTTTTGAATTTTTAGCTGACTGTAGTAGTTGTATGTCGGCAAAAGTTTTAATTCCATTGCTCAGTGCCATGTGTTTGCAGTCGTTTTTGGCATGCTTGTTGTGATTTTGGCAATTTATGCAGTTCATCTCGGACTTATTTCGTAGGCACTCGCTGAACTTATGTTCTTTAGAGCAGAATGGACAGCTGGTTTTCCCCCTGCAGTCTCATGTATGATGGTGGAATTTATTTCAGTTAAAGAACCTCAGAACGTTTACATAGTCTGCACAATGGCAAATTCTCCACATTTTGACACCAATTTTTAGCAATTTGGTCCTCACCGTTGGATCGACTTCAATAACTAAGTTTCTCTTGTTCGTTTTTTATTTGTCATGATAAATTTCTATGTCAGCTTTGTATCGGTTCTGAAGAGTTCTTCATTCTGCATGGGAATTGAGTCGATTGCGTTGTTCGTATCAATTTCACTGGGAATATCATATATAATTAGTCTTGGAAGATATTTTTTGCTGGGATTTGCTACTACCGTGTCTTTGCATTCCTTCGTGATTTCGTTATGTAGAAAGTCTATGTCAGTCTTCTCTTTGGATTTAATTAAGACTCCTCCGTTATTAATACTTTCCATTTTTGTTATTCCGATTTTGATTTTCCTTGGGTCTATTTTTTCTTCGATGATATTTTTAGTTTTCTCGCTGTTTAGTTGAGCTATCAGTTTCACTATTAGTTTATAGCATGGATTGTTTTCAAATTCGTCTTTGTTTTTATCATTGTTTTAACGACTTCCTAGTATAGCTGAGTAGGCTGAGCGAAGTTAACCTTGTCCTGGTTGTTTGTAGCTACCTGTAGTTCTATTGCTACTTTAGTTTTCGTTTTTCATTTTATTGAAAACCTTCGTTAGTTCGCTAACTACGGTTAGTATGTCCTTTTTTTAAATCTTTTCTTAAATTACTGTTTACTTTGACAACGTTACGTAGCAAATCTAGGGCTTTTTCGAACTCTAATTCTTTCCGCCATCTTAATGTTATTTAAAGTTGTGTGTTATAGACTTCCTCTTGAACTGCTACTCTAAGAAAGTTTAAGATAGTGTACTTACAGCTTTCCTGCTTATTCCTAGAAGTGACGATTCCAATGAATTAAGAGAGGGGGAGAGTGTTAGCCCTTGCTATAGCAGCTAATGCTATTATGACCTGGAACGTTGTCCTTGAGGTAGCTGAACAACAGATAGTCAGACCAGCAGTATTCAGTTCAAAAAGATAGAATAAAATTTCACTCATACGCGCTTAGAACTATGAAACTATAGAGTAAATTACTCACTGTTAGATAGAGCACTGTACGAGATATCAGTCGATGCTAGATACATCCAGTTTTTATGTTCGATACCGCATTAATTCAAGGTAAAAGCATTAACGATTTCAGGCACGTCCGTTCGCGTCCGGGCTTGTGCGACTTGTGTGTGTGTGTGTGTTCTGCCGTCGATTTTCTAAGTTGCGTGATCAAAAAGCCTTCTCTGAAAATTGGCTTTTTGATCATGCTAAAAAAAAAAAACTATTAGGTGCTTCCCAAGATCAACTGACTGTGGAACCTGTTAATAAATGCCTGTAGAAAGTTCATTCAGTTGGCAACCAGAACTGAAATTGTTAGTCCCTTCTATCTTTCGTAATGGAAGTTACTACAAGCATCGCTTCATAACGATATTTCGATTATTTCCATACCCCACAGAAGTAAAAATATGCCTCTTTTGGATGAGTATTTTTTCTTAAAATTTGCAATTTTCAATAAGAGCATTTTTCCTTTCGTTATGCTATACCATACTATACTAGAAAGCCCATCTCTGTTCCCCGAAATTTGTTAATTTCTCAAATTGTGAATATAATTACAGTTAGAAAAAAAGTAATCTTATTATACCAGTTTCTAATTGACAAAAATTAGAAACTGCTAGAATTATTAAGCAACTGTTTCCATCTTGCTGTTTTTGGCTCTTGTTGATGAAAGGTTCTGATCGTACTTATCACAGAAATCTTATGAGATGAAAGAAAACGAAAATAGTACCTGTACCTAAACAGTTATTGGCTCTTCATGTTGGATGCACAAACAAATTCTTTCCATTTGAACTCCTGGTGTAGTTCAAATATCTGGCTAATCATGACTGAAGTGACATAATCTCAAGTACATACCTATAATTTTGATGACTTCAGTCATTGGCAGCTTTATTGCTTTAATACAGTGAATAAAGTATAATCTTTCGAGGTAGAATAGCATATTAATTGGTAATAGTTAAATTATCCTCAGACTCAATATTTCCAATAACAAGGTAACTGCTTTCCTTACGTTTTACCGTAGTTAATTTATATTTAGCTTTGTTCTTTCCTCGTTTTTTCGGTACGTGAGACATTATGCATGATCAGTAGGAAAGCAAAAGCTAAGCTATTTATAGATCAGACCTTTCTTAACGACTAGGCTTAAAAGTTACATTTAATATCGTTTTAAAAGTAAAATTTATTTATTTACTCCCAAATATTAACATTTCATATCTTCGTTGCTGGCAAGTCTCGCAAAGAAACCTCTCAGCTGCTCCTATACATTGAAACGTCTCTAGATATTATATGGTCATTCCTGCTACTCAGAATGTTCATACATTTCGAATCATTATCACCGTGGGAAAACCCAGAATTATCTCACAAGGAAACAGTTCGTTTCGATTTGCAGTCACAAGAGTTGTGCTCAATACTAATCTAGTATTGGGCGCTTCTGATACTAGACAAATCCATCAACAATAACAACAAAACTGTCTCTTCGTAGCATACAAAAAATTTAAAAATATAAAATTAACAAATAAATAAACAAATATAATATTAAAAATAAAATAAATAAATAAATAAATACACAAAGAAAATATAATAAAAATAAAATACATAAATAAATACACAAATAAAAATAAAATAAAATACGAAACTCTTCTCAGAAAAGCAAATGTTTTCGAGAAGCAGTGGTGAAATGACAATTTTATCTGTTAGCATTTTCAGCATAAAAACATATCCATTTCAAAGTTCAAGTTGCATTATCCCCAAGTATTTAGACAGAAATATTTACTTCACTTTCTCGGGATCTCTTACGTATCTTCTCAAAAGGTGGTTGGTTCTAAAAAGCGGGCAGTAAAAAATTCAGAATAGTTCTTGTTTCTCAACACATTCAACTATTTCAATTATTAAAAACAAGATTAGGATAGGGACAGTTCAAAAGGAGGAAGGGAGAAATTATGGAACCGTAATTTCGTAACAAGATATTAAAAATTATGTAAAATAAAAAAAAATAAAAATAAATATAAAAAAAAAAAAATATATATATATATATATATATATATATATATATATATATACACTATCTGACAAACGTCTGATACTGTTTTGCAAATGAGTGATCATTTATGAAAAGTGTAAAAATTTTTATATTCAAGAGTTGTTGACTACCTTGATTTTCATGTTTGCCTTCTTTTTTTTTTTCACGTAACATTTTATAGCACACGAAAAATGCAATCTAGAAGCAACAATCGACGGAACTGAAAGAAAAAACTTGCTTTGCACTTTTTCCCCCTCTTTCAAGGCTACATAAACTAGTTGTCATTCCACAAAACCAGTATGATTCTCATCAACAATACTCTGTACAAGGAAACATTACGGTAAAGTATATAAAAATGAAAGTTAATTATTTTCAATATGATAATCCTGCTTAACCACCTTTGTATCTTGGGTGAGGTAAGAATCGAGTTAGGCAATAAACTAGTACTTCCTCCCCACCACTCAGGCTTTTTATTAGAAGCCTGAAAGCAGGGTGATATTTTCATATTGGATGGTGAAAAACCATGAACAAAATTTATTTCTCATTTTAAACAAAGAAACCCTAAAAGTTGTAAGGATACGGTATTAATAATTATGAAATGTGGGCTGTTCATTATCAGCGTAAAAAACCGCTGGTGTTGAAATACTGCAGAACCTCTGGTCTGTATGTTTGGTAATTTTAGTTTGTTTTCTTTGTATGTTTTTTTTCATTTCTTTATATACTTTTCAGTTTCATTCTCAGAAGTTAGTTTATTCTTTGAAAACATCTTGTTGTGGTTATCTGTTATAAATTTCATCTATCTTATCTGAAACGATTCATATTTCAGCTGTCAGTCGTTATCTTCTCTTCTAACTGCCTCTTCCTTCTACCATTTAATGATATTTGTATTAACAACATTTCTACTTCTATTTTACTTTCTTTTTTTTTTATCATCTGGGTTCTATCTATTTAAATATCCCCCCCCCGCCAAAAAAAACTTGTAGCTGATACTCAATTTAAATATCTGCATTTCTTATTTCATTTCTTAAATGAAAACTTGGTTAATTTAGCACCAGTGAGTAAGAAGTACCTACTATTTTATCTCTTTAGTTTATTTTATTTATTATTTTTTAGTGGAAGGATACAGACTTTCAATAGTGAAGACACAATCCAATGTTTGTGTCTTCAGTATTGAAAAAAAAATCCTAACTCCTTTTATTTCCCAAAAAGGGGTAGGCAGGTCTTTTACTTACTTCTAACTAACATTTTAAAAATAGCTGGAAAGCCGGTTTCCGCTCTTCCGCTATTACCACTGATGAAACACGACGTGAGGAAATGGCTCTGTAATTCTCATATGCATATATATATATATATATATATGCATATGTAATTCTCATATGCATATATATATATATATATATATATATATATATACTAGGGTTACCAAGTAATTTTATAAGCTTGGTCATTTAACTCCTAATCCCAAGTAAGCAAAAACAATTAAGTTTGCGCCTGAAACATAGTTCAAGTCTAAAGATGGTACAACACCAGGGCAACTCATTGTAAAGGTGGGTAAAGCTCTGATCACTATCCTTAGTATTTCCCATAATGTAAAGCACATCTCACTAGAAGATGTATACTGCAATACATTATAGATGGGGTCACTACCCAGACCGGTTTCAACCTTTTTTGAGGTCTCCTCAGTGAGTAGCTAGACCCTAAATACCAAGTTTGACAATTGACATTTATGACTTTAGGGGTGAAGCAAGATGCTTTTCATATTCCCCGCTATCTGTTGTGGTTACAGTGAGGGTAAAATTTATGAGCAGATTGCTCGCCCTAAATGGGCATTGAGATTATGCATCGCTAAAGGAGGCTAATATAGCTTTTGGTCTTCTATATTTGAATATGTACGTTGCCTCGTATGCTGCAGCTTGTTGAACCAAATCGTTGGGGTATGTGGACGTCTTTAGGAAAAACTTGGATGCTAAAGATTGTAGAAAAGAGAAAATATAAGGAACATTTGTATCTCTATGAAGTTGATTGTTTCTAACATTCCACGGGGCGTTCGGAATCATTCTCAAGCACTTGTTCTACACTCGTTGTATCTTGATAATGTTAATATTAGAGGTGTGGCTCCAGGCTGGAGAGGCATAGGTTATTATAGGACGAATCGTCATCTGGTAGCTGCAATTTGATTTTGTTACTGAGCTTGCTATTTCTGTTAATTAGCAAGTAGATCTGAGCTATGACTTTAGAAGCCTTTGTGCACGTAGACTTGATGCGTTGGTTGAAAGATAGCTTTATTGTCGAGAATTACACCCAGGTAATTTGTTTCTGTCTGCCAGGGAATTTTAGTATTGAATAGTAACACATTTCCTGCAGGAGACACTGGCCTTTTTGAGAAAAGAACGGCTGAGCTTTTCTGGGGGTTAACATCCAATCTCCATTTGGAGAACCAACCCTCCAGCTTTAGAAGGTTTTCTTGAAGCTTTCTGGTGACTAAATGGGGTCCGAGAGATCTGATTAGTATTGCTGTATTGTCCGCATACAAGTCCAAATCGAAGACATCTGATTATGCGGGATGTCCGACATGTATACAGAAAACAGCAATGGAGCCAATAGGGATCCCTGCGGCACTCCAGCAAAGAATATGGCGCTGGGACGAAGTAGAACCGTTGATTTTTACTTGCATTGATCTATTCTGATGATATGAATGGATTAGATGAATCATTTTTAGTGAGGTACCGGCTAGTTGTAAATACAGTTGTAATGATACATTTTAAAGAATAAATTTTAAATGACTTTAAACCGAGATAAAATATTAAATTTTAATGCTAATGATGCAACTAGTTTCAGCCTTTTACAGCCTTCTTCAGGTATCCACTAAAGGTAGAACACAGCAACAAAAAATTGAAGTTACAAAAAACTGAGAATTACAGGCAAAATATGCAATACATAATTGACTCAAAAACGTTGTATTTTTCAAGTCTTTCTATCTAACGTGCTATTGTTTGTTGTATGCTTGCTTGCAGGTTCTCGTGAGCGCCAGTATTAAACAACTGCAGTATGGCTATCAGGGATGTTATAACTCAAATTGCTGTTCAAATGTTTAGGATTAAGAAGGATTTCTCTGGACTCCACGATTTTCCTTTCAAACTCATCACTACAGCGAAAAATGTTTTCGGATTTATCCCAGCAAACTGAGTGACTCTGTAGATCGTCATGAGGGTTATTAGAGAAAAGAACATGACCGGATAGCGCAGATGCATGTGATCTTTTATAAGAGATGTCTCTCTTATACTCCTCAATACGCAGTTCAACAGATTTGTTAGTCTGTCCAAAATAAGGAATATTACAGTCGCACCATAACTTGTAAACACCTGGATATTTCAGGTTATGATGAATAGGCTTCGGATGGCTTATAAGAGAACGAACTTTAGGGAGTGTACTGAAAAACCTCCTGATGTTGTATTTTTTAAGGACTTTAGCCAATTAATTGAAGACTGAACTAATGTAAGGTATTGAGATGCTACTTTTAAAATCAGTAGTTTCCGTAGTACGCTGCCTAGGAGGATCCAGAAGAAATTTCTTAATTGTTTTTCAGAATATCTATTTTGTTTAAAGATAAGAGAAAGTTGTTCAATTTCTTTTAAATGAACCAGATGAACTCCAAAAAGAAATTGAACAACTTTCTCTTATCTTTAAACAAAATGTATATACTGAAAAAAACAATTAAGAAATTTCTTCTGGATCCGTAGTGTGTTGGTTCGGCGGGACCTGCTATGATGATGTTTCTTGTCATAGCGAACGTGTGTAGGCTCTTCCCGTTGTTGTTGGAGTTCCTACTGTTCCATGCGGGATGTTTTGCGTTTAGGTCTCCCGCCACAATTGTTGCTTCGTTTGTGTCGAGGAGCTGGGAGAGATCCGAGGCTAGTAGTGATTTTCTTGGAGGGTTGTAGACCGAAAATAGCTTTAGGTTACCTGCATTGTTTGTGTGTATCTCAATTCCAGTTTCTTCCAGGTTTGTAGTCGTTGTCTCCTTGATCTCGTTGTATCTTGTCTTTTTTGATAAAGATAGCCGTTCCACTGGCATTGAGTCTGTCATTCTTAAGTAATGCGTGGTTCCTTAGTTTGGGGTTGTCGCAGGGCCGAAGGTGCGTCTCGTTGATTAAGAGGATGTCTATTCTATGTCTTGCTGTAAATTCTTGTAGTTCCAGGAGTTTGTTGCTTAGGCCGTTGGCATTCCAAAATGCCATCTGTATGAAATTATTCGAACCAGGCGTATTACTTATTACTTATCATTGTGAAGATGACTTGAGTGTTTTTTTAAGAACTTGTTTTAATCACTCTGATTGGGGTTGGTCTTGCTGAAAGCCGTTAGCATCTCCCCTAGGGTGACAGATAGGATAGCAGCTGTGTTTTGACTGTTGGGCATAGGTTCTGCTGATTTAGCCTTTGAGGTGACTGCTGCAGCATATGAGCTGTGTGATGTTCACTGATGGATTCCTTCTCCATGGGGTGTTGCACGTTTTTGAGCTGGTGGAGTGCTTGCTTTTTTGTCTCTTGCCAGGTTATCTGGGTGGAGAGTGCAGCCTCTATAGTTGGCTGGGTGTGGGCCGCCGCAGTTTGCACAGTTAGCATCTCCCCTAGGGTGACAGATAGGATAGCAGCTGTGTTTTGACTGTTGGGCATAGGTTCTGCTGATTTAGCCTTTGAGGTGACTGCTGCAGCATATGAGCTGTGTGATGTTCACTGATGGATTCCTTCTCCATGGGGTGTTGCACGTTTTTGAGCTGGTGGAGTGCTTGCTTTTTTGTCTCTTGCCAGGTTATCTGGGTGGAGAGTGCAGCCTCTATAGTTGGCTGGGTGTGGGCCGCCGCAGTTTGCACATGTGGCTGGAGTTGTGCGTGGTTTGGAGCATGTGTGAGTAGGGTGACTGTCTCCACACTTCACACATTTGTACTCCGCTCTGCACAGTTTCTGTGCATGCCCATATCTCAGGCAGCGATGGCATTGTCCTGCTGTTGCTTTCTTTCTGAGTGGTTCTCTTTTAATCCTGAGGTTGTAACTGTTTTGAGATCGTAAATCTCTCTTTGCTCCTTATTAATTTCCACGAGAACCAACGGCATTGGACGTTTGTCTGCCCGGTACATTCTTGATATTTTTATGAGCTCCAGTCCTTGAGATCTAAGGCCAATGGCTATTTCTTCGGATGTGATTTCTTCTACCAGTCCTCTGATGACAACTTTTAGGTTTTTTTCGTTTTTCAGTTCGAAAGCGTGGTATGGGATCTTTAGCTCGTCCATTAACTTTGTTAGCCGACGGTAGTCTGATGTCCCTTCGGACTGGATACTGACTCCTTCGTCGGAGTTTTTGGCTGTTTTGAATTTAACCTCGGAGTTTCTCATGGCCTCCGAGATTGTCGACCATTGTTTTTTGTCTCTTAAGATTACCGGCGGGACTCGTTCTTTGATTTGTGCCGCTGTCCATTGGCTGGTGTTCCGGTTCTTCGGGTGGTGTGTCTTTTTGTCGCTTTTTTCTGCTCACCTTTTGGTAGTCGTCCGGTTGTTCCGTGGTCTTGGTATCTGTGGCTGGGTTGTTGTCTCTTGTGTCATCTTGAGAAGTGCTGGGGAGAGGTTCTGAAGGTTGATAGTCCTCAGATTCGACTTCCGCGATTTGATGGATCTCTACTTTGCCCGGCCATTTTGTATGTAGCAGGTTTCCTACATGTCGGAAAATTGCAAGCAGCTGCTTAAAGTCTAGTTCATCGTACGGACTGTTCATGATGATTAAGCCTAGTCTGTAGTTTGCTGTACAATCTTCAGAATCACTATATTCTGTGATCACTTGTCTCAGTCTTTACCTTTACCTTACCTTACCTCACCTTACCTTACTTTACCTTTTCTATTCCTAAAAACAATGTTAATTTATCCTTATCTTCTCATCCTCTCACGTGCAGGCGCAAACTTGACTTATTTGTCGGTTTGCTTACTAGGGAAATGGAGTAAAACCAGGTTTAAAATAGTTTGGTATCTTTACCATATATTATACCCAAGGTAAAAAAACTTTCTAACATCTATCTCTCATCCTGAGATCTTTATTTAATAAGGTCAAAGCACCTTTTGGTAACTTGTTTTGGTAAAATACTTATAAGCTCTGTATTACTTAACCTTGGTATTTCTAAGCCTGGCTCCCGCTGATGAGACCTCAATAAAGGTCGAAACCGGTCTGGGTAGTGGCCCCTTGCCTTTAATGCATAGCATCATACATCTCCTGAAGGAGATGGGCTTTGCCTTAAGGGTAAATATTAAGAATAGTGATCAGAGCTTATTCCACCTTTACCACGAGTTGCCTAGAGTTGCACTACCTTGGGGTCAATTAGACTCAGACTACGTGCAGACGAATACTTGACTTATTTGTCTGTTTGCTTACTTGGGAAATGGGGTAAAACCAGATTTAAAATAGTTTGGTATCTTTACTATATATTATACAAAAGTTAAAAATTTCTACATGAATTGCCTTGCATTCCATCCACTATAAAACTTTTATACTTCCATATTTCTTTTCGAATATCATGTATTTTAGCTGCATTTCCCCATGTCATGTGTGAATTTTTATACCGCAACTATTGATATGTACTCACTGCATTTCTCTTGAATATTTAAATATACATTAGTATAAATAAAAACATTCTATCACTACTTATTTTATTTAACATTTATAAATTACCCCAGACATCCAGAATTGTTAATTTTGCACATCCTTTATCATATCTAATTCCTTCTGTAGTATTCTTTCCTCCATTTCTTAGATATTAAAACAGCATCCCCCCCCCCTCAAGATTCTGCTGACTTACTTGCTTGTTTATAACTTGCGATATACGTTCTTCTATTTCCAGGATTGTCTCTGTAACTTTGTGAATCTACCATGAAGTTTTTTTGTTTTTTTTTCCAGACACCTAAGTACATGTGCCTGCTTGACTAAATTTGTTGCCGTTTTCTGCAGAGTTTGCTAGCGAAACCAGAAGGTTTGGTTCATGTTTTCAAATTTGTTCATCTCTTTCTAATAATAGTTAGATATTTGGGTCTACAATTCATCTTCGAAAGCTGATTGATATTTTAAAAATAGCCATTGATCATCAAAAATTTTTAGTTAGGGCTAAAATGGCCTCATCATCTCCTTTGGGATAAAAAGCGTTAGCAGATTTATTTTTTAATTATCATCATCATTATCATGCGTATCAAGGATTTAGGCCTAGCATGGCCTGTTTCGGCCCTAGAAGTCGAATCGCTTAAGAGGACGTCCTGGTTTTCTTTTTCCTAATGTAATGTAATAAAATCTTTTTCCTTCTTTAATTATAGGATATTCATTTTTAACCTGCTCAGAACTACACCACTTCTTATTTCAAATCTCTTGTGCACACTCCTATATTCTGTAACGTGAAATATTACTATCCACAATAACATAGTAAGACTTCTTCATGTGTCTCCGTGTGAATATGCACCTCTTTATGTTGGAATGCGGTGTCAGCGATGGCATCTACTCTCCTGAACAGAAATCCAACAGTTGCATACCATTGTTACTGGCGTTTCCCTTTTTTCCGAACCGAATTTTCCCCCAAATATTTTTGTACGTCAGATATTCATTTTCCACTCTGCTGTTTAGGACTCTAACAAGGACCATCTTTTCCTTTTTCTGAATTAAATAGTTTATCTTTGTGTTCAGTGTTGAATGATATAAGTACTCCTTCTATAAGGATGATATTTATATCATCCTTAGCATCTTTATCTGATCAGTAATGCACGAATATAAATCTTATGTGTATTATTTAGCAGTCTCATCTGTTTTAGTCCATTTTGTCTTGATAATATCAATAACGTCAATGTGATAGTACTCTATTCTTTGGACTTCTCGACCCATTTTCTGTTAATAGTTCTTATGTTGATGGTGCCTATCTGCAGTTCTGCTGATTTTGTTCCAGAAGCTGACTTTTTTTCACCATGGTTCCCTGACGAAAATAGCGTCATAACTGGCAGGAAATTTCATTTTGTTTTGATTTAAGCCAACACGAAATACAATTCCGTTGGAGTGGTCCCAAACTGCCAGCCATAGTCGTTCTTTCAATATGCATGCGGATTACTATTAACGGAAGCGAACCATCAAATGAGGATGGACATTAGGTCTGAATTCTAGGTCTGTGCAATGCATTCCTTAAAAGATTATCTGGAAGCTCTCCTCCCAGTTATCTAGCTATGACCTTTAAACTGAAACTTAAACTTAATAAAAATATATATATATGTATATAATAAATTTATTTACTTCCTACATCATGTAAAGTAATGTGAAATTATATCAAGTCCGCATAACAACTTTTCCAGTCCATTGCTTGGCGAATGCGAATGGATCTATTTTTAGGGAGGGATACATTTTTTTTGAAAAGACGAACACGGTTTTTTTTCGTTTGTTTGTTTCATTAACAAAATTTAAATTTTTGGCTATTTTTTCTTTCAAAGTTACAACTTGCATTATAACTTAAAATATAAATATATGGTTTCAATTTTGATACCATTTTGAGTCATTGGGTTGTAATTTTATCTGAAGAAAACTAATAGTTATGACAACCGTCTGTCTGTTAACTGTGTCAATCACATAAAATGTTGTAAAATTGCGCATTTTACAGCCAATTTTCCTGTTTTGTGAATTGGAAAAGTCGAGTCTCCAGAAGGTAAACGCCGGTATCTTCTTATGTGATCTGCTTACTTGTCTTCATCTGAAAAAAAAAAAAAAAAATCAAGATTATTATTAATTAAGATTAAAGCCAGTAGAGTTCAAGAAACAAAAACAATGAATTAATAACAAAGAACATTTCACACTATAGTACCATACACAATACAGTTACATTGTAAATAAAACCTTTCGTGTTTCTATTTGAAACTAAAGCGGAACAGTATACTCATTCAAGTTTCAAGGTTATGTGATAGTTTGACTGAAACAAAAAAGAAATTAAAAGGAACTATGAGAACCGAAAATTTTAATGTGATATACAGTGGAGTCGACAGAGACCAAAGAGCACAAGCAGGAGTCATGATTTGGATTCATAATTCCCTTTCAAAACAGTTAAAACATTATATATTATGGAATGAAAGAATAATAGAAGCTAGAATAACAATAGATAGAGGCTATTTAACAATAATTGGTTTATATGTCCCAGAAGAGGGAAGAGAACAGGATAATATTGTTTTTTATAATCAGCTACAAAACATATATAATAAAATAAATAAAAATGATTACGTAATTTTAGCAGGAGACTTAAATGCAAGAATTGGAAACAAGAAAATTAATAATAATATAGGAATACATGGAGAACATACTTTAAAGAGAAATGGTAAAAAATTGATTGACTTTGTAGATTATAATAACCTAAAAATAATGAATTCCTTCTATAAACATAAAGACATACATAAATATACTTGGGCAGCAAGAGGATGGAAATCAATATAAGATTACTTCATATTAAATGAAAAGACATCAAAATTTTCACTAGATGTTAGAGTTCACAGAGGATATGAAATAAGCAGTGACCACTTCCTTGTTAAAATAAAATTAAGATTACCACCTAAATGGCTACAAGTAACAAGAACAGAAAGAAAATGTGAAACATTTGTTTATAAAACTAGACTATTGAATGACACAAATGTACAATGGCTATATGAACAAAGAATTAACCAATATCTAGATAAAATAAAACAAAATGAAGAAATAAAAATAGAATGGCTTAATATAAAAACGATACTAAATGCAGCAGCAAATGAAAGCTTAGGAAAGACCAAAAAATTCAATAAAAGGAAAAAACTGAAGATCTGGGATGATACAATCAAAGAAATAATCAAAAAGAAAAAAGAAGCCTATCACAAATGGTTAAGCAGTAAAAGATTAGATGAAATTGAATATAAAAGAATAAGAGCCATAGCTAAAAGAGAAATCAGAAAAAGACATAGAGAATCATGGAATAAATTTGTTTCTAATTTAGAAAATGATTTATATAAAATAAGACCCAATGTATATAAGATTTTGAAACACTTAAATGCAGATACCAAAGAAAACATAAAATTAAACACTAAATTGAAATTAGAAAAATTTCTAAATTACTACGCAGAACTGTGGACAGACAAATATTTTAAAATAGACTGCAAACAATTAACGAAAATGAAAAGGAAATAATTAAAGAAGAATTAGAAATCAGCCTGAAAGAAACAAGAAACGGAAAATCACCTAGAGAAGATAAACTAGGTTCAGAACTGTATAAATATGCAGGAACTAGATTCAAAGAAACTCTTATTATTTTTAAATAAACATTATTCAACTGGTATTTCCCCAATAGAATGGAACAAAGCAATTCTGATTCCTATCTTTAAAAAAGGTAATAGAGATGACCCTAAAAACTATAGAGGTGTCAGTATACTAAATTTCTGTTACAAAATATATAGCAGAATATTAAATAGCAAACTAATGAAATATTCCGAAAACTTTATTTTAGAAGTACAGAATGGATTTAGAAAAGGACGATAATGTATAGATCCAGACTTTTGCCTAAAATTAATAATAGAGAAAAGAAGAGAATACAATTTAGAAACACATATTTGCATTTATTGACTTTGAAAAAGCATTTGACAAAGTTAAAAGAAACATATTATTTAACATATTAAAAGAAAGCCAAATACCAAATAATATCCTAAAAGCTGTCACAAGTATATATGAAAATAATCAAATACAAATAAGATTAAATCACGAGCTATCATATACGAGAGAGATAAACCAAGGGGGTCCGACAGGCATGTCCCCTCTCAGCAACTCTTTTTAATATCTACTTAAATGAAATAATAATAAAATGGAGTAAAAAATTACATCAAGGAATTAAACTTTCACCTACAGTTAACTTAAACACTCTCCTCTTTGCAGACGACCAAATAATAATTACAAATTCTGAAGATCACTTACAGAAAGCTATTTTTTGATATTATGCCTACAAGGTGAAATGTGTCCTGTAATGACCATCAACTCAAATACTAAAGCTTAGCAAACTGTCATGTCCTTCTTGAATAGCAAAGAGGAAAACACATCTTCACAAGCTTAGTTCTTTCCTCCATAATTTCAAAATAACAGGAGTCATGCACTCAAAAGTAAGGCTGTAAATGATCGTGATTCTGATTGTATTTCTGATCTGCGGAGGAAATGCACTTTCTGTTTTATGAATTTCGTATTTCGAATTATTATTATTATTACGTGACACCTTCAGGGAGTCCGAAGACTGATCGAGGGAGGACACCTATTCTACATCTTTCTGTCTCCACAACTCAATCCACCAACGCCATCTACCGCCCGCCACCACTACTGGTATTTCCACAGACAATCACAAACATCCAGGCCCCCGGCGATGTTTCGAACCAGCAGCCTTTTGGCTGAAGAGCGGATAAGCTAACCGCTCGGCCAACAAGGCCAGCGAATTGTTAATAATTTCGAATTGTTAATATAATTTAAAAAATGATAATATTATAAAATCACAAACAATCTTCTAATTACTTTTAATTTTCCAACGAGGACTAACTGGATATTCTTTTACCACTAACATTTTGGAAATCATTAAACCACCGGTACCAGTCTTTTGGTGTCACTAAACACCTGAGGGTGTTTTCGGTGACATGCTAGATGAAGCCAACTGGAATACTGCAGACAATTGCGACTATCTCGTATTATTATTATTATTATTATTATTATTATTATTATTTTTTTTTTTTTTTTTTTTTTTTTTTTTTATTCACATAATTGATACATAGTCAAAACAAGATATCATGTAAACAAAAATTTGACTGGTCATAGAGAACAATTCAGATTCTACCCAAGAATCTAAGAATAGTCTGTCAGGTAGCTTCGTAAAATATGGACTGTTCCAAATAATGCTGTTTTTTGTAGGTCATATGGGGTCGCTTCGTTGATTTTTAATTGCTGTAAATAGTTGGATAGCTTCTTTGAAGTTGCACCGATAACTATTGGAATGACTTTGGTGTGTTTAAGCCACAGTCGGCCAATTTCGATTGCCAGATCTCGATATTCAGTAATTTATTATTATTATTATTATTATTATTTGGGGACAAAAAGAACAGTCTACACTTATATGGGCAGCAAGGACAGAACACAAAATATTTAAGGTTTAACACTTATGCCACTACACAGTCACGTTAAAACAGTAACCAACACAACATATCAGATAACAAGACCACAGTCAACAAACTACATAACATATAAGTATAATAATCACTACGGAAAAGCCATCCGAGGCTTTCAGTACGTTTTTTTCTTTTTTTTTTTCATTTCTTTCTTTCTTTTTCCCGGTTGCTGCTTTCTTTAGCTCAGTCAGTATAGATGAAGCCATTTGATCGGACAGACCTCGGTTCGATTACCGTCAGTGACAGTTGGTCTCTTTCGACCAAAGGTGAATTAGCTGGTCACGGAAGTTTTTTTTTTTTCCCCACCCGGAAACTCGGGTTTTTCGTACACCAGAACAGGCAAACCAGCTCCGTGAACACACACTGATTACAGTTATGAATACGTCCCACCCATAAGTGGTCCCGAGCCCGGATAAAATTGGGGAATTGGGGAAAGCAATGGCGAACTACTTTTACCCTGTAAAAATCTCACCAGGAATACTCTTTTGGGCAATGCCTACAAATTCACCTACGGTCGGAAACGACTGAAAAGGGAAAATCAGTCGGTGCTGCTTTCTGATGTCCATAGCTGTTTATATCAATTTATCGATCTCCCCTCCCTGAAAATTAGGTACGTAGCATTCATTAGCATTTACAATAGTTTATTCCATTTGTATCCATGCTTTAACTTGGCTGGACGAATTTACTTGAATTTCATTTGATATTTGAGAATCACGTTTGAGAACTGATATTTGAGAAATTTCTACACTGAGTTTTGTTTTCTACTAAAATTTGTAGAGAAGCAATTTTCGTATTAATCAGGGTCATTTTTAATCGCATAGTAAAATTGTAGAGCAGGATTCGTGGATTATCTATCTCTCTCTGCTCACTTATGTGCTAATACTAATGTGCGATAGGTACATTACTAATGCACCTTGCATTTGTAGAATTCACACAAAATAGTTCTCAAAAATAGAACAACAACAATCACGTAATGAATAAAGGGGTAGAGGTTGAGACGGAGAGTTGCACAATAGGTGTCCACCCGCGTTGAGTCTTCGGACTCTTTGGAGGTGTCACGAAAATAATAATAATAATAATATAACCTGAAGCTATTCAGTTTATAAAGATGTATCCGCTTATGAAGTCAGATTATAAAAATGAGAACACACACACACACACACACACACACACACACACACACACACACACACACACACACACACACACACACACACACACACACACACACACACACACACACACACACACACACACACACACACACACACACACACACACACACACACACACACACACACACACACACAGTATTAAATTATGTAGATTCAGAAAAGCACAACAGCGAAAATGACGTAACGAATAACTAGAAGCCAATTATACACCTGACCCACTTCACTACCTTGTTTCCCAGGTGTTCAGACCGAAAGGAATTTGGATAGCTAGTTGATCATTCCTTCAGAACCAGTTACTGTAAATCTTTATAGATCAGTGACCCCTATTTCCTGAAATGTTGTAATGCTCTGGAGAATGATAAAAACGGACTTGCTTAAGGAGGAATTCAGTTGGGTGAAACCCAATATTATCTTAACTGGAAGGTAATTGCATCAAAATATAGCAAAATTGGTTCAACTTTGTTGATATGAGAAGAGTATAACGGTTGCAGGATATCATGAAGATATCATAAATGTAATGCTGATTTTTGTAGGAACATATATACGAGCGAAACAAGTAGCTGTTTTACATTACTTTTGTATCACTGCATTATCAATCATTACTGATAAAGAATTCCACCGAGTGGAGATATTTTTACATTTAAAAATGTAACTATAATTCTAATAGTTTGCTTTATGCTTATTATTATTATTATTATTATTATTATTATTATTATTATTATTATTATTATCCATCATTTCCTGGTAAAGAATGTCACATACTGAACTATATTATTCGTCCCACCCATATGCCGTGAAATTAATTATAGGAAAGTTAGCCGGCATACTGTATTGCGATTTTTTTGGGTGTAATCACAATGCATCTCGTAACACTGAGATTATCTCGATTTATAACCTTTGAAAAGTTCCCTAATGATTGATTTAACATGTACAAGAGAAACATGCAGTAAAAGGAGAGAGGATGAGAAGATTTCGGTAACAACAAAAAGATCATTTGGCAATACCATAGTTTATTTTATTATTTATTTTATAGAATGAACAGAATAACTAACTACTTGACTCCTTACCCGGCCTGGCTAACTCGCTTAATAAATAAAAAAATAAATTTAAACAACGATTTGACAAATTGGACATAACTGAATGTTAGTTTATGTTATGTTAATTTAGGTCTTACATTTTGTCCATTAATTTATCGGTTAAATTAATCTTCTTCTTCTTTGAGTGCCATCTCCTATCGGAGGTCGGCGACCACCTTGGCAAATTTTGAGCGATTCTCAGCTATTCTGAGCAGTCTCTCAGAGTTCATACTAGTCCACTGTCTGATATCTGCCAGTCAAGATTTTCTTCGTCTTCCTTGTCCTCTTCTTCCTTTTATAATCAATTGAAGTATCTTATATTTTTCATTACGAAGTAGGTGACCAAGATATGCAGTTTTCCTTCTTTTTTTTTATAAATTAATGGACAAAAAAAACTGGACAAACTGTGTAGTGATGGAACAAAAGTAGTATGCCAAAATTGTAATATCCATTTTTCCGTTGATCGCTTTCTCTGTTTAAAAGAAGAAGCAATAGGGAATAATTTAATGATAGATTATGTAATAAAAACTCTATAATAATAATAATATATATATATATTTTTGCATACTTTAGTTAAAGTTATTACATACATTACATACAATTGATTACATATGATACATTACTTACATTTGTTTACATATGATACTTACATTACATACATTGCTTTACATGCGATAAGTACATTACATTTGGTTACATATGATACATCTTGGATGAGAACTGATTTCTCTGCTTTCATCTTCGAAGCTTATATGTAAGCTTATCTGACGATGACACCAGTTGGTTATTATTTATTGCTTTTTTTGCTCTGTTGGGAGGCTACGAAATCTATGATTGAGAAATTCGCACGCACGCACGCACGCACGCACGCACGCACGCACGCACGCACGCACGCACGCACGCACGCACGCACGCACGCACGCACGCACGCACGCACACACACACACACACACACACACACACACACACACACACACACACACACACACACACACACACACACACACACACACACACACACACACACACACACACACACACACACACACACACACACACACACACACACACACACACACACACACACACACACACACACACACACACACACACACACACACACACACACACACACACACACACACACACACACACACACACACACACACACACAGAATAATTTGGAATGTATTGATGCGCCACTGAACTGGAAGCCTGAACGAAAATATTGTGTTTCATTAAGTTTGTATGGTATTTTGGGTTTGTGTTTCTTTTTCATAGTATGTCCTTAGAGCTCTTTTCAGGCTATTGTAGTTTGTAAGGTTTCTGTATTCAAAAGGTAATTTGTTTATCATGTCTGGGATGTAGAATAATAATAATAATAATAAAAGTTAATACATTTTTATTCCATTATAGGGAGTAGGAGAGGGTTTTTAACCCTATCTAGCTTTTGGAGACTGAATAGCCAGTACCACCGGTAGCCAATCAGAGATAGCTGGCCCATGACTATCCCTAACTATAAGCCACCAACCATGAAGAGACCGGCAAGCAAGTACTGCCATCTCTTGGTACCTAACCCTGACTAGGCTGACCATACGTATCGTTTAGAACAAGACAGCACCGTTTTTTTTTTTCATATTTTCAGGCTGTCCCGTAGTTTTAATGAAAATGTCAATTTTGTTCCGTTTTAATAAAAACTGGAAATGTATTTTAATATTGGTCAGTCATAAATTACTGTTCAAAACCTGTAATCGTATATCAATATCATGGATACCAGTAATTTGTGTAACCATGGAATCAATTTGTTTGACACTAAATATCGATATCTGCAGTGATTTATTCAGAGAAAATTAAAAAAAAAATACATGTTGGCAATGCTTGCGCGTCTCAGACGCAGCGTCTGTTCTGCTGTAGCGTTAGTTTTTGTTTTGCTTGTATGCTAACCGGTGGCTCTGTTATTCAGTGCTGGTGGTTTAAATTTCATATTTAAAAAAAAAAAAACTTTTAAGTCTTATTTTTTAAAGCTTTAAAAAATATCCTTGCAATGTAAAAGAGGCGAAACTGCAGTTTTAATGACGATCTCCAGAAAGAATTCAAATTTATTAAACTGGACAAACTGTGTAGTAATGGAACGAAAGTGGTATGCCAAAATTGTAATATCAATTTTTCCGTTGATCATGGAGGCAGAAGCAACATCAACCAACATCTACGTAGCCAGAAACATAAGGATGCTGAAAAGTCTCTGGCTTCAGTTAAAAACATCAGTCGTTTATGGTGAGACGTGATGGTGATAGCGAAAGTGATAAAATTGCAGCAAGTGAAGCTCTTGTCGCTTATCATACTGTGGGTGACTGATAAAGTTTCACGCAAATCACTGCTTGTCGACATTGATCAATAAAATTTATGAACCAAATTTTCTTCAGCACGTACCAAATCAGAAACAATAATTACCAACGTTTTATCACATATTGGGCAAAGTAAAACTTTTTTATCGTCTTACTTTTTCATGAATACAGAATATTACATAACCTCGTCCCGTTTTTGACATCCCAATGTCCCGTTTTTGTCTCAAGGAAATATGGTCAACCGAACCCTAACAGAATATGTTACTGCACGAACTAATGGGGTTTTTTCTACGCTCGATTTTCTTGAGCGTAGAAAACTGTAAACATCGGGATGAAACACCCGAGTTTACAGGATGATAAACCCACTTACCTGTGCCAGAGATCGACTAACTGGAGGTCGGGAACTGGTCGATGATAGGCTTAGAAAAAGTTCCTCCTGTTGGCGATTAGACTTGAAGATGCAAGCGCCACTTCCACTGAGCTACACAAGCCTCTGTGAAAACTCTACTATCGTCGCCATTTTATATTTATGGATATAATAGAATAGAACTCTTCACTGCGTACCACTTAATTAGTGATAGCATTGGGCCATCTGTCTCTGATTGGGTACCAGTGGAGATTGAACTGCCCACTCAGTCTCCAAAAGTTAGATAGGGCTAAATGGCCTCGCCTACTCCCGTATACGGGAATAAAAAGGCGTTAGCTGATTTTTTTTATAATAGAACAGTATAGTCGTAGCGCAATTGGAAGAATAGCAGAACATTGTGCCCTTCGATTGGAAAATATCTGGGTTCGATTCTCGTCGCGAAGAGGGGAAATCCTTATATAGGCTTTTTCAGTTGAAGGTGAGTTAGCCGATCGTATACGGTCATAGCAGGGTTTTTTGTCCCGGAAACTCTGGTTTTTCATCACGCGTTCAGACAAATAGGCCTTCAGAACACGCGCAATTTACATACAAAAAATACTATTGTTGGTGATGATAGTGTTGATGCTAGTAGTGTCTTAGTGAATTAAGTAGTAGCAGAGTGGATCAGATGTATTTAGAAAAGTAGAGTAGTATGCCCTCCCACAATGAGTGCTTGGATTCCCTGGAGGTGTCAAGTAATAATAATAATTGTACAAATTGGACTGCAAAACTAGAACACTAATGACTATGCATCATGCATTACATTCACGAAGTGATGTTGACCGGTGTTGTACTTACCAAGGAGAATAGGTGGACGGGGATCTGCTGCAAATGAGACAGACTGTAGAAGAAGAAGAAATTAGCTTAAAACGTTACATCGACATCAGCTCTGAGCAAATGCTTCAATCAGTTACACAGTAGGGTCTGAAAGCAACAGGAAAGAATGCGATTACAAAAAGGAACAGCAAAATAATAACCGATATCTGCGCTGGAAAAATAAACCTTTGCATGGCCAATTTCTTAGAGATACTGAGGACAAAACTGACTTAAAGAAGATGTGGCAATGGCTACAATACGGACATATTAAAAAAGAAACAGAAGGATTTATAACTGAAGAACAGGCATTACAAATTAATGCAATGAAAGCAAAATTTTGAACATCAATAATAACAGAAAATGCAGATTATGCGAACAGAAAGATGAGACTGTAGAACATCTAATCAGTGCCTGCAGCAAGATAGCTCAAATTGACTATAAATACCGCCATGATCAATTGGCCAAAATAATTCATTGGCATGTATGCAAAAAAATATGGTTTTCCTACATCTGATAACTGGTGGTAGCATAAAATAGAGACAGTATTGGAAAACGAAACAGTAAAAATTCTCTGGGACTTTCGAATACAAACTGATCGGCATTTGGAACACAATAGACCTGACATCACATTTATCGAACATCGACAGGTTTTGATTATCGATATCGAAGTATCCAGTGATAACAGCAATAACAACAAAGAACTGGGAAAAATTACTAAATATCGAGATCTGGCAATCGAAGTTGGCAGGCTGTGGCTTAAACACTAAAGTTCTCCCAATAGTTATCGGTGCAACTTCAAAGAAGCTATCCAACTATTTATAGCAATTAAAAATCAACGAAGTGACCTCATATAACCTACAAATAACAGCATTACTTGGAATAGGCCATATTTTACGACGCTACCTGACGGACTATTCTTAGATTCTTGGGTAGAATATGAATTGCACTGTGTCACCAGTCAAATTGTTGTTTATATAATATTTGTTGTTTAAATCTTGTTTTCACTGTGTATCAATTATTGTACATCAATGATATTGGAAATACCTTGAATGGAAATATCCACTTGTTTGCTGATGATGCAAAATTGGGAAGAGCGATAATCAATTCAAATGATGTGGATATTTTACAGGATGACTTAAATAGGCTGACGCTATGGACTGAGGTAAATGGCTGTCAGTTCAACGTGGCTAAGTGTAAGGTGATGCACTTCGGGAGGATGACATCGCATGCTGTTTACTATATTAACGGAACTGAACTGCAGGAAGTTGATGAGACAAGAGACTTGGGAGTTATTGTGGACAGAGAACTTAAGTTTAAAGGGCATATTGCTAAGATTGCCAAAACATCACATCAAATTACATGGTTGTTGAGGAACACACTAACAAGCAGGGATAGGGAAGTTATTATTCCACTCTATAAGGCATTAATAAGGCCGCATTTGGACTATTGTGCACTGATCTGGTCGCCAGGATTTCTTGGTGAGACGGAAGTGGTAGAGAGGATTCAGAGGCGGGTTACAAAGATTGTTGCAGGTCTGTGGGATGTTCCCTATGAGGATAGATTGATGATCTGTGGGCTCCAAAAACTAGCTGATAGACGTAGGAGAGGAGATATGATAGAGGTATTTAAATTGTTAAAGGGATTTTACAGGATTGATACTGATGATATTCTTAAGACCAATGCAGGATGTGAGAGAACGAGGGGCCATCCCTGGAGATTGTGTAAGAGTGTGGTTAACAAGGGTGTTAGGACTAGATTTTTTACTTGGAGGGTTGTGAATGGGTGGAATGCTTTGCCAGAACTGGTTGTGAATGCTTTAACTGTGAATGAATTTAAGGAGAGGTATGACAGGTATTGTGTAAATAATGGTTAGTGTGTCAATGTCGGGTCTCCCGCGATGAGTCTTTTGACTCCATGGAGACACCGTTAAAATAATAATAATAATAATAATAATTATGTGAATAACAAAAAATAAAAAATATAAAAATAAAAAATCAGCTAACGCCTTGTTGTTCCCGTATAGGGAGCAGGCAAGGCCGTTCAGCCCTATCTAATAATAATAATAATAATAATAATAATAATAATAATAATAATAATAATAATAATAATAATAATAATAGTTTCTTTGCAGGAAAAACATTCCGAGGACAAAGATAAAGTTGTATTTTATCCAGGATGACATAACGAGTACAGATTATATTTCCAGCTATTTTTTTGTTTTCCTAAACATTGATTAACAAGTATTTAGAAACACAAGTTTTAGAACTCTACTAGCGGGTTTTCGGTATGTATATGTTGTATCTTTGCCTTCGTTATCATATAAGAAAAAAATTATATATATAAATAATTTTTCTTATATGATAGTCTAGTCATAAATGCTGTCACAACTTGAACAGTGCATAAACCTTTAATCTAACAGTAAATCATTTACAGCTTTTGGCACATACAAACCGTGCATACAGAAGCACTTAATGTTCCCCTTTTGTCTTGAAGCACTCCCAAAGTTTGTGAGGCACATATTGATAGTGGCAAGCACAACATCCAATGGAAACTCTCTAAATTCACCTTTAGAGAGTAGCGATGTTTAGGTGTCGTTTCTTGCGAGCTACTCTCTCGAACTCCAACCACAATTTGAAGTCCAACGGATTCAGATTGTGGTTAGAGTGACGATAAATACGATGGTGGTATGTGATCGGGGGAAAATGCCTTTGACTTTATCACCTTCTGCTGCATAAGTTTTGGTGTTAGAATAGGCTGACGATACTTACCGTTTTGTACCGGACGGTACTGTTTTTTCATATTTCCCGGCCTACCCGTCGTTTTAATAAAAATTTAAATTTTGATCCGTTTTTTAATAAAAACTATAAATAGACTTTAACACTGGTTAATCATAACTTATTATTCATAATCTATAATAGTATATCAATATCATGGATACCAGTAATTTGTATAACCATGGAGTCGCATTGTTTAATACTAGATATCGATATCTGCACTTCAAAAATACATGTCGGCAACACTTGCGAGGCTCAGACATGGCGTCCATTCTGTTGTAGCGTTAGTTTTTGTTTTGCCTATATGTTAACAGTTGGCTTTGTTATTCAATGCCGGTGATTTAAATTTCATATTTTTTAAAGTTTTAAGTCTTATTTTTTAAAGCCTTAAGTCTATCGTTGCAATGTTAAAGAGGCGAAACTGCAGTTTTAATGACGATATCCAGAAAGAATTCAAATTTATTAAACTGGACAAGATGTGTAGTGATGGAACAAAAGTGGTATACCAACATTGTCATCTCCATTTTTCCGTTGCTCATGGAGGTAGAAGCGACATCAACCAACATCTATGTAGCCAGACACACAAGGATGCTGAAAAGACTCTGGCATCAGTTAAATATATAAGTTCGTTTATGATGAGACGCGATGGTGATAGTGAAAGCAATAAAATTGAAGCACGTAAAGCCCTTGTTGCTTATCATACTATATGTCAGCCAAAATTTTCGCGCAAATCAATGTTTCTAGACATTGATAAATAAAATTTATGTACCAAAATTTTCTTCAGCACATACCAAATCAGAAGCAATAATTTCCAACGCTTTATCATCATACATATTGGGCGAAGTGATAGAGGATTGGCATAAAACAGAAAACATTACAGTCATTTTACATGCATCAAACAAAAAAAAAGATACCAGACTTTTCCCATTTCGTTCCGCGATACGTTTTGCCAAATTGTGGTGTTCAAGACAAAATTATATAACTTTATTTCCTTACCTGGTGAAACATCCGACAAATTGATTTGTGTGCGGATAACACGAACACCAATTTTGGTGGTTGCAAAAGACTTGGCAAGAATAATGTGTGGAAAAAACTTTAATCTGAACCGAAGAGGCAGATTATCGGTATTAGTAGTGGGACACACATTATACACAATTGTCTCCAGTGTGCTGTCGACTGTTTACTAATTAATATTGAACGTTTTGCAGTGAAAGTATATAAATGCACATGATGTCAAAATTTGGCAGGATGATTTGGATAGATGCATTTTGGAGTGAAAAATTTAGCAGCAGTATATCACATTGGTGGAACTGTACTCCAGGAGATTGACGAAGCCAGAGATTTGGGTGTGTGTTGATGGATAGGGAGTTGACGTTTAGGGGGAACATAACAAAAACGGCTAAATCAGCTCATCAGATCACTTGGTTACTGAAGAATACTTTGACGAGTAGAGATAAGCAAGTTATTGTTTCTCTTTATCGAGCCTTGATTAGACCCTATCTAGACTACTGTCCCCAGATCTGGATCTCTGGGTTTCTTCTTGATGGGGAGGATGTAGAGAGGATCCAGAGGTGAGTGACCAAGATGATAGCTGCAGGGGCGAATATTCCAGGTATGCTAGGTGTGCAGTACTCATCCACGAAATATCAGTATCACCGATATTATATTTTTGCATTTATTCAGGTTAAAGACTCCTCCAATTGTTTGCAGACTTAAAATTAAACACAATATATTAATGTGTCATTGTCCTCTTCATGAGTGATAAAGCATTAGTGCTTCATGAAGAGGGAATTTTTCGAAGCGCAAACATTGCGTCACATTTGCGTTAATAGCCCGGTGTGCTTTCAAAATCCATACACATTTGAGCCCTTCGAAAAGATGTAAGGAAGGAGCAGTGGGTCAAATTCTTAGCTTTCTATTATTTTTAAACCACTGAGAAGGGTAGTTGAGCTAACATTTTGTGCCCATCCAGCACTTACAGTCTGTGATTGGTTATTGTGTTAACCAATCCAATTGAATATTGTCACTTGTCATGACTTGAGCGCTTTCTGTATCCGATGGCTCTATTACAAACAGCTGTTACACATGTTTTCTAGAACTGATAATTTGAAAGTGGATGTTAGGAGAAAAAAAAAGCTGATTGTTTTTTCTTTTGCTTATGCAGCATAGCGTCTGTTGAGGTTGCACAGTTTATTAATGGTATATACAGACATTTTTATTCTAGTCTTCGGAAACAACAGACAGTAAAAAATATCAATTCCTAAATAAAAATGAATATTCTGCGTATTCGAGACGTTGTTGATCTACAACAAAATACCATCATATGTGAGCTTGATAAGACAAAAGAACCGTTGATACTAAAAAAAACAACAACTAATGATTCCTGAAAGTGTGGATAATTCCGATAATGATCAGATGTTATGTATACTGAGTCTCAGTAAACAAAATAAAATTCTTAGAAAACGGAGCGAAATATACACAAACCAGGGAAATACACATAACATGTGCAACAAATTTTACGAGATGATTTTCTGTTCTATTAAACCATATTTATTCCTGCAATACTCTCTCTCTCTCTTCATAAGTTTTTTAGCTGATTTTTTTGATATATATAAAATATACACACAACACAGTGTAGCTCACTAGAAGTGGCGTTTGCACTCTATAGCGCTTGATCGCACGACGAAAGGCGTTCGAATCTAATCGCCGATTAGAGGAATTTTTTCTAAGCCTTTTCTCAACCGGTTCCAGGGTTAGTCGATCTCTGGCACGGGTTGGCGGGTTTTTTCTCCCGGAAACTCGGGTTTATCATCCCTTAAACTCAAGAAAATCGGCCCACACTATTTTCAGACATTAAAAATATTGTGTTAGGGTTAGGGACAACCAGATGGCGGCACTTACTAGCCGCCATCTTCACTGCGTGCCGAGTAATTAGTGATAGCCTTTGGCCAGCTATCTCTGATTGGCTACATGTAGAGATTGAACTGCCCACTCGGTCTCCAAAAGTTAGGGCTAAAAAACGGCCTTGCCTACTTCCTATACGCTAACAAAAAGGCGTTAGCTGAATTGATATATATATATATATATATATATATATATATAATTCGATAATTCGAATACATAATACGATTTCGCACTAATTCTCAGCAAAAGTGAGGTTCCACTTTCTCTTTTGATCTTTACTAGCCATCTGTACACTTATATTTCATCTTACTGTGTCGACCTTTTTCCATAAATCTCCTTAGCCCTCTCTGATACGACATTTGATCACAATACAGTACATTGCTCTACAACCATAACGAGGTATAAAGAGGTCTGGCAACTGGAAAGTTCAGTTGAAACTTGTTTCCCTAATGCAGCCGAGATAGGAGTACTTAGCTATTGAAGAACATAGACACACACACACACACACTACAAGCAGGAATATGGAAGTTATAATTCCACTTTATAAGACCTTCATAGGCAACATCTGCTATTACTACACTGCACTGGTTACTTGTGATTTTGTAGATGTAGAAGTGGTGGAGAATCCACAGGCAAGTGACAAATAGGGAAGATTGTTTGTGGAATGCTTTATTTGTCTGTGGACTGATA
This sequence comes from Typopeltis vanoorti, assembly GCF_054136105.1. Lineage (NCBI taxonomy): Eukaryota > Metazoa > Arthropoda > Arachnida > Uropygi > Thelyphonidae > Typopeltis > Typopeltis vanoorti. Next base: position 78,175,266 of record NC_143569.1, on the reverse strand, counting down.
GTTTCTGGATTGATAAAATTACTTGTTAAGAAGAAAAGGGTGAATATAATATAAGCATTTACTTTACTAAACGCGTCTTATAGTACTCATGCAGAGGAAATATTTCAGTGCTTGGCTCGAGGCGATGGTAAAAGATGGTTATCCTTGAAAATTGAGTATGAATATGGATAGCGAGAGCAAGAGATCTAGATTTTTCTCTTGGTGGGAGGTGAATAAGTTGCTACAGTTAGTTGTGATTGCTTTATCTGTCAATGAGTTGAAGAAGTAGAATAGATATTGTGTGAATCGTTTGGATCTCGCGCACTAATTCTTTGAGACCCCCATGAAGTAGGCTGACCATATTTCCTTGAGACAAAAACGGGACATTGGGATTGCAAAAACGGGATGGGTGGGATTTAATATTGTGCATTAATACAAAAGTAAGACGATAAAATATTTTATTACATAAACATATTGAGCTTACCATTATTCTTCAGTGACAGAACCCATACAAAAATTTAGGTAGACGTAGAGGGAACTGTATTTCACCACGATCGTTCCATGAATATTTCTCCGATGAAGTGATTTTAAGCATCAAATTTCGGGCTTTCAACATCTTATCATAAAACTTCTCACACTCATGACACAATTTTGTCTTACAATTAACATAGCCCTCATTCTCTCAACACTTAATCTAGATTTCTCCTTTGACCACATACTGTTCATAAAAAAATATTCTATCCACAGGTGCTGTACTTCCTGGAAGACCAGGAATAAACTCTACAATATTACAAAAGTCTTAAAAATCTAGGCATTTTTCACTCATTTGAGAAAAAAAAAAACTGTACTTTTGTTCCATCACTTGTACAGAGCTTGTCCAGTTAAATAAATTTGAATTCTTTCTGGAGATCCTCATTAAAAATGCAATTTCGCCTCTTTGGCATTGCAATGATAGACTTAAAGCTTTAAAAAATAAGGCTTAAAACTTTAAGAAATATGAAATTTAAGCCACCGGCATTGATTGTCAAAGCCACCGGTTGTCATAAGGCAATACGAAAACTAACGCTACAGAAGAACAGACGCCGCGTCTGACATGCGCAAATGTTGCCAACATGTTTTTTTTTTTGTTTTTTTTTAATTTTTTCTGAATAAATGACTGCAAATATTGATATTTAGTATCGAACAATGCGACTCCATGGTTATACAAATTACTGGTATCCATGATATCGATATACAATTATAAGTTATGAATAAAAATTTATGATTGATCAATATTAAAGTATATTTATAGTTTTTATTAAAAACGGAACAAAATTGACATTTTTATTAAAACGACGGGACAGCCGGGAAATAATACGAAAAAAACAGTACTTTCCCGTTCAAAACGGTACGTATGGTAAGCCTACCATGAAGGTACCTGCGCAATAATAATAATAATAATAGTAATAATATTGACTCTCATTAATTTTAAGCGTTATCAATGAAGAGACCTTTAAGCAAGTGCTGCCATCTCTCGGTACCTAATCCTAACAGGATATTTTACTGTCCGAAATAATAATGTGAGGAGGTGGGGGTTGTTTTTTCACCCAAAAACTGGGGTTTTTCGTTCACCCCGAGCAGGCAAATCGGTCTCATGAACACATGCATCTATAGGCATAGGACACATCGGGAGACATAGGGTTAACCACCTTATCCTCAAGTTACGGTTGCGAAGTATCTGTTAGGATCACTGACAGGACAGAAATCATGGCTATTAATAATAATCTCTAGGCATTGAAGAGTAAGTACATCAGCCATCTAGTACCCTGTTGTGATCTTAAACTGAAATGTGTGCACTCTCTGAAACAATGTGAGCACTAAGGTCAGTTTGTCTAAGATGCGAGGTTTAAAACAGGAGCTCTGGGAGAGAAACCTACTACCCCTGTTACAGATTGACTCTTTGAGAACGTTATCGAAAAAAAAGTCTCATATAAACGAAGTCCTTTGGTTGGAAAGACCTGAGTTCGATTCCTGTCCATGAGTAACCATTATCTGGTCTCTTTCGATTAAATGTGAGTTAACCTATCTCAAACAGAGGTGGAGGGTTCTTCTCCTGGTAACTCGGGTTTTTCATCCCCCAAAACAGGCAACCGGTCCCTTGAACACACATGGCGAGGCCACAGGATTGGATAGAATACTTGTATTGGATGGAATATAAATGGCCAGAGGCCTTCAATGTTTTTTTTCCTGAAGAAACTGGAATAATCTCTTTTGTTTCTAATGCAACACTTTCTAGTGACATTAGCAGCATCGGATTTTGATCATCATATCGTATACTTTAAATCCTTTCAATAATTTATTCTTGAGAGACACTTGTGACATTAAATTAAGAATTATAAACACGTTAACACAAGAATATTTTAATGTTTGCCAAATATTTCAGTCTGAAACTAATAGACTATTCTCAGTAGCTTGATAGGAACAGTTTTTACAAGGTAGAATACAAACAACTGATCATTCAAAATAAATCGTTCTACTTTCGATTCTTGTGTTAACATGCTTATAATTCTTTCAATAATTTGACTCATGGGTATAAACGATGCCCTTTAGTTGGAAGGCCTTGGGTTGAATCCCATCCAGGATATGCAGAACCTTTATATGGGCTTTCGAATTGAAGGCAAGTAAGGCAGTCTTGTAAGAAGGTTGTACGTCCCTATCCCTTGAAATCAGCGTTGTTTTAATTTACAAAACAGGCAAACCGCCAGAAGAAAACAAGCAATTTACAGACTTAATTCACTGGCCTCATAGCCTTAATTGCTGCGACATCCAAAACAACTAAAACCAAAATTAAAAATCTGAGTTATGGATTTGGTTTGAATGGATTGAAGCACAAAACTGAGTATATTTAGTCTGCTATTTGTGTTTGGAGTATTTCGCATATTTTGTGGGATAAGAAATCTGAATTTCGATCCTGTCCATCCGCTTCACTATAATGGTAATAATATTACTTTATTTTTCTTCTTGGAAGCCGATTATTAAAAGAAAGGATATTCAATTATTGATTTTGTATATTTTTTATCACTGCGGGATTTACGGGAACAATGCTTCCTCACACATTTCAATTTTTGATTCTTATTTGTATTGGAGTCAATAAAAATCTACTTTTGTTTCGTAAAATTCCGCAAGGCGCTGACTGTATTAGTGTCAGTACAAAGATAATCATCGGCTGTTGTGTTTCAAATTTTTCACATTTAATATCTAGATGTCGGTATTATATTAGTGAATATGATGGAGTCAGGTGAGGAGGATTTACCGGATGTGAAACCTAATCTTCTTACTCTTCAAGATGCAAAGCCTCAGCTTCTTTCTTTACAGGATGTAAAACCTCAGCTTCTCTCTTTACAGGATATAAAACCTCAGCTGACAGATGAAACTGATCATGAGAAGTTTGATTATAATCGAATGAATAATATGAAATTCGAAATCAAAGTTGAAGTTGTAGAGACTGAGGGTGAAGGATCCAAATCCGAAAGCAACGAGATTATCGATCCTTATGAAAAGAAATATTACGCTCTGCTTAGACGATATGAAAATATCCAGCTGGTAAGGTATTTAAATTTATGGTCAAGTTCTTAAAGGAGGTGTACTAAAATCAAATTGCTATAAACAGTATGTATAACAATAAAACAAAATTTTTAAGCCTGTGAGATTTAATGTTTTTGCTGAGGTGTATGTTTACGTACTATTTGGATAAAATGGAGAATTTAAGTTACGTTAACTGGATATGCGGACTTGTTTGGTGCATTTCAGTTTTGAAAAGTGTTTAATCAAATGAAATCAAATATACCATATAAATGGGCATTGTGGGAGGATTTGTCATTGTAAAAAAATTATGGGAAGATTTGTCATTCAGTGATTTTTTTCATTACCATTAAATAGTTTATCATGTGATATATAGAGTTGGAGAGCCTTTTACTTATCATTATTTTTTTATTTTTATTAGAATGACACAAGTTGTCAAATGGGATTTAATCATTTTGCATGTTATTGTGGGTAGTGGAAATTATATTCTCAATAGAGAGTGATTTAGAAAATATAATTTTTTTCTGAAATATGATATTTGATAAATTTACTGACATATATAACTAAATTGCATGCATTTTGTCATTATCAAATATATATTTAAGGATTTTTTTAAAATATAATTAATACACCACTGAAAATCTGCAAGTAATGGAAACATTATATTAAAACCAGGAATATGAACATAATATATACATAAACTCAGAGTTTGCAAAATGTCAGTGCCAGGTGTGGACAAGTGTTTTAAGAAGGAAGGAAGAATTCCCCTATTAAGGAATCAGCTTGTTTCTTGAAGAGTGGCTGGAGTCCTTAAAAAAATGGGAAAACATAAAGTTTAGTTTGGTAGATTTAAATATATATATATGTGTGTGTGTGTGTGTGTGTGTGTGTGTTGACCCCCACACACGAGAGGGCCACAAGACCAATAACACAGCAGTACCATGTATGGGCAAGTGATTAAGGGGAAAGAATTTATTAACAAGTTTCTGGAAAAGCTGGGGATTGCAGCTATGGGAAAGGCTGTTCCAAAAAACAAAGGTGATGGAATGAAGGAAAATGAGATGTTGGTTTGCTTTGCTTGGAGTTGAACTGTTTGCAGATATTGACCAGTGTCTACTCTAGTGTTTACATGATCACAAGAAAGTGGAAGAATGATAGTGGAGCATGCACATTGAATTCCTAAAAGTAGAGAAACAGTACCTATGAGAAAGTGACTAGAGGAGTTTAATGAGATTATCTACTACTTGGTGTTGTCTTCTTCTTCTTCTGTATACATTAGGGAGGCTATGAGTGCCTACCCCAAATAGAACAATGTTCTAAGGTTGACTGGATTGGAGATTTCTAAAGTGTTAGGAGTTGAGAAGTAGAAAAGTAATGTTTAATTATTATTATTATTATTATTATTCAGGCCTCCATGGAGTCAAAAGACTCATCATGGGAGGTCCCTCATAGAAAACACAAAGTCTATCATACCACTCCTTGAACTCATTGGCCGTTCATGCACTCTGTCAGGCAATGCATTCCACTGTCCAACCACTCTCCATGCAAAGAAACCACTACTCACCCTCTTGCTCACTCGAGGGATGGCCCCTTGTCCTCGCTCCCCCCCCTGCAAAAGAACTCCACAGTGTCAATCCTGTATCTACCTCTCAACAGTTTGAAAGTCGCAATCATATCGCTTCTCCTTATTCTATCTAGAAATCTCTGCAGTCCACATTCTCTCATCCGATCCTCATAACTAACATTGCACAGTCCTGAAACTATCTTTGTTATCTGCCTCAGTATCCTTTCCACAGTTAATTTATCCCATTCAAATCCTGGAGACCAAATTTGAGAACAATAGTCCAAGTGTGGTCTGATCAGGGTCTTATACAATGGAATGATAACTGTTTATCTCTGCAGGTCAGCATCCTTCTCAGTATTGCAGCAGTCCTCTGGGTTACCTTCACCACCTTTGCAATATGTTCCTTGAATTTCAGGTTTCTATTAATCATCACCCCCAGATCTCTTGTCTCCTCCACGTCCTCCAGTACAGCTCCTGCATGCAGTCTCTCATCCATGTATCCCAAACCTCAAGACTACATTTTGCTGCATTAAACTGACACCCCCTATTCATTGCCCATCTGTCGAGTTTATTCAAATCCTCTTGCAGGGTTGCCACATCTGCACGATTACTAATAATCCTGCCTATCATCATCATCAAATTCCTGATTTATATACCCTCAAGGGATGTGCAGGATATGATAGTACTACATGAAAAACTACATCATTACTAACTTCCTATCTACAATCTACAATTTTCCTCCAAATCAGTCTGTAACCTGTCAACTCCAAAATTATCAGATCTTATATTTCTATCTTCTAAGACACTTTTTTATTATATCAATCCACCTATGTTTTGGTTTTCCTCTGGGTCTTTTCCTGCCAACCTAGCAGAGAACACTTGTTTTACTAATCTTTCCTCTCCCATTCTGTTTAAGTGACATTACCACTTGAGAATAGCTCTGCTAACGCATTCCCGGATGCTGACAGTGTCGAGTTGTTTCCTAATATCCTCTTTTTAAATATGATATTGCCATTGATGCCATCTGTTCATGCCCCTAATCTTTCTCAGGACTCTCATATCAGCATATCAGCAGTCTCTAGTCTTTGGTCAAGTGTTTTACTTCTGACCCAGCTCTCAGTTACATAAGTTAAAATTGGCTTGAATACTGTCTTGTATACAGCTAATTTAGTGTTTTGGCTAATTTCTCTCTTATTCCATATAAATTTATTCAGTTGACTTCCTACCATACCATATTTGTTGATTCTGTTGTCTATTTACATATTTAATTTAATATCTACAAGGGGGGTGATTATGAAGAGCTCAGGAGACAGCTTGCAGGTGTAGCATGGAATGAGGAGTTAGCTGGAAAAGAGATCAATGCAGCTTGGGGGATTTTCAAAAAATATTTAGTAGATGCAATGTCTAAATGTATACCATGGGTGAGAAGGTTAAATAAGGTAGGTGTGAGATGGATGAATAAAGAGATTAAGCATGCAATACAGAGAAAAAGGGCATTGTGGAGGCAGCATAAGAGAAGTGGAAGTAACCAATTTCATGAGGTCTACAAAGACCAGGCAAGGAGGGTGACTTGGTTGGTGAGAGTAGCTAAAGAGAGGTATGAACAGCAGTTAGCTAATGAAGCTAAAAAGAATCATAGGGAGTTCTTTCGATATGTAGCCAGCAAAAGAAAGAATGATTATGGAAGGATGACATTGATTGGCGAAAATGGTATAAAGACAGCTGTTGCAGAATGTGTGGTGGAGATACTTAATGAGCAGTTCATAAAGATCTTTCAATCTTGTGAATGTGACTTCATGGAGAGATTGAAAGCAGTTGATGATGGGGAGGAGAGACTGACTGTAAGTGAGAAAGAGGTGTTTGGGGAGTTGAGTAAACTAGATGTAAATAAGGCTTTGGGACTTGATAATATATCACCGCGTATTCTGAAGGAATGTGCCAGAGAGTTGACACCTGCCTTGACATATTTTTTTAATACGAGTCTTGCACTCAGTCAAGTCCCTAAAGAGTGGAAGGAGGGCAAGATTGTGCCACTTCATAAAGGAGGTGATCGAACTCAAGCATCAAACTATAGGCCTATCTGTGTGTCAGGTGTTGTGGTTAAGTTGTTGGAGAAGCTTGTGAGAACTAGGATCCAGAGTTGGGTTGACAACAATGGTATAATCTTTGATGGACAGCATGGATTTGCTAAAGGGAGGTCATGTTTTAGTAATCTACTTACTTATTACAATAAAGTGACTGCTTCCTTGGACAGAGGAGAAGGATATACAGTAATATACTTGGATTTCGCAAAAGCTTTTGATAGAGTACCTCATGATAAGTTGACAGTCAAACTAGAGCAGATGGGGTTGGATATTAGATTAGTGCATTGGATTGGAGACTGGCTATCTGATAGGTATCAACAAGTTGTGTATTGGGGGTGCAATATCCAGGAAAAGGAAAGTCACTAGTGGAGTGCCTCAGGGATCTGTTTTAGGGCCATTACTATTTAACTTGTATATTAATGATATTGGCGAAGATTTAGATGGAGATATTCAGTTGTTTGCAGATGATGCAAAGTTGGGACGAACCATAAAGAGTAATGAAGATGTTGTGGCCTTGCAAGAAGACTTGAATAAATTGAGTGATTGGGCAAGCAAATGGGGATGTGAGTTCAATGTTGCAAAATGTAAGGTTTTAAAATTTGGAAAACAAAGATGGGATGCAGAATTTATGCTTGGTGAGAATATATTGTTGGAAGTAGAGGAAATAAGAGATCTGGGGGTGATAGTGGATAAGGATCTAAAATTTAGGGGACACATCGCCAAAATTGTGAAGACAACAGAAAGACTTCTGGGAATGATGCGGAGGACACTGACGTGTAGAAGTAGGGAGATTCTTGTTCCATTGTATAAAGCTTTGATTAGGCCACAGATGGACTATTGTGCCCAGATTTGGTCACCTGGTTTTCAGAAGGATGAAGAGATGTTGGAAAGGGTCCAAAGGCGACTGACTAAGGTAGTTTCTGACCTCTGGAATGTCGAGTATGAGGAAAGATTGAAAAGATGTAATTTGCAGAGTCTAGTGGAGAGAAGGAAGAGGGGAGATATGATAGAGACCTACAAGTTGGTAAGGGGTTGTTATAGGATCAATGGTGGAGAAGTTCTACAGAGAATAGTGGGAGATCAGGGGAGAACCAGAGGTCATCCCTGGAAACTGTATAAAGAGGGTGTGAGTAGGGGAGTGAGAGGCAGGTTTTTTTCGTGCAGAGTTGTGAGTGATTGGAATGCCTTGCCTGAGAGTGTGGTGTCTGCAAGGAGTTTGAATGTTTAAGACGCGGTATGATGAGATGTGTGTGAGATAAAAGGACCTCCTAGATGAGTCTTTGACTCCATGAGGTCTTGTTTAATAATAATAATAATAATAATCTTCACTAAAAATCGTGCCTAAGTAGCTGGAATGTTTTACTTGTTCTATAGGTTCTCCATTCACAATGTAGTTGATAATTTCAATGTTTCTGCCTATTTTCTTTGTCTTTTTAATGCTGACCTTCATACCATATCTATTACAACAGTTATTCAATTTAGTCCGGTAATCTTGCAGACTTGCAGTGGATTTATTTAGAAGTATAACATCATCCACATAAAGTGAAGAGCTGAGATTAACATGTCCAATTTGTGATATCAGGTTTATTACCACTTTCTTTCATAATGTGATCCATATAGATAATGAATAACAGAGAGGATGATGTACATCTTTGTCTGACACCAGATTTAACATTTAACCACTTTCCTGTACTTCCTTGAATTCTAACTGCTGACTTACAACTCAAAGACTAAGTATTGCTTGATATAATGTCCCATTGACACTATATAACTTCTCTCGAATAGCTTCTCTCTTGGCACCTTGTCATAGGCCTTTTCCAGATCTACAGAACTTAAATACAGATCTTTGTTATATTCCCATGATTTCTCAACTATCTGTCGTAAAGTGAAAATCTGATCCTGAGAGCTTCTATTTGGCCTGAATCCAACTTGTTCTTCACCAAGCTTTCCATAATTCTTCTTAACTGTTTCTCAAGTATACTTACATATATCATACCAGGGACACTCAGTCGAGAAATACCTCTATAATTCTCATATTCAATTTTATTTCCCTTTTTATATATGGGTACTATGAGAGCTCTACTCCAATCATCTGGAATTTGTCCCTCTGTCCAGGCCTTCTGAACTATGTAGTGCAGCCACTGTAAGACTTTTATACCTCCATACTTGAGCATTTCTGATCGAATATCATCTGCTGCTGCTCTCTTTCCGCATTTCAGGCTTTTGATGGCTTTTTCTACTTCAAGTGTAGATATGTATTCCTGACTGCATGCCTGGTCAGTGTTTTTTACCACTGCTTGTTTCATTTAGCAATTTTTTTGAAGTAATTACCCCATACTTCAAGGATATCTTTTTCTCCTGTTTTCATGTCACCATTATCATCTCTAATTCCCTTTACCAGCACTCTTTCCTCCATTTCTGAGCTTTTTCAACAACCTCCAGAATATCCTAACTTCACATCATCTGGAAACAACTGAATATCCCCCTGCAATCCATTAACACTGTCATTGATATAAAGGTTAAATAATACAGGTCCCAGTACTGAACCCTGTGGGACCCCCCCACTTGTAATCTTTGCCTCCTTGATATTGCCACACCACACACAACTCTCTGATACCTATCAGATAGCCAATCCTGAATCCAGTTGACTAACCTGACATGTAAACCCATGTGCTGCAACTTAAATATCAGCTTATCATGTGGCACCCTGTCAAATGCCTTTGCAAAATCCCAAAAAATGGCAGAATATGCCTTTTCTCTTGTCAACTGCTCTTGTCACATTATTGTAAAAGGCAATCATATTATTAAAGCAAGAGTGCTCCTTAACAAATCCATGTTGACTCTCGCAGTTAACATTACCCTCATCTGCTCAACGCTGTATAAGGTCCCTCACTAATTTCTTCAAGATCTTAACAACTATTGTTGGATCGTCCATCCATAGTAGTAATAGTACATCCTGTCTTTTGATCTGCCATCTTGTTTTAATGTTGTTCTTAATAAGGTTAATTAATTGTATGTTGATTACTAATCCAAATATAGGGAAATTTCTATTATACTGCGCCACTCTATATTCAGATTAGTCTATGCAAAATAGTGGAATCAAGTATCAGTTAACTTTAGCAGTCTAATTTTTATATATAGGCCGAGTTTAACATCAACATTAAGGTTCCCGCTAGGTCCGATAATTTTATGAAACAGTACAGTGAAAAAGAATCAGGCTAACAACAAATTGAAATCAGTAAAACAAAACATTTAATGCAGGGTTATATAATATAAACATAAGCATACTTTGGATATAAGATAATGCAAAAATAACTCTGTTCAATAACTCATAACATTCACTCAACTCTTGGTATCAAACATTGAGTCTTTAAAATCTGATTTCTCCCTAACAAATAAAGATATTTCTAAAGTTCAATATCACTGAAATTCACAGCAAATATTTTCACAATTGTATTCTCTAATTATCCTTTAGTCAGAAATCACATAGTTCAGTCAAGAGGTAGTTATCACTTTAAGGGGGGAAGACTATTAATCTTCTAGCTTCGGTTAATTTCAGCATAAGCACCACAGTTAATATTAGGATTTAACAGGAGGAGTTAATTCTTATATCTTCATTCTAAAATGCTATAAATTACAACTGTTCTTACCAGAATAAATCCTTGCACATATTATTCACTGAGGCACACTTAAAACCTTAGTTAACTATCACACTGGAGCTACACATTTCAAAAGTAATCTTCTTTAAAATAACTTAATCATTAATCTCAGCACATCACAAATGCAGACACACTTGTACTAGAAAATTCACTTATTCCTAATATACTATTTTGCATTAGAATCAGCCTTCCACTAATCTTCCTTGGAAGCTCTGGATTTCAACATTAACTTCAGAATTCCTTATCAATATTCATCATCATCAAATTCCTGCCATGTACCCTCAAGGGGTGTACAGGATATGACAGTACTACATGAAAAATTTTCATCATTACTAACTTCCTATCTACAATTTTCCTCCATATCAGTCTGTTGCTTGTCAAGACTCCGACATTATCAGATCTTATATTTCTATTGTCTAAGGCACTTTGTACCGTATCAATCCACCTATACCTTGGTCTTCCTCTGGGTCGTTTTCCTGCCAACCTGGCAGGAAAACTTGTTTTGCTAATCTTTCCTCTCCCATTCTATTTAAGTGACCATACCACCTGAGATTAGCTCTGCTAACGCATTCCTGGATGCTGACAATGTCAAGTTCTTTCCTAATATCCTTATTTTTAATATGATATTGCCATTGATGACGTCTGTTCACGCCTCTAATCTTTCTCAGGACTCTCATATCTGCGGTCTCTAGTCTTTGGTCAAGTGTTTTACTTCTGACCCAGCTCTCAGATCGATAAGTTAAAACTGGTTTGAACACTGTCTTATACTAGAAAATTCACTTATTCCTCATATACTACTTAAGCTAATTTAGTGTTCCGACTAATTTCTCTCTTATTCCATATGAATTTATTCAATTGACTTCCCACCATACCAGTTTTGTTGATTCTGTTGTCTATTTCCATATTTAATTTACCATCTTCACTAAAAATCGTGCCTAAGTAGCTGAAATGTTTTACTTGTTCCACAGGTTCTCCGTTCACAACGCAGTTGACATTTTCAATGATTCTGCCTATTTTCATTGTCTTTGTCTTTTTATTGCTGACCTTCATACCATATCTATTACAACAGTTATTCAATTTAGTCAGAGAATCTTACAGACTTGTAGTGGATTTATTCAGAAGTATAACATCGTCCACATAAAGCAAAGTACTGACATTAACATCTCCAATTTTGATATCAGGTTTAATAGCACTTTCCTTCATAATGTGATCCATATAGATAATGAATAACAGAGGGGATAATGTACATCCTTGTCTCACACCAGATTTAACATTAAACCATCTTCCTGTACTTCCTTCAATTCTAACTGCTGATATACAACTCAAATAAAGACTAAGTATTGCTTGATATAATGCCCCATTGACACCATATAACTGCAGTGTTTTGAATAGCTTCTTTCTTGGCACCTTGTCATATGCCTTTTCCAAATCGACAAAACTTAAATACAAATCTTTGTTATATTCCCATTCTTTCTCGACTATTTGTTGTAAAGTGAAGATCTGATCCTGACAGCCTCTTTTTGGCCTGAATCCAGCTTGTTCTTCACCAAGCTTTTCTTCCGCAATTCTTCTCAACCATTTCTCAAGTATACTTGCATAGATCTTGCCAGGAACACTCAGAAGGGAAATACCTCTGTAATTCTCACATTCAGTTTTATTTCCCTTTTTATATATGGGTACTATGAGAGCTCTACTCCAATCATCGGGAATTCGGCCCTCTGTCCAGGCTTTGAACTATGCAGTGCAGCCACTGTAAGACTTTTATACCACCATACTTCAGCATTTCTGGTCGAATATCATCTACTCCTGCTGCCTTTCCACATTTCAAGCCTTTGATGGCTTTTTCTACTTCAAGTATGGATATGTATTCCTGACTGCATGCCTGGTCAGTGTTTTTTATCACTGTGCTGTCATCACTGCTTGTTTCATTTAGCAGTTTTTCAAAGTAATTACTCCATACTTCAAGGATATCTTTTTCTCCTGTTTTCATGTCACCTTTATCATCTCTAACTCCTTTTACAGCACTCTTTCCTCCATTCCTAAGCTTCTTCAACAACCTCCAGAATATTTTGCCACCTTCTTGATATTTATTTTCTATATTCTTGCCAAAGTCCTCCCATGACTTTTGTTTAGCTAGTTTTACACATTGTTTAGCTTTCTTACATTTGTCAATATCAATATTCTGAGTAGTCAATTTATATCTCGATCCTTCTTGATCTAATTACAGCACTTAATTCCTATTACTATAGCCTCTTACTTAACTCTGTGCTGCTAATAAATAATTTCCTCATTTATATTGTACTGTTCTGAGTTCCGTTGCTATGCTGAATGTACCAACTGCACTCAGTCCCTAGTTCCCCAGTTCTAGTGCTGACTCCTGATTGCTCGACTCTCCGACTCCCCTGTTTTTTCTGGCTTTCCATTTATATACCTTCACTCCTTTTTCCTGCCAAAACTTGTTCTCACCGTCTAGCTTATATCAATTCCATCCTACGTCCATATCTCATGCGCTACCACGCTCGCGCTTTCTACTTTTAACTCCGTCTCCATGACAACAATTAGAGCAGTACATAAGCATAAGCATTACATAACATTTTACCTGGCTTTTCAATTCAAATAATATACAATTAAATATGATGAACACAAATTCTTCTACTATATATATAGGAATAAATAAAATAATCTGAACGTTATTTTTATACAGAGTTCTTTTCATTATTTATACATATCCTAGATTAAATAATTAAATAAAAAAACTCAAAAGTAATTATGAATAATAGTTTATAACAAGAGATTTACATTAAATTATATCTACAAATGTAGTCTTTGATATGGTGGATTATGTTGGATTCTGAAGGGAGTATTAATAATTTTAATTTCTCTTCATTCAGAATCCAACACTATTGATGAAACACAAACTCATCTATACTTTGACACTTCCAGTCTGCTACTGCCCTTATGCAATGGCACTATCTTACCCTCCTTCCATTCCTTGGATACCTTTCCCATAGCAAGACTTTCATTGAAAAGCCAGGTGAATGGAGCTGTCAGTTCTTTAGCTCACTCTCTCAAACCCCATGACAAAATTCCATCCAGTCCCAAATTTATTAACATTCAGAGTACTCAGTATTTGAAACACGCTCTTCTCTTGCACCTCTAAACCTCGAACCTGCCCTATCCCTTCAGTATTAAAATCTACTTCTGCACAATGAAATACTCCAATAAAGTGTTCATTGGACATCTCCACTGAAAAAAAAAAATTTTTTTTTAGAGGCTGAGAGGTTTGTAATATGTGTATTCCAGGATAAGCTAGATGTGGAAGTTAGCTCAAGAAGGAGAAAACTGGTCTTTAAAGAAAATTGCAACATTATCAAAAGTATGAGGGACTAATGTAGGATCTGGGTAATATGACAGGACTGTGTTTTAATGGCATTGTCTATATTATCTTTACCCCATTTGAGAGGATAGTGAAGAGATTAGTATTTAAGTAATTGGTTATGGAAGATCTTAAGGTTTCTATTATTTCATGACAACAATGGTTTCTCAAATGAGAAAGAGGAATGAAGAGTACTGTCATCAAAATTATGAATAGTATTTGAACTCAGAGAGGTTATTGTTGATGCAAAGAAGTGCATGGGTGAGATTACAGAACCTGGGGTACTGCAGCATCGATAAAGAAATCTGATGAGAGGAAGCCATGCACCATGACATGCACTACACCGACCATTGAGGAAGCTGGAATTCTAATTGCAAAGTTCAGGAGGAAAACCTAAGATTGTAGCTTGTTTAAGAGGCCTCATTGCCAGCGATAGTTGAATGCTTTTGAAATATTAAGAATGACCAGATGTGTTTCTCCAAATCTTTCCACGTCCTATATCCAAAGGTGGGTGAGTTAGCAAGGTCAGTTATAGAATGAGAATGGCAGAATCCATATTGGTTTGCTAATTAATCGATGAGTCTCCAGGCAGTGAAGAAACTGATTATTCATAACCTTCTCCATCACTTTTGCAAATATTCAGATGAGAGCAATTATTATTGTTATTATTATATGGGCACTTTCATGGAGTCTGAAGACTCATTGCAGGAGAACAAATCTATCCCTACAATCTATCATACCTCTTCTTCAACCCATTAACAGACAGAACACTCATAACTGACTCTAGCAACCCATTCCACTCATTCACCACCCTCCAAGCAAAAAATCTAGTCCTCACATCCCTACTGACCATACCTTTATTCAACTTCCAGTGATGACCCCTTGTTCTGGTCTCTCTAACCAAGTACTGAAACATTTCCTCTGCATCTGTGCTATAAAATCCTTTAAACAACTTAAATGTTTTTGTCATATTCCCTCATTTTCTCCTATCAACTAACTTCTGCAATTCACACACCTTCGATTCTGCCCCTCCATATACCACTTTTTGATTTATGTCCAGTAGCCACCTTCTTATTCCTTTTAACACTTTCATTGCCAAGCTGAAAATTGGAATTTCGTGTGGTGGCCAAATTTTTAAAATTTTTTTATTTAGCGACGTCAATGCGATAACGCATGATTAGCCGTTTGGTGAGAACTTGCATCGCGCGATATCGCGTGATTGGCAATGAATGTGTTAACCAGTGCCATACCCATCCAGAACACGGGGGGGGGGGGGATGGGGGATGGAGTAGCATTTGTTTTGAATGTAAAGGTTAAAAATTCAGTCGAAAAAATAATATATAAATGTGGCAGGGTGATTATGATTAAACTGAAAGCAAAGCCTGTGGACCTAATGATTATACAGATATATATGCCCACAAGTGACCATGATGAAAATGAAGTAGAAGAGATATATAATCAAATAGAAGAGATAATGGAAGAAGACAGAACTAAAAGGTGTACCATCTGGATGGGATACTGGAATGCGATGGTAGATGAAAAGGTAGAGAAGGGAATAACAGGAAGATATGGCCTTGGAAAAAGGAATGAGAGAGGTGAAAGACTTATAGAGTTTTGTAAAAGACACAAACTAATCATTGGTAATGCGTGGTTTAAACTTCCAAAGAGAAGAAGATATACATGGAAAATGCCAGGTGATATCGCAAGATACCAAATTGATTATATGTTAATACAAAACAGGTATAGAAACAGTATAAAAAGGATATCAACATATCCAGGAGCTGATATTGACTCAGACCATAATTTGCTTGTTATGGAAAATTAAGAATATGATATAAGAAAATAAACAAAGGTAAAAGCAAGAAAAAGTGGAATCTAGAAAAACTCAAAGGAGATGCAGGTAGGAAATTCAGAGAAGAATTGGAAAATGAAATAAGGAACAAAGAGAATATATCTGAAGAAACTATGGATGTTAATGCAAAATGGAATCAACTGAAAAACTTGATATATGAAACAGCTGCTGAAGAGATAGGTTTTGTGGCAGGGAAAAGAATTAAAAAGCTATGGATTACAAATGAAATGATAAGAAGAATGGAAGAAAGAAGACTATAGAAAAATGTAAACACTGAAGGGGGAAGAAGAAAATACAAAGTATTAAATAATGAACTGAGAAGAGAAACTGATAAAGCAAGAGAGGAATGGTTAAAAACAGAATGTAAAGAAATTGAAGAAATGGAAAAAAGGGGGCGATATGATAAAATGTTTGAAAAAGCAAAAGAAATTACAAATATTAAAAAAAAAACATAAGAAATCTGCCATTAGAAGATAAGCAAGAAAAACTGATTTATGATATTGAAATACAGGGTGAAAGATGAAAGGAATGCATCGAAGAACTTTACACAAAAAATGAAAGACCAACAAAAATTGAATTGGAAGAGCAAAATGAAATCTCAACATAAGAAAGAGGTCCTGAAATACTAAAGAGAGAAGTAGAAACAGCAATTAAGGAATTAAAATGTGGAAAGATGGAAGGAGTGGATGGAATACCTAGTGAAATCCTAAAACAACTGGAGAACAAAGGTATAACAGAAACATGGAAACTCTGCAACCTCATTTCCAAAACAGGAGTATGGCCTAAAGATTTCACAAACAGTATTCTTATACTTTGAAAAGAAAAGCAATCCTGCTAATTGCAGTGACTACAGAACTATAAGCATACTCTCACATGCCTCCAAAGTACTGCTAAGAAGATTAAATCAAAGATTGTATAATAGAGTGGAGTATTTTCTGGGGGATGATCAATTTGGATTTAGAAAAGACAGAGGAACCAGAGCAATTGGAGTAATGAGGACCATATGCGAAAGGAATATTGAAGTAAATAAAGAAGATCATCAACACTAATGATGATGATGATCCATCCCCATTTGTTCTGATTTGTGCAACAGTGTTCCACGTGGTATTCTGTCAAATTCCTTTGCAAAATCATCGTGTAGCCATTTCCTTTATCAAACTCGGTTGTTATTCTGTTATAAAAAGTTAGTAAATTATTAAGGCATGACTGATCCTTCAGAAAGCCACATTATTCTTATTATTATTATTAAGAGGGAGGCTCATCGAGGGAGGCCACATACTGCACACACACACCAGTTGTCATACTTATTCTTGAATTCATTCACACTTGCACTCACAACATCCAATGACAGTGCAGTCCATTCCAATCGCACACCACCGTATGAGAGAAAAATCTAGCCCTCATCCCCCGCTTAATGGCATGACTGATTGTTTCAACCTAGCAACCCCTAGATCAGCTGATTTTGCTCTTTGCAATCACCCATCTTACTCTGTAAAATTTGAAAACTTTTGAAAAATGCAATTTACTACTACAAAACAATTATATGTGATAATAAAAATGCAGTAATCTGTCAGTTGCGTGGTACTAAATGGCTGAAGTAATGTGGCCATCGTGATGGGCTAGAATAATCAGAAGCTCAAGTGTAGAGAATGAAATGTAAGAAGACTTAATGGCAAGCAACCATTAAGGAGTTATTTGAATTATATAAAGAGTTAAGTTAGATGTCAATAAGGCAATGGGACTTGATGACATATTACCACGTGTCTAAAGGGAATGTTCCAATGAGATAGCATCAGCCTTGGCCTACCTGTTTAACAAGAGTCTTGCAACAGCACTAATTCCCAAAGGAGTGTAAAATTGTTCCACTTCACAAAGATGGTGATAGAGCTAAGGCTACAAATTATAGGCTGATCTGTGACAAAAGTGGGTTGATAACAGTGGTATTCTTTATGCTTGTCAGCATGGGTTTGTTAAAGGGAGGTCATGTTTTACCAACTTGCTTATGTACTATGACAAGGTGATGCGTGTATTGGACAAGGGAGATGCATTCATGGTGGTATACTTAGATTTTGCAAAGGCTTTTGATAGATTGTTTCATCACAAGTTGGTAACTAAACTGAAGCAGATGGGATTGGATGATAGGAAACTGGCTCTCAGATAGGTATCAGCAAGTTATATATGGGGATGCCGTGTCCCAGAAGAGGAGAGTCACTAGTGGTCACAGGGGTCCGTTTTGGGACTATTGTTATTTAATTTGTATATTAATGATATTGGTATGGGTTTAATTGGTGATATACAACTGTTTGCAGATGATTCAAAACTGGGGAGAGTGATGAGGAATTGAACAGATTGGGGCCTTATGGGAGGACTTGAATATGTTGTATGAGTAGGCAACAGTATGGAACTGTCACTTCAATGTTGAAAAGTGTAAGGTTCTGAAATTTGGTATGCAACAATAGGATGCAAAGTATACACTTGGAGGAAGTTGAGGAGACAAGAGACCTTGGAGTGGTCTCTTGTCTCCTGGGCAAGGATCTGAAGTTCAGAGATCACATTGCACAAGTTATGAAGTTGTCACATTTTGATAATAGCATTGATGTGGAGAATCTTGATGTGCAGAAATAGAGAGGTTCAACTTCCATTGTTTAAGGCCTTGCCAGGCCTCATATGGATTATTGTGCACAGATTTGGTAGTTTTCATATGATGAGGATATATATTGGAAAGGGTCCTTATGGGAAGATTTGAATATGTTATATGAGTGGGAAACAGTATGGAACTGTCACTTCAATGTTGAAAAGTGTAAGGTTGGGTAGGCAACATGAAATATGAGAAGAATGACTAAGATGGTAAATGGCGTTTGGGATTTGGGTATGAAGACAGATTAAGGGAATGAGTTTGCAGAGCCTGGTGAGTAGGAGGAAGAGAGAGGATATGATTGAGGCATTTAAATTTGATCAAGGGTTGTTACCAGGTTAATGTGAAAGAAATTTTTTATAAAATGGGGACATGGGATAGGACAAGGGGTATCCCTAGAAGCTGTATAAAGAGAACACAAGCAGGGCCATAAGAAGCAGTTTCTGTGCATGGAGTGTGATTGGTGAGTGGAATGCATTGCCTGACATTGAGGTCAATGTAGATTGAATGAGTTTAAAGCACGGTTTGATGGGCTTTGTGTTCTTGTGTTTCTGTCAGCTGCTTCTCTATCTCCATAAGATCTTCATTGGTTAATTCTTGTGGATGGGATTCTAGTAAGTCAGTGACATAATTTTCATTGATGTCCATTTGCAGTGCATTTCCACTATCCACCACAGCTTTTCTGGCTTTGGCGATGTCGTCTTCTGTGAAGCCACGAAAATCATCATAGAATTGTGGGCACAGTTTGTTCCACACACTCCTTTAATTGTTGATTGCTTCACTTCCTCCCAAGAATCAGCAATGTTTTTGATGGCATCACGGTTGTTATAATTCCTCCAGAACTCTCTCAAGGACATCACATCATCTTCTGTAGCCCTGACTGCTTGTGGGGAAGTGCACCATAAGTAATAAGCCTTAAATGCAGGAACAACTCCTTGGTCCATTGACTGTAGTAACGATATAGTGTTGGGTGGTAAAAATATGACCTTTACATTAGGGTAAAGGTCATCTAAAGATGTTGGATATCCAGGAGCATTGTCTAGCACAAGCAGAGTTTTAAAGGGAATTTTCTTTTCTGAACAGTAATGTTCCACAGCAGGAATAAAACAGTTCAAGAACCAATCTTCAAACATGGCAAGTGTGACCCAAGCCCTTAAATTTGACTTCCGAATAAGGAAGAGCTGCTTAAATAATATGGTGAAGTGTGGGTTTGTTTACATGCACGAAAGAAACTAGTTCCTGAATTATTAATTATCCTTGTGGGGAGCCTTAGGAACCCATTTGTAAGTACGGAATGCCGTGAGTCGGGTCGTCTGTGACCTGGAGACTGCCTATATATACAATGAAATATATACA
This sequence comes from Typopeltis vanoorti, assembly GCF_054136105.1. Lineage (NCBI taxonomy): Eukaryota > Metazoa > Arthropoda > Arachnida > Uropygi > Thelyphonidae > Typopeltis > Typopeltis vanoorti. The sequence goes on along the minus strand of NC_143569.1, from coordinate 78,155,200 downwards.
ACCCTAAATTATATAAGATTAAAAATATTGCGATTACAAAGCCAATAAGGGTGATCCGCTATTATCACAAATCAAGAGGATTACAACAAAAAAAAATGCATAATTTTCTAGATGACAATTCTAATTACCAAATCGCTGATCAAGTCCTCACTATATCTCAAAAGAAAAAAAACAGGTCGTAAATTACTGAAAAAAGTTACTCTTGGTCTAAAGAAATCATTGACAAATTAAAATTTATTCATAATTAAACCACCCTGTATTTATGGGACACCTGAAAATCATAAATCACCTATAAATCCAGTACTTTCCTGTGCCCTATAGTTAATATTATAGACAGTCCAATTTATGAACTTGCTCAACAGTTAATAAAATCACTTCCTCCCCCCCCCCCCTTTGCTGGTAACTCCTCTACTTTTATAAAAAATTCTGTCAGTTCAGGTGACTAGTAAAAAAAATCACATCCTTAAAAATTCTGAATTATTGTTAACTTTGATATCACTTCTTTAATTACTAAAGTACCACTAACAGATATTATTGATTTATAATATCTAACCCCCCCCCAACACACACACACACACACACACTGATATTTTTGAGTTATTCAGATTTATGGTGTATGTGTATTCAGGTTACTTTACTTGGCAGGAAAAATCTATCAGCAAATTGATGATACTGCATTGCCCCCCCCCCCCCCATCACCGAGCAAGCCTTTATGTGGAGCATTTTGAGAACAAAGTACTTACCAGATAATTTCATAGTCTGGTTACATTTTGTTACTGTTTTCTATTTGGTTCTATGGACAAGACACTTTGGATTCCTTTGTAATTTACTTTAACAACCAATATCCCAAAATTCATTTACATTACAAAAAAAAAATGAACATAATAAATGTTTGCCTTTTCTTGACACATTAATCACTTGCTTTTCAGATGGTTCACTATCTTTTCCATTTATGGAAAGTCAACACACACACACTAGAAAATATCTACATCATCAGCCAGTCCAACAGTATAGAATTCTCCAGGGCTATTTGTTCTAATGATGCATCCCTTTCCACAGAACTCAACTATCCTTGCCATTCTTTCTTGGGCAATAACTACAACTCCTTCAAAATAGATAAACTATTACATGACCTTCCTACTTCCTCCTCCTCATACATACAAGAACAAAATACCACTATTCCTATTCCATATATCTGGGATACATCTAAAAAGATAGCTATTTTCAAAAGTTATATAATGTGGTATAAACTGTGCTCTATTAATTGCTGTTTATAAAGCCTGCATAGTTACTGCGCCTTTGAAATACCATTATTCTAATTAACAGTGTGCACTTTCTCTCTCATAACCTTTCTTGCTTATACTATTGCATACAGTTTTTATCTACCTTTTGCACTACGAGTTTTATGCCTATGGATACTAGAAAATTTATTTTATTGAGACTGTGCCACTAATATCTTTTAATTGACATAAAACTCAGTAATACGGCCGGTTCTCTCTCTCTTTCTTTAACACAATTTCCTTCAGTAAAACTTTACACAAACAGTCGTGGTCTATTTGCACTTAACTGTACTCTTCGGCTATCTCACTTGGTTTCCCGCTCACAAGTCTGATAATTTTTTTTAGAAACAGTACATTGTAAAATAAGCGATTAGGTGGCACTCTATTGACATATAATTAAAACACATTTTATTTACATTAAAAATAAAGTACATTAAATAAGCGATAGAGAGGTTACTCTCTCTCTACCTATCCTTTTGGTATAAAGAAACACGCTTTCTCTTTTCAATATTAAATGACTAAACAATATATTTACTCTGTTACTTCTCTGCTTAAGAAAACCAAATTGATGAGACTAATTTACTCATAAAGAGATTAACTAGCTATGGCAAGTTATCTTACAATTAATATTCCAGTTAACAACAATTCAGAGGACTCTCTTATAATATTTCTTATTACTATTTCTTATCAGTCCATCTATGACATATCTCCTAGATTACAAAAAGAATGACATTAAAGGGTTGGAACACACTTACAGAGGCTCTTTGTCACAACATCTTCCAAAGGTCTTGCATCAAAGTCTCTATGGTTCTTCTTTCATCTTAGACCTTGCTTCAGGGGCATTTTGTCGGAGTATTAGCGGTTCTTGGACTGCAATTTTCCTGGTACTAAGAAGTTTCAGCATACATGCTTGAAGATTGTTCTGTGGCTTTTGGCTTCAGTTGACTTCCCAGTTTTTTTCGTCTGGTGTGGGTTCACCGTAAAGTCTGTTTCTCTGGGTCAGTATGCTTCTGGTTCTCCGCTGACTGCCTCTGGCTCTCTTCGGTAACAGCACTTCACCTCTCCTGCTTCAGTAACTGGACCTCGCCTCTGCTCTCTTGGCAGCTGGATTTTGCCTCCCCTCTGTCAGCAACTTGACCTCGCCTCCTCTCCACTGCCTCTGGTTCTCTGCCAGAAACTGCCCCTTGATGTTCGGCTCAGTCCTCTTTTATTTTTGCCTTCCCGGGACCTTGCACCAAGGGTTGTAAACCCAAAAGAAATCGGCAGTTCTCCTTGATCCTTTTGTTAAGGCCAACCCGTTCTTTCTTCTCCTCTGTGCACTCTTTTTTCCTTGTCTTGTCGGGCAGCGGAAACTTTTGATACTAGCTTTTGAAGGTGTTCATGCGCAGAGCTTACAAACAACTTTCTCGCACACTTAATCGTAAACAACTTTCTTGTGCTCTTATACATAGCTATTATACAAAGTTCCGATGGCAAAGCATTGCCTTTGTTTTTGACATTCTAGAAACTAGTTAAAGTGGTAAATACAGTCAATTCCCATAGGGTTATTTATATTAATAAAATACATAGAGACGAACAAGGTTATTTTTGTAACAGTTCTCATGAGACTTGATCTCTGTAAAAATCGATGTAAAGTGCTTTGGTATTTTTAAGCTACATCAAGTTTTACAGTAGTGTGAGGGTTGTGTTTTAATAGAACCTTCATACTACATTAAAATCACTGTCAAATTAGCAACTCTGATCCACTCTCCTAAGGATAAACTCCACCCTCTAGCACATCCTGGAGTGTGTGAAATTCCTTATGACTGTGACTTGGCCTACTATGGACAGACATGAGCTTTTACCATCCAGCTTGGAGAACATAAGAAATACATTTACTACAATTATTATGGAAAGTCAGGACCCACAGACCACACTTTGGATACCCAGGATTAGATGGAAGAAAAACAAATGTGCTACATAGCAGTCATTACAGGTCAGAGAAACTATTTTTAGAATCATCAGTGGCTATGAAGCATTCTCCTAACCTTAACAAGTATGATTGCATTGATCACCAAAAATTTTGGACATAATCATCTTAAGATCAACTTCTACACAGTTGTAATGACTTCTTTTTTATAACATTAGAGAGCACCAATTTAGTACTTTAGATCTTGTGTCTGTTGCAATTTGAATTATTTCAAATTATAATGCACTCATTGTTGCATATAAACGATGTTTTGTTTCAAACATACCAATTTGAAATCCAGCGAAATATAAGATTGTTATTAAACATTCGTTTATAAATTTAGAGTTGTGGTGTTCTAATACCATTAAAATTTATGAATAACGTCCAACACCTAATCCTGTCAACAAGATATGTGCTAAATATGTGACTGTAGGCAGGCAGGTGGTAAAGTGGTAAAAGAGAATACAAATCTTTTATTGCATTTATTAATTTTTTGTTACGATATTCAGGTACGCTTTTAAATGTCATATTATAGTGTATGCATCCAGAATGTAAGAATATATTATTTTATTTATATAGAGTAATGATCAACTTGTAAATAGAATCTACCATGTAAAAAAACTTCGAAGAAGACTTCAGAAAGAAAGGAAGTAAGTTCATTTATAGATTAATTCATACTCATAAATAATGGTGTAATAGTTCCATTTGAGAAGTTAAAACATATTGAAATATATATTTTAAAAATATTCCTAAGAAATTATTCTATTGATACAGTGACCTATTAGAAAATGACAGAAGCACATTAGAAGGAAAAAAGCTAATTTGTTTTTCAAAATGATGATGAAATGTTCTGAAATTAAAATAAATAATTGCTTTTATGCCTCCAAAGCATATCTGTCAAGAATGTTTTAAGAAGAGGACATAATTTCTAATTAGATGTTGAGGTGTAAATGTTCCTTAGAAATCTTTTAAGCTGTTACTGTTATATTGCTATTTATTGTAATGAATTGCATAGTTCTGTGACCATTCTGGTCTTATCCAGTTTTAGAAATTATTGTTGAAAGTATTAAGTTGCTCATCAACATTTTATAAATAATAAAATGCAGGGCCTCCGTAGTGCAATTGGAAGAATGATGGTACGTTGCGCCCTTCAATTGGAAAATGCCTAAGCTTGAGTCTCGTCATGATGGGAGGAATCTTTATATGGACCTTTTTCAATCGAAGGTGAGTTAACCAATCTCATATGGAGGTAGCAGGGTTTTTTCTCCCCGGAAACTCGGGTTTTTCATCCCGCATACAGACAAATCGGCCCTTCAGAACACACGCAATTTACAGACAAAAAATAGTAGCTGTGGTTGGTGGTGAGCAGTAGATGGCACTGATGTAGATGATTGGTAGCATATGTTAGGTGTAGTGGTAGAGACGGAGAGTTGTACAATAGGTGTCCTCCCGCGATGAGTCTTCGGACTCCTTGAAGGTGTCATGAATAATAATAATAATTAATGAGCAATAGTGGGCGAATATTTTAAAAACTTGTTAAATTTGTATATATTACTTTACAAATTAACACCCCTTAATGGCCTCGATTTGTTTACATGTCAATAATTACAAAGCCCATTGAAATAAATTTGGATATTATTAAAATAACATGAATATAAAGCATAAATTAATTGATATATTTCATCCATATGGCTGTTTTGGTGGTTCATAGAGATAAAGAAAAGCAAAGTATTGTTAAAGAGCATTTTAATATAGGAGATATTGAGTGGGAGAAGGAATCAGTGGATAATATGGTGGTTTGGTAAATTTTTGTAGCAACTTTGTGATAGTTATTTGAAGTAACATGTACATGAATCTACTGGCTATAAGATAAGATCTTGGATTTCCTAATAACATCAGAGGAATTGGTCATGGAAGCTGACTTATATCTCTGTCATCTCCTGATAAACATATAGCTTCTTTAGCCTCAAAGAAACTTTTCTTCTCTCAAGGCATTACTTCTCACTTTTATAACTTCTAACATTGGTTAAATCTAAAATCTTCTCAACCTTGAAATGCTGCTAACCCATTTGGAGGTGGTGCCTCAAACCTCCCTAATTGCTTGGTACTATCCAGAAGAGGGCATTCCAATTAATCATTGATATTTCACTGAGATGCACTACAGTCACACTCTTATGTAATTTGTTTCTACCTTATGATTCTTCTTTAAGTATCTCTATAGACAGTATTAGCTGAACTGACCACTATTTCTCCATTTTCCTCCAAGACTGTAAGAACACAAGCAGTTGCTAGACAACATCCATTTACTGTCCAACTTTAAATTTACAGAACCAGTAAATTTAGAGTAAATTCAGTAAATTAATACCCAAGTCTGAGACTTGGGGTGTTAGTTTTCCTCAGGATTTTTTTAGTATTTTTATTACAAACATGGATTGGTGAATGTTGTGTAACAATACACATCAGTTTGGCCACAATTCAGTCACAGTACATTGGTTTCTCCCTCATAAACATAAATCTGATCTCGAATACATTTGGTGGTAACTGTGTGGAAAGGCTTTTCCAGATGTTCTATGTAGAAGTTGACTAAGGGGGAGAAAGAGGGAATCCCATAGCTGTCCCATCTAATTGTTTGTATATTTTCCCTTTCCATGTAAAATAACCTGCCTGTATTGTGAATTTCAATAGCTGAAATATATCAGGGGGAAATTGTGAATTTAGTAAGTTAAGTGTTTCAATCAGTGGTACATTAGTGAATAATGAGGTGATATCAAAACTCACCATTAAGTCTGAACTATTAAAGGTGTGGTTTTCTAAAATACTTTTTAGGTGGGTAAATTTGGCACAGCAACTGAATAGGTTAGCCTTCTTAAAAAGGTGCCGAGATACCAATTTGATACCAAACTGTATAAAAATTAAGAATAAATTTCACTCGGCCAAAGCCCAACTTATTTATAAATGAGTGAGTTTAGCACTTTTATGGGAACAATTATACGCTACTCGCCGAGAACTTCATAAAATAAATTCTTCCATCAGTGCACTACGTGATATACTATCTAACATTTTGAACCCGGAGCTATGGGATATCCTGGATAGAATCTCCGACTCTACAGCCAACAAAGAATTCGCCAAGGTTAAAAACCGACACCAGAAAAAATTTGAAATCCTCCAGCAATGCATTGCTACATAGCTGCCGCAATTACATCAAGATGGCATCGTTGTGAATTTATCATCGGTAACCTTAACCAAAGAAGCCATGAGTGCCTTAAGTCAGGGACACAATTTTACCATTACTCCTAAAGAAGTTCCGAAAACCAAAATAATGGCTTCCGTTGAACGTGGGATATATGACCTGCCTCCAGCAATAGCCAATATTATTCGGTTAGATGTGGCTAATATCCTAATCCATTCTAAGTCTCCCAAAAATAATATCCCACATAAAGAAATAATGGCTCTAAAAGAGCTATGCAATAATAACCACATTACAATAACCAAATCAGACAAAGGAAATGCAACAGTAGTAATGGATACAACAGAATATGGAAGCAAAACGCAAGCACTTCACCAGTCAACATATCAAATTATAGATCGAGATTCCACCAACTCACAAAAAAAATAAGGTGTGCAAGTTATTGAACAAAGTCACTTCCTGGCCAAAAGAAGCAGTCAAGAAACTCAAACCCTTTCACATTAAAACACCCAGGATATATGGAGCTCCAAAAATCCATAAACAAGATACACCTTTACGCCCTATTGTAGATAGTATAAACAGTCCTACATATAAACTAGCTAAACATTTAGCCAAACTACTAGCCACTTGCACAAACAATTCTCCCTCTTTAGTTAAAAATTCTACCCACCCAAAAAGTATTTTAGAAAACCACACCTTAAATAGTTTGGACTTAATGGTGAGTTTTGATATCACCTCATTATTCAATAATGTACCATTCACTGAAACACTTAACTTACTAAATTCACAATTTCCCCCTGATATATTTCAGCTATTGAAATTCACAGTACAGGTAGGTTATTTTACATGGAAAGAGAAAATATACAATTAGATGGGACAGCTATGGGATTCCCTCTTTCTCCCCCTTAGTCAACTTCTACATAGAACATCTGGAAAAGCTAGCTATCAACACAGCCACTCTCAAACTTAGTCTCTGGCTACACTATGTTGATGATGTGTTTGCTATTTGGCTACATGGCCCAGACACGTGGAATACATTTTTAGCGGATCTAAATTGTTAGCACCCTAAAATCCAGTTTACAATGGAACTAAAATCCAATGCCCGCATGCCCTTCCTTCCAGAAGGTTCCCTATCATTCTCGGTTTATAGAAAACCCACACATACAGGGAAATATTTACAGAAACAATCACACCATCACCCTTCTCAATAATATGGTATCTTAAAAACACTAACCCATAGAGCTAGAACAATCTGTTCCAATGACATTGCTCTCACTGTTGAACTTTCTCGCCTGCATCACACCTTCCTGACCAATGGCTATAATCTCCATAAGGTAGATAAAATACTAAATGCTACCCAGAAATCCCCCCCTCCCCACTATCTAATCTACCACAGAAGACTACAACAAAACTATCATCCTCCCATACATTAAAGGCACATCTGAAAAGATATCTAGGGTGCTTAACAAACACCAGCTGTGCATCGTATTTAAACCTTATGTGAAATTGTCAACTCTCATCCATTCACCCAAGGACAGATTCACTCCTTTATTACATCCAAGAGTCTATGAAGTGCCCTGTTCATGTCATCAAGCCTACTACGGACAGACAGGAAGAACTGTGGACATCCGCCTCAGTGAACACAAAAAATATATCCAGCACTTTTGCTATGGTAAGTCGGGTCTGGCAGACCATGCTTTGGATACCCTAGCACACAGGATCAATTGGACAAAAACAAAAGTACTGCACAGAAGCTTTTACAAGTCATAGAGGTTGTTCCTGGAATCAACAGGAGCCTTAAAACATACTCCAAACCTTAACAAGTATGGCTGTATAAATCTACCAAAGATTTGGGAGACAGTCATCCTAAGAAATTAATATTTATTTATTTATTTTTTTCAAAACTTTGGACTACTACTTTTCAAAACTTTCAAAAACTATTTGGACTACTATGGTAGAACATGACAAAATTCCATGCCGGCTCGGGCATCGCCTGGTTAAACAAGGCCCCCGTTGTTTTCGTCAGGGAACCAGGGTGAACAGCGAAAAGTCAGCTACTGGAACAAATCTGAAAACACACCCCCAACTCAACATCACCAGAGTTAAAGATCGGTACTATCAACATAAGAAGCTTGAATAGCAAAGAAATGGAGCTAGCTGAGGAATTAGATAAGTACCAGATCGACATAATAGGGGTGACTGAAACAAAAAAGACAAAAACTGGTGAGATCTTTCTGAGAAATAAATACAAAATGTTATATACAGGCAATGACAATCAAGGAAAAGAAGGAGTAGCCATAGTATTCAACACAAAATATGAGGCTAATCTTCTTGAATGGCAGGCAGTCTCAAGTAGAGTAATGTGGGCAAATATGAGAATGGGGAACTGGACAATGAGACTTATTTGTGCCTATGGTCCCACAGAAGGTTCTACTAAAGTAGAAGTGGAGGAATTGTTTTGAGGCTTTAGAAAAAGCAACTGACACAATGAAAAAGGAAAAGTTGGTCCTTGTTGGGGATCTAAATAGCAGTGTAGGAAATGATTGTCAGACATACAAAAATATTTTGGGAAAATTTAGAGAAAAGAGCAAAGCTAATAAAAATCACAAATATCTGTTGGATTTCTGCTCAGGACATGGACTGGTCATTACTAATGTTCCAACATAAAAATGTCCACAAATTCAAATGGAGAGAAGGGGCAAGGAATAAGAAAAGTCTCATTGACTATGTTATTGTTGATAGTGATGTTTTTTTCTCCAGTGCAGGACACCAGAGTGTACAGAGAATTTGAAATTGGAAGTGATCACAATTTAGTCTTGAGCAGAATAAAATTGAATTTCACATGGAAAACAAGAACATGTAAAAAAATTTTAAAGCGAATAAAAGTTGAGCAGCTCTCAGATGTGAACTGTAGACTAAAATACACAAAGATTATTGAAGAAAAAATGAAAGAGTTTGAGAACAGGAACCAAACCTTGGAGATTCAGTGGGAAGTCTTGAAGAAAACCCTGATTGATTCAGCCAGAGAGGAATATGGTGAAGTTGTCTGCAAGGATAGGAAAATTAGAACTCCATGGTGGACACAGGAAGTTAAAGAGGCAGTGAAGGAAAAGAAGAAAGCATATGAAAAGTTCCTGGCAAATAAGTCAGTTTTTTGCTCTTAGAGAATACAGAGACAAATGTAAGAAAGCTAAACAGTGTGTAAAACTAGCTAAACAAAAGTCATGGGAGGACTTTGGCAAGAACATAGAAAATAAATATCAAGAAGGTGGCAAGATATTCTGGAGGTTGTTGAAAAAGCTTAGAAATGGAGGAAAGAGTGCTGTAAAAGGAGTTAGAGATGATAAAGGTGACATGAAAACGGGAGAAAAAGATATCCTTGAAGTATAGAGTAATTACTTTGGAAAACTGCTAAATGAAACAAGCAGTGATGGCAGCACAGTAGTAAAAAACACTGACCAGGCATGGTCAGGAATACATATCCATACATTATTATTATTCCTGAAACCTCCAAGGAGTCTGAAGACTCATCACGAGGGGACACCTACAACTTTTTCTACTTGAATTAGAAAAAGCCATCAAAGGCTTGAAATGTGGAAAGGCAACAGGAGTAGATGATATTCGACCAGAAATACTGAAGTATGGTGGTATAAAGGTTTTACGGTGGCCGCACTGCATAGTTCAGAAAGCTTGGACAGAGGGACGAATTCCCAATGTTTGGAGTAGAGCTTTCATAGTACCCATATATAAAAAGGGAAATAAAACTGAATATGAGAATTAGAGATATTTCTCTACTGAGTGTTCCTGGGAAGATATATGCAAGTATACTTGAGAAACGGTTGAGTAGAATTGTGGAAGAAAAGCTTGGTGAAGAACAAGCTGGATTCATGTCAAATAGAGACTGTCAGGTCAGATCTTCACTTTACGACAAATAGGTGAGAAAGCATGGGAATATAACAAGGATCTGTATTTAAGTTTTGTTGATCTGGAAAAGGCATATGACAAGGTGTCAAGAGAGGAGCTATTCAATACGCTACAGTTATATGGTGTCAATGGGGCATTATATCAAGCAGTACTTAGTCTGTATTTGAGTTGTAACTCAGAAGTTAGAATTGAAGGATGTACAGGAAGATGGTTTATTGTTAAGTCTGGTGTGAGACAAGGATGTACATTATCCCCTCTGTTATTCATTATCTATATGGATCACATTATGAAGGAAAGCTGTATTAAACATGATATCAGAATTGGCGATGTTAATGTCAGCTCTTTGCTTTATGCAGACGATGTTATACTTCTGAATAAATACGCTACATGTTTGCAAGATTCCCTGACTAAATTGAATAACTGTTGTAATAGATATGGTATGAAGGTCAGCAATAAAAAAGACAAAGACAGTGAAAATAGGCAGAATCATTGAAAATGTCAACTGCATTGTGAACAGAGAACCTGTGGAACAAGTAAAACATTTCAGCTACTTAGGCATGATTTTTAGTGAAGATAGTAAATTAAATATAGAAATAGATAACAGAATCAACAAAGCTGGTATGGTAGGAAGTCAATTGAATAAATTCATATGGAATAAGAAAGAAATTAGTCAGAATACTAAATTAGCTGTATACAAGACAGTGTTAAAACCAGTTTTAACTTATGGATCTGAGAGCTGGGTCAGAAGTAAAACACTTGACCAAAGACTAGAGACTGCAGATATGAGAGTCCTGAGAAAGATTAGTGGCTTGAACAGATGGCATCAATGGCAATATCATATTAAAAATGAGGATATTAGGAAAGAACTTGACGTTGTCAGCATCCAGGAATGTGTTAGCAGAGCTAATCTCAGGCGGTATTGTCACTTAAACAGAATGGGCGAGGAAAGATTAGCAAAACAAGTGGTCTCTGCCAGGTTGGCAGGAAAACGACCCAGATGAAGACTAAGATATAGGTGGATTGATACGGTACAAAGTGCCTTACACGATAGAAATATAAGATCTGATAATGTTGGAGTCTTGGCAAGTAACGGACTGGTTTGGAGGAAAATTGTAGATAGGAAGTTAGTAATGATGTAAATTTTTAATGTAGAACTATCATCCTGTACACCCCTTTGAGGGTACATGGCAGGAATTTGATGATGATGATTTTTTCAAAACTTTGGACTACTGTTTTATTTATTTATTTATTTATTTTTTAGATAACTTAGATGGCGCCTAATTATGACTTTAATTGTGTGTTGCACGCTGCAATTACTTATACTAGCCTCACTGTTACACCAGATTGTAGTTGTCTTGCTATTGTAACAAACTTTGTGTGCTCTGAGGATGCTGGATATAATACCAGTGCAATATTAGCTTTTAAGTTAATAAATAGTTATTTTCTTAACAATCTGTGTTCGTATCAATACCATTAATATCCAATTCAACATTTGGTGGTAGTTATATGTACTGTAAACATATGAAATTTAGTTAATAGTATTGCCATCCCAGAAGAACAGGTCTCTTAATAGAAGGTCAATAATAATACTGAAAGAATATATTATTATTCCCTTGTTTATATTATTACACATACTTTTCCGAATTTTTTTATTCTTCCATTTTACTAGCAATCCATTATCACGTGTCAAACAGTTATTGGCATCCGACTGTATTCCATAGTTGAGCCTTTGTAGTTAAGTCTCTATTAATGATATCCTTTGGTTGAAAAGATCTTGGAGTTTTTGAATTCCATCTAGAATTTTACCTGTTTTTGTTTTGGTATTACCAAAAAAAAAAAGGAAAAACAGGTGAGATTCTTCTAAATAACAGCAACAGTACTATCACAGAAAGGAAGATAGGAGTAATTATAATGTTCAACACTAAAAAACATGAAGGTAATAATCATTAATGGTAGGTAGTATCAAGCTAAGTGATGTGGAAGTAATACTTAATTGTGCCTGTGTTTCCACAGAAAGTTTAACTAGAGAAGTGGAGGAATTTTTGAGTCATTAGAAAAGTAGCTTACCTATATAAATAGACAAATTGAAAATCTAAACAGCAGAGTAGAAAATGAATTCCAGCCATATGGAAATATTTTGGAAAAATTTGAAAAAACAAGAGCAAAGCTAATAATAATGATAAGCATCTGCTGGATTTCTGTTCAAGTCTTGGATTAATTATAACTAACGTCATGATTCCAACATAAATGTGTGCACACGTTCACATAAAGAGAAGACACGATAAATATAGGAAATGGCTAAATATATGGTTCTTCCATTCAGAAAAAGATTACTTTTTTTTTTTTTTGTTCTATATATCAGTCCAACGTACGAGAGGTCTCAAGACCTATGACATAACATAGTACCAGTGTGGATAAGTGAGAGCTGGAAGAGGGGAATGCGTTGATGTGTTTTTTGAAAACCTAAACGTTGTAGTTGGGGAAGACTGTTTTAAAGAGCAGAGGTGTAGTAACTGAAGCAGAGGATGAAAAGTTGGTTTGGTAAATTTGGAATCAATACACTACACTACAGTCCCTACACAGGAAAGTGTAAGGATTGTAGTGGCCAGTTCAGAAGAGCAGTGCCCATGAAAATACCTGTAGAAGAGGCATAATGCAGCAACAACAGAATGTCTTTGGGAAAGTGGAGGGAGGCAGTGAGGGAGGGGTCATCAATTAAGCAAACTGCTTGCTTCTGTATATAGTCAAGCATCCTGAGAGGAGTTTTAGGCACACCACCGCAAATATTGGAACAGTATTTTAAGATTTGGGAGGGGTTGGCTTTATAAAGCGTCAGGAATTGAGCAGGAGAGAAGTACTATTTGGAACAGAAAGAATACAAAGTTTTTTGGAGGTTGAAGAATCTATGGACTTGATGTATTCGTGCCAAGATAGATTAGATGTGAGAGTTAGCTCAAGGAGAGAAAATTGGTCCTGGTTGGCAAGAGGAGTATTTTCTAAAATGAGGGAGAAAGAGTGGAATGGTCTTTCTTTCTAGAAATGAGACAGGACTTCATTTTGGTGGCATTCAAATTCACCAGGATATCCTCACTCTCCTTGAGAATGAAAAGGAGATCAGTGTTTAGGAGATTGGTTAAAGAAGATCTTGAAGAATTCATTATCTGAGCACTACAAGGTTTGGAAAATGAAAAAGAAGTGAAGAGAACTGTCATCAGCAAAACTATGAATAGAACTTGATGTCAGGAAGAGAAGATCATTAAGATCATTAGAAGATCTTTCTTGGTCATCTAATGTATAGGAGGAAGAGCATAGGTGACAGTACTGAGTCTCAGGGTACATAAGCATTAATTGAGAAATCCGATGAAAGGAAACCATCTACCATAACCTGCAGTGAGCAGCCAGAAAGGAAGCTGGCAACCCATTCTCGAAGGGAGGGTGGACTACCATAGAATATGAGGTCATGATGCTAGACTTAATCAAATGCCTCGGAAATATCAAGAGTGACCACTTGAGTTTCACCAAAATTTTCATGGCTTGCATTCAGAGATGGACGAGGTTAGCAAGGTGTGCTGTGGAATGAGAATTACAGAATCCATATTGATAATCATTAAGGTAACCAATGGGTCTCCAGTAGTGAAGCAGTTGGTTGTTAATGACCTTTTCCATTATTTTTAAGAATATTGAGCTCAGAACAATGGGGCAATATATTGATGGTTGACTTTTATTTCCTTTTTTTTTTTTTTTTTTTTTTTTTTTTTTTTTTGGAATAGGATGGTTTAGGATCAGTAGACATATTGTTATCGAGGCTACCAAGGATTTTTCTGATGTCCTTGTGGTGAAATTTCAGAGGAGGCATACTGTGGATAGTTTGTGGAATGGTAGGAGTTCTTTCTTGGTCATCTGTGCAAGAGTTGGAGGAAAAAACTGATGCCAAAAGGTCTGCTTTTTCTTTGAAGGTATTGCATTGTACCATCAAGATGTGAGAGAGAGAGTTGGAAACATGGAAGAGAAGTTGTATCCCATAGCCTTAGCAAGCAACTAGAAAGACTGCCATTAGGACAGAAGATAAGCTTATTGCACTTGGCCCTTACAAAGTCTGCTTTGGATTTGTTGATGATTTGTGGCTGAGTGAGAGAGGCTGAAGTTTTTGACTGGAACTGTTGACATATATCAAAATTTTGTTTAGACAGCTTTGGCACAGTTGTTGGAGAAACCAGGGTTTGGATAAAGGTCAAGAATTCTGAATGGAGTACGAAATAAAAGCACTCATTCCAGTGAGAATAATTTCTGTTATTAAATCAGAGTAGATGCTAGGATTGGAAGCAATAATCAGACCATGGAAACAATTCTTAAAAGTTCCAAACGTCATCTCAGTTGGCACTGTTGTAGTGCTGCAGGATACAAGGCTGTGAATGACTGGAAGACAATTGATCTGTAGCAAAGGAGATCTGGACAAGGTTATGGTAAGAGCATGGTCAGACTTGCCAAGAGGAGATTTAACATTGACGGTGTATTTCGAGGGGAGCTAGTTAAGAAAAGGTCTAAGATGTTAGAAGAATAAAGAGGATTGTCTGGAATTCTGCTGGGTTTATGGACAATTTGGGTTAGATCGTTGCTGATATCAAACAGTTATGGCTTCTTTATCAGCTTTCTCAGTGAAGTTGGAGAAGGGAAGCCAGTTGGAATTGCAGACATTGAAATTGCCAAGGAAGATTATCTCACTGTTGGGGTAGTCAGGTTGTATGTGATTGACTTTCAGGGATGGGTAGTCAAAGAGGTCAGTGCAATCATCGAAGTTTGAAGATCTGGTAGAGGCAGATCTAGAGAATACATGCTGAACTATGAGGAGCATTAAAAATATATTTAAATGATGCAGTATCACCATATGCCCCTAGAGTTCAAAGAATAAATAGGATAGAAGAAATAGATGTGCAGCCTTATTTAAGCAAGAGATTTTCAAGAAAAATATGTGGAAAGAATATTGTTTGCATAAATTAATGTCAGCCATGAAAATTATAAGGTACAGGCCAGAAGAGTTAAGAGTATGAAAAGAAACTGGCTCTTCAAGCTAAAGATAACCCAAAAGAGCATTCTGTCGCTATGCTACCGATAAAATAAAGAATGAATGTGAAAGAATAACTCCCCTGAATGCAAATGAAGATATTGTTCAACTAAGCCCATTTTGTTGACAGTTGTCAGCCTGGTGTGTGTGCAACATGAAGCTCAGTGCCAACTGTACATTGGATAAAGAAACTCAGTGTATGAAGTGGAGGCTATTGCATAAACTTGTAAGAATTTGGCAATAGGTCTGATGGAATATCAGTACTGATGCTAATAGTGTGCTCAGCGATCTAGCTGTGCCTTTGATCTGGCTCTATAATTTGGAAGATTTCACAGGAGAAAGACTGTATGGCGATCTTGTTGTCTGTTAGTATCTCTGGAGCAGTGGTAAATATTTTGGAAAAGTTGGTAAGACCTTACATGCAGATATGGGTTGACAGAGAATCTATACTTTGCAAATGAACAGCATGAGTCTATGGGAAAGTGATTTGAGTAACTTGCTCACATTTTATAATAATGTCTTGGTTGGGTTGCACAGGGGGAATGGATACATATATCTTTAGACTTTGCCGAGGCTTTTGACAGGATGAAGCATGGAAGACTGTTGCTTAAATTGGATGATATGGGATTGGATTGTAAAGTATTAGCTTAGATAAAAAGATGGATGGCTGACTGACAGATATCACAAAGTACTGTAGGGGATTCATAGTAAAAGTTTAATGGAGTGAAACAGTACTAGGAACGATTAAAAATAGTATTTAATGCTTCCAATATTTCACCTCAGTTACAGAGACATCATCAATCATTAGGGAGTACATAATGAGATGTAGTGTGTGTGCACACAAAGATAGCACAAAACTAATTGAAATGTGGACAGAAGATTATAATCCTAACTAGATGGGGTGTCTTCTATGGACACCTGTCAGTGGCCTAGGATGTACACTGGGATCTTGAAGTATTAGTGTTTCCCATATTTTGGGAAGTTTTATGTAACCATATTTATTTAAATTAGGCTGATTTTTAAGAACAGGAGCAGATTTTACAAAAAGTCTTTCTCTTCTAAATTTACTGTGATGGAGCATGATGGTCATTTTTCAATTGATTCTGTGAGCTGTTTCCAAAGCATGGTCTGTAAGGCCAGATTGACCATAGTCATGACTGCAGATGTATTTGTTATGTTCTTCCATTTGGATGGTAGCTGATCTTTCTGTCTGTCCACAGTAGCCATTTTGCAGGAACAAGGAACTCTATATACACCTGGAACTGAGAGGAGAAAGGGGTGGGGGAGTTTGTCTTTAGTGGAATGGAGTGGAGTGGTAGCTAGTTTTAAGTGGGACTTGAAGGTGGTGCAAATATTGCATTTCTGGGGGGGGAAGGGGGGTTGAGTCTGCAAGATTGAAGGTGACTAGTGATGTACCCTGGGGATTAGTCTTTGGACCATTATTGTTCAGTCTATACATTAATGATATTGGGATAGACCTGTTCCGTTATTTGCCAATGAAGTAAAGATAAACTGGGCAATCAGGAATATGACTGACATGCAACACTTACAGGCTAGAAATTTGGGTATGTGAAGTTAATTATCAGTTCATTGTTAGTAAATGTAACACTACATGCTTTGGTGTGACAAGATATCCAATAGCATATTATATTGGTAGGATTATGCTAGAAGAAACTGATCAAGCAGGAAATCTTGGAGTTTCAGCACATAGTAAATTGAAGTTCAGGGCCATATAGCAAAGATTGTGAATATAATTCAGGGGATAATTGCAATGCTTAAATGAACATTGACATGTAAGGATAAGGATGTCATTTTTTTCTTTATAAGGACTTGATACGACCTCATTTGCACTTTTGTGTACAGATCTGACTTATGAGATAATGCAGATAAACTGGAGAAAGTGCAAAGAGGAGTGTTAAAGATATTGGTATTGTGGAATCTAGATGACATGGATTGAGAACGTGTGGGTCACAAACACTAGCAAACTGGAGGAAGAGTGGTGGTATGATAGAGACCTACAAACTTCTGAAAAGGTCATATAGAATCTGGTAGATATTTTTATGGTTTATGTGAAGAGAACAGCAAGTCATCTGTAGAAGTTGAGAGTGAATGCAGTCATTTCACCTATTTAGGCACAATTTTTTAGTGAAAACGGCAGATTAAATATAGAAATAGATGACACTGGATAAGCATAACTAGTATGATGGGGAGTTAACTCAATAAACTTACATGGAATAAGAGAAAAATTATGAAAACACTAAAGTAGCTGTATGAGGGTGGTCTGAAAAGTTCTCGGCCTCGACCATAGATGGCAACACTATCTGAAAGAGTTTTTTTTTTTTTTTTTCCTAAGTTGGTACATCTGTCATAAGCATCTGTGTGAAATTGCAAGTCATTCTATCCAGTAGTTTGTTTTATACAGCTATCTGAAGCAAAAGTGTTGTCTATCCCTTGAAATGGATTAAATTATTGAGTATCGTGCAGTTATAAAATTCTTTGGTAAAAGAAGGTTTAATGCCAAAAGAGATTCATTCGAAGTTCATAAAAGTTTATGGGCACCTTTCTCCTTCATTTTCGGCAATTAAGAAATGAGCTGCCAAGTTTAAACGTGGCCATACCAGCCTTGAAAATGATCCATGGAAGGACGTCCAAAAAGTGTACACCAGAAATCATTGATCAAGTGCACGATATGGTATTGGATGATCGACGAGTCAAAGTGCATGAAATTGCTGAGACTATAGACATTTCAAAAGAATATGTAGGATAAATTTTGCATGAAGAATTGCATATGAAAAAGCTTTGCGCAAGCTGGATGCCATGCTTTATCACAGCATATTAAAAACGCACCTGCATGAAAATCTCTGAACAGTGCTTGGAGCATTTTAACAAGAATAAAACTGATTTTGTGCATTGATTATTACTATGGATGAGAATTGAATTCACCATTACACACCAGAAGCCGGTTGTCAGCGCCAAAGAAGACAAAGTCGGTTCCATCAGCAGGAAAGGTCATGGCATCGGTGTTTTGGGATACTAAAGGCATTTTGTTTATTAATTATCTTGAAAGGTGGGTAAAGCACTAACTGGGGAATATTATTCCGATCTTTTAACTAGACTAGATGAAAAAATTCATGAGAAAAGACCTGGTTTGCAGAAGAAAAAAATCATCTGTCAACAGGACAATGCACCTGCCTACAAAAGTGTTTTGGCAATGAGAAAATTAATGGATCTGCACTGTGAATTGTTGGAACATCCACCCTATTCCCCAGATTTGGCTCCCTCTGACTTCTATTTCTTCCCAAAACTAAAACTCTTCCTTGCTGGTCATCGTTTTTCTTCGAATCAAGAGGTGATTGCAGCTGTAGAGGGATATTTTGCAGATCTTACTGAGAACTATAGGGATGGAATAATGGAACTGGAGCATCGCTGGAATAAATGTATTATTCTTACGGGAGATTATGTTGAAAAATAAAAATAATTTTGAAATTATAATTTTTTTTTTTTTCATTGTAGAAAGTTTTTTAACTTGGGTATATTGTGTATTCAAGATACCAAGTAATTTTATATAAACTTGGTTTTTAATCCTATTTCCCAAGTGAGCAAACAGACAAGTAAGTGAAGTTTGCACCTGCATGTAGTGCAAGTCTGAGGCAACTCGTGGTAAAGGTGGATTAAGAACTGATCACTTTCCTTAGTATTTTTTCCTTAATGTAAAGCACATCCCTTTGCGGAGATGTAAGATGCTACGTATTAAAGGCAATGGTCACTACCCATACTGGTTTCAACCTTTATTGAGGTCTCATCAGTGGGAGCCAGACCAGACAATGCTCAGACTTGCACTACATGCAGGTGCAAACTTGACTTACTTGTTTGTTTGCTCACTTGGGAAATACGATTAAAAACCAAGTTTATATAAAATTACTTGGTATCTTGAATACATAATATACCCAAGTTAAAAAAACTTTCTACATCTATCTCTCATCCTGAGATTTTATTTAATAAGGTCAAAGCACCTTGTTGCAACTTGTTTAGGTAAAATTCATATAAGCTCTGCATTACTTCAACCTTAGCATTGTCTGGTCTTGCTCCGACTGACGAGACCTCAATAAAGGTCGAAACTGGTATGGGTAGTGACCATTGCCTTTAATGCATAGCATCATACATCTCTGCAAGGGGATGTGCTTTACATTAAGGGAAAAATACTAAGGAAAGTGATCAGAGCTTAAACAACCTTTACCACGAGTTGCCTAGAGTGGCACTATCCTTTTTTCGTTGTTAGGCCGAGAACTTTTCAGACCATCCTTGTATATAGAGCAATAGAGCTGTGTTAGAAACATAAAAAAAGTTGATTAAAGACTGGAGACCACAGATATGGGAGTTTTGTGGTCTCCAGTCCTTGTCTGAGAAGTGCACATGTAGCATCAATTGTAGAATTATATTAAAAATTAGGATATGTGGAAGGAACTTGATATTGTTAGCAGTTAAGAATGTGTGAGGAGGGCTAATCTCATGCAACATGGTCATTTAAACTGAATGGGAGAAGAAAGATTAGCAAAACAGGTGTTTGATGGCAGAGGGAAAAAAAATCAAGAATACCATGATCTAAGTGGATTCTTGCAGTTAGAAGCATCTCTGAAGACTGAAATGTGATATCTGACAATATTTAATCCCTGAGAGGCTAATTCGGAGGAAAATGTTTGACAGAGAGATAGTAATAATATAGGCTTTTCATGTAGAGCTATCGTAGCATCTTGCACGCTTCTTGAGGGATATATATATCAGGAATTCAATGATGATACTGATATATGAATGCCAAGAATCTTGGCATTCATATATCAGTATCAAGAAGTGCAAGAATTTTTATTTCCAGTTTAACATACTAGTAAAAATGTTACAATTTTATGAACAATAAGTGAGATCTTGTTGATAACCTAACAAAAATCATACATTAATTGACTTTTTTATATTAAAAGGTACTAAGTGTGATCTTGGTATAATCTATCACAAAGTCTCTTTGCATTAATGACTGTCATCATGTTTTCCTGAAATGTTCTTAAGAGACTGTGATATCATAGTATTCTGTTTAGAATACTCTGTTAGTCCAGTACAAATTTTGATTACTGTACTCTCTTCATATATTCAAAATAGTAATTATAAACCAAGTCATTCATGTAACTGATTTTCATACGTACTCTTTGTTGTTGTTGTTGTCATACTGTTACTAATGGATGGTCTACCTGCCAGGGAGGGGGGGAGAGAAAGAAAGTTATAGCAGTCACATGAATAATACTGCATGCCTTACTACAAAAAAACTTAGTTACATATTGGTAAATGAAAGCTTGAAGGAACCTTTCATTTCAGTTTTATCTCAGCTTTATCTTTTTATTGCTTTAGTGATCAGTCACATAATAGAAGTTATACGTGAATGCTTGGATGCCTTGACTACAAAAAGTTAATTACATCACTGGGAAATGAAAACTTGGTTAAAACTTTAATTTCACTTTCATCTCAACTCTTATCTTTTGATTGCTTTAGCTGGATAATCAACAAAGGAAGAATCTCTCTAATTATGGCTTCTGTTAATAACTGAAAGGCTTATTTGATGTCAAGCAAGCTTTAGTTGGTAGAAATTATCAAATTTTTACACTTTAGGAATGAACTTTAACAGCTGGCTGTATATTTTAGCACAAGAGAATGCAGGTATATTGACTTTTAACACAACATCTAACTTGCAACTGCAGAGCAGTATATAGACCCAAAAAGCTGTTTATCTAGTGAGCACATAAAACATTAGTAGAAGGGGATACCTAAAAATAACTGGAACCTAAACTTGCTGTGCATGCATTTTCTAGTTACGGATGATTCTGTTAGGTATCGTGAGTATGTAGTTTTCTGCCCCAGTCTTGCAAGTGGAGTCATCCTGTGTGAACTGGATGGGTCATTGTTCTGGCTGCTTTTTTGTTAGTGCTTACAAACAAGTTTGGCAATTTTGTGATGGCTGACCACAAGAAACAGAGTGTGCATGAAATTTTGTTTTCTTGTGCATAAAAATGCAGCTGAAACTATTGTTATGCTTCGGCAAGCCTTTAAGCACTAACGAAAAAGCACAAAACGCTAACAAAAATGGGGACATGTTAGTTGAAGACAACCATGATCTGGCCGACCTTTGACAAGCAGAAATGATGAAAATATCGAAAAGGTTTGCCAAGCAATCCATGAAGATCAATGAAGAACATGCATGGATCTGCAGTCAGAAATATATATATATATACTTAGTCCCTCATTAGGAGGGCTCAACCCATCCTAAGGAACAGGAGGAAAGGGGAAAACTCCATATGAAATAACTTCATTAACATGTAAGGTACAGGGAATTCTTTGCACCATTAAATTGTTGGCAAAATGTTTACCTTATGATAGGATTTTATACTGCAGTTAATAGCAAAAAAAAAAAAAAAAAAACCAATCCTTTAATTGCCTTTTATTCCCAAAGTGAGTCTTAACTTTTATCCATCAATGATAGTTGAACCCAAACAGATTATATATATATATATATATCTGAAACAGTGCAAGTTCTTTGGTCAATTTTCTTGATTTGTTCAGTTAAAAATCTGAAATTTCATGAGAAAGAACTCTGCTTGCCAGTGTCAAAGATTAGCTAATGGAACTTGCTGAGAGAAGGCCTAGAAAAAGCCAAGATCAAAAATAATAGCTATTTTAAAACCTGGGAAAGACCCATCTCTTGTTACAGGCTATCAATTCATTGCTTTGTTAAGCATCTGTCTGAAACTTCTTGAAAAATTAGATTTTTCAAGAAGAATTTGAAGTTGGATTTTTCCAATCATCTACAGCAAGATACCCATAGAGCAAGCTAGATTTAGGCCTAAGAAGTTGCTGTGATCGGGTGTGTTGGCCTTGGCCATTTACATTAAAAGTGGTTTTGATAAATGCCTGAAGACGTTTTTGTGGATCTTTTTACACTGTGTGGCAAGAGGAGCTAATTTTTAAATTTCCTGAAGTTATGCTTTCTCTCAAGATTGCTAATTGTATAAACAATATGTTGTCATATAAATAAATTCAGGTATATTCTAATGACTCAAAGTAAATTCCATATCCTAGGGAATGACCTTCCACAAGGATCTGTGTTAGCTCCATTGCTTTTTCAGTCTCTACACCTATGACATCTCCCCACCATCTCATGGAAATTTATGTATACAGATGACACTGCAACTCAGAACATCTCCTTTCAAGTTGCTGAGAATACACTATGAGAGGACTTATGAAAACTTGACAACTAATTTAAACAGTGCCACTT
The DNA here is from genome assembly GCF_054136105.1 of Typopeltis vanoorti. Lineage (NCBI taxonomy): Eukaryota > Metazoa > Arthropoda > Arachnida > Uropygi > Thelyphonidae > Typopeltis > Typopeltis vanoorti. The sequence continues at coordinate 78,132,487 of NC_143569.1, read as the reverse complement.
ACAACCCAGTTTATAGTAAACTGAGGTCACTGCTTTCCATTAAATAACAACCAATCAAACTATGCCTGTAACGTCTATAGAGATAGCATGGTAAAATAAAAGAGAACCCCAAAATATCTTAGAGGGACTCTTGACAGATCCTTTACTTTCAAAGATCACTTGACAAGGATTGCTAGCAAATTAAAATCTCACAGTTCTTGTAGAAACTAGCAGACTTTCCATGGGGTGCAGACGCTAGTACATTATGAATGATACCTTTGGCATCAGTGTTTCCCACAGCAGAAAGTTTCTCCAGTATGGCTTAGCAGTTCTCACACTTCTCTGATTGATATCCATCTCAACTAAGCCATCTCTGGAACAGTAAGATCAACACCAATTTACTGGCTTTCAACACTTAGTAATATTGTCTCTCCTCCATTATGGTAACTTTTGGAATAAAATTATTGAGAACAGTGACTTGTCCATACATGAAGACATCTCCTACACAGCTACTCAGAGACTGGAATATTGATAGCCTGCCTTGAGAGTTGCTGTGCAAATGTTGCATGAAGCCTCTGATATCATATCAGCCTGGAAACTATACTGGCAAAAGCACACTTCTAATTTGCAGATCACTATTCCTGATCCAGTTTGAGAAGGTCAAAAACCCTTTACCAGAGTAAAGGGTTTTTGACCTTCCAAGACATTTACTACACTTAACTTAGATCAGGGCAGGACATGAGAGATGTTCCACAAATGGAAATGGACTGACTCTATACTGTGATTTTTAGCACTGTAGCCTAGACCATTAATCATTCATGGTTAATGGTCTGGGCTATTGTTAGTGAATGCTATGTTCTCTTATTCTAGAACTTATATGGACTTTTTTTTTTATGCTAAACCTGATCTGAATGTTAAACTATGATGTCTTTCCTGTTTAATATGATAGTTCCACCTGTTTATTTTCTTATCACTTTCTATTTGTACATCATTTTGCTAAATAAATAATGGAAAAGAAGTGGAAGAACTCACAGAAAAATTACCGAAGTACTAATCAGCATAAGTCTTTCTTTTAAGGTTAAACGGTGATCAGAATTCATATTTATAGATTTAGGGACACAAAAAACACACGTGTTGAAAAGATTATTTTATTAATTATTAATAAAATAACGCTTGACGTTTTGACCCCTGTATAGAGGTCATCATCATCAGGATTCATGCTCTAGCCTTGTATACCGTACACTGAATCTACGTTGTTAATTAATCTTTTTCCTAGCCTGACCTCTAGTGATAATTAAATAAAATAACATAAAAATAAATAAAATAAATAAAATAAAGATAAAAAAATAAAAAATTAAATTAAATTAAATACAACTACAATAAACTGCTGAAGTCCTCGTGTATTAATATTCTTCTGGATAATCAGCATAATGTATTACCAGTTATGTATCAAAAGTCAAATGCAATGAAAATAGGCATAAACTTAGAAAATATTAACTGAATTCTAATTCTCAGTGAAGAACCTATAGAACATGTAAAACATTTCAACACGCATTTAGTGAAAATGGTACATTAAATATGAAATAGATAACAGAATAAGCTAAGCTAGTATGATGAGGAGATAGTTGAATAAATTTATATATTCCATGTAAATTATTTATTTGGAATAAGAGGGAAATTAATCTAAATACTAAAACTAGCAGTATACAAGACAGTGTTTAGCCCAGTTTCAATTTATGAATTTGAGAGTTGAGAGTAAGATATAGAACAGTTGATCCAAGACTGGTTTCCTGCACATATGGGAGTTTTGAGGAAAATTAGTGAACAAAGTGTCAATAGCAGAATTGTGGTAAAAACGAAGGTACAATACTATCATATCCAGTATACCCCTTGAGGGTACATGGCAGGAATTTGATGATGATGATAGAAAGGAATTAAATGTTGTTAGCATTCAGGTATGTGAGAGTAGAGCTAATCAAGCATGATATGGCATGGCCACTTATACAAAATTGGAGAAGAAAAGTCAGGAAAAAAAAAAAGATGTTTTTTTGTAAAGAACCAAAAAAGAGAACTGAGATCTAGGTAGATTGATAAAGTTAGTAGTCACTTGAAAGACCAAAATGTAGGATTCTTTCTTTTAGGATTACACGGTGATCAGCATTCATTTTAAAATTTTATGGAATTTACAACCGTGTTAAAAAAACTTTTTTTATTATCCCGACGTTTCGATCTTCACATCAAGATCATCATCTGGAGCGTACATAAATATACAGGACAAGCTGAGTTACATCATTAACTGTAGGCTAGAGAAACAATGATTTGATCACATGTTATTCTACTGGCGTGACCTCTGGTGGAAAAAAAAATATATAAATAAAATAAAATAAAATAAAAACTTAAAAAAAAAATTTATTTTATTTTATTTATATATTTTTTTTCCACCAGAGGGCATGTCAGTAGAATAACATGTGATAAAATCATTGTTTCTCTAGCTTACAGTTAATGATGTAACTCAGCTTGTCCTGTATATTTATGTACGCTCCAGATGATGATCTTGATGTGAAGATCGAAACGTCGGGATAATAAAAAAGTTTTTTTCACGCGGTTGTAAATTCCATAAAATTTTTAAAATGAAAAATATAGGATTAGTTAATATTGGAGACCTAACAAGTGATTGATTTGGAAGAAACTTGTTGATAGAAAGTTGCTAATAATGAAATAATTTTGACACTCTCAATAAGCAAAAACTTGTATAATTTCTACAAATTAAAAACAAAAAAGAAAGAGAGAGGGAGAGGTTAAAACTATCCACGTTAGATCTTTAATATTCACTATTTCTATAAAAGATATCCAGTTTTCTTTATTTACTTATGCTGAAGTTTTGGTCATAAGTAGCATTTTTGATCACATTTTAGCCACCAAAAAGTCAAAATTTTTATTGCTAAAAATATATCGGTATATTTTTTTATTTTTATAGATTCCTAATAGAGAGGTTAGATCAGTATGGTGATGATTATAGAAATGTTCCTTTGACTCTCTTCACAGAAGTAAGTATTTGAATCAAGTATATGACAATATTGATTTTGTCTCTGTAATAATAACTTAAAATTTTAGTACAACATATTTTAAACTTGGCATAAAATTAATTTTTAGTATATTAGAATAACATCGATTTTTACAGAATCTCTCAAATGTTATATCACTTAACATTTCACTACCTCACGGTTTTTTTAATGATATGTACATCCATAATGCAAAAGATGGATGTTCATCTATTGTTGAGCTTCCCATACATAAACAGGTGCAAATCAAGTAATTATGTTATGCAGTAAATCACCAACAACTTGATAATGCAATATGTTATATTTCCTGCATTCGTGAGATATGCCCTCTGAGAAGGAAAGGGAAAGGCAGGAGTTTTCATCATAGGTATAGATAAAGGGATGGGGAGGTAGAGAAATAGTAGAAGAAATAGTGAAAAGGCTTCAGCATGTTTAATTCATCATATAGCCAAATACCATCTTCATTTTCTTTTCCCACGGTTCACATAGTGACTGACCAAGAAACCAGCAGAATCAGAAATCCAAAGATGATTAGCATCCAGGTAGTTCATCTTTTCTAGGTTAACCATTTCAAATTGACAGAACCTTAATGTGAATACATCTGTGGGATCGGATGGTATACCGGCACGGGTCTTGCGTGAAGTGGCTAAGGAATTATCAGTTCCCTTGACCATGTTGTTTAATCTGAGTCTCAGGTCTGGTTTAGTCCCAAAGGTGTGGAAAGAGGAGAAAATAGTTTCATTGCATCAAGGAGGATCCAAGACTATGGTTGCAAATTACCGACCGATCAGCATATCAGGAGTCGTTGTCAAGGTCTTGGAAAAAGTAGTCAAGGGAAAAATACAGGAATTGATTGATGAAAATGAGATACTGTATGGACAACAGCATGGCTTTGTGAAGGGTAGATCATGCCTCAGTAACTTGCTCAAGTTTTATAACAAGGTGACGGCTGAACTGGATAAGGGAAATGGGTTTACAGTGATACTGCTGGACCTGGCAAAGGCATTTGACAGGATACCATATGGAATTCTAATCCGTAAACTACAACATATGGGAATGGATATAGGGTTGGTGAGATGGATAGGTGGGTGGTTGATGGAGAGATATCAAAGAGTAGTTTATTCAGGAGTAGAGTCCAAAAAGACGGCCTGTGGATAGCAGTGTGCCGCAGGGTTCTGTTCTTGGACCACTGCTGTTTAATCTTTTCATTAATGATATAGGGAAGGATCTAAGAGGAACAGTTCATTTGTTTGCTGATGATGCCAAGTTTGGTAGGGCGATAGTGAATGCAGAAGATGTCAAAATCTTGCAGAATGACTTGGATAGATTGGAGTTCTGGGCTAAGGAGAATGGATGTCAATTTAATGTGACAAAATGTAAGGTTAAGCATTTTGGGATGAAAAGATTAACAGCAGTGGAACTGTACTCCAGGAGATTGATGAGGCCAGGAACTTGGGAGTGTTGATGGATAGGGAGATGAAGTTTAGGGGGCAAATTACCTAAACCTTTATCTTATGTGCAAGGTCTGCTGCCTTCCAACAAGATGAAACAAGGTAATGTTCAGGGACCTAAATCAATGAGCTGATTTAGCACATTGCAAAAGTAGCTAAATCAGCTCATCAACTCACTTGGTTGTTGAAAAATACCTTGACGAGCAGAGACAAGCAAGTTATTGTACCTCTGTACCGAGCCTTGATAAGACCTCATCTCGAGTACTGTGCCCAGATTTGGTCACCTAGGTTCCTTCTTGATGGTGGAGAGGATCCAGAGGCGAGTGACTAAGATGATAGCGGGTCTATGGAATGAACCATATGAGAACAGGTTGAAGATTTGTGGGTTACAGAAATTAGTTGATAGGCAGAAAAGGGGAGATATGATTGAGACATTCAAATTGCTAACGGGTTTCTATAAGATAAATTCAGAGGATATTTTGGAGATCCGGACTGGTGGTGGGAGAACTAGGGGACACCTATGGAAGCTGGGCAAGAGTGTGGTTAGCAGGGGTATTAGAGCTAGGTTCTTTATTTTTAGAGTGGTAAATGAGTGGAATAAGCTGCCAGAGTCTGTTGTGGGTGCTATGACGGTGAGTGAGTTCAAGGCAAGGTATGATAGATACTCTGAGAATGTCGTATAATTGTGTGGACATGATGTTTAGGGCCTCCCTCGATGAGTCTAAGGACTTCCTGGAGTCGCCTGTAATAATAATAATAATAAATTGGTCTTTGCTGCATGGGATTATCCTCCCGTCATCCCTGTGGCTAATCAAAAGACTCAATTAACATGAAGAAAAGAAATTGTCGTGTTAAGAAGAGAGAATTCAATCTTTCTTGGCAAATGTTGTATAAGGTGGGTGGTCTGTGCCACCTTTCCAGAAATTTGATATCTCCTATATGTTCCTTTCTCAGTTAGAATCTACATGCTGAGCAATATAATTTTCTTAGAATTATGCAAATTTGTAAATCATGATTTCATTGGGAAAGAAGAGAGTGGAATGCCAATATGTTTTGAGTTGAAATTAGTTTAATCTAAAAACCGTGTTTCTTTTTCTACAATTGTAGTTTATTGTTGACTGCTCAAAATGTTATCAGCTCTGAGTTTTGCATCAAACAAAAATGAATGGAATGATAATTCACTAGATAAACTTACCCCTTCAAACTTTGATCTTGTCTTAACTATACAAATGTGTAGAAACCTCTGAATAAAAAATTAGCTAGTATGTTGTTTCAACTTATTTCAACTTTAGCATATGTATTCTGTCTGGAATCATTGCATATGTTTTCTTAAATGCACCTTCACTGGATATCACATAAATACTCACAAAAACAAACAGCATAACTGCTTGGGCATAGGTGAGATCAAACCAAAATTTGATTTGTTGCAAAAAAAAAAAAAGAGAGAGCAGTAAAATAAATCCCATTAACAATTAAAAATAATGATATAAAAACTTTAAATGATCTTTGACTTCTTACTGCTCAATGTTATTTTTTCCTGTTAATATGCATATTTTACTTTATAATTTCTTTAAGTTTTTTTTTTGTTGTTGTTGAAATCAACATGAACAAATATGTTCATTTGTTTCTTGGCATAAACTTTTTCGTTGCATTGCTATCATATTAGCATCTTCAAGGTGAAAACCATTAATATTGCATTGTAGAAGTGTATATGCATATGAGAGCACAAAAAAAATAATAAATATAAAATACTGTGGATTGCTCAAGTGTTACTGCACACTCTTAATGTGCATTAGTTTACCTAGTCTAGTCATAAATACTGTTACAACTTGAACAGGGCATAAACCCTTAATCTATCAGTCAGTCATTTACAGCTTTCAGTACATACAAACCATATGTATAACGTGCATATAGCAGCACCCAATGTTCGAAATGTTCCCCTTGTGCCTTCACGCATGCCAAGAAGCCTGCAAGACCACATATCAGTAGTGGCATACACAACATCCAACGGAAATTGGATGTTGCAAGCAATGTCAAATGCTGCCATTGCTTGCTCCAAATCCACCTTCAGGCTGGGGATGCTGGGGTGTCGTTTCTTGCAGGCTACTCTCTTAAGCTTCGACCACAATAAGTTCAATGGATTCAGATCGGGATTTCCAGATGGTAATGTGTAGATGGGCATATTTGCCTCCACCCACTGTTGTGTGATCTTTACCTTGTGTGCAAGGTCTGCTGCCTTCCAACAAGATGAAACAAGGTAATGTTCAGGGGCCATAACACAGGTTCCAGCATGGTGTCTTGATACACTATAGTAGAGATTTTGACCCCATTCTCGCAGAAATGCATCTTAGGTTCCCTTGATACATCACCTCCCACCAAACCATCACTGATGCAAGATGATGACCTTTTTGAATCCTGGGTGCTTTGGCATATGCCTGATTGTTTTAGAGGTTAAACGACTCTTCAATGAATATCTTCTCATCTGTGAAGAGGATATCTCTGTGTCTGTTGTTTGCATACTGCCGGAGAAGTGCCTTTGATTTTTTTTATCACCCTCTGCCATGTAAGTTACAATGTTAGGAAGTGTCTAGTAGAACGACAATAAGCTCTCTCTCACCCAGGTCATCAGTGATATGATTGACATATGACATGATTCTCTGCCAAATGTTCATCTCTCTCTCTCTCTCACTACATTACTTTCTTACAAGATTATGACAGAGGCGGCCCTTCACAGCCCTCACAAGCTGTTGTGTCCTAATGCAGCATGGTCGACCTGTTTTTTGGCATTCAAATATGTCTGATACACAAACATCCTACTGATCCCAATTGTTTTTAGTATGTTGAAAATAATAGGTGGCTGGGCTGCATTCTAACTTTGTGAAGTGCTATTACAGCTTAAAGGTTCTCATAATCTCCCCATTGCATGTTAAACTATACAACTTGAAAACTCTCTCTCCCTCTACTGATGAATACGCAAATGTTGGCTGTGCACAGTACCACTAACAGAACTGGGCTCACACAATTCTGTGGGCAATGCAGTGGTGTGCAGAAGTTGTAACAATGTTTATGGCAGGATTGTGTAGATTTGACCTAAATAGATGTTCTCCTCTCACATGTTCCGATGCATTAATGTTTCAAATTAATGATAATTTAATTATAAACAAGTTGAGCCTCTGTGGCTCATTTGGTTTTGACAGAATCCAGGTCTTTCCAACTGAAGAGCTCTATTGAAACTAAATGAGTTAATGCCATCCAACTCAAAGGTGAGTTAACTGGTCTCATACAGAGATGGAGGGTTTTTCATCCCTCAAAACAGGCAAACCAGCCCTGTGAACACAGATATCTACAGACATGGAATACTTTTGGAAGGAAGAACATAGAATACAAGGAAGGAAGCGGGAAACAACCTTGTTCTGCAATAATTCTCTAGTAAAGCAGCTTTGCTACCCCACCAACCACGAGGTTAAGGAAAAACACAATTATAAACAGCTGTATTCAAATAGAAACACAGCTCATGGGGAAAATCCAGGCACACCGAACATTTTCCTAATATAATCTATACAGGAAATCATTATCAACATGTGATGTGCTTTTTTCAGCATTGCTAAGAAAATCTTTCTGTCCTTAGTTTTGTGATGTAATTTTGCATAATCAGCCACAGCTAATTATTGCAATTAGCCTTAGTTCATTAGGCCAGAGTAGTAATCTTCTCTGTGGTGTTTTGCTTAATGGCAGCCATCAGAATTAGCAGAAGGAACAGTTATTTAATTCATATTCCATGGAAAGAATGTGGAGAATGTGTATGCAGATTCAGCTAGGATGCATATATAATAGTGATATTAATGCCATTGAGCATTAAGTGTGTATGTGGGAAGAGAAAAGAGACAGTTGCCCAGTTGGGTCAAGCAGGCTGTAGATTTAAGTATAAGAAAAAGTAAGGAGGTAACTTATTATGTCTATACACAAATGTCAGGAGTATTAGAAACAAAGTAGTTGAGTTTATTTCTTTGGTGAATATGTTGTGGCCTAAAATTGTTGGCATTAGTGAAACCTAGCTCTCAGTCTCAGACTTCACATTAATCACCTCAGTGCAACAAGTAGCCCAGTTGTGAAATACAGATAAACAGCATCAAAAGAATAATGTGAAGATCGGTGAACAGAAGTTATAGTAAATGAGCTATAAATAATATAAACTAGAAAGTTCAACATACTTACATATCACATGCACAACTGGATATAAATATTCAATAATACGATGCCATACTGGTTGGCCATTGGATAGCATAACCGCTCTCCAACCAATAGGTCATGGGTTTGAGTCCCACTGCGGGCATGGGTATTTGCAAAAAAGCCTGCTCTTGATGAGCTTGATAGCTCCTTGAGTTTTTTTTTAAATTTAATTTATACTAAAATAAAAAAAAATAATATTCAAAGTGCATAGGTGTGTATATTGAAGTATATATTTTGACAGGCTATCACTTTTCCTTAATGAAATTTTATATTTTATGGAAGAAAAGATGTATATAAGAGAATAATTGCTAGCTGAAACAAACTAACAATGTAAAGATAAGAAGGCATTATGCCTCTTTACAAGGCCTTGATACAACCACACTTTGAATCACATGTTGATTTGGATTGCAGATAATGGTAAATAGGAGAATGAAGGATTATTATTATTTTATGGGCACCTCCATGGAGTTCAAAGACTCATCATGGGGGACCTAATCTATCCACACAATCTATCATACCTCTCCTTGAACCATTAACAGACAAAGCACTCTGGCAACCCATTCCACTCATTCACAACTTTCCAAGCAAAAAAATCTAGTCCTCACACCCCTACTAACCACACCTTTATTTAACTTCCAGGGATGACCCCCTTGTTCTGGTCCCTCTAGCCAAGTGCTAATTCAGAGGAAAAACATTTCCTCTGAATCCCCTTTTTTTTCTCCTGTCATCCAACTTTTGCAATCCACACCTTCAATCTATCATAGGGAACATTCTATAGGCCACTCACCATCTTAGTCACTCGCCTCTGAATCCTCTCCACCACTTCCTCATCCCCAAGAAACTCAGGGTACCAGACTTGAGTACAGTAATCCAGATGTGGGTGCCTTATAAAGATGAATAACAACTTCCTTAGATCTACTTGTTAATGTGTTTTTCAATAGCCAAGTAATCTTATTGGCTACCTTAGCAATAAGTCTTCTAAACTTTAACACTCTGTCTACAACCATCCCTAAATCTCTAGCTTCATCTATTTCCTGTAGTACAGGGCCATCAATGTAATACATGGCTTTTAGTCTATTTATCCCAAAATGCATAACTTGACATTTCTCGACATTAAACTGATACCCATTAACTTTTGCCCACATTGACAACCCATTCAAATTGTCCTGCAAGCTTTCCACATCACTTATTCTACCTAATTTTGCATATAGGTAGAATAAGTGATGTGGAATTTTGCATATTTGTACATAAATGTACAAATATGCAAAATTTGTACATAAATGATATAGGAAATAAACCTTTCAGGTTATTTCCTATATCATTTATGTACAAATTAAACAGCAACCACCCCAGCACTGAACCTTGCGGCACACCACTAATCACCTGTTTTCGCCTCGATTCTGCCCCTCCACATACCACTTTTTGATATCTGCCCATCTTCCCAGCAGCCACCCTTTTATCAATTAACCAGTGTCATTATCCATCACCATTTGTTCTTATTTGCATAACAGAGTTCCATGTGAAATTCTGTCAAATGTCTTTGCAAAATCATCATGTAGCCATTTCCTTTATCCAACTCAGCTGTTATCTATTATAAAAAGTTAGTAAATTACTAAGGCATGACTGACCCTTCACAAAGCCATGTTGATCCTCATACAGTATTATATTTTTATCTACCCATTCTTAAATTCTCGTTTTTCTTACCAATTTTTCTGGTACTTTTACCACCATGCCTGAGATACTGATTGGTCTATAATTTGCTATTGCAGTCTTAGAACCTCCCTTATGCAAAGGAATTATTTTGTCCTCTTTCTATTCCCTTGGAACTGTACCAAAGCTGAGACTTAAATCAGAGATCCCAGTCAAGGTCATTGACAAAGCCAGTTCCCTTTCATACCCTAGCTGATATCCCAATTAATCCCACAGCTGTATTTACATTGAGATTTTGCAATATCCTAAGAACCTCCAATTCATCCACCTCTGTTCCCACATTAGTATCTGTCACATAGGTTAAAGCAGTAATCTCACTAAGAAGATATGTGATTGCAAAGTGGTCATTCAATAACTCAACTATTTTATCTACTTCTGTCTCCTTGTAACCATCATCACTCATTAAGGTTAATCTTCCATAGTTATTCTTCCTCTTACTTGCCACATAACGAAACAACTCTTTAAGATTTCCTTTGGCCTGCTCGGCTAGGTTCTTCTCATAATCTGATTTTGTCTTCCTTGCTGTGCTGGTCACCTCTCTTGCCTGACATGAGTTTTTGTACCATTCACGAGTTTGCTGGTTACCTTTCTCTTTATATACCCTCCACAGCATTTTCTTCTTCTGAAGCTCATGCTTAATGATATTACTCATCCATCTAACTTCTACCTGATTAACCTCCTTACCCTAAGTATACAATTTAATACTGCTTTCTCTAGATGACCCTTAACTTATCTCATGCACTACTAACATCCTTACCAAGCAGTGTTTTATGCCATAGTACAGATTTAAGCTTCTTCCTAAGCATGTCATAATTGCCTACCTTGTAGTTTCACAAATACCCTTTCATGATAGAATATTCCTCATGTTTTACAATCTCCCAACTCAAGATCACATGATCACTTTCCCCAATTGGAGGCATGTTGTCTTCTGATCCTATGACCAGGTCCAGTACTCTCCCATCCTCAGTCCCCTCTATCACATGCTGCCTTAAGTAATTATCTTTTAGCAGGTGTATAAATTTTATTTCCTTGTCATGTGATCCTTCTTCCTTCCTGTCTATATCTCCATAGTTGAAATCCCCCATAATAATCACTTGACCTGTACTCGTTGTACTACTTTGGTAATCCATGGCTTCCAGTTCATCTGTGGAACTCCCTGGCCTATAGCAACAACCAACTGTATATTTTGTCTTACTTAATCTCACACCAGATTGCTTCAAATGAACCACCTTACCACCTGTCTCCTATTCTTTTTGATTTGTTCAACAAAAAAGTCGAACCTTTTGCCTATCATCAGCAGTACTCCTCCCCCAGTCATATCTTCTCTATCTTCCCAGAAAATACAAGACCCTTCACATTCAATCCCTGTAACTACATCATCTGCTGTTAACCAAGTCTCACTAATGTCTATAACTTTTGACAAGGTTGCACTAACCAATGCCATAAATTCTTCCCTCTTGTTCCTGATATTTCAGGCATTAGTATATAGAAATTGCAGCATCCCTTTAATCCCCAACCTACCTTTACTTTCTGAATTGACTAACCTATTCAATATTTTTGCTTGACAGACTAGATTCCTCAGTCATTCTCACACTCACTCGCTTCATGGGTGCCTTCATACAAGCTCACTTGCTTTCACCCTAATTGCTTAAGTTTCCCTGAATTTGTACTTCAACATGCTCAGTGAACAAAGCTTTCTTCATACACCTAACATCAAAACCATTTAGATGTAGTCTATCAGCATTGTACAAATTCTTCTTTCTGTCAAATAGAGACCACAGATCCACAAATTCTACATCATACCTTTTACACAATCTGCGTTTAGACTCATTAGCTGTCAATGCTCTCTTCCTCAGTTTGCCTCTATCATAGCTTGGTAGGAGACTTATAATCTTCACCTTCTTACTCTTCAGTTTTGCTCTTCTAACAACTCCTTTACCTCTTCTCTCATAGAATATTTCTTACCTCACAAATCATTTGTATCAACCAACACAATCGTTTCCTTAGACTTACCTTTTTGCATCCGGATGGCCTGGCTAATATCATCTCATCATATCATCCCATATGATTGGGATGATATGATAGAAGCCTATAAATATGAAAGGGTGTTATAGGATATGAATTGAATAATTTTTCATTATTTGGTGGTGAGAGGAGAAGGGGACATCCATGAATGTTAAATTTGTGTGCAGTTAAAAAAGGGATAAGAGCTAGATTTTTCTCTCATAGAACAGTGAGTGAGTTGAACCTTTTGCCTGTTGAAGTGGATCTAGCACATCCAAGAGTGAATGAGTTTAAAAGAAGGTATGACAGCTGATGTGGGTAATGTATAACCTCTCAGTTGACAAGTCCTTGACTTCATGGAGGTCTTTGATGATAATAAATATGAGGAAAAGATGGTTTTGCAGTTGAGAAGCTTTCTGATCAACTGTAGAATTAATTATATCGATTGGGAATGACCGACCAGTCACCCAAGTGAATTCTAATTGAGTAATTAGAAGTCATTCCTGTTGGTTAATCATATCATTTTTGAAGTGAAGAAATTTGTTTCAGACTAGTCCATTAAAATAGAAAAACAGTACATATATGCAACTATTTCTTAAGGTTTTTTGAGCTCATAATAGGATATTTGTGTCTGTTATGATCCTGTTTTGTAACTTATATGAGAATCATGTTATTTAATAACATTATAATAAGAATGTTTAAACAACTCAAAGTATTCTTTGAGTTGTTTAAACATTCTTATTGTTTAAACAATTCAAAGTAACAATAATTTTTACTGATCTTTTATGTAATATTACATCTAATGCTTTTAATAATATCACATTCAGTAATTATGCATGTATACAGAGGACCGATGTGCATGACTTAAAATGGAGTCTGAGTTATAGGTTTGTTTGGACTTTCATCTGTATCTAACATTTGTGTGAGCTTGTTCTAGATGTAAATTAAGCATTAAGCATTGCACAGTTTAGCAGTGTTCTTTTTATTCAGTAATAATTACTTTAAATCATAAAACATGATTGAAGATACTGAAAGATAACAAAAGTAATTAAAACTTTTGCATTACTTTATTCTTTGTTATTGTTATTGAACTCCTCATCTTCTTTCAGGAAGACAGTACATCTATAATTCCTACTGGATCTTTGTGTTTATCAAAGCTTTCTTCAAGTAGCACAGTTCCTTCTAAATCAAAACATATAGTAGCAGCAAGTACAGGACTAAACACAAAGAAGAAAATCCGTCAGGATAAAGAAAAAGATCCCAATGCACCAAAAAGGCCTGCAAATCCTTTCTTTTTGTTTTGTCAAGAACAAAGGAGTTCAGTAATGGAAAGATTTGGACAAGAACAGAAGGTAAAGAAATTGTATTTACAGTATATGGAAACCACAGGTAATTGCTGACGAAAATTAATTTATAGCAGTTATTTCTTTCTTGTTTACTTTTTAAAAATGAATTATAATTATGAATGGCTGGCATATATATATATATATATATATATATTTTTTTTTAGAAAACCAACACACACAGACAGATACCTTCATGCTTCTTCCCATCACTACTCTCTGCAGAAATTTGGAATTATTTCAACCCTGGGTTGAAATAATTCCAAATTTCTTTACTAACAGATGAAACAGAGATTGAAAATGAGCTTAATTTACTAAAAAGGACTTGTCAACAATGGTTTCTCTCTTAAGAAAATTGATAAATTTATCTCTCACCGTCGTTCTCCTACTATTGAAGATTCTTCTTCCCCAAGAGCATTCATATCTTTACCATACATCAGCTCTCTCTCCCCCCAAAACCAGCAAAAATTCTTAGGAAATTCAACATTAGAACTTGTTTCACTACGTTTCCAAACCTTCAATCAATACTAAGTAGACCTAAAATAAAACATGTCCCTCTCCAGCATCCAGGTGTCTATAAGATCTTGTGTGAATGTGGCAAACTATATTATGGTCAGACGGCTAAATCTATCCTTTTATGTATTGAGGAACACAGAAGAGACATATCCTACAATAAGACCAGGGCCAGTGCTCTATCAAACCACGTTCGCTTCTCTATTAACTCAGATGAAGGCCTTCAACACCTCATAGTCTGGCCGCAAACTTATAATATTCATAGGTGTTATGATGAGCTGGAAAGGAAGATAGTCGAATCTAAAGAAATATCCCTTGCTTCATCCCATATAAACAACAGCCTTAGCTGCAATCTTTCTGATGCACACATTGCCACTGTCCAATACTAGCGCTCCCGTGGCAACTCTCGCATGTAATCAACTTTAATTGGAATTCCAGCACGCATTCCTGTTTTAAACTGTACTTTGGTCTTTTATATTAGTTCTGTTGATGTAATTTTATTATGTCTGTTATTTTACATAATTCTTTGTCTTTGATACCTGAAGAAGTTGAATTTTGTTCAACGAAACTAGTAGTATCTCAGCATTAAACTGAGGTATTATAGTCATTCAAACTAATTTTTTCATAACATTATCTGCCGAGTAAATATGTACACCAATATATATATATAAAACCAAAATTTTCACATTAAGTAAAGGAGAAAAAGCCATGGAAGACACTCCTTTTGTGTGCAGGAAGATGGACATGACTACATATTATGCAATTTTTTTGGCCTATAAAGGAGAAGTAGTTCTCTCTCTCTCAAATAATTTCTTCTCTAATAAGTGATGAGTACAAAACATTAACATTTCATAGGAGAATATTAAGTGGTGATTGATAGATATTAACATAATGTAGTACATACTTAAATTCTATACTGTATTTGTTGATAAACAAAGCCTCTTGTTTTTCTTTCTTCTGCAGTATAGAGTCTGTTGAGGTTGGAATCTTTTTCATAGTATAGAAACATTTTTATTCCAGTCTCCAGAAACAACAGATGTAGTAAAAATTTATATGTTCCTGAATAAAAAACGAATACTTCTATGCATTAGAAGAAGCCATTGATCTACAGCAAAATATTATTATTTGTGAGATATCTATTATTGATAAGACAGAAGAGATAAAAAGTAATGAATATAGGATTCGTGAAAGTGTGGATAATTCTAATAATAATCTGATATTATGTATCCTATTACTGTGTAAAATGTATACTGATTTCAGTAAACAAAAGAAAATTTTTAGAAAATGAAGTGAAGTGTAGATAAAATAGAGATACACATAACAAGCAACAAATTTCACAAGATGATTTGCTGCTCCATGATTCCACATGTATTCCTGCCACTCCTAAATGAATCACCTGATCAACATTATTAGGTCATTGGATTAGCCCCTCCCTATAGTTATTTACTGAACTGCCAAATGTGTACAGCAGCTGTTTATTATTAGTTAGTTATTATACTTTGCAAACCTCTTTCCTTCTCCTTGTAAGTTTTTTAAAATTATGCCATCATCTAGAATTTATAGGATCACATCCTATTCGCTCCACCCAGCAACATACAACACACACATAACATCACAAATGTGAATTGTTAATAATTCGTTTGTCAGTAATGGAAGTATTTCTACTCACACTTGTTCTTTCCTTTACATTTCCCATTCTCACATGACTTAATAATGATGGTCACATATTTACCCACTTGAGTAATTCAAATATACCAACCAAATCTAGCATTCTCCTTCATTATTGTTTTTCAATATATCCAAAAACAAATACAATAATTCCCCCCTACCACCTTTATGCATATTTGGCTACAATTAAAGAACTGTTCTGATATGTAGCACATCCATCAAAACACAAGCATGAAACTTCCATGGGGCGCAGCGTTTTCTCTCGTGCTGTCAGATAGTTAGTGTGACAACGAGAGAGCTATGATTGCCCCAATGTGAACATGTTCAGATGTTATATTCAAGCAGTAATGATTGAGGAAAGGAAGAAGTAACTGTGGTATTCAACACAACATGATAAGTTTCTTGAATAGCAGGCAGTATCAAGCAGAGCGATGTGAGCAAACTGCACTCTGATGTGAATAGCAAATTTTTGAGACAATTTGCAGAAAACTGCCAACTTAATGACAATGGTAATCAGTTGGATTTCTGATAAGGACATTGACTAGTCGTTACTAACCATATTTTACATAAATGTGCACAAATTCACATCATTGACTATGTTTTCTCTTGAACCATATCTTCATGATGGTTCAAGAGAAAAGAGTATACATGGGATTTGAAATAGAAAGTGATCACCATTTAGTTTTGAGCAGGGTAACATTGAATATCATATTGAAAAGAAAAGTGTGTAAGAAAGGTTTAAAAAGAACCAAAGTTAAGCTGCTCAGAGGCCAACTGTAGACTCAGATATGCAAATATTCAAAAAAAAAATAAAGAAATGGCGAATCTGAAGAAAACATTCATTGATTCACCCAGAGCAACGTGATGAAGTTGTCTGGAAGGATAACAAAAAATTAGAACTTTATAATGGACTCAGGAAGTAAGAGGCAATTATGGAAAAGAAGAAAGTATATCAAAAGTTCTTAGCAAGTAAATCGGCATGTGCTTTGAGAGAATACAGAGAAAAATGTAAGAAAGCAATCAATCTGTGTAGAAGCAGCTAAATAAAAGTCATGGGAAGACGTTGATAAGAATATAGGAGATAAATATCAGGAGGGTGACAAAATGTTCTGAATGCTGTTGAAGAAGCTTAAAAACGGAGGAAAACGTATTGTAAAAGGAACTGGAGATGAGAAAGAAAACATGAAACTGAAGATACAGATATTCTAGATCATCATCATAATGCTAATTAAGCACCCCTCCAATATAAGACCATATTGGAGGGGGTGATTAATATAGCCTTTAAAGCAGTGTTTCTTTCCACATAGCCTTTAAAGCAGTGTTTCTGAATGTGGGGCAAAATATTCAAATTGTCCCCACAGGGGGACAATTTGAATATTTTGGAAGGCAATTAGAAAATGAGAAAAAGAGCTCTCATATAGCACCTATAATATAAAAAGAGGAAATAAACTTGCATGTGAGAATTAAAGAAGAATTTCCTTATTGAGTGTTTCAAATAAGATTTATGCAAGCAAATGAAAAAAGGCTGAGAAAAATTATCACAAATAATTGAGATATCATTAAGGGTCAAAGCTATATAACTGAGAGGAGACCTCCACATAGCCTTTAAAGCAGTGTTTCTCAACGTGGGGCATATGCCCCACGTCGAAAAAAAATTATCACAAATAATTGAGATATCATCAGAATGTAACAATGATTTGTATTTGAGTTTTACAAATCTAGAAAAGGCATATGACAAAGTGGCAACAGAAAAGTTGTTCTGAACGCTACAATCATATGAATGTAAATGGGACATTATGTTGAGTATTACATAAGTCTGTATTTGACCTCTAAGTCAGAGTTAGAATTGACTTATTGAATTAGAAAGATATACAGAAGGATGATTTGATGTTAAATGTGAGACAAGGGTGCATATTATCTCCACTGTTATTCATCATCTATGTGGATCACGTTATGAAGGAAAGCATTAGACCTGATATCAGAATTTGGAGATATTCAACAGTATATTATTCAATGTTTTTCAGTCTGCTCATACAATGGTGTAACGGCAACACAATAGGCAGTAAATTTCATGGATATTTTAGTCAGTTATGTTTAGATTTAACAGCAGACTGAAGTAAAGATTGTAACTTGATGAAGAGCATAAAGTTTGTTTTGATTTTGCTCTCTCTCTCTCTCTCTGAGGATTCTGGTTACATAATTTGTTAGTAATGGGAGCCAATACAGAGGAGAAATATATCCTCTGATTTCTTCCCTGTTAGATATGCTTTGAATCTGTTAATTGAAGAGGTCTTGAAATTTTCTGTTTATGACTTATTTTGTTAGGGAGGTATTAGTAAAGAAGGTATTAATTCTTTGTTCAAATTTTCCTCATCATTAATAAGACAGGAAGTGCATGTACTAAGGACTTAAAAGATGCCTTATTTCAGGGGTTAATAATGGTGTGAATTAGCATGAATCTAATTGTGTGAGTTGGCTTCTTGTAGATAGTTTTTCATTTATCAGATTATCTGGTGTCAGTTTTACATTCAGAAAAGGAAGTGAATCGTCTCTCTCTCACTCTCTCTTTTTCTTTACTTCATGTTGGTTGTTGAGGTTTAATAAATCTTTAATAAAGAAATTTCTTACCATGCGTCATATTATTATGATGTCGTCATTCAGTCTTTCCCATAATTTTCACTTAAGCAGATATTCTTCTAATGCTTCCATATAGATGTTAGCCAGAAACTTTTTAACACAACTTTTTAAAGTTACAAAATGTTGTAACTTTAAAAACAGTGCTTCCTATGCTAACCATGACTGGTTATGTATCATCTTTATATTTGAAGCATCTCAGTGTTATGTAATGTTTTACTAAGATCATGAGTTTTTTTGAGTCCATCCCATAGTAACGTTTCTTACTCAGTGTGTGTTCATCATCTTCCCTTTTCCCTTTGGCAAATTCAGTGGGCTGTTATAGCTAAGTACCTTAGTTCCATAGAAACTTAATTAATTCTATGATAAAGCAGTTAATCCTGTCTGTATGGCTTTCTGTTTTTCTGCCAATTGTGTACATATTTTCTGACAGGTTTATTTGTCTTTGTAGGATGAAAAACCCAATATTCTGGAAGGAAAAATACTTTCAGTTTCACATGAGACTAACTTAAGTGAAAGACGCTTATTAAAGTTCATCTTAGATGGGATTAAAATCCAAGACTATTCATCTAAAGGATATGGTCATTATTGACTGAGCTATGGGAGGCTCTATATATAGAGCCTCCATCTATCTATACCATCTATCTATATATAGATAGATGGTTAGATGTCACTATAGCAAACTTGTAGGGTCACAAGAATAGTTCGTTGTGGATAGATGTTTTACGGAAACATACATAATAGATATAATAATACTTGAAAAAACAGTTTAACATATGTAAGGAAAATTAGAATTTATTAACAATTATATTTCACTTACTGTAACATGAGCATCATTCAAGGAAAGAGCAAAAGAATTGCTTACAACATTTAAAATATGAACACAAGAATGTGTCAAACAGCATGATTATATTTCCACATGTCTTGGTTGTAGTTGAGACAGCTACTATTAAAGTTCCAGGGAACCAGGTATAGTTGTGTAATTCAAAATTAATTGAAAAAAAAAAAAAATATATATATATATATTAAAATAAGAATTTCAAAAAATAAAAAGACCAAAAAAAAAAAGTATGAACAATTTATGGCAATTACTTCCCAAAATTTGGAGGTAGGCATGCAATCTGTTTGATTAAGATTAGGGTGATGATGCACGGTTTTGCACGTTTCAAGGAATAGTCAATTGAATTTAAATCTGCTGTAGTGCTATCTTCTATTTGTTTATTCGATTTATTTTGCCATGTGAAGCATCCTGCATTGATGTAAAAACTGAAGAGTTTCTTGGAGCGATATGTTTGTAAATAGAGAAACCATGTCAAAAGAAACTGTAATTCCATAGTCCAGCAATAATATCTTTAATTTTCTTCCTAAAGTTAAAACTGTTTTGTATATAAGAGTTGGTTTAGCCTGTTAGGTTTTGAAGATTTGAATGATGTTTAGCTGAGATGATGCAGTCAATTATTGGACATAATGGATAACCAGATTTGTGCACCTTAGGAAGGCCATAGATATGTGAGAGATGAGCATGATGAATTCATAATTTTTCAACAGTGTGTATCTAAAGAATGTGTTTGGTCCAACATACCTGTTCAAAAAACTCTGAGTTTTTACAAGATCATTTCCCTGATGACATTGTTAAATTTCTTAAATTTACAAGCAGTGTGGGATAATTCACATGGCAGAATAAATTGAATAAGCAAATAGAAAGCACAGCCATGGGCAGTCCTACCTCACCTACTTTGGCTGATTACTTCATGTATCATTTGGAAAGCCAACTTTTTAACACAACTTTTTAAAGTTACAAAATGTCGATGATTTCTTTGCAGGTTGATACCACCCTGAACAGAATTACTTCAATTTTTGGACAGAATAAACTCTTTTATACACTTGCATCAAATTCCCTATTAAATGTGAATCTAACAACAGTCTTTCCTTCTTGGATACCTTAATAATCTGTAACTCTACAGGCAATATTAAATTTCCATCTACAGCAAGACTTCCTTCACTGGCAGGTATATCCACTAAGCTTCACATCATCATCCTTTACTAAAGACATTGATAAAGATAAAATTATCAAAAGTCTTGTACACGTTGCATGCACAATTTGTTCTTCAGACTCCCTTCTGTTAGAAGAATTGAACAAAATAAGAATTACATTGTTGTCTCATGGATATGAGAAACATCCAGAAAATAACTGATAGTTATCATCCTTCAACCAGACTACAATCGTGGTAAGAGGATGCCCATATCGTTCTCTGCAAATACAATCTGTACTCTATTATAGAATCACACATATACCTCAGTAAAAATTGATTTATTATATACATATTTCATCTTAAGTGTCAAAAGACATCATCAGTGTGGACAGAGAACAACTCAAATTCCTCACCCAAATGAGGAATTTGAGTGAAAGAAAAAGTAGAGTGCATGCATTACATTGGGATCCCTCTCTATATACAGTAGCATGTTCATTGATTTACACACTATTGGACTGAAAATAAAATTAGACAATTTTGAGTTTAAACATATATATAAATATATTGAGAATAAAATTTATTTAATACAGTATAGCTATAGTTAATAATAACATGGTTATCACCAGAGCCAACAAAGAAACACCACTGTAGTCTTAGACTCCAAATCTTATGCTTGGAAAATGAAATTACTTTTTCGTGATTGAAATACACGAAGTTTAATATGGATCCTTCAAAATTCAACTCAGTAAACACAACAAATTAATGGATAAAACAACATCCATAGATCAAGAAACTATCAAAAGACTCAGAACATACCATGCAACACCCCCCTCAAATATATGGCTAACCAAATTACATAAAAGTAACTGTCCACTTATACCTATTGTGGATTCTGTAGGCAGCCCCATGTATAAAATCTCAAGATTTTTGTCTAACCTTCTCCTCCACCTCTCATTGACTACTCAGCTTCCAGCTTCTTTGATAAAATTTCTGATAGAAATTTTTGATAGAATTTCTTGCAAGAATGAAAGACATGAAACTGGCATCTGTAGACTTGATGGTGAGCTTTGGTATTGTCTCTCTCTTCACAAATATTCCTCACAATGAGAGAATAGAAATTCTTACCCCAAAAATTTTAACCAGACATAGTGGACCTGTTTAAATTTTCAGTCACATCTGGTTACTTTTGTTGGAAGGATAAATTATAGAAACAAGTGAAAGGAATGTTGATGGGCTTTCCCTATTATCCTAGCCAACTTTTATCTTAAACAGCTGGAAGAAAGAATCTTCTCTCTCTTTATGCAAAACTGTCAATCTGGCTGTGGTACATAGATGACATCTTTACAGTTGCACAGAACCTGAACTTCATTCGTTTCTACATAAAATCAACATCCTACATCTGCATATTCATTTCATGCTAGAAAAAGAATCATCAAAAGGAATTTCCTTTTTAGATGTACACATCCACCAGAAACAAGATGGATCCATTTCCACTTTGGTTTACTGAAAACCAATTTTTACAGGATGTAGATCATTAGATGGATGTTGAGGATTTAATGATGTCATAAAAATATATCCCTAGTGTCTTGAGCACACAAAATTTGTTCCTCCAAACGATCCCTCTAACAAGAATTGGAAACTATCAAGCAACCAACCCTACTAAATGAATACAATCCAAGAATAACACAGAAAATAATTAGCAACTCTCGTATACCATATATTAAAGGCATCTCTGAATGAGTGGCAAAAATTATGAGAAAATATAAACTCATTAACCAAATTCATAACCTGTTACCCTCTCCAAAAGACAAGCTCTCACCATTGATGCTACCTAGTGCAGTGGTTCTTAACCTTTTAGTAGTTGCAGCCCCCTAAGTATTCTAAAATATTTTTGCGGCCCCCTAGTTTGTAGTAACATAATAATAATTAAACTTTTTTTTTTTTTTAAAATAGTGGTTTTACTTACAGATTGTAATGTCAAAAAAAAAACAGAAAACAGAAATCAACTTTACTTCAGTATTACTGTAAAAACTGTAGGAAATTTATTTGATTTAGGAAATCAAATAATGTTCTTTGTTGCTCATTTTATAAGGGGGTAAATTTTAAGAAATAACAAATCATTATTACAGCACTGAAAGTTTCGAAAAGTAATTGCACTAAAGTTACACTTAGCAACGTTAAGTTCTATGCATTCATACTAGTATTGTTTAAAACTTCAGAGAATCACTCCGTTCACACGTCCAGTAGGCAGTTGTCATGGCTTGCAGTGTTGCCAGCAGTGAAAAGTTGACTTGTGGTGCCACCACAAAAGAAACTATAGCATAATTCAGATTACTAATACAAAATGATACAAGTTTGAAACAAAGTAAAATAAAGAGCAAAAATAATTATTTTAAGAGATTTCAGAATTTTAAAAACTAGAAACATTCTATAAATTTTCTGTGGCCTACCAGTTAAGAATCACTGACCTAGTGTATACAAAGTACCATGTTTTGGCAACTTGTCTTATTATGGACAAACAGGAAGATCTGTCAACAAATACATCTCTGAACATCAAGGCCACATTTGGCTCATCAAATCTCACAAATCTGGCCTAGAATAACACGATTGAAAACACCAGTCACATAAAAATAGGACATCATTAAATCCCTAGTATCTTGAGCTCATAAAATAAAATTTCTTCAATGAGAAAATGCCAAACTGTTACATATATCCACTTATAAACACAAACGCTTATGAGGCTCTACTTCATTGACCTGATCTCAGTTGTAACAACTGTCTTACTACTCCTAGTGTGGGAATTATCATCCTTAACTTTATAAAATAAATTGTATTCCCAAGTTATTGTTGTTTTTTTTAAATCAAAATTATCTAATTTTAGGTTTATTTTCATCCCAATAGTTTGCAGCCAATGAACGCTTAACTATATATAGAGGTTCAATGTAACGCATGCACTCTACTGTTTCTTTTATTCAAATTCCTCATTGTTATTCTCTGTCCACACTTGGTGATACTTATGACAGATTCTATACTGAATATCCCACAGGTCTCATTGTACAAGAAATCTGTACACTGTTTTCAAACCAGCACATAAGTTATCTTCTTTCCTACCATATATTGAAGATAAATTGCTTCCACTATCCTTTTTCTGGTTTCTATCAGGTGGGTAACCCTGTTTGCTGTTTTGGGTCATTTGGCTGCTTTGCTGAGATCAGAATCCAAGAACGTCAAGATTACATAAGATTTCTAGAATCAGAAGATTTAGGCCTTGCTTCTCATTCCATTGATTCTAGATAAAGTTTATTGAATTCAGACAAATATGTTGCACTAAAGTGTATTTCAATTCAGTTGTCTATTCCTCAGAACATGCAAAACCCTGCATCATTACCCTGGTCTTAATTGAACAGAATTAAAGTTTTATTTTAATTTATTTTAATTTTTTCAATTAATTTTGAATTACACAACTATACCTGGTTACTTGGAACTTTAATAGTGTTTTCTTTTGTTCAGCTGTGACCAAGACATGTGGAAGTATACTCATGCTGCTTGACTCATATTTTGATTATTGTAACCAGTTCTTTTGCTCTCTTCTTGAATGATGCTCATGTTACAGCGAGTGAAATATAAAGAAATTGTTAATAAATTCTAATCTCCTTTGCATGTTAAACCAATTTCTCGAGTGTTATTATAGTGGATAGTTTGCTGTAGTGAATTTCTTTTAGCATGGCATTGTACCTGTGGTGATTTGGTGTGAACTTTTTTCCAGCAGTTCATATTAACGATTGAGTTATGTTAGTGTCTGCTGTAGTTTACACTGTGTGTGTGTCTACACATATAGAGTCACACTTCATGTACGCACACAAACAAAAGAAAAGAGCAGGTTAAAGAATAACATCTTGAAATGGTTCTAGGAAAATTCACCATAAACATTTTTGGCGTAAACATTTACACTGTAAGACATTTTGCATTAATTATTTGTAAATAATCAGTGGATGATAAAGGGTATTATAAATGCATTAAAAAGACAAATCTTTATTAAGGTGAATGTCAGTGATACATAATATAATGAAATCATTTAAAAATTGTGCAAATTAAAAGAGATGCTGTGTAAATAATTAACTTTTTGCTGTGGATCATCAATTCAACAAATCCATCAGTAACATCGCTGATTGGAAAATATTGGTCCTCTATTTGTTCTGTTGTATCCCTTCTTCAACATTCTTTTCTCCTGTACTAACTTCAGTGTTTCTTGTCTAATCCATTTCTTCTTGATCTTTTCTTTTTCTAGTACTGTTTCTTCAACTGCATCTTCTAGCTCCTTCATTACTCCTTTCACTCTTAGATTCGAATTTTTTTCTTTATCCATACTTTTAAGTTTCTCCTCTAACACTGTTCTGTACCTTCTTCCTATTTCTGCTTCACTTATTCTTGCTCTCTTCGTTTCTGATGATGGGGTTTATATTTCTTTTTTAATTTCAACTTGATGTTTGCAATCCCTAAACTATGATCCAAGTCTATATCTGCTCCTTTAAAAGTTCAACATTGCTGTGCTGATGTTATCCATCTTTTTTTAATCATATCAATCGTGTTTTTGGTTTTACCATCATTTGATCACCATGTCCATTTTCTACACTCCTTTTGCTGGAATCTTGTGTTACAGATCATCATATCATGATCCACAGCAAATTCTAGCATTTTTTTCATCTTGTTCATTTCTTTCTCTGAAATCATATTTTCTCATGAATCTTTCCACCATCATTATGTATTCCAACTTTGGCATTCCAATCTCCTTCAATAATTAGTATATCTTGCTTTGGTATTGTTTCTATTGTCTGTCAGATCTTTGTAAAATAAGTCAATATCCTCATCTGTGCTGTCAGATATGGGTGCATATATCTGGACTATTGATATATTAAATGGTTTTGTTTGAACTCTTGCTGCTATGATTTGTTCATTGACTGGTTTATAGCCTGAGTGATTTTCTTCTTTTTTGTTAAGAACGAAACCAACTCCTGCTTCATGTTTGGTGTCATGCCATGACCATATGACTTTGCATCTATTTATCTTTCCTGCTGATATCCATTGCAACTCTGCCAGTCCTAGTATATCACAGCGATATCTCTTCATTTCCTTGCAAAGTAATTCCAGTTTTCCTGCCATTCAAAGTGTCCGTACATCCAATATTCCTACTGATAATAGTTCTGTTTCCTTTCAGTATCCCAATTTTTGATCCAACCACCCAATCGCTTGTTTGGTATCGCAGACCTTGTTGATCCATTGACACTCATCTGACTGATCCTCCTCCTTTATCCAGGCTTGGGACTGGCATGAGACCCCCTAAGGATTCCATGGCGACTTTTTGCTTTGCTTCCTAGCAAATCAGAATTAACTTACAGCAGATTATTCATTGCCTTAAAGGACTTACGTTCATCATTAGATCCCGAAACATTAATGGTTGATTTCGAGAAAGCAACTATCAACGCTTTTTCTAACATATTTTTACATCAACTATAACAGGTTATTTATTTCATATGGCACAAAATCTTTATCGCAAAATTATTGCCATTGGTTTGAAGTTTCACTATCAAACAGATGCTGAATTCAACACGAAAATTAAATGCTTCACAGCATTAGCATTTTTTCCAATGAGTGATGTTACTGATGGATTTGTTGAATTGATGATCCGCAGCAAAAAGTTAATTATTTACGCAGCATCTCTTTTAATTTGCACAATTTTTAAATGATTTCATTATATTATGTATCACTGACATTCACCTTAATAAAGATTTGCCTTTTTAATGAATTTATAATACCCTTTATCATCCATTGATTATTTACAAAAATTAATGCAAAATATCTTACGGCATAATTGTTTACGGCGAATTTTCCGGTCACGGTTGAAATGCTCAAGCATTACTTGAGAAGTTTATATATGATGAGTGAATTTGCCCAGTAGCACATATATGGAAAATGGAGAAAAATCATTATTATGCATTTGTTTGTCTATTTCTGTTTCCTTCAGAAAACATGTTGGGGTTGTTTTGTTTAGTCTTTACTGGACAAAGTAATTATATTATCACTTTGTTGGAATATTGGAAATTACATGTTCGAACTGGCAATAATGTAGTTATTGAGCCTTGCCTTGCCATGAAGTAAGTGGAAATGGGAGGCACATTTGCCAACTATCTGTCAAAAAAATAGCCAAAATTTATGTTTGCAAAGATAAGCAGTTCCAATCTTTTGTAAAAAATTCTTAATGTCTTACAAAACATTGAAATTGCTTATAAGCTTGAATAAAAGTATCTGTTTTTTGGTGAAGCATTTATGAATTTGTGACTGACTTCTCAAATATGCTATTATTTTGAATCTCATGTGACAGACTTGGCAGAAACTCTTTGAATACCATGTCTGTGTTAAATATTTTATTTTAATATAAAAATTGTGTAATATATTTTAGATTTGAATTCCTAATGTAGGATATCTTTTTATACCTTGTTTAATTATCAAAATGTTCATTACATCTTAAAACATATTTGTGAATCTTGTTATTCATTCACTTTACTAACTCAATTTTACATTGCAATACAAAAATTTAATATTGTAATTAAAGAATTGTATTGCAAAATGTACTGCATGAGTTATATATACCTGTAACATTGCAATTGCAAGATTCATGTCTTATAATATATATTTCAAGTTTCTTGAGGCACTAGCTCAGCTAACTATATGGACAGTGAGTAAATGCATATATGAATATAATTATTATATGTTAGAAAATATTTTGTACATTGAGTACCAGCAGAAAAACTACTTTGAAGTGCATTATCCGTCTAGTAAAAGAGCCATAAATGAAGAAAAATGAACCATTTTTCTTCATTTATGGCTCTAAGAAACAGTCTTAATCCTCCCTTAAACATTGCTTCCAATTTCTTATTTCTAAGTTCATCATTAAGAGAGAGTAAAGATTTTGGGTGCTGGCAATGTGAAATATGCTGCAGGATACTCTTTTTGCCTTGAAGTATCTGGAAAAGTTAAGCATCTTGTCTGAGGATATGGTACTGGTCAATGAGAAGAATCCATTGTTTATTTTAATGTTAAAAAAAAAAAGAGAAGAATGCTATAAAACACATTACATGTACCTTACAGTTTTATTTTGTAATTAACATCTACTGAAGTTGTCTTATTTTATATTAAAGGTTTGTAACTTGACATCAGTCTCAAACTGGTTGCTGAGAAGGCTTGGGTTACGTGATTTTTTAATCACAAGCAGTAGTCAGTCCAAAGCATATTGTCAGTTGAAAGCCTTGACTGAATATACTCTGAATAAAACAGCTGAGCAATTAAAGTCTTCATATAAACACACCTGGATACTTTTGTTTTTTTTGCCCAAGGTATCTGGAAAAGTAAACCATCTTGCCTTATTTTAATGTAAGAAGAGAAGAATTATAAAACACATTACATTGCATGTATCTTACAGTTTTGATTTGTAATTCACATAGTAACTGTGTGCAGATTTGATTTCCTGCATTCTTGCGGGGATAAAGACACTGGAAACTGTACCAGAAAGAGTTATAAAGATGATATTAGGATCATCGAATGTAGATTATGAGGACAGATGAAGAATATGTGGAGTGCAGACACTGACAAATGGAAGAAAATGGAGTGATATGATACTGTCATGTGATGATAGTCTATAAACTTCTGAAATTATAGGATATCAATTGATGAAATTTTTCATTATATGGAAGATGGGGAGAGAATAAGGGGAACATCCATGTAAGTTTGTATATGGTTAAGAAAAGGATGAGAGCTAGATTTTTCTCTCACAGTCTGTGTGTTGAATAGTTTGCCTGTTGAAGTGGTGAGTATATCTAGCTTGAATGAATTTGTGAGAGTATGACAATTGGTATCTTTCAGTGAGTCCTTGACTCCTTGAAGGTCTCTGATGATAATACTAATAATTACTGTCTGACACACATATTATTTCCTTTGCAAGGAAAGGTATTTCTGAATCAGTTTTTTTGCCTGATTTCAAATATGTTTTTAAAAATTTTCTATCACATACCATTCCAGAGAAAAACAATAGGTCCTATATGTGATATTGTTGCCTATTAAAAATCTATAAGACATGACGCAATACATAACAATTCCATAAGATGATGCAACACATCTCATCATTTCACATTAGCCTATACAGTCCATTGGTGCACGAGTCTTGGATATAGTTTTTGTTGTATTCTTTTTGTGACAGAAAAATGCTCCATGTGTGTGTCAATTCTCCTAATTTAGTTTGCTATATGTGTGCAGGGAGTTCACCCTGAAGAAGAAGCAGTGACTATTTACAAAGTTAATTAAGGAAGCCTACAAATGTTATTTTAGTTGTAAAGTAGGTGATTAAGATAAGCTGGGCTCCACATGTATGTTGTGGAAGTTGTGTGGTTAATTTGTAGGCTTGGCTGAAAGGAACCAGACCCTACATGCCATTTGCTGTTCCAGTGATTTGGAGAGAGAGAGCCAACCAATCATTTTACTGACCATTATTTCTGCCTTACATAAGTTTCAGGATTTTCATCAAAAAATAAGTATATCCAAAAATAAGTGTATCCAAATGTTGCCTTGGCTTTGTGACCAGTTCCTCATTCTGTTGACTTGCCAGTACTGAAACACCTAACACCTGCAAACATTGAGGGTGGTGGTGGCGAAGAAACAGAGGAAATATCGGACACAGAACATGATTTTGGAATAACAAACAATGAACAACACTTAATTACTTAAGAGGAATTGAACGATCTTGTAAGAAATCTTAATCTTGCAAAGGATCACTCAGAACTGTTAGCATCACAGCTGCAGGGATGGAATCTCCTAACTGAAGGAACTAAGGTCACATATTTCAGACACTTTCAAAGCGAGTACATCAGTTATTTCAGTGAAGGTGATACTCTGACCTTTTGTACTAACATAGATAGGCTAATGAAGTATTATTGCATTGAACACATACACCATCTGAATGGAGACTTTTTATTGATTCATCAAAATCCAGTTTTAAAGCTTTTCTTCTTCACAATGGTGGCTTATATCCATCCATCCCAATAGCCCATTCAGTTACTATGAAGAAAACATACAAAAACATGAAAATAGTGCTGTCTAGAAGTGGTACATCTGTGCTAATCTTAAAGTCATTGCCATTTTGCTCAGGTTACAAATAGGATACACTAATTACTGTTGCATCCTATGTGAATGGGGCAGCAGGACCAGGAGTAATAATTTTGTTGTTAAACAGTGGCCTTTGCATACACATTTCACACCCGGAGAAAAGAATGTTAAACATCCACCATTGGTAGAGACAAAAAAAAATCCCTTTGCCACCACTTCACATCAAACTTGGACCATGAAAAACTTTGTGAAAGCAATGAATTGGAAGAAGCAGGGTTTCAGTATTTGAAACAAAAATTTCCAAAAATAAGTGACAATGTTAATGATAAGTGATAATGAACAATCCCAAATTTGAAAATAGTCCCAGGCTTGTTTTAAACCAAAAGGAATCTCATGCATGGGTTAGTTGCAGAAAACTTTTTGGGCAACCACAAATCTTTTCTTCTATGCTCAAAGCATATCATGACATGGGATGCAAGAAGTCTCTGAAAATATACTTTCTTAGGTTCCACATCTAGACATTTTTCCAAAATCTTGGGTCCATATGTGAAGAACATGATAAGAGGGTTCATCAGCAGATTATGAGGATGGAAGTGGAATCATGCTATGGTAGCTGATTACTGTTGGGGTCTGAAATAGGAAACATCAAATTCATCTGTTCATCTTATAAATGGGAGTCATTAGGACAGTCATTCTGATTGACTTTCATTCTACATGTATGATATTGATAATAGTGTTTATATCATAAAAATGTATAGACTTGTTTCTCAAAACCTATACATGATAGGAAAAAATTAAAAACATATTTGAAATCATCAGGATAAATTGAGTAAGAATCACATATAGCTGGAAAGGAAACAAAAGTCAGACTTTTATATATAAAATTCCATTTAATTATTAATATAATTAAATGGAATTTTATGTGACCATTTAAGCATTGATTTACAGGTAATTATGTAAAACATCTGAAAAGCTCTCTGCTCTCCCCCATTATGTATCTGACAAAATGCAAGAATGGCTGCCTTGTTTTAGGTTTGAGATAGTGTTTGAAATAAAAGAACAGGAATCACTTTAATATACTGACTTGTCTTACTTATTTTACATCAGTAATTATTTTTTGTCTAGCATTAATGACTGTTTATAAATGTTCTTTTAAGTATTCTAGTTTTCTTTTTTAAAGTTTACAATGATTAACTTATTTATTTTCAAAGGAAGAGATCTCTCATCAGGAATTAACAAAAACTTTAGCAAAAAACTGGAATAGCTTGTCAACAGAAGATAAAAAGGTATGATGCATGATATGTGATGCACTCATTTTAGAAAATTATCTTCACTGTTATTTTAATATTTATTATGATCAACTTCAAATTAAAAATACTTTTTTTTTAATCCACATTGTAGCCTGCAAGGATGTCTGTAAGTAAAATCATTAATACTTATTTATGCTTTTAGTACAGAATTAAGCCACAACTGCTATCCTGGGTTTCAGAGATATTTTGATGGAGTTGTTGAATGGGAGGGTAATCAGTTCATTTGCCATATTTTACTTCACTCGTTTATTCAATTTAATTGCAGTTTTATATGAATATTCAAATTACTTATCTATGGCAGAATTCTATATTTAAATATATGCTTAGTTTGTTTACATTATCCAGTGTAATAATTTGCAAAATGTAATTAAAAATAATTACAAATCAATATTTTTTTTTCCCACTCTTTTTAAAGGAGATAATTCTAAGATTTCCTTCCTACACTACAAATAGTCAAACTATTGTTCTGAAATAATTTTTTTTTCTTTTTCTTAGCTATTTTATTTGAATTGAAATGGTTGCAGTTGAATAGTCTGACTGTGTCTGTTGGGGAAAAAAGATTTCCCACTGTAAAGTTCATTTCAGTTTCAAAATGAATGCTACTGCTCCAAAATCTTTTCCCACTGGCACCCAGTCATATGTTTGAACATGTATGGAAAACACTGTTTCATATTTCAGGTCAAATATTGGGAACAAAAAGGACTTCTGTGGGTTCTCCCCTATCTCCAGCTCTGGCCAACCTCCACATGGAAAATTTCGAAATGAATGCTGTTAAAAACTATCACAAAAAACCAAAACCTTTATTGCATTACATTGATATTTTTATTATTTGGTCAGAAACAATGGATGACTTAATTCATTTTAAAGATTATCTGAACAGCTTGCATCCCAACATAAAATTCACTCTTGAACTAGAAGATTGCAAAAAATTACTGTTCCTGAATATCCTTTTTGAAGTAAATGAAGAAGAAAAAAAGTTGATCTCTTCGGTATACAGAAGTGGTCAATGTTGCTCTGTGAGTACAAAGTTAAAGTGGCTTTTTTTTTTTTGCCATCGTATAAAATTTCCAGGTTCTTACATTCACCAAAATCCCATAACTCCATGGTGGACTCTGGAAGTTAGGCAGTTAAGGAAAAGAAAGCATATCTAAAGTTTCTGGCAACATCATCCCATGAAAAAACTAGGCATTTAGGAGATTCGTTGCTCTTGTGGAATTTGCCGTGTATGGGGTCAGATAGAAAAGTTGGGGGTTATCCACATGTTTGAATACATAAAAAGACATCAAAAAAAGAATACAGCATAAATCAGGTTTGACATCCCATACAACTTACATAGACTATCAAGTAGTTTGGCAACAAACAAAAATTATTTTGTTTGTTGTTTAAGGAAGCCTCTGAAATGCTAAGGATCCCCACACAATGTAACAAAGATGAAGTCCTAATCCCATACCAAATTTGGTCCGCTTTCATTAGAAATCTATTATCGCAGACCTAGGATACAACACATGCCATTCTACAGAATGTGACATTCAGCTTTGTTTTTAATTATCTATTCTAGTTACTTCTTTGTATGCATCAGATGTGAAGTTCTCATAGCATACTGTGTGTAAGTAATTGTTTCTAGTCTTTTTCATGTATAACTTTTGTTAGTATCCCTGACAATGTAAGTCTGACAACTTGCAAAACTTGTAGGGTTATATTTGTTTATTAAACTCATTATTTATCTAAAAACATGTGGTCTCAAGAAGTGCTTAAGGGGCAAAGCTATAACTGAGAGGAGACCTCCATGCAGCCCCTAAAGGAATGTGGAGAACCGACCAGGGCTTCTGACCTAATGTCCAATCCTCACCTTCTTGTGGTGCACTCTGTTAGGTATCTACCTGGATACTGAACAAATGAGGATGGGCTGGCAATTTGGGATCTAGCCAACCAAATTGTATTCTTATTCGCTTAAACCAAAATAAAAAATGATGGTACAACATAACAGAATTTCATTTCAGCTGGGGCATCACCCAGTTAAACAAGTCCCCCCCATTGTTTTCAAATACAGATGAACAGCGAAAAGACAGCTACTGGAACAAATCCTAAAACCCACCTCAACTCAATATCACCAGAGTTTAAGATTGGTACTATCAGCATAAGAAGCTTGAATGGCAAAGAAATGGAGCTAGCTGAAGAATTAGATAAGTACCAGATCGACATAATAGGGGTGACTGAAACAAAAAAGACAAAAACTGGTGAGATCTTTCTGAGCAATCAATACAAAATGTTATATACAGGTAATGGCAATCAAGAAAAAGAAAGAGTAACCATAGTATTCAACACTAAATATGAGGCTAATCTTCTTGAATGGCAGGCAGTCTCAAGTAGAGTGATGTGGGCAGATATGAGAATGGGGGAACTGGACAATGAGACTTATTTGTGCCTATGGTCTCACAGAAGGTTCTACTGGAGGAATTTTTTGAGACTTTAGAGAAAGCACTGACACAATGAAAAATAAAAAGTTGGTTCTTGTTGGGGATCTAAATAGCAGTGTAGGAAATGATTGTCAGACATACAAAAATATATTGGGAAAATTTAAAGAAAAGAGCAAAGCTAATAATAATGGTAAATATCTGTTGGATTTCTGCTCAGGACATGGACTGGTTATTACTAACACAATGATCCAACATAAAAATGTGCACAAATTCACATGGAGAGAAGAGGCAAGGAATAAGAAAAGTCTCATTGACTATGTTATTGTTGATTCAGTGATGTTTTCTCCCTGGTGCAGGACACCAGAGTGTACAGAGAATTTGAAATTGGAAGTGATCACAATTTAGTCTTGAGCAGGATAAAATTGAATTTCACATTGAAAACAAGAACATGTAAAAAAGTTTTAAAGCGAATAAAAGTTGAGCAGCTCTCAGATGTGAACTGTAGACTAAAATACACAAAGATTATTGAAGAAAAAATGAAAGAGTTTGAAAACAGCAACCAGACTTTGTAGATTCAGTGGCAAGCCCTGAAGAAAACACTGATTGATTCAGCCAGAGAAGTACGTGGTGAGGTTGTCTGTAAGGATACAGAAATCAGAACTCCAAGGTGAACACAGGAAGTTAAAGATGCAGTAAAAGAAAAGAAGAAAGCATATCAAAAGTTCCTGGCAAATAAGTCAGCTTGTGCTCTTAGAGAATACAGAGACAAATGTAAGAAAGCTAAACAGTGTGTAAAACTAGCTAAACAAAAGTCATGGGAGGACTTTGGTAAGAACATAGAAAATAAATATCAAGAAGGTGGCAAGATATTCTGGAGGTTATTGAAGAAGCTCAGAAATGGAGGAAAGAGTACTGTAAAAGGAATTAGAGATGATAAAGGTGACATGAAATCAGGAGAAAAAGATATCCTTGAAGTATAAATGAACCAAGCAGTGATGACAGCACAGTGGTAAAAAACACTTACCAGGCATACAGTCAGGAATATATATATACTTGAAGTAGAAAAAGGCCATCAAAAGCATGAAATGTGGAAACAGCAGGAGTAGATGATCTTCGACCAGAAATGCTCAAGTATGAAGGTATAAAAGTCTTACAGTGGCTACACTGCATAGTTCAGAAGGCCTGGACAGAGGGACAAATTCCTGATGATTGGAGTAGAGCTCTAATAGTACCCATATATAAAAAGCGAAATAAAACTGAATGTGAGATTACAGCGGTATTTCGCTACTGAGTGTTCTTGGTAAGATATATGCAAGTATACTTGAGAAACGGTCGAGAAAAATTGTGGAAGAGAAGCTTGATGAAGAACAAGCTGGATTCAGGCCAAATAGAGGCTGTCAGGATCAGATCTTCACTTGACGACAAATAGTAGAGAAATCATGGGAATATAAAAGATCTGTATTTAAGTTTTGTCGATCTGGAAAAGGCGTATGACAAGGTGCCAAGAAAGAAGCTATTCAAAACGCTACAGTTATATGCTGTCAATGGGGCATTATATCAAGCAATACTTAGTCTTTATTTGAGTTGTAAGTCAGTAGTTAGAATTGAAGGAAGTACAGGAATGTGGTTTAATGTTAAATCTGGTGTGAAAAAAGGATGTACATTATCCCCTCTATTATTCATTATCTATATGGATTCATTATGAAGGAAAGTGGTATTAAACCTGATATCAAAATTGGACATGTTAATCTCAGCCCTTTGCTTTATGCGGTTGATCTTATACTTCTAAATAAATCCGCTACAGGTCTGCAAGATTCTCTGACTAAATTGAATAATTGTTGTAATAGATATGGTATGAAGGTCAGCATTTAAAAGACAAAGACAATGAAAATATCAACTGCATTATGAATGGAGAACCTATAGAACAAGTAAAACATTTAAGCTACTTAGGCATGATTTTTAGTGAAGATAGTATTAAATATGGAAATAGACAACAGAATCAACAAAGCTGGTATGGTAGGAAGTGAATAAATTTATATGGAATAAGATTGAAATTAGCCAACACACTAAATTATTTAAAATAAAGAGCCAAGAGGCTTCAACAAGTCAGCAGTTAGAATTGAAAGAAGTACATGAAGATGGTTTAATGTTAAATTTGGTGTCAGACAAGGATGTACATTATCCTCTCTGTTATTCATTATCTATATGGATCACATTATGAAGGAAAGTGGTATTAAATCTGATATCAAAATTGGACATATTAATCTCAGCTCTTTGCTTTATGCAGATGATCTTATTCTTCTAAATAAATCTGCTACAGGTCTGCAAGATTCTCTGACTAAATTGAATAATTGTTGTAATAGATATGGTACACTAAATTAGCTATATAACAAGACAGTGTTCAAACCAATTTTAACTTATGGATCTGAGAGCTGTGTCAGAAGTAAAACACTTGACCAAGGAATAGAGACTGCAGATATGAGAGTCCTGAGAAAGATTAGGGGCATGAACAGATGGCATCAATGGCAATATCATATTAAAAACGAGGATATATTTTAAAGAACTTGACATTATCAGTATCCAAGAATGCGTTAGCAGAGCTAATCTCAGGTGGTATGGTCACTTAAACCGAATGTGGGAGGAAAGATTAGCAAAACAAGTGTTCTCTGCCAGGTTGGCAGGAAAAAGACCCATAGGAAGACCAAGATATATGTAGATTGATACAGTAAAAAGTGCCTTAGAAGATAGAAATATAAGATCTGATAATGTTGGAGTCTTGACAGGTAACAGACTAATTTAAAGGAAAATTGTAGATATGAAGTTAGTAATGATGTAATTTATTCATGTAGTAGTATTATATCCTGTACACCCCTTGCAGGTATATATCAGGAATTTGATGATGATGAAATTATATTCATGTTTAATCCTTTATCTGAGTTATAGATGGCCAACAGCTGTCCTGCAGACCGCATGTGGCCCCTAACGTGATTTTGTGCGGTCTGCGGCAAGATATAAACTATATTACATTATATGTATTATCAATTTAACTATTAGTTTTGACTGCAGATTTTCTGCTTGATATACTAGTTATATTCATTATTTCTGATGACGGAAACAATTTATATTCTCAATACGGAATCAAAATTGCTTTAAAAATATTACTCAATTTATGAAATCTAATGCTTCTCTGTGCGAGTTGTAGTAGTGGTAGATTTCTATACGCTCCAGAGTAATGCATCATTGAAAGTCACTTGCTCTGCTCTCGTTACAGTGATCAGTTTCAGAGACTCAGTTTCACAGTTAACAGTGTTATTGTTCTTACTCGCCTTTCTAACAGACATCACACACTACATGAATGAACTCAATGTGAAGTTACAGGGATGTAACCAAACAATTTCAGATTTAGTTGGACACCTAGATGGGTTCATAAGTCGACTGAAGGTTTTTAAATTCACCCTAGCAGAGGAAACTTTGTACATTTCCCTTCCTGCAGGGAGTTGATGGAGGAGAGCCATGACATTGACTTAAAGTTTTCTGTGCCAATGTTAGACCAACTTTTGGAGCAATTCAGTAAGCGATTTTCTGACTTCGTTGACATGCAGCCACAACTGACATTAGTTAACAACCCAATGAAATGGGACATTTCAAAGCAGCATGACACTATTCAATTGGAGTTGTGTGACCTTCAAAGTGACCCCTTTTTCCAGTCAAGGGTGGAGATAGGCATTGACTTTTGGAAACTGGTACCAAAGGAAAAATATCTTGCATTGAGTGATTTCAACTTGAGAATTGCATATATGTTTGGAAGCACATACATATGTGAATGCACTTTCTCAACTATGAGGGAGGTTAAATCGTCACAAAGAAGCTGACTGACTGACTGATGACTACCTTCAGGATTTGTTAGAAATATCGTCATCATCTTTGAAAATCGACTTTGATGAACTTGTTGCCGCATGAACGCCCACAGTGTTCTCATTAAGTTGTGTTACAAGTAAAAAAACCAGAAATATGTAATAAAATTTAATTTAACAACTTATATTTAAATCAATCAAGTATTTTATATTCTCCCGGTAGGGATGATTTAACAAATATAGTAATTCAATACCTATAACTATTGCCTTGAAAAAATGCAGAGTTTATTTTTATTTAAGTTCTGTCTAAAAGTGTGCGGCCTGTGACTCTACCACTCATCGTATATTGGCCCTCATATAGAATGAAGTTGGCCATGCCTGATCTAAGTGATGTATCCAAGGAAACATATGACTTTTACATTTATTCAACCTTGGTTTCTGGGTCTGGTTTCCATTGATGAGATCTCAATAAAGGTTGAAACCAGTCTGGGTAATGGCACTTCCCATAATGCATAGCATTATACACATTCAAAAGGGGATGTTCTTTGCATTATGGGATACGAAGGCAATTGATGTGAAGCTATTTGCCTCTATATATAGAAGTAGCCTAGTTGTGAAGTTATTTCATGTGCAAACTTTGTTGCTTACACTTGGATAAAAGATAAACTATATAGCTCAGGAGACTTGTGGGTGTAGCATGGAATGAGGAGTTAGCTGGAAATGAGATCAATACAGCTTGGGGATTTTCAAGAACTATCTAGGTAGAAGCAATGTGTAAATGTATTGCAAGGGTCAGAAGGTTAAATAGGGTAGGTATGAAATGGATGAATAAAGAGATTAAGCATGCGATACAGAGAAAAAGGGCATTATGGAGGCAGCATAAGAGAAGTGGTAATAACCATTTCCATGAGTATTACAAAGACCAGGCAAGGCGGGTGACTTGGTTGGTAAGGGTAGCAAAAGTGAGGTATGAGAGCTAATGAAGTCAAAAACAATCCTAAGGAGTTCTTTCGATATGTAGCCAGCAAAAAAAAAAAAAAAAAGAATGATTATAGAAGGATGACATTTGGGGAAAATGGTATAAAGACAGGTGTGTGGAAGATATAGTGGAGATACTTAATGAGAAGTTCATAAATGTCTTTCAGTCTTGTGAATGTTACTTCATGGAGAGATTGAGAGCAGTTGATGATGGGGAGGAGAGACTGACTGTAAGTGAACCAGAGGTGTATGGGGAGTTGAGCAAACTAGATGTTAATAAGGCTGTGGGACTTGATAATATATCACCACGTATTCTGAAGGAATGTGTCAGGGAGTTGACACCTGCCTTGACATATTTTTTTTAATATGAGTCTTGCATTGGGTCAGGTTTTCCAAAGGAGTGGAAGGAGGGAAAGATTGTGCCACTTCATAAGGGAGATGATAGAACTCAAGCATCAAATTATAGGCCTATCTGTGTGTCAGGTGGTGTGGTTAAGTTGTTGGAGAAGCTAGAACTAGGATCCAGAATTGAATTGACAACAATGGTATTATCTTTGAGATAGCATGGATTTGCTAAAGGGAGGTCATGTTTTAGTAATCTACTTACTTATTACATAAGATGACTGCTTCCTTAGACAGAGGAGAGGGATACATAATAATATACTTCGATTTCGCAAAGGCTTTTGATAGATTACCACATGATCAGTTGACAGTCAAACTAGAGCAGATGGGGTTGGATATTAGATTAGTGCATTGGATTGAAGACTGGCTATCTGATAGGGTATCAACAAGTTGTGTATGGTGGAGCAATATCTAGGAAAAGGAAAGTTACTGGTGGTGTGCCTCAGGAGTCTGTTTTAGGGCCATTGCTGTTTAACTTGTATATTAATGATATTGGCGAAGATTTGGATGGAGATATTCAGTTGTTTGCAGATGATGCAAAGTTGGGATGAACCATGAAGAGTAGGGAAGATGTTGTGGCCTTATGAGAAGACTTGAATAAATTGAGTGATTGGGCACGGGAATGGGGATGCGAGTTCAATGTTGCAAAATGTAAGGTTTTAAAATTTGGGAAACAAAGATGGGATGCAGAATTTATGCTTGGTGAGAATATATTGTCGGAGGTGGAGGAAATAAAAGATCTTGGGGTAATAGTGGATAAGGATCTGAAATTTAGGGGACAGATTGCCAAAATTGTGAAGACGACATAAAGACTTCTGGGAATGATGTGGAGGACACTGACTTGTAGAAGTAGGGAGATTCTTGTCGATCTGAAATATGACAGAATTTCTCGCGCAATATCAGTTAATATTGGGAATTTTTCATGTGCATACTTCCAAATGACTT
The DNA here is from genome assembly GCF_054136105.1 of Typopeltis vanoorti. Taxonomy (NCBI): domain Eukaryota; kingdom Metazoa; phylum Arthropoda; class Arachnida; order Uropygi; family Thelyphonidae; genus Typopeltis; species Typopeltis vanoorti. Next base: position 78,092,861 of record NC_143569.1, on the reverse strand, counting down.
TATTGTTTATTGATTTTAAATGTAAACTATTTTGAATGTTTATTATCTCAAGTTCTACTTCAGCTTGGTTTATATCAAACAGTCCACTAATTTTATTTGAAATTTCTGTGATGTTCAAGTTTTCTTGAAATGGATTATTGATAAAAGATACAATCATTTCAGTTTTATTAAAATCTTTAAATCTTGAATTTATTTCTTCCTCAACTAATTCTATTTCATGAATAAATTCTTTTAAATCATAGAGAAGCATTTCTTGATTTTGTTCAAAAAACTTTAATAAATATGGGAGATATCTAAATTTGCGGTAATTTATATTTTTCTTTAATAAGAGTAAGTATTGTTGAAAAGTTTTTATTGAACTTAACATGTCAATTAAATTTTTATCTCTACCTTGTAACTCTAAATTTAAATTGCTTAATTTCGTACAGAAATCTACTAAATATAATAAGTGTAACAACCATCATTAATCCAGAGCAAAACTTGATCATCGTGCCAAAGTTTTCCATGCAGCAGACATGCACTTCTTTACAGCTGCCATTTTCAGAAAGCAAAAGCCATAGGAACAAATGAATAAAATTATAACAGTAAACACTACTGAAGAGAACACTTGTATCCACCTTGAAAAGATAATTTTTTTCATGCTGATATGAAAAAAGCCACACTATACACTATTTAAAACACTTTTCTTAGCACAGCTCAAATATACTGCTACATTATTCATAGCACCAGCAACACTTATGTTGATATATTTGTCATTTGTCCACATGGGGTTCAAATTACTAATATTTTCCTTAGCCACTTGAGGAAACAATATAAATTAATAAATTTCATGTATGAACTTGAACAGCAAGGTTTCTTCCTTTCTTGAACACTAGTTAAACATCTTTCATTAAGTGGTCTTTTTTTCATTTTTCAGAAACCAATGTACACCAGAACAATTATTCACATGTAAACTTGCACACCATCACCACACAGTCATGAACTTGGTAATTAACTCCTTATCAAAAAGACCATGATCAGTGAAAGAACCATCTACAAAGTCGTCCATGACTTATCCAAAAGAAACATGGGCTGTAGCAATCCCATACACCAAAGGGATTTCAGAAAAAAAAATTTGGAAAGATCTTTGAAAGTACAATCTCAGAGTGAGTTTTAACGGAGGTTTGAAAGTCACTCTGAGATTGTACTTTCAAAGACTTCCTTAGAAATTTCTTTTTTTCCTTAGAAATCCTCCTTTAGAAATTCTTCAGTTTTTCTAAAGGAGGATCTTTTTTACAGTTATCCCATTCAGTAGTCTAAGATCTGTTGCACTTTTTACATTGACTATATTGGCAAAACAGGAGATGCTATCCTAATTAGACAAGAGGAGTTCAAGAGCCATATCAAATATCTATCATCATCATCAAATTCCTGACATGTACCCTCAAGGGGTGTACAGGATATGATAGTACTACATGAAAAATTTACATCATTACTAACTTCCTATCTACAATTTTCCTCCAAATCAGTCTGTTACTTGTCAAGACTCCAATATTATCAGATCTTATATTTCTATCGTCTAAAGCACTTTGTACCATATTAATCCACCTATATCTTGGGCTTCCTTTGGGTCATTATCCTGCCAACATGGCAGAGAACATTTGTTTTGCTAATCTTTCCTCACCCATTCTGTTTAAGTGAGCATACCACCCGAGATTAGCTCTGCTAACACATTCCTGGATGCCAACAATGTCAAGTTCTTTTCTAATATCCTCGTTCTTAATATGATATTGCCATTGATGCTATCTGTTCATGCCTCTAATCTTTCTCAGGACTCTCATATCTGCGGTCTCTAGTCTTTGGTCAAGTGTTTTACTTCTGACCCAGCTCTCAGATACATATGTTAAAACTGGTTTGAACACTGTCTTGTATACAGCTAATTTAGTGTTCCGACTAATTTCTCTTTTATTCCATATGAATTTATTCAATTGACTTCCTACCATACTAGCTTTGTTGATTCTATTGTCTATTTCCATATTTAATTTACCATCTTCACAAAAAATCATGCCTAAGTAGCAGAAATGTTTTACTTGTTCCACATGTTCCCCATTCACAAGACAGTTGACATTTTCAACAATTCTACCTGTTTTCATTGTCTTTGTCTTTTTAATGCTGACCTTCATACCATATCTATTACAACAGTTATTCAATTTAGTCAGGGAATCTTGCAAACTTGTAGCGGATTTATTTAGAAGTATAACATCGTCCGCATAAAGCAAAGAGCTGACATTAACATGTCCAATTTTGATATCAGGTTTAATACCACTTTCCTTCATAATGTGATCCATATAGATAATGAATAACAGAGGGGATAATGTACATTCTTGTCTCACACCAGATTTAATATTAAACCATCTTCCTGTACTTCCTTCAATTCTAACTGCTGACTTACAACTCAAATAAAGACTAAGTATTGCTTGATATAATGCCCCATTGACAACATATAACTGTAGCGTATTGAATAGCTTCTCTCTCTCTTGGCACCTTGTCATATACCTTTTCCAGATCGACAAAACTTAAATACAGATCTCTGTTATATTCCCATGCTTTCTCAACTATTTGTCATAAAGTGAAGATCTGATCCTGACAGCCTCTATTTGGCCTGAATCCAGCTTGTTCTTCATCAAGCTTCTCTTCCACAATTTTTCTTGACCGTTTCTCAAGTATACTTGCATTTATCTTGCCAAGATCACTCAGTAGGGAAATACCTCTGTAATTCTTGCATTCACTTTTATTTCCCTTTTTATATATGGGTACTATTAGAGCTCTACTCCAATCATCGAGAATTCGTCCCTCTGTCCAGGCTTTCTGAACTATGCAGTGCAGCCACTGTAAGACTTTTATACAACCATACTTCAGCATTTCTGGTCGAATATCATCTACTCCTGCTGTTTCCACATTTCAAGCCTTTGATGGTTTTTTCTACTTCAAGTATGGATATGTATTCCTGGCTGTATACCTGTTGAGTGTTTTTTACCACTGTGCTGTCATTACTGCTTGTTTCATTTAGCAGTTTTTCGAAGTAATTACCCCATACTTCAAGGATATCTTTTCCTCCTGTTTTCATGTCACCTTTATCATCTCTAACTCCTTTTACAGTACTCTTACCTCCATTTCTAAGCTTCTTCAACAACCTCCAGAATATCTTACCACCTTCTTGATATTTATTTTCTTCTTGCCAAAGTCCTCCCATGACTTTTGTTTAACTAGTTTTACACAGTGTTTCACTTTCTTACATTTGTCTCTGTGTTTTCCAAGAGCAAAAGCTGACTTATTTGCCAGGAACTTTTGATATGCTTTCTTCTTTTCCTTCACTGTGTCTTTAACTTCGTGTGTCCACCATGGAGTTCTGATTTTTCTATCCTTGCAGACTACCTCACCACATGCCTGTCTGGCTGAATCAATCAGGGTAATCAGAATCAATTTTCTCCTTTCTTCAAGGTTTGCCACTGAATCTCCAAGGATTGGTTCCTGTTCTCAAACTCTTTCATTTTTTTTCTTCAATAAACTTTGTGTATTTTAGTCTACAGTTCACATCTGGGAGCTGCTCAACTTTTATTCGCTTTAAAACTTTCTTATATGTTCTTCTTTTCAATATGAAATTCAATTTTATCCTACTCAAGACTAAATTGTGATCACTTCCAATTTCAAATCCTCTGTACACTCTGGTGTCCTGCACCAGGGAGAAAACATCACTAACAACAATAACATAGTCAATGAGACTTTTCTTATTCCTTGCTTCTTCTCTCCGTGTGATATTTGTGCATATTTTTATGTTTGGAACATGGTGTTAGTAATAACTAGTCCATGTCCCGAGCAGAAATCCAACAGGTATTTGCCATTGTTATTAGCTTTGCTCTTTTCTCCAAATTTTCACAAAATATTTTTTTTATGTCTGACAATCATTTCCTACTCTGCTATTTAGATCCCCAACAAGGACCAACTTTTCCTTTTTGATTTTGCCAGTTGCTTTTTCTAAAGCATCAAAAAATTCTTCCACTTCTACCTTAGTAGAACCTTCTGTGGGAGGCACAAATAAGTCTCATTGTCCAATTCCCCATCCTGATATTAGCCCACATCACTCTACTTGAGACTGCCTGCCATTCAAGAAGATTAGCTCGTATTTTGTGTTGAATACTGTGGCTACTCTTTCTTTTCCTTGATTGTCATTTCCAGAATATAACATTTTATATTTAATGCTCAAAAAGATATACATAAATATACAAATATCTATGTTATGGTAAATTAGGTCTGTTTTACCATACCATGCCACTGATCATAGAACTGACAGGCAAGGAATCCACTCATTACATCATACCAAGTTTTATGTGATATGAATTTGGTTTGCTGTTGTCAGACTTCATCCTCCTCCACCATTGCTCCATAATTTTCCAATTCAGCAAATGTAATAACCAAAAAAAATGTGCCCTGAATAGCATAGGGATACCATTACGCTAGCAAATGCCTTCTTCAGTTGTATACACCACCACTGAAAGATTATTGAGTAATATCTTCCTTCCAGACATTCAGGACTTAAGACTTACCAAAGTGTCCCTGTTTTTCAGCTTCTTACCACCAATCAGCTCCAATCATCAAGTTGCTACATCAGTTGGAATGTGTTCAAGCCCTCAGTCACATAATCATAATTCTGCAAATTAACTCAGGATTGAATTATTTAAGTGATATATATATATAGTATATAGACACAAGGTTTGCTCATTTCTGTAGGTATTTAACTCAGGAATGAATTATTTAAGTGATATACAGTGTGTGACACATACACAAGAAAGTTTGCTAATTTCCTTGGGAAATTAGCAAATTTTCTACTACTACAAACTATTTCTTCAAAGTTTGATATAGTGAAATTCCTTTAGAACAGGGCTTTTTGCTATTTTAGTTAAAAGGAGCAAATCAATTATAATGTTTGCTAAGCTGTAAATGTATTTTATATTGACAATTTATTTGCTATTTTTAAAGTGTGCCAGTAATCATTCACCAAAGTGGACTTCATCTTCTTCTTTTCAGGCTTATAGGCTAAGTGGCTTGTTCCAGACTTAATTTCATATTTTTAAGGGTCTTCCTTCTTCTGCATTGAGTACCTTTTGGGTGATAATTTAGAATTTGTTTATGTATTCTACTTCTATTCATTCTCATTATGTGTTCTTTCATTTTTCTGTATAGCAAGTAACTGTTTCATTTAGGAAATCTGTAATTCTAAGTTTATTTCTGATTTTGCTACTTTTCATTTTATCCCTTATTATGACCCCTTCAGTTATGATCAAAAATTTCATTTCGAATGATTCATTTTTGTGGACTTCATTTATGAAAAAATTCAGACTTCAATTGATAGTAATTTAAATTTAGAAATTCTTATAAAACAGTGGTGTATATAATACCATTGCTAATATATAAATTAATTTGAAATGTATTTAAAGTAAATTATTGTCTGTTCTGCTAATCAGTTTTTGTTTTACTTTAGATTTATTATGATATGTATGAGAAAGAAAAAGAAAGGTATGATCAAGAAATGAAGGTCTATGCAAGCAAAGAAAGTGTTGGCGGTGATTAAGACTAGTGCAATTTTTTTTTTTTAACACTTGTATATTTCCCATTTTGTTGCACAATAAAATTAAGTTATGAAAGCTTTTTAATACTTCATCTAATTACACTTTTAAGATGAGTGCATGTTGCAGCATACATGATGTTATGGAAAGCCAATTAATAAACTACAAAATTTATATATATATATATATATTTATTTATTTATTTATTTTTCTTTTTTTCACTGTCTTTTTCAACAAATAACACTGAATATTAATTTCAAATTTCATGAAAAGAAGCCTTTATAGACCACTTTTGTAAAGTGTTCTATAAAGCTGGCCTGTTTGGCCAAGTAGTTAGCATATCCACTCTCCAACCAAAAGGCTGCAGGTTCGAATCCCGCCAAGAGCATGAATGTTTGTGATTGTCTGTGAAAATACTAGTGACGGCAGTCGATGGTAGATGGCATTGATGTAGCTGTGATTCGTTGTAGTTGGTGGAGACAGAGTTGTTGAGCAAGTGACTCATCCATAGACTCATCAAGACCCTCCCTTGATGTGATATTATGTGATACCTCCAGGGAGTCCATAGACTCCCTGGAGGTATCACATAATAATAATAATAATAATAATAATAATACTGACTTTATTACTATTATTATTATTACTATTATTACGTAACACCTCCAGGGAGTTCAGTGACTCATGGAGGAAGGGCACCTACTCTACAACCCTTCATCAACTACAACTAACCGCAACTACACGAACGCCATCTACTGCCTACCACCACCACTAGTATTTCCACAGACAATCACAAACATTCATGCCTACGGCTGGATTCGAACCTGCAGCCTTTTGGCTGGAGAGTGGATTCGCTAGCCACTCGGCCAACCAGGCCAAACACCTTTCTTTGGTAATTGTAAATAGGAATTTTGGTGGTTTGTAGAGGTCATAATCTTATCACCTTAGATGGATTTACTGTGGAAGGCTGATGTTAATAATAATAATGTTTGTTTTATTTTTGTTATTCCCTAAAAGTATCACTAAATATGTGAAAACATGCCTAGTTAATAAATTTTTACTGTTTCAAGAAAGCTTCTAAGGATGTGATATACTAAACTACTATGAGAGTTTAGTACAGGATATGGATAGGTAGCCTAGGATATGGACAGGTGCAGTCTTGGATAGTCTAGACACATTTATTGATGAATCACTATAAATTTAAAGTGAAACTAAAGTTTTTTCATACCTTAATCCAGTGGTTCTTAACCTTTTAGTAGTCATGGCCCCCTAAGTATCCTGAAATATTTTCGCTGGCCCCTATTTCTAGTAACATAATTAAACTTTTTTTTAAAAAAAAGAAAATAGTGGTTTTACTTACTGATTATAATAACAAAAAAAATCAGAAAACAGAAATCAACTTCACTTAAATATTACTGTAAAAACTTCATGAAATTTATTTGATTTAGGAAATCAAATAATATTCTTTGTTTGCTCATTTTATAAGAGGGTAAATTTTAAGAAATAACAAATCATTATTACAACACCGAAAGTTTCGAAAACTAATTGCACTCAATAGCACTTAACAACATTAAGTTCTATGCGTTCATACTAGTATTGTTTAAAACTTCAAAGAAACACTTCTATCAGAGGTTCACATGTCCAGTAGGCAGATGTCATGACTTGCAGTGTTGCAAGCAGCGAAAAGTCGACTTGTGGCACCGCCACAAAAGAAACTACTGCATTAAACTGCATAATTCAGATTACTAATACAAAATGATACAAGTTTGAAACAAAGTAAAATAAAGAGCAAAAAATAATTATTTTAAGAGATTTCAAAATTTTAGAAAGTAGAAACGTTCTATAAATTTTCCATGGCTCCCCGGTTAAGAATCACTGCCTTAATCAGTATAAATGCTTGGATCTGAAAACTACAGACTAACCAAAGAAATGAAGAATAGAAATTATAAAGTTCAACCCATCTGACATTCTTAAAATGCCAGGCAACACAGGCCATGTGTGCTCTGTAATTTAATCATGATTTCCTAGGCCACTGTATAGGGCATACTTAGAGATTGCTGGTAAGGAAAGAGTTTGAGAGCAGTTAAAATTATCTACGATTCTAGAAGGTATGCAAACAGTTTGAGATTGTTAATGAAAGCAAGTGTCTTGATATCATTTGAATCAGTGCATTTGGAAAGGAGTCATCAGAGAAAGTAGCTGACACAAAGAAAAAGGAACAGTTGGTCCTTCCAAAGCAGAGTAAGAATTGCATATCAGACATTCAGAAATGTTTTGAGAGGGTATTAAAAATAGTAAGCACCTGCTCTGTTCAGGACATGCACTTGTCATTACTAATGCGTTTTCAAAATAAAAATGTGCACAAATTCATGCGAAGAGAAGACAAGAAACAAGTCTGATTTTTTATGTTATTGTTGATAGAAATGTTGTCATACTGGTTCAGCATGCAAGAGTATAACAGGGAATTCAAATAGGAAGTGATTACCATTTGGTTATGAGCAGGATAAAATTGAATATCATATTGAAAAGAAAAGTATATATAACAAAGTTTTAAAAAGAATCAAAGCAGAGTCGCTTTCAGGGATGAACTGTAGACTCAAATATACAAATAATGTTTAAGAAAAAGTGAATGAGTTTGAAGATGAGAATTATTCAAACCTTGGAGATTCATTGGGAAAATCTGAAGAAAATAGTTATTGATTCAGCCAGAGAAACATGTGGTGAAGTTGTCTGATAGAAAAATCTGAACTCCATAGTGGATTCAGGAAGCTGAAGATGCAGTTAGCATGTGCTTCGAGAGAGAATAGAGATAAAACTAAGAAAGCAAAGCATTGGGTAAAACCACCTAAACAAAAGTCATGGGAAGACTTGGTTAAGAATATAAAAGATAATATCAGGAAGATGGCAGTGTTCTAGAGGCTATTGAAGCATAGAAATGGAGAACGAGAGCTGTAAAAGGAATCGGAGATGGTAAAGATGACATGAAAACTGAAATTTTCATATCAGAAAACTGACATGAAAACATTGATATTTTAGATGTCTGGAGTAATTACTGTGAAAGATTTCCAAATGAAACAAGCAGTGACAGCACAGTGGTAGAATATAGTCAAGAAGAATGCAATTAGGAATACATGTATCAATATGGGCATAGAAAAGGTCATTGAAACGTGGAAAGGTAGCTGTAGTAGAAGACGTTCTATTGGAAATGCTCAAATATAATCCAGATGACGAATAGAGCTCTCATAGTAAAATCTATAAAAAGGAAAGTAAAACTGACTGCTTTATTTTCCTTTTTAATAAAACTGAGCAGGTCTGAGCACTCCAGGTAAGATTTATATGAGCATACTTGAGAAAAGTCTAAGAAAAATTGTGGAAGTGAAACTCAGAAAGAACATGCTGGATCCAAGCCAAATGGAGGTTATTAGGATGAGATTTTCACTTTGAGACAAATAGTTGAGAAATCATTGTAATATAACAAGGATCTGTACATTTTGCACTTCTAGAAAAGATATATATGGTAAGGTGGCAAAAGAAAAGCTGTTCAGAATGTTACGATTATATGTGTAAATGTGATATTATATCAAGCAGTAGTCTATATTTGAGTTGTAAGTCATCAGTTAGAACTGAAGGAGGTACAGAAAGATGGTTTAATGGGTGCACATTATTTCCATTGTCATCCATCATCTGTATGGATCATATTATGAAGGAAAGTGTCATTAGGAGTGATGTCAATATTGGAGATATTTAACTCAGCTCTACTTTATACAGATGATATTATACTCCCAAACAAATCCAGTAGAATTCAGCAGAATTCTCTAACTAAATTGAATAACAGTGTAAAAAGTATGTAAATCAGCAGTGAAAAGCTAGACTATGAAATAGGAAGAACACTGAAAACATTAACGGCATCCTGATTGAAGAGCCTATAAAACAAGTAAAAATTACATCTATTTAAGTATAATTTTTAGTAAAGATGGGCAAACTAACTATGGAAATAGACAACAGAATTAGCATAGCTGGTATAATGGGGAGTTAACTGAGTAAATTTATATCGAATAAGAAAAAAATTAGGTTAAAAAAACGTGTTTTTTTCACTAAGATGGAAGGGAAAATACCCAGAGGAAGATGGTCTAAGTAGACCTATACAGTAAGAAGCGTCTTAGATATGGCCAAAACATAAGATTATGTATAATTAGATTACGGGGTGCTTAAGGGTCAAAGCTATATAACTAAGAGGAGACCTCCACATAGCCTATAAAGGAATGCAGAAAACCAACCAGGATTTCTGACCTAATGTCCAATCTTCACATCTCGTAGATACTTAACACCCTGTTGGGTATCTACCTGGATACTGAACGAACAAGGATGAGCTGACAATTTGGGATTTAGCCGACCAAATTGACTTCTTATTGGCTTAAACCAATATAGAAAATGATGGTACAACATGACAAAATTTCATGCCTGCTGGGGCGTTGCCCGGTTAAACAAGGCCCTTGTTCTTTTCACCTGGGAACCAGGGTGAACAGCAAAAAGTCACCTACTGGAACAAATCCTAAAACCCACCATAACTCAACATCACCAGAGTTAAAGATCGGTACTATCAACATAAGAAGTGAATGAATGAAAAAGAAATAGAGCTAGCTGAAGAATTAGATAAGTACAAGATTGACATAATAGGGATGACTGAAACAAAAAAGACAAAAATTGGTGAGATCTTTCTGAGCAATAAATACAAAATGTTATATTCAGGAAATGACAATCAAGAAAAAGAAGGAGTAGCTATAGTATTCAACACAAAATACGAGCTAATCTTCTTGAATGGCAGTCAGTCTCAAGTAGAGTGATGTGGGCAAATATCAGAATGGGAATTGGACAATGAGACTTATTTGTGCCTATGGTCCCACAGAAGGTTTTTTTTTGAAAAAGGAAAAGTTGGTCCTTGTTGGGGATCTAAATAGCAGAGTAGGAAATGATTGTCAGACATACAAAAATATTTTGGGGAAATTTGGAGAAAAGAGCAAAGCTAATAATAATGGAAAATACCTGTTGGATTTCTGCTCAGGACATGGACTAGTTATTACTAACACCATGTTCCAACATAAAAATGTGCACAAAATTTCTTCTCAGGACATGGAATAGTTATTACTAACACCATGTTCCAACATAAAAATGTGCACAAATTCACATGGAGAGAAGAAGCAAGGAATAAGAAAAGTCTCATTGACTATGTTATTGTTGATAGTGATGTTTTCTCCCTGGTGCAGGACACCAGAGTGTACAGAGGATTTGAAATTGGAAGCAATCACTATTTAGTATTGAGCAGGATAAAATTGAATTTCATATTGAAAAGAATAACATGTCAGAAAGTTTTAAAGTGAATAAAAGTTGAGCAGCTCTCAGATGTGAATTGTAGACTAAAATACACAAAGATTATTGAAGAAAAAATGAAAGAGTTTGAGAACAGGAACCAAACCTTGGAGATTCAGTGGGAAGTCTTGAAGAAAACCCTGATTGATTCAGCCAGAGAGGCATATGGTGAGGTTGTCTGCAAGGATAGAAAAATCAGAACTCCATGGTGGACACAGGAAGTTAAAAAGGCAGTGAAGGAAAAGAAGAAAGCATATCAAAAGTTCCTGGCAAATAAGTCAGTTTTTGCTCTTAGAGAATATAGAGACAAATGTAAGAAAGCTAAACACTGTGTAAAACTAGATAAACAAAAGTCATGGGAGGACTTTGGCAAGAACATAGAAAATAAATATCAAGAAGGTGATAAGATATTCTGGAGGTTGTTGAAGAAACTTAGAAATGGAGGAAAGAGTGCTGTAAAATGGGTTAGGGATGATAAAGGTGACATGAAAACAGGAGAAAAAGATATCCTTGAAGTATGGAGTAATTACTTTGAAAAATTGTTAAATGAAACAAGCAGTAATGACAGCACAGTGGTAAAAAACACTCAACAGGCATACAATCAGGAATACATATCCATTCTTGAAGTAGAAAAAGCTATCAAAGGCTTGAAATGAGGAAAGGCAGCAGGAGTAGATGATATTCGACCAGAAATGCTGCAGTATGGTGGTATAAAAGTCTTACAGTGGCTGCACTGCATAGTTCAGAAAGGCTGGACAGAGCGATGAATTCCCGATGATTGGAGTAGAGCTCTAATAGTACCCATATGTAAAAAGGGAAATAAAACTAAATGTGAGAATTACAGAAGTATTTCCCTACTGAGTGTTCCTGGCAAGATCTATGCAAGTATATTTGAGAAACCGCTGAGAAGTATTGTGGAAGAAAAGCTTGGTGAAGAGCAAGCTGGATTCAGGCCAAATAGAGGCTGTCAGGATCAGATCTTCACTTTATGACAAATAGTTGAGAAATCATGGGAATATAACAAAGATCTGTATTTAAGTTTTGTCGATCTGGAAAAGGCATATGACAAGGTGCCAAGAGAGAAGCTATTCAATACGCTACAGTTATATGGTGTCAATGGGGCATAATATCAAGCAATACTTAGTCTTTATTTGAGTAAGTCAGCAGTTAGAATTGAAGGAAGTACAGGAAGATGGTTTAATGTTAAATCTGGTGTGAGACAAGGATGTACATTATCCCCTCTATTATCTCTATTATTCATTATCTATATGGATCACATTATGAAGGAAAGTGGTATTAAACATGATATCAAAATTGGAGATGTTAATGTCAGCTCTTTGCTTTATGCAAACGATGTTGTACTTCTAAATAAATCCGCTACAAGTTTGCAAAATTCCCTTACTAAATTGAATAACTGTTGTAATAGATATGGTATGAAGGTCAGCATTAAAAAGACAAAGACAATGAAAATAGGTATAATTGTTGAAAATGTCAACTGTGTTGTGAACGGGGAACCTGTGGAACAAGTAAAACATTTCAGCTACTTAGGCAAGATTTTTAGTGAAGATGGCAAATTAAATACAGAAATAGACAACAGAATCAACAAAGCTGGTATGGTAGGCAGTCAATTGAATAAATTCAGATGGAATAAGAGAGAAATTAGTCGGAACACTAAATTAGCTGTATACAAGACAGTGTTGAAACCAGTTTTAACTTATGGATCTGAGAGCTGGGTCAGAAGTAAAACACTTGACCAAAGACTAGAGACCGCAGATATGAGAGTCCTGAGAAAGATTAGAGGCATGAACAGATGGCATCAATGGCAATATCATATTAAAAATGAGGATATTAGGAAAGAACTTGTCATTGTCAGCATTCAGGAATGCATTAGCAGAGGTAATCTCAGGTGGTATGGTCACTTAAACAGAATCGGAGTGGAAAGATTAGTAAAACAAGTGTTCTCTGCCGGTTTGGCAAGGAAAAGACCCAGAGGAAGATCAAGATGTAGGTAGATCGATAAAAAATGCCTTAGAAAATAGAAATATAAGATCTGATAATGTCGGAGTCTTGACAGGTAACAGACTGATTTGGAGGAAAATTATAGATAGGAAGTTAGTACTACATGAAAAATTACATCATTACTATCATATCCTGTACACCCCTAGAGGGTATATATCAGGAATTTGATGATGATGATAATTAGATTACGTATAATGGGAAGGGTCACTATCCAGACTGGCTTTGAACATATTGCATTATATTCATATTTGTAAATTTAGGGGACACGAAAACACGTGTTGAAGAGATTTTTTTTATTAATTACTAATAAAATAAAACCTGATGTTTCGACCCCTGTATCGAGGTCATCATCAGAAGAATACAAGTGTATACGGAACCAAGCTACATGCTCATACCCTGTATACTGGTAAACTAAATCTACGTAGTTAGTTAATCCTTTTCCCTAGACTGACCTCTAGTGATAAAAAAAAAATTAAAATAAAAAAATAAAATAAATAAATAAATACAACTACAATAAACTGCTAAAGTCCTAATGTATTAATATTCTTTTGGATAGTTCTGATTGTTATAATATGATTTCTTTCAGTTGCTGGTGAATGTTACAAACACTTCACCAGGTTGTCTTCTTGTGGTGGGATTTTTCTATCTAGTTTAGGTTGTTATACAGGTTGTAGATGGGCCTCCACATTCTTGAAATGGTTAGGCCATCATTTTTGGTTGAGATTTGGGTTGTGTTTGAACATTTCACATGACTCTTTAAATTTTCTCTCAAACCAGGTTTTAGTGCTTTGTAGGGACTTGGTATTTTTCTAATCAGTTCTGTGGTATGTTTGGAGTGCGTGGTCAGAAAGGCCGGTTTTACCAAAATGGAAGTATTTAATGTGTCGTTTGTGTTCGTCTTGTCTGATTGGGATAGTTCGCCCTGTTTCCCCTATGTATGGTATGTTGCATGTGCATTGTATTTTGTATACCCCTGGGTGGGCTAGGTCCCTCTTCCACACCTAGCCCACCCAGGGGTATACAAAATACAATGCACATGCAACATACCATACATAGGGGGAAATAGGGCGAACTATCCCAATCAGACAAGACGAACACAAACGACACATTAAATACTTCCATTTTGGTAAAACCGGCCTTTCTGACCACGCACTCCAAACATACCACAGAACTGATTAGAAAAATACCAAGTCCCTACAAAGCACTAAAACCTGGTTTGAGAGAAAATTTAAAGAGTCATGTGAAATGTTCAAACACAACCCAAATCTCAACCAAAAATAATTGCCTAACCATTTCAAGAATGTGGAGGTCCATCTACAACCTGTATAACAACCTAAACTAGATAGAAAAATTCCACCACAAGAAGACAACCTGGTGAAGTGTTTGTAACATTCACCAGCAACTGAAAGAAATCATATTATAACAATCAGAACTATCCAGAAGAATATTAATACATTAGGACTTTAGCAGTTTATTGTAGTTGTATTTATTTTATTTTTTATTTATTTATTTTTTTTTTTTATCACTAGAGATCAGGCTAGGGAAAAGGATTAACTAACTACGTAGATTTAGTTTACCGGTATACAGGGCATGAGCATGTAGCTTGGTTCCGTATACACTTGTATTCTTCTGATGATGACCTCGATACATTTTTTATTTATTTCGAAACGGCAAGTTTTATTTTATTAGTAATTAATAAAATAATCTGTTCAACAAGTGTGTTTTTGTGTCCCTAAATTTACAAATATGAGTGCTGATCACCGTGTAACCTTAAAAGAAAGAATATTGCATTATATACTTTCAAAAGGATGTGTGCTTTGCATTATGGGATACTAAGGCAATTGATGTGAAGTTATCATCCCTATATACAAGTAGCCTAGTCATGAAAATACTTCACATGCAAACTTTGTTTGCATGCGCATGGATAAATGATTAAATAATAGTATAATTTCATGACAACTTTAATTTAACTTGTAACCAAGTAAAAAAACTTGCTACAATTGGAAGCTTTGTAGCTCAGTGTAAGTGGTGTTTACGCTCCTGTACACTATAAACATGCAGAAAGAGCATCGTGAGTTCGATACTAGTGACTAGAGGAAATTTTTCTAAGCCTTTTCCAACTTGTTCCAAAGTTAATCAGTGTCTGGCATGGACAAACGGGTTTTTTCTCCCTGAAATTTGGGTTTTTTTATCACGTATACTTAAGAAAATTGACCGTAGAACCCATACATTTGCCAGCCTGGTTAGCCGAGTGGTTAGCATATCTGTTCTACTGCCAAAAGGCTGTGGATTCGAATCCCACCATGGGCATGGATGTTTGTGATTGTCTGTGAAAATACTAGTGGTGGTGGTGATGGGTAAATGGCATTGGTGTAGATCAGGAGTGTCAAACTGGCAATCCTCGGGCCGCATGTAGCCCCAAATCAATTTCTTGCAGCCCATGGGGAAAGATACAAAAAAAAGGATGGTTGCTTTTTATAATAAAACAGAAATATCGATTTAAAGATTCGATTTATTCGTTTTCATACGACATTTATAGTTACAATATGGATGCAACGACCTGCTATAATATAATTGCAATAATAAAAATTTATATCGCAATTTCAAAAATGTATCCAGACATTCCAAAACTGTAATCTTTCCGCTGCATTATTCATCAGCAGGTCCTGTGCTCTAAAGCATTGGAAATGAGTGGCATACTCAAGCCTGTGACAAATGCTGTGAACTTCATCCTATCCAGAGGCCTCAATCATTGCACAATTTCTTAAAGACTTGGAGAGTGAATTTAAAGGACTACCTTATTACACAGAGATTCATTGGTATATCTTGTCATAAAGTGTTAAAAAGCTTTTTTTTTTACTTTTAGAGGCGATCAAATTGTTCCTAGAAACTAAAAATCATGATGTTGCATTTCTTAACGATCAGACATGGGTACAAGATCTAGCATTCTTAGTTGATATTACAGGACATTTGAATGATTTAAATGTCAAACTTCAGGGGAAAGATCAGTTAATAATGCACATGTATGATGCACTGGCAAGTTTTAGATGTAAATTGGTTTTGTTTCAAAATCATTTAAAAGACAATATTCTAAATTACTTTTGTATGTGTGAACAGTTGAACAATAAGAATCAAAGTTTTACCTTTTCTCAATATTGTTCCAAAGCCGAAAAGTTTAAAGAAGAACTGGCAATTTAAAGATTTTAAGGAGCAATAAGTTTTCGCTTTTTACAGGTCCATTTTTCTTTAATTTCGAAAAAGCTCCTATTTGTATTCAAATGTAACTTATTGATTTCCAAAATGATTCCATTCTAAAAGAGAAATACCAAGAAGTCAGTGTTTCAAAAATATACACTTATTTAGGTCAAAAATATCCAGAAATAAAAAAGTTTGCTGCAAATATTCTATGATATTTTGGAAGCACCTATTTATGTGAACAATTATTCTCATGTATGAAAGGTAACAAAACAGTCCACAGATCAAGACTAACCAACGTCAATCTTTCTGCCATAATGAAGATCATATGCTCACAATCTTTGAGTCCAAATTTTAGCAAGCTGGTTAACGATAAACATTGTCAGTTGTCGGGAAAAAATAAAATACTACAATAAAATTACTATAATTATATTATGCAAGTATATATATATATATTTATTTTTTTTTATCCCAAAATATAGACATTCCCCCCTCAAAAAAAATATATGTTTTATTTCAACACAAACACGAAAAAATTCTAACTAATAGGAGGCTCTGTAAATTTTTGCGATTATTAATGAGACTTTATACTATTTTAGACTGTATAAATATTTGATTTGTTGAAATATTTTAATTTCAGTTTAATTTTGGTTTAAATGCTATATATTATTATTATTACATCACACCTCCAGGGAGTCCAAAGACTCATCGAGGGAGGGCATCTACTCTACAACTCCTTGTCTCACTACTCCACCAACCTTCATCATATAACACCAACGCCATCTACCGCCAACTACCACCACTAGTACTTTCACAGACAATCGCAAACATCCATGCCTACGGCGGCATTCGAACTCACAGCCTTTTGGCTGGAGGGCAGATATGCTAAGCACTTGGTTAACCATGCATTTGTAAATATTAATATAATAAAAAAATATTCTTTCTTTCTTTTTTTTTGGAGTTGTCATAATCATTATACTATTATTTTGTCTTGTAATGACTTAGAATTAAAGTTTCATTATTAATTTTCCAGTTTATTCTTACTCATTCTTTCATTTCTCTTTGAATCTAATTAGTGCGGCTTTTTTTTTTAGTCGAAAAAAATGTTTGCGGCCTGCTCAAGATACACTTTTATGGCAGATAGCTCGCAGTCCATTGAGTTTGACATTGCTGGTGTAGATGATGGTAGGTGCGGTTCATTGTAGTCAATGGATTGAGGTGGTGGAGGCAGTGAGTTGTAGAGTAGGTGTCCTCCCTCGACTCCTTGGAGGTGTCACGTAATAATAATAATAATAATATGCCTTGCGTTATGGGATACTAAGGCAATTGATGTGACGTCATTAGCCTCTATATACGAATTGCCTTGTAATAAAGTTACTTCATGTATAAACTTTGTTTGCTTACACTTGGATAAAGGATGAAACCAAGAATAAAATTTCTTGGCATCTTTAATTTATAATATAACCAAGTGGAAAAACTTTCACCCCCCCATAAATGGATCATTATTTAAGTTTGAAGCTCTTTATGTATGAATTTAAAGAAATCAAACTTCTTTTGAGAAAAATAAAGAGTTTTGTTAAACATTTAATTATATAAATATTAAATATTGACGATATTTATGAGTATATAATTAAAGAAAGAAAATTGATTAAGTCTAAAATATTATATTTTGTGTAATATATATTTACTAACAGAGGAAGATTTTAATCACATTATAGATAGAATCGCTTCAAATTTGTCCATGAAATGATTTGTTACTATGATAATGGACTACCCGTTGTCAAGTTATAATAACTGCTGATATAGAATTGGCCATTCCATGTGAAAAATTTAATTGGAGACAGAGTTTAAATAATTCTGTTAAATCTGGAGAAAAAAATATTTCTAACGAGAGCAATAACTACTTCTATATGAGTAAATAATAAAACAGTGTCTAGGTTAGTTAGAATATCTAATGAAAAAATGCTTAATAATTTCCTGGTTTCAGGTAAACAAGGAAATTATGGTATATCAAGAGAACAGCATTTTTTTTACTGTTCAACAATAATGCACCCTTTTGGAATTATGGAATTAGGAAAAAATCTTTTTTGATGAAATTTATGTTGATGTTTTTAATTTGTTTAATTTATTAATATTTAATAAGTCAAAAAATGTTTTAATGATTAAAAAAAAAAAGTTGATACTTCTATTACTAAGATGAATTCTCAACTTGGTTATAAATAAACCTTCTGCAGAAAAGGCTCTTTCTAATTCAACAAAATTTGCATAATGGTTTACAGTGCATTAAATAATTGCAGTATTTGAAAGTTCTGTTCCCAATTATCTCAAATAATAGCAATTTTTGCTTCAGATGCTTAACTTCTGAGTCTGACTAGCCTTTTGCCATAGTAATGCAGAACTACACTTTTACATTTTGCACTTTCTTCACTGCAGTCTTAATAAAGAAGGAACTGTTGATATGGCTTTTGAACTGAAGGTTGTAATTTTTAAGGAAAACTTGAATGAGTGGGACGTTTGAAAACACAGAGATAGATTGAATGAAAAAGAGATCAGAAATTGGTTTGGTTTTCTTGGAAAGCAAAGTAATCTAATGTGAACAAATATTAAAAAGTTGTTCATGTTCTTGGGCTTGAGGGAAAGTGGAGGAATGATGGCAGCCAGTGCAGCAGAACAGTGTCTGAAAATGCCTATAGTAGTAGAAGAAGAAAAGAAACACAAGGTGAAAACAAAATGTCTATGATAAAGTGACTAGAAAGAGGTTTGCAAATTAATCAGATCCTTTCCTTCTGCAGAGCAAGCATTTTTAGAGAGATTTTTGCTGCACCACCACCACCACCCCATCTCAACAGTATGGTATCCTCAAAACACTTATACGCAGAACCAGGGCTATTTGTTCACATGACAGTCATTGAAGCTTAGGTACCTTTGCAACACTTTTAGCAAATTTCTACAACCCAACTTGCTACAAATTTCTATAGAATACTACATCCAAAAATATAAGATCGTGCAAAACCATTCCCATCTCTTATATTCAGGGTGCATTAGAAAAGACAGCTAAAGTGCCCTGCAAATATGCCACTTTGAAACCACTCATTCAGCCAGCTATCTTCATCTGTTCTAAAGATTAGTTTCATCCTTTTGCATATTCTGGAGTGTATAAAGTTCCTTGTGCCTGCAGTTTAGCTTACTTTGGACAGACTGATAAATCACTAAACATCCTTCTTTAAGAACAAAAATTTCATCTGCAATCATCTGTACGACAAGTCGAGACTGGCAGACCACATTCTGGCCACTCCATTTAGGATTAAATGGAATAAGATATTGGTATTACATAGAAGTTGCTTTAGATCTGAGAGATTATTTTTAGAATCAGCAATAACTATTATTGCACAGGCACCTCCATGGAGTCGTGAGACCCAAACTATCAACACAATATCTATCATACCCATCTCTTTGAAACTGTTAATGGACACAGCACTTACAACTGACTCAGGCAACACATTCCATTCATTCTCCAAGCAAAAAAATCTAGTCCTCATGCCTTGCTAACTACACTCTTATCCAACTTCCAGGGATGACCTCTTATTCTGCTACCTCTAGCCAAGTGTTGAAACATTTCCCCTTCATCAATCCTATAAAAGCCTTTAAGTAACTTAAATGTTTCTATCATATCCCCCCCCTTTTTTTTGCCTATCAACCGACTTTTGTATTCCACGAACCCTCAATCTATCCTTTTTATGGAGCATTCCACAGACCACTTGCCCACTCGTCTATGGATCCCCTCCACCACTTCCTCATCCTCAAGAAACCTAGGTGACCTGAGCAATCTAATCCAAGTGTGGTCGTATCAAGGCTTTATAGCAGTGATTCTCAACCTATGGGACATGCCCCTTTTTTGAGGGGTGGGGGGCAGAAAATACCTGAGGAGGGGGGGGAGGCTAAGAAAGTGGGAAATCAATGGAAAAACTACTTTATTGAAACAAAAGTATTTCATGAAACTATTTATTGACACAAAAACAATATAAAAACATAAAATACACTGAAAATAAAATAAATGTATAAAATCCACTGTATTGAATAAACTAGTTATGCTTATGGGAACATATTAGTATTGCAAAATATGAGCAACTAATTAAAACTAAACAATAACAATGAATTTGTTTATTGAAACAAAAGTATTTCATGAAACTATTTATTGACACAAAAACAATATAAAAACATAAAATACACTGAAAATAAAATAAATGTATAAAATCCACTGTATTGAATAAACTAGTTATGCTTATGGGAACATATTAGTATTGCAAAATATGAGCAACTAATTAAAACTAAACAATAACAATGAATCTAAAAATTAATGGCTTCCTTGGGCCTGTGTTGTGGAGCAAAGCTTTTCATATGATGGTGATACATTGGAATTTGACACTCTTAGTTTTCTTTCTATATTTAACTGAGATCTATATTTTGTTTTTAAGGCAGCCACTGCAGAAAACCCAATTTCACAAAGATAAGATGTTGGAAATGGCAAACGTGCACGAAAAGCTCTTGACTTCAGTGCAGAAAATTCATCAACACCAGTCCAAAATTCAAACAGCAATTTAGGTGCAAATTGTCTTTTGATTTTGTCGCTTGACGTCCTCTTCTTCCATTGAGAAACCTTCAGGAGTAATTTGAAATGGGTTTCTAACCCACTTGTACATTGCCATAATGTTGTCGTCGGTTATAAATTAGTTTCTAAAAGTCTTCATCAACATTGTTAAATGACTTTTAATAGTTGCAAATAAAACTTTGATGTGTTGCTCTTCTGCCTTGTAGGTTTTGATAAATTCATCCACATTTGCAAACATTTCTAATTTTTGTTGCTTTACCTTTTTGTTCCATAACTCTAGTTTTTTACAAAAAAGCATTAACTTTGTCACTCATCTCTAAGATATGTGTATTTTTTTCCTTGGAGTTGCAGGTTTAATATATTTAGTTTCTCGAATATGTCCACCAAGTAGCTCAATTTCATTACAAATAAGTGGTCTCTAAACTTCTCTGTGTCTTCGTGAATTTCCTCTTCCAAGAAGATTGCTATTTCGTCTCTTAATTCATAAACACATTGTAAACATTTTCCCTGTGATAACCATCTTGTCTTGCAGTAAAATAGTAACGCTGAATGTTCTGCTCCAGCCATGTCTTTGCAAAGTTCAGAAAACTATCTTGATTTTAAGAGTCTCATTTTTATATAATTCACCACGATTATAGCTATTGTTAATACAATGTTTAGACCAGGACTCATTTTCTTTGCAGCAAGAGCTTCTCTATGAATCATGCAATGTGTCCAAATACATTGTGGGGATTTTTCCCTCACAAGGGCTTGTAAACTTTTAAACCTTCCAGACATAACCCAAGCACCCTCGATGCAAATTCCAACACGATTTTTCCACTGTATATTTGCCTTGCATATAAAATTGTCCAATAATATGAGCCACAATTCAGGTGCTGTGGCTCTTCTTTCTATTGGTTTACAAAACAATAACTCTTCAACTGCTGATAATCCATCACAAAATCGAACATAAGCAATTAAATGACACTCCTTGTTGCTATCTGTTGTCTCATGAAACTAAATTGAAAATAATTGGTCACAAAGCTTCCACAAAAGTTGTTGCTTACATACCACCAATTCACCAATCAACAGTATCATTTGATACGTTGATTGGTGAGTTGGTGGTATGCAAGTAGTAGAACTGTAGTTGTTTAGTAAAACATTCTTCAAGCATAGTTTCCACAATATCAATCGCAGCTAGCAGAATTAGGTCTTCTCCGATAGTGTGGGGCTTTTTGCACCTGGCATATTTTATATGCAACTTTGTAAGAAGGCTAGTAAAGCCTTTTTCATGCCAGATTACTAGTCTGTATGAAAAAGGCTAGTAAAGCCTTTTTCATACAGACAAAGCTTTTTTAATGCTAGATTTTTGCTTTTCAAAACGTTTCAGTTTTACAGCAAAGACCTCTCGAGATTTGTTAACATACTCCTTATGAAGTGTTTCTAAATGTTTTAAGTTTATTTAAATTAAGGGGATATTAAATCCCACATTGTTTTAAAACCGAATAAGAAACTCAAAGATCGGAATCAAAGAGTTTCATGCCGAATATAAGTAACTATAAACTAGTCGCCAATACGTTTATAGTTACTATATTCGTCATGAAACTCTGATTCCGATCTTTGAGTTTCTTATTCGGTTTTAAAACAATGTGGGATTTAATATCCCCTTAATTTAAATAATGTTTTACATCGCCGAAATGAAGCCTATTGGCTCTTTACTTTAAATAATTTATGGGTGCACCTTTTTGACAACTCGTATAGCAGAGTATATAAGTTCTTTTCTCTATACCCTTAGTATTATACTTTGGTCTAGCTACTCACTGATGAGATCTCAATAAAGATCGAAACCGGTCTGGGTAGTGACCTCCCACCATAATGTATAACATCATACATCTCCTAAGAGATGGGTTTTACATTATGGAAAATACTAAGAATAGCGATCAGAACTTTTTCCACCTTTGCAACGAGTTGCCCTAGTTTGTACTATGTACTTGAACCATGTGCTTTAGCTTACGCTAGTAGTCACTGATACGTTTATAGTTACTATATTCGGCATGAAACTCTTTGATTCCAATCTTTGAGTTTCTTATTCGGTTTTAAAACAATGTGGGATTTAATATCCCTTTAATTTAAATAATGTTTTACATCACCGAAATGAAGTCTATTGGCTCTTTACTTTAAATAATGTCTTAAGTTTATTTGATTTTATGCTAACAGCTGCCAAAATTGTTGAACTAACAGTGGTCTTTCTTCATCATTTACTTCAGTCTTTGTAAAATCAAAATCTAAATATTCTTCTGCATATTTTCTTGATTTTAATTTCAGAGTGATCCTGAATTTGTTGATCGATGCTCCACAGTTGTCAGATGGCCGCGTACATCTAGTTAAAAATTTATCCATTTTTCTATACTAGAAATGGTTGTTTTTATACCATGTATCACAGTCGTTGCGAAAAGGAGTAAAATAGCACTGACCATCGACTTCTCACTGTTGCAGTGTTACTGCCATCTTGCCATTTCAAGACTTATTTATACTCACAGAAACATTTCCAGAACATTCGAGACTTCCTGTGATGAAATTGAGAATGTTTCCGAAAGGCTCATATGATTCAACGGTCTGTGCAGTGATGCTAGATCTATACAATTTTTAAAGGATTTGATGACGTATTTACATTTGTATGAATATTTAAAATTTTTAATTAATTCTTAGTTGTTGTTTTTTTTTGCTAGCTTTTATGGGTTTTGTCCGTGTCTCAACACAAGAATTGCAAGGGGGAAGGTGGGGGGCACCAAAAACTAATATTTAAAAATGGGGCACACGTGAAAGGCTGAGAAACACTACTTTATAGAGAGGAATGATAACTCCCTTATCTCTGCTTGTTAGTTTTTCAATAACTGAGTAATCCTGTGAGCTACCCTGGATATTTTAGCAATATGCTCTTTAAACTTCAATTCTCCATTTACTGCTGTCTCCAAATCCCTGGTTTCAGTTTCCTGGAGTTCAGATCCCTCAATGTGGTGCACAGCTTGTCAGTGGCGCACCCAGAGAGGGGGGGGCCAAGAGGCCCGGGCACCCCCCAAAGAAAAGGAAAAAACACTAGAAAAATTTCCAAAAATCTTTTCCTAATTAAAATTAATTTTTTTTATTTATGTTGTGTGCTACTTATGAATTAGCGATCACTGCTGATGCTCAGTTATAGAGTGTATGCGATGTGTAGTGTGTATTTGCAAAACGTCTACTCAACTCGCCCCCCCCCCCCCAAAAGTTAAATCCTGAGCGCTTGGCCCCCTCCAAGATTAAATCCTGAGTGCGCCACTGCAGCTTGTAATCTCAGTTTCCTGGAGTTCAGATCCCTCAATGTGGTACACAGCTTGTAATCCTCCAAAATGCACAACCTCACACTTTTCCACATTAAATTAACATCCATTATGTTTTGTGCATACTTTTTCCCAAAGAAAAGGAAAAAACACTAGAAAAATTTCCAAAAATCTTTTCCTAATTAAAATTAATTTTTTTTATTTATGTTGTGTGCTACTTATGAATTAGCGATCACTGCTGATGCTCAGTTATAGAGCGTATGCGATGTGTAGTGTGTATTTGCAAAACGTCTACTCAACTCGCCCCCCCCCCCCCAAAGGTTAAATCCTGAGTGCTTGGCCCCCTCCAAGATTAAATCCTGAGTGTGCCACTGCAGCTTGTAATCTCAGTTTCCTGGAGTTCAGATCCCTCAATGTGGTACACAGCTTGTAATCCTCCAAAATGCATAACCTCACACTTTTCCACATTAAATTAACATCCATTATGTTTTGTGCATACTGTCAGCCATTTCAAAACATCCTGCAAGCTCTCTAAATCACCTTGATTAAGTATTATTCTACCCAACTTTGCATCATCAGCAAACAATTGAATATTTCCCTTCTAATTATTTCCTATATCATTTGTGTACAAATTAAACAGCAGTGGTCCAAGCACATAAGCCTGTGGCACACTACTAGTCACCTGTCCTCTCCTGGATTCTATTTCTCCATATACTACTTTTTGGTATCTGTCCATCAGCCACCCATTTATCCATATCACCAGTTTCATATCCATCCCCATTTGTTGTAGTTTGCATAATAGAGTTCCATGTGCTTTCTTTTCAAATGCCTTTGCAAAATCCAGCAATATCACGTTGTAGCAATTCCCTGTATCCAAACACTCCCCCAACCTCAACAAATATGACTACATTAATCTGAATTGTTTCTGCAGTCTGCAGAGATGTAGTTGAGTGTTTGTCATAGTTGTAATTTTTTTGATCTGAAGATGCCGGATAGAAAAACCAGTAAAATATTAGCAAGTTCAATAAATTAATTTTTATTTTTTATTTTGTGTATTTTATACCATGAAGCGCAATTATTAATTTCATATATATTGTGAAACAATAATAATATAAAGGTGGCCAAGAATTAATGTAAATTATTTACTTCACATGTGAGCAACATTAGGGCTTACTCTTGTTGATATCACAGCAGTAGTAGGTATACCATCAATAAATCATTTAGAGAGGAGGGATTAATTTATGACTCCATCATGCTGATTGGGATCATTTGACTAAACCTGCACATTCACATGACGAAGTGCTTGTTGATATAACAGCTACAATTTCTAGCAGGTTTTAACACCCCAACTGGCTAAGATGTCTATAGGCAGCCAGCATATGATTCTGGATGCATATAGACTGGATATGATTCTGTAACATCTATTCAATAACATGGATAAGAAGTGCAATTTAGTCTCACTATTTCATCCACCATGGCCAGTAGAGAGGTTAAGAGAAATGAAAACCTGTCCTTATTACTCACTGTTCATTCAGAGATTTTGTGTGTTTAAATAATTTCTATACAATAGTGAACCCATACCACTCCACAAATTTATTGGAACTGTTTCATTTAACCAAAATCTTAATTTCTCATCATCAAATTCCTGATATGTACTCTCAAGAGATGTACAAGATATTATGATAGCACTACATGAAAAATTTACATTATTAATTTACTGTTTGGTCTTCCTCTGGGTCTTTTTCAGCTGTCCTGTCAAAACACACACACACACACGTTTTGATAAGTGTTTTTTTTTTCTTTCTCAATTTTTATCTTCCATAAATCTTCCAGATCTTCAGGCTAGATAAATATATCAACCAAGATAGCTTTAGCAGTTTCTGATTGTATTCACCTGATAATTTTATTGAATATATTATTCCTTCATCTACAGTGTTTGTTTGTTTGTTTTTTTTTCATTTGATCTGAATAGCTGTCTGCAAGCATTACCTGAATACTATTGCATTCATCCAGATTATTTACATGACAAAATTTCCACTCAAAATGTTGTAGAGTTTCTCTCAGGTATTGGAGAGATTACAACAGGGTACTATCCATATTTTGTTAGCCTAAGTAGCTTTTGAAAAATCAGTGATATTTACTTCAGTAAAGTCAGTGCTTGCCTGGTTGGCCGAGTGGTTAGCGTATCCGCTCTCCAGCCAAAAGGCTGTGGGTTTGAATCTCACCATGGGCATGGATGTTTGTGATTGTCTGTGAAAATACTGGTGATGGTAGGTGGTAGATGACGTTGGCGTAAATTACAATTGTAGTTGAAGAATTGGATGGAGACAGAATTGTAGAGTAGGTGCCCTTCCTCGATGAGTTTTTGGACTCCTTGGAGGTGTCACGTAATAATAATAATAATAAGGTAAAAAAAAAAATTAGAAAATGAATTCTCATTGTTTCATTTTCTTTAACAAGTATAATCAGTGTCCCCATTCTTTTAGATACTTACTTCACAGAATGCAGATACTCGCATTGGTAAGATGTCTTGCAGAAAGGGTGGATTTTTGTTTGTAACATGGCTGATACCTTCCAATTGTTTCTTTTTTTTTTTTTGGCAAATGCTGGTAAAAGGTGTACATATATTTTTTCATCACCATTTCAATTGACACGATTTCAGCTATAAAAAAAAATGTCTTTAATGGAATTCAAAACAACCAGGTTCAAATTACGTGCAACAGTGTTGACATAAGATCTCATGTCACTAATTTTGCCACTAGGCCATTGTTTTTAGTCAGTATTTTACATGCTCCATTTGTTATAGTATCTGCTAACCAATTACCATTATTCCATGGGAAGAAAACTGAAAAGTTATTCATTTCACTCTGTAATGTATCAAAAGTACCCTGGCACTGTTGTGTTTTGGAGAGGAATTTTGGAAATAAATGTCCCTTCAGTTTCCAGATTTTATCTATATAATGGACCACTGCCTCATTTTAAATATAGTCGAGTCTCCATATTTGCAGTACTTGTGTTAGCATGTCCCTCAAAATTCCATACTCTCTCCCAAGTAGCCACAGATGTTTACTACATATGTCTAAACAATTATGCAACCATTTACAATTAATGGAAAAATATTTAAATGGCTTTGTGTTTTACAATAATGAGTAACATTTTAGACCCATGTTTCAAAATATTCTATCAAAATTTTATTGCATAGAACAAGGCATGAGCTTCATTGCACAAATAATGTTGGTGTCATGTTCATTGAAGTCCACAAGGCATTTGGTATCAATGTCTGTGCTAGGTCTTCGATGTTGAACTTCTCTTAGTGTGGTTCATCCTCAGAATTGAAACAAATAAGCTCCTTGAATTCATCTGTTAGTGCTGTGGCATATCCATCAGTTAAATCATTGATATCCTCCTCTAAGTCAATGAAACCCACACACCTTTATTCTCCTGGCCAACTCTTTTATTTCTGCAATGGTTTCCTTGAACTATTTTTCTGGACTGAAGTCATACACAATCCTAGGCCATATGTCCTTCCAACAGGCTTGTCCTTGATGTATGACATTTTTTTTTTATTATTATTATTAAGAGGAGACTGTCATCTATGGAGAAGATCTTCCAAAACAATAATGTTGAGGTTATCATCACTATCTATGGCCTCAATGATTTGGTCCATACACCACCTTATGTAGTTGGCCTTAAAGACCTTGATTACCCCAAGCCAAGTGGCTGAATAAGGGAGGTAGTGTTAGGGGAAAAGAAAGACCACCTCCGTGTCTTCATTTCCAGTCTTGTGTATCACTTGTCCTAGGGCATTGTCCAGCATGAAAAGGACTTTAAATGGAAGCCAATTTTTTTAATTATTCGTGACAACTCCAAGGAGTCCGAAGACTCATAACGGGAGGACACCCAATACACATCTGTCTCCACCACTACACTGAATCTCTACTACCAATCATCTCCATCAACGCCATCTACTGCCCACCATCACGACTAGTATTTTTGTCTGTAAATTCCATGTATTCTGAAGGACCAATTTGTCTGTATGCAGGATGAAAACCCGATTTTCCGGGAGAAAAAACCCTGCTACCTCCGTGTGAGATCGGCTAACTCACCTTCGATTGAAAAAGTCCACATAAAGATTCCTCCCGTCACGATGAGAATCGAACTCAGGCCTATTCCAATCAATGGGCACAATGTACTGTCATTCTTCCAATTACGCTCTGGAGGCGCTTTTCTTCCAAGTATTCCTTGATTTCAGAGATTAAGCAGTGGTGGAACCAGTTCAAGATGTTCTTTGTCAACCAAGCTTTTATGCTCCACATCCAGTGCACAGGCAGTGTATTCTTGTTGCATTCTATAAGGATTCTGTGCACAGCAAATTATGCCAGTCTTTGTCATGTCATATGGCCTACTGCAAACTAGCAGTGTAACCCGATCTCATGCCACCTTGAATCCTAGGACCTAATCAATAATCCATGTTCAACATCTATATGGGTACATTGAGGCATCTCTTTGAGAATAATGCCAGAAAAACTGTTCAGGTTGATATTCCTTCTCAATAAGCTTCTTCAGTTGTACAGGGTAGACCTTTGCAGCCTTGTGAACTGCTGAAGCAGATTCATCAATAATCTTTATATTATAGAGTGAATAATGTTATTTGAATTTCTACAACAAACCTTTCCTAGCAAAGCTGTTTCTGCAGTGCTGCTACTGGGAAAGGGGTTTGCTGCTTAAATCTGCTGTAAAGAATGAGGGCTTAGCTGAAAATATACCAATACTCAGAAGCAAGTTTTTCATGAGCTTGTCTCTGATCCAAATGAAGTGCATTCTCCATTTTTAACATCACCTTATCACTTACATAACCTTTGTATTTACAACGGTAAGAATTTTACCAGTTTTCATTGTCCCTCTGATCTCAATTCCTTTCCTTACATATTGTACAGTACTTTAGTTGATACTAAAAATGCGATCTAAGGCAGTGTATGTGAGCCCTTTTCTACATGAAAAAGGGCTCAAATAATTAATCCATATTTTCTTTTGTCCTTTTAGGTTTGTATGTCACTAGATTCACTTCGTAGGGAACTCATGGGTACTCACATAGGCAACCTAATATTTTAAGTACAATTAACCTAACACATACAAACACTCAACGGTTACAAGCTACGCTCCAGATTCGTACACCTTCCACCCACTTATGGAAGGCGTGCGATTTCGCGCCAATGGTAAAATAAATATCCTGCAAATATGAAGATCTTGTTTCACCATCCAATGCCTGTGTAGCTCAGTGGATGGGGCGTTTGCATACCACGGCGCTTGGTCACACGAAGGAAGACTTGGTTTCGAGTCTAGTCGGCGACTAGAGGAAATTTTTCTAAGCCTTTTTTTCGGCCGGTTCCCGAGTTAGTCGATCTCTTGCACAGGCAAGCGGGTTTTTCGTCCCGTAAACTCAAGAAAATCGCCCGTAGAACCCACATTATTTCAAACATTTAATATGAGTGTTATTTAAGGTAGGGACCACGATATGACGGCAACTGTAGAGCCATCTCTTTTCACTGCGTGCTGCTTAATTAGTGATAGCCTAGGGCCAGCTATCTCTGATTGGGTACCAGTAGAGATTGAACTGCCCACTCAGTCTCCAAAAAGTTAGATAGGGCTAAAAACGGCCTCGCCTACTCCCTGTATATACGGGAATAAAAAGGTGTCGCTGATTTTGTTTTTTTTTTTTCAATATTGGAATACAGTGAGTTGGCATAATAAACTATAAAAACAGGGAAAAACTCGCGTAATTTGTAGAATTTTCGCCTAAGTTTCATAGGCATCGTCTGTACCCAATTACAGAATGGCAATATCAGAAAAATTCTAAAAAGCACCATGCTAGTAGCCAATGCAAAACTAAAACAGTCAATATGTAAGCAAAGGTTTTTTTCTGTGGGTAAGCAGTTCTGGAGATAGTTTTCGGTATTGAGACAACATGTTTATTAAACACTAAAAAATAAAAGAATAAAAAACCTGGCAGGTTTCGTTCGTCGTAAGACTTGCATCATCAGGGATAATGGTGTATAAAAGTTTAACAAAACCAAAGATTAATTAATAGTCCATTGGATGTTTTTTTGACTTCACAACTGTTCATTAATTGAGAACCCGAGTACAAAATGATACATTCATTACTCGTTGGAACAATGCTAGTTGTTTTCACGTTCTGTGGTTCACGTGTGTTATGTCTGAGGTAGTTAAATTTTTGATCAAGGCAGGCAACACGATGTAAAATCAAGTCTTGATTTTTATTGCACTGTGTAGGGATTCTAAGCATTTCTGCAGCTTCTTTAAATTTTCTTGTGAAACAGTTCTTATCAACATATGACATGTTTGTTTGTTGCCAGAGTACTTGATGACTAGTAGTAATTGTGTGGAATGCTAAGCCTGATTTGTGTTCCCTTCTTTTTTCGAAGTCTTTTATGTTCATCCATGCGTATTTCTCCTGACTTTCTCATCTGGCCTACGTGACATACCACAAGAACAGTGAATCTGATAGACGCCTGGTTTTTTCATGGGATGATGCAGAGGTTTTGGTAGATGTAGGAATCTTGATTTTTGGCTTTTATGAGTCTTCTTCCTAAAAATTGGAAAGTTGCCATCTGATTGATGAAGCATTAGTAAATCTAAAAAAGGCTATTTGTTTATTGGGTTAGTTGGATCCCTGTAACGGATCCAACTGTTTATTTTCTAAAGTTAGTTGGATCCTAGGAAAAAGTGCGTTTATTTTTGGAAGAAACTGCAATTCAGGGGAAGAACCATTCCAAATTGCAAAAACAGTAGTATCCAAAATATCTGTACCAATGTGTAGGTCTAGGTGAAATATTATCAGAGCCAGAGAAATAGGACTGCTTTGATGTCCATCAGTCTGTTGATATAATTTATTTTTAAGTGTGAAATAACCAGAATGTATAATAAAATTAAATAGTTTAACAACATCTTAAGGAAATTTCCCATCTTGACTACTGTGCATAGATATGGTCACCTGGGTTTCTTGGGAATGAGGAAGAGATGGAGAGGATCTAAAGGTGAGTAACCAAGATGGCAGTAGGTCTGTGGAATGCACCTTATGAAGATAGGTTGAAGAAATATGTTGCCAGCCGAATAGGGGGTGGGAGGGATTCGATCGAGACATACAAATTGGTAAAGGGTTTTTACAAGATTAATACAGAGGAAAATTTTCAGAACAGGTCAGGTGATGGGAGAACTAGGGGCTATCCTTTGAGCCAAGAATATAGTTAGTAGGGATGTCACGGATCGATTTTTTGGAGAGTAGTGAATGAGTGGAATAGGTTGTCAGACTCCGTTACAGGGACCATGAGTGAATAAATTCCAAGTATGATAGATGCTGCACAAATGATTGATAGTGCTTGGCATAATGTTTAGGGACTCCCACAATGAGGTTGACTCCTTGGAATTGCCCGTATAATATTACTAAAAAAAAATAAAAATATATGTGTACTAGATAAATATTTTTAGATTTTTTATTTATCTGCTAAAGGTTCCGATAATGCCTTCATCTCTTATAGAGAGAAGGTGAAGCCATTTCAGTTCTAAGTTTGGAAGATTGATGGAGCAATTTAACCTCCCAGTAACTAACAAGAAATAGCTGTTCCAAAACTAACTAATAAACGGCATCCAGTGAAGAGACAACTGATAAGTGCTGCCATCTTGTGATCTCTAATGCTATGCGTTATTGTCTGAAATACTGTGGGTTCTACGATCGATTTTCTTGATTATATGGAACGAAAAGCCAGCAGAAAAAAACAATTGCCCATACCAGAGATCGACTAACTCAGAAACTGATCGAAGAAAGGCTCAGAGGAAGTTCAAGTCAGCAACTGGAATTGAACATGCAGCTTTCTTCAGGCAGTCTAGTGCTATACAAAAACCTATTACACAGCTACACAAGCTTTTTTTATACACATTTATACCACAATTAAATTTAATAAAATTATAATATATAATGAACTTATTAACGTTTATTAATAATAATTTGTAAATGAATGCATTTATTTATAATACAGGGTGTGATCAAAATTAAAGTATCTCTGTTCAAGACCTTGTGGAGCGCCATCTACTGGTCCAAATGCTGCAAAACTTTGCAGAATAGATTATACGTTAGAAGTGATATCTGAGGGAAAAAAGTACTTTCAGTATTCGCCACCAGGTGAGTTGAAAACACAGGTACATGGAATTTGCACACTTGGTAGGTGCCAGGAGGATTTAAAAAGATGTACACAGGATTTTTCCCTTCAGTCTGGTTTTAATACCATCCACAGTGATTGCACTAACCTTTCCCTAATGTGCTTTGCTCATGTAGCTGTACTGCTTAACCAATTACAATTCTGTTGCTGCTTTCAGTGAATTTCATCGAACGAGATCCACTACTCATGGAGTAGTGTGCTCTGCAACGAATGATTAGACGCTTTGAAGAAATGAGATCCTTGATAGATCTGGCAGAGGTTGCAAACCAGTTAGTTCACAACAAGTGAATGAAGTTGTTACTGCAGTTGTGGAGCAGATCAGAATAACAATATTGGTTCCTGCAGTGCATATGCTGTATCAAGATACATGGATGTGCCTTACACTAACTGTATGGAAAATTCTGCAGAAGATTTTGCATTTCTACTCATTCAAGATAATCCTGACACATGAATTGCTCCCGCAGGACTTTAAGTCGACTGGTATTCACCTTAACATGCCTTGCTCGAATGGAGGTGGACAATGCGTGGCTGTGGATGATTTTATGGGATATGAGGCTCACTTTCACCTGCAGAGCTGAGGAAACCTACAATTGTCCAGTATGGGCTATGCAAAACCCACATGCAATCCAACAAATTCCTTTGCATTCACCTGCTTGGTTCAGGTTTACAGCTATTTTTATTCATTGGACATTCTTCTTTTGAGGGCATTCGTCAGTTGGGTCCGGTGACCTGCTTAGTTACTGCCGAGAGGTATCGCGATATGATAAACAGTTTTGTTGTGCCACAGATACAGCAGCACTTATGCATGGATTCAGTCATTTTCATTCAGGACGAGGCCTCTCCACACATCGGACGATCTCTACAGGAGGTTTTTAGAGAATATTTCACTGAAACCAGAGTGATCAGGGATGCGTTTTCCACTGTATGGCCACCTCGTTCATCTGATCTGATCCCTGTGATTTCTGGTTCTGGAAATTTCTCAAAGAGTGGGTTTATTGGGATCATCCTAATAACTTTGTCAGTGCTGAAAGATAACGCAGTATTGGCCTCAACCAGCTGTGTTCTGCTGTTTAACACATTGTGCAAAGAATGCAGTTTGTGGCTTTCCGGGAAGAGCAGCACACTGAACAGTACAGGCAGTGAATGCATAATGGAAGTAAATAAAAATGTGTTATTTATGTCTCTGTCGCTTTTCTTCTTGCACATAGAAAAATACTACATCTTCATTCAGCCCATCATACAGTGCCCCCTGGGTGGTGAATTTTGGACCTACTTTTTTTCTCAGATATCGATTCCGCATGACATTTGGATCAATGGATGACGCTCTGCATAATTTTTGAGTAATTCCGTAATTTTTCAATTTATTCCCCTTTAAGAGCAAAAACTCATCATGAGATTGGATATCGTTGCATTGGCTTTCGTGGAGTGAGGATATATTAGAAATGTGTTTGGGGATATTCATCCACATAGGGATATGGAAATAATTTATGGATTACTCAATTAGTTTCGTGAAAATTTCTGATTTTACAGGAGACCAACAAACTTGGCTCAGAAAATGGGCATTATTCGTTCCCTACGTGATAGAATTTACAAAATCTCCACTAGTATTGGAGATTTAACCTGTGAAAGAATGTTTACAACAGAACATAGGTCAACCTCAGAGGGTCACATGAACATGAAAAACAAGACTGCAGAGGATCAGTAATTCTTCTCTATATGAAGTCTGGCACAGATGAGATATCAAGGATACTACGTCAACAAAATACATAGGTTGTATCTAACTACAAGATGTGTAACCTTCTGAAACTTCCAAAACCCTCCCAGCCACCTCTCAAAAAACCTGGTGTTTACAAGATCAACTGTGCCTGTGGTTTTGTGCTACATAAGACAGAACAGGCAGGTCGGGAGAGGCCGTAATCCAAACATATCAAGGACGAAAAAACGGAGTTTCGAGAAGAAAAATCATGCTACCCCAATCATCTGAGACTGATTCAGCCTTAGTTGAAAACACTCTAGAAAACTGTCCCTTCCCATTCTTTATGAGATTCGAACAAATTTCTTACAAACAAGGGGTGCTTATCAATCTTTTAAGTATATATACACACACACACACACGCACACTTCTCTACAGCATTGGCTAAACGGTAACGACTGTTGGTTTATCTTTTCCTTTGTTTACGTCTTGATCTCGTTTTATCCCAGCATTTATTCGAGGAAACCAAATTGAGGCTTGACCAGAACAGTTTCCTCCCCCCCCCCTCAATGGGCAAATATTTGCTGCACTCGTGTTCCCCATCACACATTCTCAAGATCTATTATTCCGCCTCATTTTCTTGCCCAGGCTTTTCCTTATGTGAACTCCATCATTACACCATTGATAAGCTTTCTGTATGATGGATGTGCCAGGTTCAAATACACAGCTTCCTATGTAGGAATAGTGGTGTACTTCCTCCAGTCCTTGCATTCATTTACTCTCTTCTGCAGTGTGCTGCTTAGTTAAAATCCAATGTGCTCACCCAGAAATACTTAAGTGATACTAATACACATGTAAACGAAAACCTGAACATGACTGGTAATTCAAAAATTGCCAGATTGGTAATTCAAAATCTCATTTATTCGATCGAAGTCTTCTTCAGTCTAACTGTAAATTTTTATTTTACATATAGGCATAAAACTAGCCAATACCGATCCTCTTCAATTCCCTGGACATACTTCGGTGATATATAGGTCAGGAACAGCCTCCATTAAATGCTTTGATCAACTGTTGCACCTGCACACAGGAATTCTGTGTCTATTCAAGCCTCCTCAGACGACGGCGATCTCGTTATTAAGCAGCGACGTTTAAGTACATCTGCATAAAAATTTCTAATTCAGTGGCCAGTATGCATTGAAAAACTTTGTAACTTTCACCCAAGATGTATTCTTTTTTCATAAGCCTGTGTAGCTCAGTGGAAGCGGCGTTTGCATCCTGTACGCTTCGAAGAACGAAGATAGACTTATAAGTTCGAGTCTAGTCAATCTCTGGCACGTTCAAGCGGGAAACTCGGGTTTTTTATCCCGTAAACTCAAGAAAATCGACCGTAGAACCCACATTATTTTAGACAGTAGCATATTCAGTTAGAGTTAGGTACCTAGAGATGGCAGCACTTGTTTGCTCGTCTCCTCATCGGTGCTCTTACAATTAGTGATAGACATGAGCCAGCTATCTCTGATTGGCTACCGGTGGAAATTGAACTGCCGACTCAGTCTCCAAAAGCTAGATAGGGTTTAAAGGCCTCGCGTACTCCCAATAAGGGGATAAAATGCGTTAACTTCTTTTTTTTATTTTTCCTTTTTTTCTCCTTTTTCAATGATAAAAACACATTATAAACTGCAGCAGGTATACAAGCTTGTCCAGAGCATGCTATGTTCACAGAAAGTTTTCCTTTCCAGTAATGAAATAGTTACTGCTTCCTTTTTGCTGAATATCTATGACGTTTCCTGAACAGAGTTCACTGCTTTCTTTTTCGCACTTAACAAATTTTACATTAAACCCAACACACCAATTGCTAGGATCAATTTAAGACAACTGATAAATCAAAAACAGTATATATTTGTTTTCTTTTACACTTTCTATGATGAATCCCACATTTTAGTGGTAATCCTATAAAGAAGAGATTCTTCAACATACGAAGGTGGTCTGAAACGTTCTCGGCCTAATAATGAAAATATTTTTTTTTTCTTCAAAAATTCTGAATTGCACAAAAATGATCAGAATTAAGTTAGTTGTTTCCATAATTTTCCAAAATGTATTCTGATCACCGTGTAAGGCTAAAAGAAAGAATCAGAATTAAGTATTTTCTCATTAGATATTCTAACTAACCTAAACACTGTTTCATTATTTATATACGAGGGTGGTCTGAAACATTCTCGGCCAAACAATGAAAAAACGAATTTATAATTCCAAAATTTTTTCCCCCAACATTTTATTCTTTAAGACTAATACATTTATTCCAGCGATGCTCCAGCGCCATTATTCCGTCCCTGTAGTGTTTCTCAACAAGATCTGCAAAATATCCCTCTACAGCTGCAATCACCTCTTGATTCTAAAAAAAAACGCTGACCAGCGAGGAAGAGTTTTAGTTTTGGGAAGAGATAGAAGTCATAGGGAGCCAAATCTGAGGAATAGGGTGGATGTTCCAACAATTCATAGTGCAGATCCCTTAATTTTTCCATTGCCAAAACACCTTTATGGGCAGGTGCATTTTCCTGATGAAAGATGATTCCCCCCCCCCCCCTACAAACCGGGTCTTTTCTCACGAATTTTTTCGTCTAGTCAGGTTGAAAGATCGGAATAATATTCGCGGTTATTGTTTTACCCTTTTCAAGATAATTAATAAACAAAATCCCAAAACATCGATGCCATGACCTTTCCTGCTGATGGAACCGACTTTGTTCTCTTTGGCGCTGAACAACCAGCTTCTGTCCACTGTGTTGACTGCTGTTTGAATTCTGGTGTGTGTAACGGTGAATCCGAGTCTCATCCTTAGTAATAAATCGACGCACAAAATCAGTTTTATTCTTGTTAAAACGTCTCCAAGCACTGTTCAGAGATTTTCATTCGAGTGCGTTTTTAATCTGCTGTGAGCAGGTGCGAACCCATTTTGCGCAAAGCTTTTTCATATGCAATTCTTCATGCAAAATATATCCTACACGTTCTTTTGAAATGCCTATAGTCTCAGTTTCACGCACTTTGACTCGCCGGTCATCCAATACCATATCGTGCACTTGATCAATGATTTCTGGTGGTGTTACACTTTTTCGCCATCCTTCACGTGGATCATTTTCAAGGCTGGTACGGCCATGTTTAAACTCGGCAGCCCATTTCTTAATTGTCGAAAACGAAGGAAAAGAGTACCCATAAACTTTTATGAACCTCGATGAATTTCTTTTGGCGTTAAACCTTCTACAAAGAAAGAATTTTTTAACCGCACGATACTCAATTTTATCTATTTCAAGGAATACAGACAACACTTTTACTTCAGACAGCTGTATAAAAGAAACGTCTTGATAGAATGACTTGCAATTTTACATGGATGCTTATGACAGATGTACCAACTTTGAAAAAAAAAAAAATCCGCTAGTGTTGTCATGTATGATCGGGGATGAGAACTTTTCGGGCCACCTGCATATGCTATATCAGCAAGGTGGATGGGTAGAATTGAAGGGGAGGGACAAAAAAACATGTTAATATTAGATTTCAAGACGCGTCAATTGCGTACATTGTACTCTTTAGAAAATAGCTAAGGGGGAGAGTGTTCCAAAAGACACCAGTAAGAGGATGAGGAATAAATGAAAATGGGAAAAAACATTCCGAGATTTTAAAGTTGAACTATGAAGGAATGTTCAATAATACATACACATTTAACAGATTAAAAGAGAGTGAAGAAAGCATGCAAAATCTCATGAGCAGTGACTGTGGAAATATTTTTGCAGAAAATACAAGCAACAGAAACTGGACATCTGTGTGAAAAAAGTGAGGAATAAATTGGTAAGTGGGAATCATTAATGTTTAATAGCGCTCTTCTGCACCGATTCAAGTGATTTTGGATATCTTTTCCAAGCAAGAAAGAAGTCAACAGACACAATAGTGTGAAAAACAAACATCAATGGCATCCACCTTAATAAGATGTAGGACCTCCTTTTGCTGTATTAACTGCAGCAATTCGACGAGGTATACTTTCTATAAGCATACGATGTCGATCAATGAGAATTTTTGACGATTCTTGCTGTAGGAATGAGGTCCTGAATAGTTGTGGAGTGGCCATCCCTTGACTTCACCCAGCATTCCAATTCATCCCAAAAATGTTCAGTAGGGTTGAGATCAGGACTCTGTGGAGGTCAGTAAAGTATAGCGATGTTCATATCCACAAACCAGTTACAGCAGCAGCAACCTTATGACACAGTGCATTGTCTTGCTGAGACAATGGTCAGTTCTGTATTGACGCCACAAAGTAGGAAGCATTGCATTGTCCAGAATGTTCCAATACCTCTCATATTTCAATGTTCGTGGCACCAGACAGACAGAGATCTGAGACCAAACCCGTGGAGTGGGAAGCACCTAAAAGTTCCCTCAAAATGCTTGACTCAATACAGAGGAGAGCAATTACTTATTAACAGTACCGTTGACAGGGTGTAGCATAGAAGTAGCCTGCCTCACGGCGCGGCTTAATGACGCTCGTTTAGGCCATATTGCAGTAGACGCAGGCGCCACGCTAACAGGAATTGTTAGCGTAGCAAGTGCGGAAAGTTTTTCCAAGCTTAAACTGATTAAAAATTATTTGCAAACAGCAATGACCCAAGAAAGATTGGTTGGTCTAGCAACTATATTGATAGAGGTGGACATAGCTTATAATTTAAATTTAGAAGAGCTTATAAAGTTTTATTGTGCGATACCCCGTAGAGCAAACATTTAATTAATATTATGTAATCGTTTTGCATTAATGTTTCTCTTGTAATAAAAACAAAATAGTAACTGGAGATATTCTATTTTTGTCTTATAATCCATCAGGGCGATATTTAATTGTTTGCCTCAGGGCGCGATCTAATCTGGCGACTGCCCTACTTATTAATCTCTTACCAACTTACTCCTCCCACTTACGAGGGTGGTTTGAAAAGTTCCCGGCCTCGACCATAGATGAAAACATTATCGGCAAGATTTTTTTTTCTAAGTTGGTACATCTGTCATAAGCATCCATGTAAAATTGCAAGTCATTCTATCAAGACGTTTCTTTTATACATCTGTCTGAAGTAAAAGTGTTGTCTGTATTCCTTGAAATAGATAAAATTGAGTATCGTGCGGTTAAAAAATTCTTTCTTTGTAGAAGAAGGTTTAACGCCAAAAGAAATTCATCGAGGTTCATAAAAGTTTATGGGTACTCTTTTCCTTCGTTTTCGACAATTAAGAAATGGGCTGCCGAGTTTAAACATGGCCGTACCAGCCTTGAAAATGATCCACGTGAAGGATGTCGAAAAAGTGTAACACCACCAGAAATCATTGATCAAGTGCACGATATGGTATTGGATGACCGACGAGTCAAAGTGCGTGAAATTGCTGAGACTATAGGCATTTCAAAACAACGTGTAGAATATATTTTGAATGAAGAATTGCAAATGAAAAAGCTTTTTTCATTTGCAATTACAAGATAGGTGCCCCGCTTGCTCACAGCAGATCAAAAACGCACTCGCATGAAAATCTCTGAACAGTGCTTGGAGCGTTTTAAAAAGAATAAAACTGATTTTGTGCGTCGATTTATTACTAAGGATGAGACTTGGATTCACCATCACACACCAGAATCCAATCAGTGGACAGAAGCCAGTTGTTCAGCGCCAGAGAAAACAAAAGTCGGTACCATTAGCAAGAAACGTCATGACATTGGTGTTTTGGGATGCTAAAGGCATTGTTTATTAATTATCTTGAAAAGGATAAAACAATAACCGGGGAATATTATTCCGATCTTTTAACCAAAATAGTCGAAAAAAATTCGTGAGAAAAGACCCGGTGTGCAGAAGAAAAAAATCATCTTTCATCAGGACAATGCACCTGCCCACAAAGGTGTTTTGGCAATGGGAAAATTAAGGGATCTGCACTATGAATTGTTAGAACATCCATCCTATTCCCCAGATTTGGCTCCCTCTGACTTCTATCTCTTCCCAAAATTAAGACTCTTCCTCGTTGGTCAGAGTTTTTCTTAGAATCAAGAGGTGATTGCAACTGTAGAGAGGTATTTTGTAGATCCTACTGGGAACAACTATAGGGACAGGATAATGGATGGAATAAATGTATTAGTCTTAAGGGAGATTATGTTGAAAAATAAAAATAATTTAGAAATTATAAATTCGTTCTTTCATTCTTAGGCTGATGTTTGGTTTCTGCAGTATGTATATTCTACAAATATTTCCATGGAAAATTCTCATCTGAAATAACATCAATTCCCCCACTTAGTACTAAGCTCGTTGGAAGACATGCAACTGCTGTTCAACATACCTTCACAGTGCACCTTGAAACCTACAGAAGTTTCTTTTCCTCCTGCTTCATCCCTGCTGCTGCTGTATTTTGGAATAGTCTTTCACCTGATGTATTTCCCAAGGAATACAATATAGTCTTTAAAATCAAGTGTAAACAAGTTCCTCCTTTCCCAACTCACTACTCATTGGTATTAATGTATTATAGGTTGATCAACCTATAATGGGTGAACATTTTAAAATATATATATACACAACTACACACACACACACACACACATATATATACAGGTATCCCTCGATTAACACGGTTAATTAATCCCTCGATGTTACCGTGTATATCAAAATCGCGTTAATCAAATCTAATAATCAATAGTAAAAATTACAATTCGTCCATGATCGATTACTGTATTAATAATTCGTATTATATGGCACTCTTTTAGGAAAGATAAAAAATGAATGCAAAGTAAATGTTTAATAAATACTTGTACCTACATTATTTACTGCAATTTTTTTATCAAAAGAAGTTATCAAGAGTCGTTTGAACAGTTTTAGTTTCTTCCTTATCGGCATAAATTCTACGATAACAAGCAAAATGACTCTCCAGACCTTGGCAAACAACAATAAAACAAAGAAAAAACACTGCAAATATAATACATGATGGTACAAATTAAGTCGATATTGAATCCAACATTATTTCAGCCGAATATAAAAACTACAAGAGTTTCATGCCGAATATATAGAAACTAAATGTTTCAGCAGATGCAAGCATAACCAACCTTATGGGCAACTCGTAGTAAAGGTGGAGTAAGCTCCAGATCACTTTCCTTAGTATTTTCCATAATGCATAATGTAAAGCACATCTCTTAGAGGACATGTATGATAAATGAGCCTTTGGCTCTCTATTTCAGTAATACACGATGGTTTATTTATTTGCAGTTACAATCTTGAAATTATTGAACAAAGAATAAAAAAAAAACTAAACCATACTATACTGACATCGGAAGTCGGAGTATCTCTCAGATACAATTTACTGTCAAATATCACAAACCTTTACATGTGTTAAACCAAACTGACAGCAAAAAAACAGTGCGGAATATCAGTCGTAACATATGAATACACAGTTACTCATGACCTCCAAGCTAACGCACGTCATAAGACAGAACTGGGTTTTACTAACGTTATAATTGATGAGGTTATCTGAGCCCCATTGGAGGATGGCTTGAAGGTCAGACTTAAGGGTAGTGGTGGATGATGTTCTGTGAGTTGAAGTGGGTTGTGTAGAGTAGGATTTGTCAAATGAATTCAAATATAAATTCATCTTATTTTTATATTACACTTGGCAGTGAAGCAAATGAAAATCAATCCTTTTTTTTTTTTTTTTTGGTAGCATGGATTTTTGGAAAAACAATGATGATGCCTTACAAGTTATGCAAAACAAAGTGTTTGAAAATTCTTGACAATTTCAAAATTAACCTGAAAAATGCTGAGTAGGCATCAACTTATAACAAGATGATAGATAAATAGTGCATTTGTTGTAAAGAGGCATATCTTTGCGATACTAACTTTCAGTAATGGGGGGAGAGTAAATAGTATGTGAAGGAATGACTTAATCCTGTCATTGGAAACAAAAACTTAAAAAAATTTGTTGGCAGCTACTCATGATCACATAAGGTGACAGTGAATGAGATGATTCAAAATGGAGTGTACATGACGAAGAAAATGAGGTAATACATTTTGAATCATCTCATTCACTGTCACCTTATGTGATCATGAGTAGCTTTAGCATTTAGAACAGAGCTAAAGTTCACTATTTACTTGTCTGTGGGTCATAGGGATACAATGTGCCATGTTGTTATCATTTGAGAAAAACAGCACTATAAAAATTACAACTTCCAGAATATCAGCTTATATATAAAAAAAAGAAACCTTTCTTCATGTTTTTAAACTACAGTTTGGGACAAGATGATGAGATTTTTCTTCTTGGAATAACAATCCCCCCCCCCAACATTCAAGAAATTAAGTTTTCTCTTTTGTTAAGGCATTATTTTATTTTCTGATTTTCTGAATAGCTATTAACTGCTGTACAGATTCATCCATCCATTAAATACTGTTTTCA
The DNA here is from genome assembly GCF_054136105.1 of Typopeltis vanoorti. Lineage (NCBI taxonomy): Eukaryota > Metazoa > Arthropoda > Arachnida > Uropygi > Thelyphonidae > Typopeltis > Typopeltis vanoorti. The sequence goes on along the minus strand of NC_143569.1, from coordinate 78,050,418 downwards.
CATTAGGGAGCATGCTTGCATAAAATACTTGATTAGAAAGGAAGGAGTAATTACGTTCAATTACACCTCACTCACCAATTCATTCAACCTGATTTCCTTCAATCAGCTTCTGCACAGTTACTCCATGGTCACTGTTTATCTGAACGACCACTGATAACCTCCAAACTCCTTTAAATTTATTGAAACACATGCATTGTCTATACAACACTCCTTCACAATTCAACATTTTTTTTTTTTCCAAAAGAGTCTAAATCCAATGGTAACAACTTTCTTCTTCTTTCTCATTTATGGTACTAATGTATTAGAGGTAAAGCAACCTCTTCTCTATGGGATTACTGTTACTTAAGATGCATTACAGCAGCTTGCTTTCACTTATCTTTTTTGAATTTTTGTAGAAGCAGCCATTTGATGTCATTCTTGAAACTTCAATATAAATGTAAAATGATGTTTCTGCCTATTAATTAAGCATTTAGTAAGAGGACATATGGAAGGAAGTGAGGGTATATAATTTTTGCCAAGCTATGAAAATGATTTCAGCTAACTGCAAAAGGATATACTCTCTAGTACCATTCCACTAACTAAATTATTTTTTATCATCTTTGAGAAGTTCTTGTAAATGCTGTCACAGACCCAATTAAACTCCCTTTTCATGGTCTATCCAGTGGGCTAATTTCCTCTACCTTAAGATTCTGTTTTAATATATTCAATCCACATACATCGTATATATATATATATATATATTTATAAAATTAAAATTTAACTGACTAGAACCCGAGAAAGTATAACAAAAACCTTTAATAAATCACGACTAGTTTCATCAGTGTTCCGACTTCTTCAGTGAGTAAGAAATAACATAAGACTTATAAAAATAACAAGGTAAAAAACATGGACTTTCCAGCTTAATAAAAAGAAGCAGAATAGTAACAGTCATATTTGAATAGGTGACTGCATGCTGTTGTTGGCATGAGTTGAATGTGTGTGACAGCTAATTTTAGAGCGCCAGTATTGGATCACTGCGCTATGGGAATCAGGCAAATTGTAGCTTAGATTGTTGTTCAAGTGTGAAGGGTCCAGAACTATTTCTTTTGATTCTATAATTTGTCTTTCAAATTCATCCTTGCATATATATAAATTGGTTGTGCGGTCCCAATCAACTTGGTGTGGCCGTTCTTCGAGGTTAGAGTTTGCAGAGAAGAGAACATGACTAGAAAGGGCGCTCGCTCGTGTTCTACTGTAGGAGATGTCACGTCTATGTTCCTCAAGACGAAGTGAAACAGATTTATCTGTCTGGCCAAAATAAGGTCGACCACAGTCACACATAACTTTATAAACACCAGGAAAATGTAGTTGGTTGTGTTTTGGTTTTGGTCAACTCAGAAAAGAACGAAGTTTTGGCAGAGTAGTATAATCGGTCTTTATGCTGATTTTCTTCATAATCCTAGATAGTTTTGGGGTAAGAGAGTTGATAAATGGTAACTGTATATGAGTGATAGGGTTGGATTCGTCTTGTCGAGGTTGTTGGCATGGTTCAAACATTTAGTAATGTTATGAGATGAATATCCATTATTTAAGAAAGTGTTTTACAGGAATTAAGCTCTGTTTGAAGGTCTTCTTCTGTGGAAGTGAGACATCTTGCTCGATGGGCAAGGGTGGAGATGATGTCCAGTTTCTGAGGAGGGAAGTGATGAGAAGAGTCATGCAAATATCTATCAGCGTGGGTGGTCTTTTGAAAAATTGAAAATTTAAGACAGTCAGGTAATCTACTGATCTTTAGATCCAAGAAGGGGAGAACGCCATTAATCTCTAGTTCTGATGTGAATTTAATGTTCTGATGTTGATTATTTAAATGGTTTAGGAAGTTTTGAAGTTCCTCTAAACCATGTTCCCAGATAAGGAAGATGTCATCAATGTAGCGTAACCACAGTTTAGGTTTTAAAGTAGCTATAGAAATAGCTCTCTTCAAAATCTCCTAAAAAAATGTTAGCTAAGACTGGGTTTGTTTATATATTTTATCTTCATAGCAGAAATAGCCAGAATTGATGCAGTGAGTTAGAAGAGCAAATATTTTCTTAGAAACCTTGTCCTTAAGAAGAGTCAGAACTTGATCTGTAGATACATTCGTAAAAAGAGACATGATGTCAATATTCACCATTCTGTCAGAGTCTATGAGATTTAAATTTTTTATTTCTGAGATGAAATCTTCAGAGTTTTTGATGAAGGAGGAGGAACTGCCAACTAGATGTTTTAAAGAAGCTGCAAGATATTTAGACAGATTGTACGTAGGTGAGTCAATACCTTCCACAATAGGTCTTAAAGGAGTGTCAGCCTTGTGGATCTTAGGCAGGCCGTACAAACGAGGAATGAGGGGATGGAGAGAGCAGAGAGATAGTCTTGTGTGTCTAGGAAGTTCAGAAGTTGATTTCAGAAGACTGTTTGTACGGTTATGAAGTTCTCTTGTGGGATCACTTTCTAGAATAGAATAGGTACCAGAACTTAATAAGTTGTTAATCTTTGAACGATAGTCAGATTTGTCTAAGATTACAGTTGCATTCCCTTTATCAGCAGGTAAGATAATAATGTCATTGTTGTTACGAAGCTGGTGTATTGCTTTTTTTTCTGTCGGAGATAGATTATCTGTAGGACGACGACTGTTGTTTATGGTAAAGATGGCATCGATCCTAAGCAGATTCGGAGTTTGTTTTGGTAACTGCACAGCTGCCTTTTCAACTTTTGTAAGAAAGAGTTCTTTAGGAATGGAGGTCAGAGAAGGAACGAAGTTAAGACCTTTTGAGAGCACACACGATTCGCACTAAACGTGCTTATAATATCTACCGCAAGGCTAAACTTGATTTATTAAATGAAAGAATCGCTGATACCAAGTCCATGTTAGCTTCTTTGTTCTGTAAAAGAGATTCTTTTGAAAATAACTTAAGTTCATCTTTAGATAACAGGTCCTGGATTGATATTAAAAACATGAGCTCTCTCCGTGTTTCTAGATCGCAACTCTCCAACGAATTAATTCTTATCAGAAAATTCAACCAACTTAAACAGGAGCAAACTTGCCAACCCCATATCAATTCATAAAATTTAAAATATGTTGTGATTAACAAATCCTCACACACACTTTCTCCTGCAGAACTTAGTGTGCTCTCAAAAGGTCTTAACTTCGTTCCTTCTCCGACATCTCGTAACATCACTAAACGTTTGAGACCATGCCAACAACCTCGACAAGAAGATGAAGCCAACCCTATCACTCATATACAGTTACCATTTATCAGCTCTCTTACACCAAAACTATCTAGGATTATGAAGAAATTCAACATAAAGACCGACTATACTACTCTGCCAAAACTTCGTTCTTTTCTGAGTTGACCAAAACCAAAACACAACCAACTACATTTTCCTGGTGTTTATAAAGTTATGTGCGACTGTGGTCGACCTTATTTTGGCCAGACAGATAAATCTGTTTCACTTCGTCTTGAGGAACATAGACGTGACATCTCCTACAGTAGAACACGAGCGAGCGCCCTTTCTAGTCATGTTCTCTTCTCTGCAAACTCTAACCTCGAAGAACGGCCACACCAAGTTGATTGGGACCGCACAACCAATTTATATATATGCAAGGATGAATTTGAAAGACGAATGATAGAATCAAAAGAAATGGTTCTGGACCCTTCACACTTGAACAACAATCTAAGCTACAATTTGCCTGATTCCCATAGCGCAGTAATCCAATACTGGCGCTCTAAAATTAGCTGTCACACACATTCAACTCATGCCAACAGTAGCATGCGGTTACCTATTCAAATATGACTGTTACTATTCTGCTTCTTTTTATTAAGCTGGAAAGTCCATGTTTTTTACCTTGTTATTTTTATAAGTCTTATGTTATTTCTTACTCACCTGAAGAAGTCGGAACACTGATGAAACTAGTCGTGATTTATTAAAGGTTTTTGTTATACTTTCTCGGGTTCTAGTCAGTTAAATTTTAATTTTATAAATGTATACATCCCGAGTCAATCCTAATTACAATAACGTATATATACTATTCTCCTTGCATTAAGTTTTTAATTCACTCCCTTCATTTATTATGGACAACTAATAAGTGATTACATGATCTTCCTTTAAACCAACACCTTTTTTTCTGGATATCTTGAGAAGGGAAGTTTGTAGCAAAATAAATGTAATTTCTTAACATAAGAAGAGAATAAGATCAACGGTAATATTAGTTTCACCAATGAAAAGATGCCGGTTTATGAGAATGAATTACACTCTAGTAAAATTAAAGATGTCTATAATTTTTTTTAAATACCAAATAAGATCTACACAAAGAGAACTATTTTAAACTAGACAGGAAAAAAAATAATTCCACATGAGAAATGACTATATAACAGAAGCCAATATCTGGCAATAACTTCAATGTTAAGTTCAGTTCACTTTCTTTTGAAAGAAATTATGAAATGTAAAATCATATAATGATTTGATCATTTTCTCTCAGTTTCATTTCTTTCTCACAAATATGTTTTATTAGTAGCATTGCATATAAATTCATATGGTTATGGAGAAGGAAATTTGTGAACTTTGCAATTACTTATCTCTTGGTGTAAGGCTGATGATAATATTAATATCCTAATGTATTAACAGTTTTTAATGAAATTGAAAAAAATCATATGGAATAATAATAGCAAATTATAGCATGCAGTCTAAAAAGAAATAATTTTCTTTTGAATAATATTTAATTCCAAAAGTTTTTCTGTGCTACACAGGGTTAAACATTTTATAATTCAAGTACATCTTCAAGAGCCATACATTTATCTTTATTTAGGCTTAAAGCTATCTTTTTCTCTTCTTAACATTCCCATTGTAGGAATAGGTTCGTTTTGACTTGCATGACGCTGCACAGATTCTTCATGAACACGCATGAAGGGATTATATGTTTTTTCTTCTCCAATTGTAGATGGAATAGTTGGCTCTAGTTTGCTTCGTTTATTCTATAAGAACAGAATTGAATGGTAAGGAAAATTATTACTCTGTAAAAGACAGTATTAAGGAACTTCTGCTTAATGTGGGTGAATGTATTCTAGATAATGGAGATTTTATTTAGCAAAATCTGCATTTGATGAGGATATATATCTCCTAACGGGGGGCTAAACAGTTATTTTATTAAAAAGATTTTTTTTTTTTAATCACGTTGATGGGAAAATGAATATTTTTTAGATAGCATACTGTTCATTCTGTCTAGGGATGTGCTAAGCAGAGGTCCCTTGTATGCATTTTAAAATTTGCATAATCATCAATCAGATAACATATGTTACTCCTAAATCAGAATTCATATCGCACATTTTTTTTTGAGGGGGGGGGTTATATAACTATAAACTATGAAAACGTATTGGTGGAAGTCACATGGTAGGAATAGACAAAAAAAATAACTGAATTCCAGAGTCAAGTAGGGTAGCTTTGAATGCCACAAACAAAATTTTATGCCCACACTTAACATGCCAGTCTAGTACTCTTTCTAAATAAAGCCAACCTCCTACTTTTTCAGTGTTGGTTCATTTCTTTTTCTTTTTTAATGGACTAAGGATGTGTAGAATATTATGTTCAGTTTTCCTAGAAATTGAAAATATATTTTTCCTTTATTAAGTTTACCCTTTTTATTAAAGTGCTGATTTACTGCATTATAAATAACACATTTTTGAATCAGTGCAACTAATCAGAACACTTAAAATCTTGATAATCAGATCATGGACTGATATTGAGCTTTTCATAAGCTCCACTATCAAAGAGCAGATTCCATGTATTCACTGTTTGCTTTTTTTTAAATTTTTTTTTTATTATTATTATTAAACTGCAATCATCATACTGATGCTTGTATTTTATTTTTGCAAATTGTGGATGTTCCCAAATCACCACTTCTCTCTCATGTTCTTCATGGAGTCATAATTTCTTTTGTATTTAGAACTCATTTAATCTACATCTTGAAGATGGTCTTAGTTATCTGATTTCCATATTAAGTACAGTCAACACATTATAAAGAAACTGTAGAAGCCACATGGATAGTTTGCTGTAGTGAACTTTGTTTAGAATAGCATAGTCCATATGGCACTTTAGTTGGGACTTTTCAGTAGTTTGTTATAATGAGTGGCTTTGCTAGAGGGAGATTAACTATATATACATAAATAAGTTGTTTGACCAAGCAAATCATATATAGACCAACAGTAGTTTTCAGTTATTCCCCCCCCCCCTTGAAAGATCTAGTGTAAAGACCATATAATACTAAAATAAAAAATAAAATTATTAATTATATACATTTCTCTACTAATTTTGTATACTTTTTTGTACATTTCTTCTGGAGAGATTGTTTGATATATCAATTAAATGACAAGAAACTTTTAATATTTGTGATTGTCCTTTGATGGGGGATGAATTTTATTGTCCACAATGAGACTACCTTGAAAAAGGAGGCTTAAAAAAAAGTTCCATATTTGGTCTAGAGCAAGGTTTTCAGCGCCTCTGCAGCTCAGTCAGCATAGATGAAGCCCATTGGTCAGAAAGACCTGGGTTCAATTCCTATTCATGATGTAAGCAATCTTTATCTGATATCTTTCGACTAAAGGTGAGTTAGCCGGTCATATATGGAGATAGGTTTTTCACACGGAAACTTGAGTTTTTCGTCCCTCAGAACAGGCAAGCAGTCCATGAACACACACGGATCTACAATGGAAAATACATTCTTAAAAAAATCCCTCATTGGAGGACTCAACCAGTCCTAAGGGATAGATGACAAAAACGGAGGGTATTACCCCCCATTTTCGTCATCTATGACAACAACAGCAGCAGGATTTCCTATCCATGTAAAAATCAATAAACACTCCCACTCATGATACTAATGTATTATTAAAAACTTACAACCTATCATGAATGGGTATCATATAAAAAACAAAAGATGTACTTTGTCAGAATTATCATATTTCAAAACATAATGGGCATCATATCCAAGGTCTGTGTTCATGGGATTCTTGATGAATGATGATTAGACTTCATGTAAGATGCCCTGGTTTTTACTGCATTGAATAGATTCTGTGCACAGCATTTCCCCTAACATATGTCACCATCAGTAACACTGCATATATGAAAATGAGCCATTTATTAAAAAGTAGTTCACAATTCATTAAAAATAAATAAATAAATAAAAAATAATTTGCGATAGAACTGATGGGCCTTCTAGCTAGCCTCATAAATCTGTCTCCAGAAAGACAATTTTAGTTCTTTTTTCACCAGACACCATCTTCTACTCAAATATTGCATAGAAAAAGTTCTGGTTTCAAGAAAAATACTATGAACAGAAACAGGCTTACTTGTACACCAAAATTTGGTTACAGTATGTAAATGATATATTTATCACTTAGTCAGATTCAAAAGATCAAAAAGAATTCACAGAGTACCACCTAAACAGCCTACATCCATGCATACATTTCACTTTGAGCTTCAAAACACTGTTTCTGTTCATATTCTCAGAAGAGAACAAACTTAGCTATTTAGTATGCAGGAAGCCTATCCCACACTAGAAGATACCTCTATGCTAAGAAATAATTAAAATGCTAAGGGAGACAGAAAAATTCTCTAGCAACATAAAGAAAAAGAACTAAGAACTTAAATACCCCAAGATGTTCAAATGAAACTGAACCCCCCCCCATACAATGACAAATAGGCAAGTATACCTGCGCACGTTAAACCTTGTTTATATCCAACATGCAGATCAAGATTTTTTTATTTTTATTATTTTTTTCTTTACATCCTTCTAAGCTACCTCGGGGTTTATGAAATCCAGTGCTCACATGGTATATATATATCATGTAAGACAAACAGAATGATCAGAGATCTGCATGTCACCATAACATGTTAAAGGTGTGGAAAAGAACAGAAAACACAAATCGAGATTAGCCTACAACCAGCAAAGGTGAATCCCCCTGTGCACTGCAGAAAACAAATGCCATACACAGACCATAACTGCTTTGTCAAGAAATTCAAGGATGATTCAAAAATGTTATGCACTCCTAAAAAAAAAAAAAAGAAAATGTTATGGAAAATTTACAAGGAGAAAGGCGATCAGTACACCCATGAGCAGTACAAGGCTCAAGCTAGGAAGGTTACCAGCCTAGTAAGAAAAGCTAAATCAGATTATGAGAAGATCTTAGCCAAGGAGATCAAGGGTAATCCCAAAGAGTTCTTCCGCTATGTGACAAGTAAAAGGAAGAATGACTTTGGAAGGATAACCTTAGTGGGTGCTGATGGTATTGAGGTGACCAATTCAGATGTAATAGTAGAGTTACTGAGTGATCACTTTTCAAAGTGATATCACCCAAGTGAGGATATCTCTGTACCTGTAGCAATAACTAATGTGAGAATTAAATTAATAATTCAGAAGCACTTAGTATATTGCAGAATTTAAATGCAAACACTGCTGTAGGTTTAGATGGAATATCAGCTCAGGTGTTGCGTGAATGTTCAAAGGAATTGTCAACGCCTCGTACTTGGTTATTTAACTTAAGTTAAATAACCAAGCAAGAGGCGTTGACAATTCCTTTAGGGGCCAACATGCTTTTGTTAAAGGTCAACCCTGCCTTAGCAATTTATTAACTTTTTATAATAGAATGACATCTGAGTTGGACAAGAGAAATGGCTGCACAGTGATTTATACACTCCTGGATTTTGCTAAGGCTTTTGACAGGATACCCCATGGAATACTGTTGCGTAAATTGGAGCAGATGGGGATGAATATTAAACTGGTGATATGGATAAGAGAATGGCTCAGGGAGAGATACCAGAAGGTGGTGTGTGGAGGAGCCGAGTCCAGGATGAGGCAGGTGACCCGTGGTGTGCTTCAGGGCTCAGTGCTTGGGCCATTATTGTTTAATTTGTACATAAATGATATAGGGAATGGCTTGAAGGGAGATATTCAGTTGTTTGCTGATGATGCAAAGTTGGGTAGCACAATAAAAAGTCAAGCTGATGTTGAGAGTTTGCAGGATGATTTAAATAAGCTGGCAAAATGTAATGGATGCCAGTTCAATGTGGAAAAGTGTCAAGTTATGCATTTTGGGATTAAAAGATTACCAGCTGTGCACTACATTGATGGAACGGTACTCCAAGAGATTGATGAGGCTTGGAACTTGGGGGTGTTGGTGGATAGGGAGATGAAGTTAAGAGGGCACATAGGATTATTTGGTTATTGAAGAACACACTAACATCCAGAGATAAAGAGGTTATTATTCCCCTTTATAAGGCGTTCATACTTCCACATTTGGATTACTCTGCTCAAGTCTGGTCACCTCACCTGGATTCCTTGGAGATGTGGAGGTTGTGGAGAGGGTTCAGAGGAGAGTGACTAAGTTGATGAGTGATGTAAAAAATGCTCCCTACATTGATAGATTGAGAGCTTGTGGATTGCAGAGGGTGGTTGATATGCATAGAAGAGGGGATACGATAAAAACATTTAAATTACTAAAAGGTTTTTATAAGAGTGATGCAGGGGAAATACTTCAGCTGTGTGATAGTGATGGATGAACAAGAGGTCATCCCTGGAATTAAGGAAAAGTGTGGTTAACAAGGTGTGAGAACTAGATTTTTTGCCTGGAGGGTGGTGAATGAGTGGAATGCATTGCTTGACTCAGTTGTGAGTCAAGCAATGACTGACTCCATGGAGATACCCGTAATAATAATATCTGTAGTAAGCTTTGATCAGCTGTTTCTAACCCAGCTTAAGTCATAAATAGTTTAAACACCATTTTTACTTATATTCATTCATACTTTTGGTCTATAAAGCAAGAAAATTATGGTTTCATAGATTTAAATATAGTAGTAGCAGACATTTTCAAAACAAACAAAAACTATACTATTATTATATTACTTACTTGTGCCCAGGAAAGCTTTTCTTGAATAGCCTGATTGTCAGGTTCAACATGTTGAGCATACTTTAAATTGTTCACTGTATACTCATGACCACAGTACACTTTCTGAAAGAATTTATATTAATAATTATTTCCATAAAATGTGAAACTAAATTTCATGGAAGTATTCTGTATATGAAATTATTTTTAAATGATTTTCTATAGACTATTCTAAAATTAATATTACGACATTAGTCTGCAATTCCACACTCTGCTATGGATTTTTTTTTTTTTTTTTTTTTTTTTTTTTTTTGCTATGGAGTCTAGTCGGGCAAGCAGGTAGTGTGAGTATGTTGTGAATACTGTAATGAAATTCATCTACCACAAAGACATTCACTGGATGCTTGTGAATGTCTTTGTGGTAGAAGACCCCCCCACCACTACCACTGCTTACTACTGGAATCCTGAAATAGCTTGAAAAAATTCCATATTTATTCTCTAGAGCAGTGATATCCAATTTGTATCCTATTCACGGCACTCATGCAACAGGCATATAAGCTTCCATGAGTAATATTCACATAAAATTAGTCTAAATTGTGTTTTGAAAGACACTGTATTGAAAATGTAGAATTTGCAATGTTTATTACTAATATGCCACAAACGAATTATAGTCAACTGTTTATTATTTTCTTGGTGCAACATGTGCCATTTTTGTTTAAAGAGATATAATAACACATTAACAGTAAACATTACAGTTACCATTATTATTAACCATCAAAATATGACGTAGCCGATACAAAAAGAAAAATATGAAATTTCCTCAGTATTAGAGATTCACCAAATTAAGACAACCATTCTATAAAAAACATTACAGATTAATTATAAATAATTAGTAATGCCAAATTCTGTAATATATCTAAAATTTATACTATGAGTATTATTTTTCTTTTTGGAATCTAATAATTAGATACCTTAAAAAATTATTAGTGTCCCTTTTAATCTTAACAAAGATTCATTCATTCATCTATCTTAGCTTCAGAAATAAGACAAGAATTGTAATACAAAAACAGATATTTGTTGTTGTTGTGTGGGGTTCCCCTCAATTTTCCTCATCCATCCCTTAGGACTGGTTAAGGTTATGCCCTCCAATGAGGGACTTCTATGTATTTTTGACTGTAGATCCGTGTGTGCATTCATGGAATGGTTTGCCTGTTCTGAGGGACAAAAAAACCCCTCTACCTCTGTATGAGACCAGCCAAACTCACCTTTAGTTGAAAGAGACCAAATAAAGGTTCCTTGCATCATAGATGGGAATTGAACCCAGGTCTTTCTGACCAAAAGCTTTGTCTATACCAACTGAGCTACAAAGGCTCTAACAAATATTTGTTTAATTGATATAAAAAAATTATATAGATACATTTACAAAAAAATTAAATAAAAAATTACAACAGATACGTTTTCACATTACTAACTTACTTTCAAATGACAATGCAGACTAAAAAAATTTACATACTTAACACTTACAAACAAAAGAGAACCAAAACTTTGAACATCAATGTTGAGTCATCCTTCAAAACATTAGTCTCCATAACTTCTTAAATTTGCTTAAAAATGGAAAACGAGCATTTTTTGCTAGCTTCTCTTCTTCCAATTCTTTTTGTTAAACATCTGTCCTACTTAGTAGACTTCAGAATGAAAACTTACAAAATTTTTCTCTGCTTTAGAGAATAACCAAAAAGAACAAAATCTGCACGGATAATTCTTTATGGCTGAATATTTTGTCTGTTTCCATCAAATTCTATTTCATGAACTGTTCCTAATTCCAGTTTAAATTTGATATATCCATGTTTGAAGATGTCCATCTAACTTCCAGCATAAGGACCGCATTGTGTGAGTAGTAAAACACTATACAGGTATCCCTTGCTTAATGCGGTTTTGCTTAATGCAAATTTGATTATCGCAGCAATCCCTTGATATACACGGCAAGAGTTTTGATTAACGCACCTTTAAATTTACAAAAAAATCATGCTCACGCCATGAGGCTACTAGCCTTGTGGTCATCCAAATTCTCTTAATGATCTGTGTGAAAATGTGAAAGTTTTATTTTTCCCACCAAATATGACATCATTGTTCCAACCCATGGACATCATTGCAAATTTCAAAGCCTATTTTCTTAAAAAGACATTCTCAAAGGCAGTAGAAACAACAATGGGAGAAAATGTGATTATGCTCCACGAATTTTGGAAAAAATTTAACATTAAACACACAATTCAGAACATTTGTGACTCGTGGGAGCAAGTGTCTTCTAGTTGCATGAAAGTTGTTTGGAAAACCTTCTGCCAGAATGCGCTAATGACTTAGGTGTTTTCAAAATCCTGTGAACAACGTGGTCAAAGAAATTGTTGCAATTGGTGAAGACCTCGGTTTTGATGGTTTTGATGCAGAAGATGTTAAAGAATTATTGGATTCAAACTCAAAAGATTTCAGTGACAACGAACAAATGGAATGTTAAGATGACGTTCTACACTTTGGCATGATGCGATTTCCAACAGCATACTACTGGTGGGATTATGCTTGCAGAAATGGATAAGGCTAGAGACCTTAAAGTTTTGGTAGACTGCAAGTTAAAGTTCAATGGTCATCACATAGCAAAAATTGCAAGTAAAACTCAGAAGAAGATTGCAATTTTGAAACAGCCATTTATGTGTACGAATAAGGAAGTCATTTTGTCTCTTTACAAGATCTTGATGACTACACTTGGACTACTGTGTGCAGATTTGGTCTCTTGGGTCTCAAGAGGGTGAAAAATGAAGGGTAACTCTTCTTTAAGAGTTACAAAGATGATATCAGGATAATCAAATACAGATTATGAGGAAAGACAGAAAATATGTGGAAGATGCTGATAAATAGGAAGAGAGTAATATGACTAGAGGCTATAAAAATCTGAAAGGATGTTATACACTACTAGCTAAAGGGATCTTTCATTATATGGAAGGTGGGAGATGAAAATGGGGCTAAAGGGATCTTCATTATATGGAAGGTGGGAGATGAAAATGGGGCATCCAAGGAACTTGCTTGTGTGTAAATGTTGCAAATATAGCACTTACTTTTTTTTTGTAGGCCTGGTTGGTTAAGTATAGTTAACATGTCTGCTCTCCAATCAACTACAGACTAAACATGGAACTTTTCAAGTCAGAAACCTGCTGTGGTACTAACTACAAGTCTGTGCATGTGTACTCGTTACAAGTTGCTGATTAAATTTAATGGAGTTCTTTCACAAGTATGGAAAATAGCATCTAAAATAAATTTTGAAATAATTCTCTGACTAAATCGAATAACTGTTGTAATAAATTTGGTATGAAAATCAGCAACAAAAAGATAGACAATGAAAATAGGCAGAAATAGTGAATACATGTCACCTATTTAAGCACGATTTTTAGTGAAGATAGTAAATTAAATATGGAAATAGACAATTAGTAAAGCTGGTATAGTAGGAAGTCAGCTGAATAAATTTATATGGAATAAGAAAGAATTAGTCAAAACATTAAATTAGCTGTATACAAGACAGTGTTCAAACCAGTTTTAACTTACGGATCTGAGAGCTGTGTTAGAAATAAGGTTTGATCCAAGACTCGTTTAAGACAAATAGTTGAGACATCTTGGGAATATAACAAGAATTTGTATTTAAGTTTTGTTGATCTGTAAAAGTCTTATGACTCGAAACCTGATATGAGAGTTATGATAAAGATTAGTGGAGTTAACAAATGGCATCGATAGCAGTATCATATTAAAAAAGAGGATATTATGAAAGAACTTGTAATTGTTAGCATTCAGGAATGTGTTAGTAGAGCTAATCTCAGGTGGGTATGATCACTCAAACTGAATGGGAGAGAAAAGATTAACAAAACAAATGTTCTTTGTCAGGTTGGTAAGAAAAAGACCCAAAGGAAGTCCAAGATCTAAATGGATACAGTAAAAAGTACTTTAAAATACAGAAATATAAGATCTGATAATATTGGTGTCTTGACAGGTAACAGATTAATTTGGAGGAAAATCGTGGATCAGAAGTTAGTAATAGGGTAACTTTCTCATGTAGCACTATCATAATTATCCTGTACCCCTCCCCCCCAAGGATACATATAGAAAATTTGATGATGATAATAATAGTAAAATAATATTTTGGATGTCAGTATAATCGCAAACTAGGATTACCAGTTTGGTATATATTTTCCTCTTATCATAACTGATTAATTTATTTTGTGTGTGCATGTGTGTTTTTCCTTACTGAGAATGAAAAATGTAGTTAGTTTACTTTAATAAGTAGAGTTCTTACACATACAAGGTGTCACTGGAAGCTTCTAGTTTCCCACAGTCTAATTTGACCAAAACTGTTCATTGTAAATAAAAATTTCTATTTTATAGTTTCATTTTCTTTTTAGTTTCAACTTATAGCATTTATATACAGCATAAACTGAAGTACCATAGAAGAGTCTCTCAATTTCTCAGGTGTCTATAACTTCTGAACAAAACTTGGAGATTAGTATAAAGTCAGAGTGAAACAGCTGAACAAATAGCATGGATTCTTTGCAAATTCAATCTATATACTTCAGCTCGGAAACTTTCTTTCTTCTTACCATCTACAAAGGATACCTTACATCTCTCTCCTTACTAGGTACCTATTATATATCCTGGCTCACGGCCATCTTTGCTACTTTGTGGCGACTATGCTTCGATCAGAATCCAAGAACATCAAGACTGTATTACATTTTTGGAGTTCCAAAGTCCAGCCTTGCTTCTCATGCTACTGACACTAAGAACAGAGTTCTATGGAACCAGACAAGGATTCTTCATTTCAGCAGGTTCAAATTTGATCATCTTTTCCTAAATGTGAAACACTGCAAAATCGTCTGAACTTTAATTGCTCTGACTGTGTGCCAATCTCCAAGTTATGGAAAGTGATTATTATTAACTGTTCATAATTTTTTTAAGGCTATTTAATCTGCATAAACTTTTACAATTGTTCTTTTGAACTCTAATAGTGTAATCCTGTTAACTCAGATGTGACAACACATGATCTAGTAAGCAAGTGCTGACTCGTTCTTGTAATTCACTTTGAATGTAGTTAATGGGCTTTCTCCCTAATGATTTCCATGTTATGTCGGATGAAAATATCAGTTTTTAAATAAAATTCTATATTTTTTTCATTATGCATAAGCCATACAAGTATCTATAAATATGTCTAGCACATGTTTCCTTAAAATGTTTTCTCCCACCCATGTTACATTCTGATGGGTCTATTGCATCATCACAGAAAAAAACCAATCTCATGACCTCTTACTTTTCCTAAAATTCTTTCACAAGTGATCCTGGTCAATGACCTTCTAACCATTCCAAACCCTCAATACTTCCTTTGGCCTTGCACTAGAAAGGGAAACTGGACACACACACACACACACACACACACACACACACACACACACACACACACACACACACACACACACACACACACACAGTCATACCCCGACTTACGTGAATCCGGAATTACGCGGTTTCATATATGTACGTATTCCTGTCCCGCTTCATGTCTCACCGCTAGTCTTATCTTTCCGATGCCAGTCCCATTCGCCAGTGTCACACATGCTGTGAACAAGCACTGACGTGTTTCGTGTGGTCTCCATTCATACACGATTTTTATAGTTTACAAACCTTGCGATTGTTTAATGTTATGTTCTTGATAAAAATTTTATCACATAAAAAATAATAATGTCGTCCAAAGGAAGCAAGTCCGATTCTTCTACAGCTAGCAAGAAAAGAAAAACATTGACTTTGGAAACAAAACTCAACATTATTAAGGATTTTGAAGGCAGAATGAAAATTTGTGAGCTAGCAAAGAAGTTTGATCTACAGGAATCCACAGTAAGAACAATCATAAAAGAAAGGTTTACAGATTTTGGAGGACATAGATTCTAACGAGGAACAAATTGTAGCCACAAGGTAAGGAATAAAAAAATCATTAGCTTGCTATGAAGAAATTTTGCGTAACAAGAAAAAGACATTATGCCGTCAGACGAATCTATTAGATTTTATGAAACAATTGACATTGAAATAACTTTCTTTTTTTTTTTTATGTATGAAAAACCACAATTATGATTATATTTCTTAAAAAATATAGATGATTTTGTAAACCTTTGGTCCCAATTAACTAATATTTTGTATGTTTTTATGCAAAATTATACCCGAGTTACGCGAATTCAACTTACGTGCTTTTTGTTGGTTCCACCTACCGCGTAACTTCGGGGTATGACTGTATATATATATATATATATATAAAAAAAGGTCTCCTGATCCTGATGGCATTTCTCTGATTATTCTAAAGGTTCGTGCTCCAGATTAAGTTCTATACCACCTTTTTTACACTCATTTATTCCAATGATCTATACTACAGCTTGCCTGTGGAAATATCCCACATTACCCATTCCTAAGAAGGGTGACAAATCTTTATCTATTCACTATCATCCAATTTCTCTACCCTCACATCATCCTAAGGTGATGGAGAGTAATTAAAACTCCTATCCTATCTGAAGGCTCAACTTATAAATGATCACCAGTATGGATTCTGCTACTATCAATCAACAGAGATCTGGTTACTTATGTCCCATCTTTGGAGAAATACCATGGGAAACACCTTATGAAAAATCATAAGTGATTACTCCTGATGTTTCCAAAGATTTTGAGTAGGTTTGGCACAAAGGTCTACTAAGGAAATTCTCATCATTTGGTCTGCACCTGACTTTTGCAAGTGGGTTGTGGGATATTTCCACAGGCAAGTTGTAGTATAGATCATTGGAATATAAATCTGGAGCACGAACCTTTAGAATAATCAGAGAAATGTCATCAGGACCAGGAGACCTTTTTTTTATATATATATACGGTCATACCCCGAAGTTACACGGTAGGTGGGACCAACAAAAAGCACGTAAGTCGAATTCACGTAACTCGGGTATAATTTTGTATAAAAACATACAAAATATTAGTTAATTGGGACCATAGGTTTACAAAAACACCTATATTTTTTAAGAAATATAATCATAATTGTGGTTTTTCGTACATAAAAAAAAAAAAGAAAGTTATTTCAATGTCAATGGTTTCATAAAATCTAATAGATTCGTCTGACGGTATAATGTCTTAGGGTAATAAGAGGTTGATGTTCATGGAAACTGATGCTGGGAATTCCACAAGGCTGTTTTTTTTCACCCAACCTTTTCGTTCTATATATATCAATGGCCTACTCTAGCTGACTGCCAATCCAATGCATGGTCTGCTAATGACAGCACAATGCATTCCTTTGCATTCAACATACCTTGTGTGCTATGTGAACCACCACAATCTCCATGAACATCAACCTCTTATTACCCTAAATTCTGATCTAAAAATAGGGTTCACAGATAGCCTTGTCAATTTCAATTCTAGCAAACACATACATGCATGCACGCACGCGCGCGCGCGCACACACGCACACACACACTATTTCCCACAAAAAAAAAAAAAAAAAGAACCTTTTTCTTCCAGTGTGACAACATCCAAATCTCTAGACAAGATGAAACTTTTCTTCTTGGAATTATCCTAACATCAAATTTCTTTCTCTATCTCAGCATAAACATATTACAGTTATTGCTCCTTAGCATCCAAAAAATTAGAATCTTTTTTAGTCAATATATTACTTCACCTCCAAAGAGGTATTAACTTGCTACATATCATAATCCAACAAACAACTGACTACTGTTCTCATATTTGAAGTACTGTTCCTGAGCATGCTATCTAAAAGTACTTGATATAGTACAGCAAAGAGCGATTCACTTTCCATTGCTTACATCCTATAAATAATTCAATCACCAATGTTGACATCTGAAATGGCATCAATGTAAACTACAAACAACAATCTCATATATCATAAATACTCCTAAACAAATCCAGTTAAATTGCTGAAGCAAATATAGCAAGAAAATCAGCAATAAAAGAAATGGAAAATAGGCAAGGGCATAAAAAACAACCATTCTCAAGGAAGAACCTACAAAAAAAAAAGAGTAAAACAGTTCAGCTATTTTCAGTGAAAATGGCAAATAAAATAAGGAAAGAAATCAGCTAAAAAGATCAAACTTGCAATATACAAGACTGTGATTAACCCTGGTTTAATTTATGGCAATTCAATAATAATGCTCACAGATGTCTCAATAACTAAGTATCTCATAATGATACCAGGATAACCTCTTTTGAATAAAATCTACAATTTTTAAATCCTTTCCTTTAGTGTTACATGGTGATCAGCACTCATTTCAGATAAACTATGGAGACTACAACTGTGTTAGAAATAATTACTTTAGGGAAATTAAAGTAATTATTTCTAACACAGTTGTAGTCTACAATTTTTAGAGCTTTTTTTTTCATCACTACTTCAAACAGATTCTGTGGTAAGCCAAATGTGTAGTCACTTCTTCAAGAAAAATAAATAAATAAAAACATGAGTGAAGTGCTCTCTTTATGAAGTATTCCTTTTGTTCTTTTCAAATTAATTACAAAATATGTCATAACTTCAATTTCAAATCAAAGCATGAAGGAATAAAACTTACAGTATTGTCTGGCAAGGATCCCAAGACCTGTACTAAAGCTTTATACATTTGATCAGGTGTTCCCTCAAAAAATCTTCCGCAACCAGCTACAAACAGAGTATCACCTAAAATTTGAGAATTAGAAAATCAGTCAAGCAAGCTAAATCCAATTAGAAACTATTCATCAGTTCATCCTAAATTTTATTCAAATATAATTCCACATCATATTTACCTGTGAAAACAGCAGGATCTTGGCCTTCAGATCCTGTGACATAATAGCATATATGTCCGCTGGTATGGCAAGGAGTTGAAAGACATTTGACATTTAAAGAACCAAGCTAGAAATACAGAAATTAAAATGTTGCTTAACTTATGACAGCTATACTGTTTTGGCCTATCATAGTATCCTGCAATATACTATGACAGTCCTTACAATAAAGGAAATGAAGAGATGATCAGCATTATCCAAAGTCTGGAAAAGGTTATGGATGTAATTTTGATTAGATCCATAGTTTTGAGATTTTTTTTAATATTTAATTATTACCAAATTAATTTCTTCATTTATGTAAACAGAAATAGGGGATATTAAAAATCCATCCTTATTTCATAGCTGAACATGTATACAGAAACTTGGAAAGTTTCTAAGTTTTTATGCACATGTTCAGCTATGAAATATTAAATGAATCGTTAATTCCCTACATCTGCTTATTTTAACATGGCTGAAATAGAATGAAGCCTTTCAGGTTTTTTTTTTTTTTTTTTTGAAAATTTCAGTTATCTATTTTAATTGTTATGGCACTGCATAAACAAAGCTGGTATTGTGGCAAGTGAACTAAATAAATTCATATGGAAAAGATAGAAATTAGTTAAAATACAAACTAACTGTATATGAGACAGTGTTCTAACCAATTTCAACTTGTGGATCTGGGAGTTGGGTTTTAGAAGTAAAGCAGCTGACCAGCAGTTGACTAGAGACCACAGATATGAGATCTGAGAAAAATTAGGAGAGTGAACAGATGGCATCAATGACAATATCATATTAAAAATAAAGACAATGGGAAGGTACTTGATATTGTTAATATTCAGGAATGCATGAGCAGATCCCAATCTCTGGTAGTATGGTCAATTAAACATAATGGGAGAGGAAAGATTAGAAAAGTAGGTGTTTGTTGCTAGGATGGCAGAGAAAAGACCCATAGGAAGACTAAGATCAAGATTGACACGTAGTTAGAAGTACCTTAGAAGACTGAAATATAAGATCTAGAAATATTAGCGTCCTGGCAGATAACAGACTAATTTAGAGGAAAATTGTCAATAGGACGTTGATAATGTATACTTTTCATTTAGTATCATAGTATCTGAACATATCAGAAATTTGATAATGATGATACTGCATATCCTCCTCCACATAATGCCATCATTTCATGATTACCCAGTGTGCCTTTATTAAGCCTGCTAGCTCTCATCTTTATACCTGACAATGGCAAGAAAAAAAATAACACATCTACACTCATGTTGTCAGTACATCTCTGTGTGAAATATAACTTAGTTACAAGCTAAGTATATTCCATTCTTTGAATCTGCAAAATATTAGCTGATTATTAAAGTAGAGACTGAATCATAAACAATTTTTTACAATATGCCTACTATTCCACTAACTGCTAAAGAATGGGCAAAAAATTTATTTTTATTACTAATTACTACTATATAATCAAACATGGAATTTTTTAAGCCCACCTCAAGCCTCCAAAATAAGCAGGTATCTATCACCTAAAGACATTTACAAGTATCTATTCCCATGGTGGGATTTGAACTCATGGTCTGCTGGATGGAGTGCAGGTATACAATTCACTCACCTACCAGATCAGTGATAAAATAATACAGATTCATCATAATGTTTTGGAATATATTTCCTCAAGGAGTGTACCAGATATTACAGTTTAACACAATTAAGGCTTCAGGACTAGTTTCAGATTACTCTTCTTTTCCTCAAATAGTCTATTGTTTATCAAGTCCCTGATTTCAGAGACTTGTATTCAAAAATCAGGTTTAATTTATGGCTGGGAGTTAGGTTTTTTTATTATTATGGGCGACTCCAGGATGTCCTTAGACTCATCGAGGGAGGCCCTAAACATCATGTCCACACATATATACAACATTCTCACAGTATCTATCATACCTTGCCTTGAACTCACTCACCATCATAGCACTACAACAGACTCTGCCAGCTTATTACACTCATTTACCACTCTAAAAGTAAAGAACTCAGCTCTAACACCCTTACTAACCACACTCTTGCCCAGCTTCCATAGATATTCCCCTAGTTCTCCCACCACCAGTCCTGATCTCAAAAATATCCTCTAAATTAATCCTATAGAAACCCCTTTAGCAATTTGAATGTCTCAATCATATCTCCCCTTTTCCGCCTATCAACTAATTTCTGCAACCCATAAATCTTCAACTGTTCTCATAAGGTTCATTCCATAGACATGCTATCATCTTGGTCACTCGCCTCTGGATCCTCTGCACCTCCTCCCCATCAAGAAGAAACCTAGGTGACCAAATCTGGGCACAGTAGTCGAGATGAGGTCTTATCAAGGCTTGGTACAGAGGTACAATAACTTGCTTGTCTCTGCTCGTGAAAGTATTTTTCAACAACCAAGTGAGTTGATGAGCTGATTTAGTCACTTTTGCAATGTGTCCCATAAACTTCATCTCCCTGTCCACCAACATTCCCAAGTCCCTGGCCTCATCAATCTCCTGGAGTGCAGTTCCACCAATGTGGTATACTGCTGCTAATCTTTTCACCCCAAAATGCATAACCTTACATTTTGTCATTTTAAATTGACATCCATTCTCCTTAGTCCAGAACTCCAATCTATCCATGTCATCCTGCAAGATTTTGACATCTTCTGCATTCACTATTGCAGAAGATGTCAAAATCTACCCAACTACTGATGATGCAAAGTTGGGTAGGCACCCTACCCAACTTTGCATCATCAGCGAACAAATGAACTGTTCCTCTTAGATCCTTCCCTATATCGTTAATGAACAAATTAAACAGCAGTGGTCCAAGAACAGAACCCTGTGGCACACCACTAGTCACAGGCTGTTTTTTGGACTCTACTCCTGAATAAACTATTCTCTGATATCTCTCCATCAACCACCCACCTATCCATCTCACCAACCCTATATCCATTCCCATATGTTGCAGTTTACGGATAAGGCATTTGACAGGATGTGGTATCCTGTCAAATGCCTTAGCCAGGTCCAGCAGTATCACTGTAAACGCATTACCCTTATCCAGTTCAGCCATCACTGGGTTATAAAACTTGAGCTAGTTACTGAGACATGATCTACCCTTCACAAAGCCATGCTGTATCTCCACCATACAGTATCTCATTTTCATCAATCCATTCCTGTATTTTTCCCTTGACTACTTTCTCAAAGACCTTGAAAACGACTCCTGATATGCTGATTGGTCGGTAATCTGCAACAGTAGTCTTGGATCCTCCTTTATGCAGTGGAAATATTTTCCCCTCTTTCCACACCTTCGGGACTAAACCAAACCCAAGACTCAGATTAAACAACATGGTCAAGGGCACTGATAATTCTTTAGCCGCTTCACGTAAGACCTGTGCCGGTATACCATCCAATCCCACAGATGTATTCACATTAAGGTTCTGTAATAGACTATTCACCTCCACTTCATTCATCACAATTCCCATATAAACTAATGGTTCCTTCATATTTTCAATGTCACCACCTGGATGATATACTCTTGCAAAGCGCTCACTCAGTAATTCCACTATATCGACTGATTCAGTGACCTCCCTACCATCATCATTCCTTAAAATCATTCTGCCGTGTACAGTTTTTTTTTGCTTGCAGCATATTGAAAGAACTGTTTGGGATTCTCTTTAGCTTGCATAGCTAGTTTCCTTTCATAATCTGCTTTTGCTTTTTTTACCACACTCATTACCCTTCTGGCCTGCGCTTTATACCATTCGTGTGCCTGCAGGTCACCTTTCTCTTTAAATTCCCTCCACAGTTGTTTCTTTTTTTGCAGCTCAAGCTTAATGGTGTTATTCATCCATTTAACCCCTACTTGTTTTACTAATTCAGACCCTAGGTATACAACCTCCTGTAAATGCTCCTTGACCACTTCCCATGCTCTATTGACATCCAGCACTTGTAGTTTTACATGCCACGGCACTGAACCAAGCAATCTCCTAAGCTTGTCATACTTGCCAGCAAGGTAATTCCACATATACCTTGTCTTAATCAAAAATTCTACACCTTTAACCACCTCCCAGGTGGTTAAAGGTGTGGAATTTTATGTTATAAGGTGTGGAACCTTATGATCACTCTCACCAATAGGTGGCAACATGGTCATATTCATTACAGTCAAATTCTCAGATGCTATTACCAGGTCAAGCACTCTCAAACCCCTAGTATTTTCAATTACATGCTGTCTGAGATAGTTATCCCTTAGGTTAGAAATAAAGTTAATCAAAATTTTTCTCATAACCTTCAAGCCTATCAGGGTTATGAGAAAAATTAGAGAATTGATCAGATGGTATCAATGATAGAATCATTAAACATGAAGGTATTAGAAAAAACTCAATATCATAAGTATTCAAACACATCAGTAGAGATAATCCAAGAAAGTAATGTATGCTTCATATACATGTTATTTCAGTTGTATTCAAATGTTATTTCAGTTTCAATGGGTATTTTGCATCCATGCACTTAGCGATGAGTAAATACATCAAGGATAGTAAGGGGTTTAAACAGAATGGGAGAGGAAAGGTTAGAAAAATAGATGCTTGATGCCAAGATAGCAGAAAAGAAGAAGAAGAAAAAAAGAACATATTCTAGGTGAAATAATGCAGTTAATAATACCCCAAACCCAAGAAAAAAACCAACAAGATAAGACAATACTGGAAACTTAACTAATAACCGATTAATTTGAAAGAAATTTCTGATGGTAATAATTTGTTAATTAATTATATAGCACTGTTAACATAGTATCTGTACATACACATCTTGATGGTATACATTAGGAAGTGATAACAGAGGATTTTGGTATTTTTTGGTTGAAAATGAATTTTCAGTTCAGGAATCATACTGGAAAAAAAAACCATGTAAAGCTTGATTGTATGTGGGTTGTATGTGTAATTAAAAGTTTCATTTGTTGGACAAAGACAGTTATATCATCATACAAACCTCTAGTTACATGGATATTGGATTATAGTTCACAGCTTTACTCATTCAGGTTTTTAATGTGAAGAGAATCCAAGTATTCAGAGAAGATTTATAAATGCATGGAAGCATTTTTATCATGATAATTATTTGGTTGAGTGCAATTTACTTAATGACTTGATAAATCCCCCTCCCTTTCCACACATTTAAGTTGGAACAGCCAACATAACAAACAGCAGGAATTTGTGGCATCCTAAATCAGGCTCCGCTAGTGGGCATACTGAAAAGATAGCAGAGAGAAGAGTTACTGCTAGGATTGGAAAATATATGGAATGGCTTTCATTCCATGTATTTTTGGAATCACAGGATTGCATACGAGACGAATTTATGTCCATTAAGAAAGAATTAATAGCCAGCCTGGTTGGCTGAGTGATTAGTGTATCTGCTGTCCAACCAAGAGGCTGTGGGCTCGAACTTGCCAGTGGCATGGATGTTTGTGATTGTCCTACTAATGCTATGTGAAAATGGCATCTGCCATCCTAACATAAGGTATCACTCCGAAACCCTATGAGTACTGGAGTGACAATACAGCATTCAGTTATGTCAGATGTGAATAACTAAGAAAGAAAGAATTATGGTTGGAGATTAATGAAAAACTTAGGTATAATGATTATCTAATTTAGTACTGTAGAACATGTCAGTATTGCTGTTATACATTCTGTAAATTATGAACACAAATATGAATGTGCAAAAAATAAAATATAGGTATTAATATAAATAAAGGATATAAGGATGGAGAAGAAGAAGAAGATAAATGTTGAATGTGAATATACACAAGCCAAACCTATATATATGAGATGCTCGAGTTATGTATACTAAGTAATCATACTGTGGTGAATTCCTGGATGAAAGTAAAAAATAATAATATAATGATATATTGTGCTGTGCAAATTTCTCATTTTCTCCTGCTATTTAGAATAAAAGTTTATGTAACAACATAATGAAAATACTAATTGAGTGCATTTAGTTTTATCTATTAACAATTAGGCAAATAAAACTTTCTAATGGATGTGAACTACAAGATTTTGTAACGAGGAGCCGGCCTGGTTGGATGAGTGGTTAGAGTATCTGCTCTCCAGCCAAAAGGCTGCAGGTTCGAATCTCACCACGAGCATAGATCTTTTTGATTGTCTGTGAAAATGCTAGTGGTGGTGGTGGTGGTGGTTAGTAGATGGCATTGGTGTAGATGGAGAGTTGTAGAGTAGGTGTCCTCCCTCGGTGAGTCTTTGGACTCCTTAGAGGTGTCACGTACTAATCATAATAATAATAATGAATTCAGTATCTGAAAATAAAGATATGCACAAATATACATGAATCAGCCTGAGGATATAAATTAGTTACTGATGACATAACTGCAAATTGATTACATAATTCCAAATTTTAAGCTGAGTTAAACTTGGATGTAACTCATATGATTAACTAAGATTAACTCATATTACATCTGACTTAATCTTAGATGTAATGCTCTTATGCATATGCTCTTACATCGGAGTTAATCTTAGATATAAGAGTATGTGAAGGTTTGAATTAATCCAGCCATGCTGAGTGAAAACTTGGCATGCCAGTCCCAAGCCCAGATAAATCGGGAGGGTTGAGCATAGGGCTAGCAACCCAGTTTCAGAAAAACAAATTTTGTTATGCAAACTGAAAACTTCCAAAATGTGATACTGGATGAAGAAAATAGAATACAAGCTGCCAGGAACATGAGGCACCTCTGTGAAAGTCCTTCTGGGGAAGCACAGGTGCAGAAGAAAGTGACAGACACCTTATCAAAACACAAACTTAGACTGGGATGTTGGAATGTTAGAACGATTTTTGAAACTGGGAAAACATACCTAGTCTCAAGAGTTCTAGAAAAATACAGATTAGAAATAATGGCATTAAGTGAAACGAGATGAATAGGAACTGGAAAAATCAAATTAAACTCTGGTTGCTACTTAATCTACTCTGGGAACCGAAATACGAATGACCACACAAAGAAAGTTGCACGAGTGATGGCAAAGAACGCACATGGTGCACTAATGGAGTGGAACCCAATACAGGAAAGAATACTAAACACTAGATTTAAAGCAGCAGAACATTACAATAACTGCTATATATGCACCAACAAACAATGCAATCCAGGAAGAAATGGATAATTTGTAACATGCTACAGAGAAGTATAGAAACAACAAATAAGAAAGATATGCAACTTATAATTGGAGACTTTAATGCTAAGGTCGGAAATGATAATACTAATAAAGAAACTGCTATAGGAAAGTAAGCAAAAGGAGAAATAAATGAAAATGGAGAGTTATTTATAGACTTTTGTATATTCAACCAGTTTGTAATAGGAAGGAGTCTCTTCCAGCAAAAAAATACATAAGTGGACATGGATAGCACCAGATAGGAGGACAAAGAACCAAATAGACCACATACTTATAACAAGGAATTGGAGAAAATCACTCTTCCTGGATGTCAGAGTTAAAAAAAGGAGCCGAGGCATATTCAGTTCACTTTCTCCTAACAGCCACCATCATCATCATCAAATTCCTGGCATGTACCCTCAAGGGGTGTACAGGATACGACAGTACTACATGAAAAAATTACATCATTACTAACTTCCTATCTACAATTTTCCTCCAAATCAGTCTGTTACTTGTCAAGACTCCAACATTATCAGATCTTATATTTCTATCGTCTAAGGCACTTTGTACCGTATCAATTCACCTATATCTTGGTCTTCCTCTGGGTCGTTTTCCTGCCAACCTGGCAGAGAACACTTGTTTTGCTAATCTTTCCTCTCCCATTCTATTTAAGTGACCATACTACCTGAGATTAGCTCTGCTAATGCATTCCTGGATGCTGACAATGTCAAGTTCTTTCCTAATATCCTCATTTTTAATATGATATTGCCATTGATGCCATCTGTTCATGCTTCTAATCTTTCTAAGGACTCTCATATCTGCGGTCTCTAGTCTTTGGTCAAGTGTTTTACTTCTGACCCGGCTCTCAGATGCATAAGTTAAAACTGGTTTGAACACTGTCTTGTATACAGCTAATTTAGTGTTCCGACTAATTTCTTTCTTATTCCATATGAATTTATTCAATTGACTTCCCACCATACCAGCTTTGTTGATTCTGTTGTCTATTTCTATATTTAATTTACCATCTTCAGTAAAAATCGTGCCTAAGTAGCTGAAATGTTTTACTTGTTCCACAGGTTCTCCATTCACAACACAATTGACATTTTCAATGATTCTGCCTATTTTCATTGTCTTCGTCTTTTTATTGCTGACCTTCATACCATATCTATTACAACAGCTATTCAATTTAGTCAGAGAATCTTGCAGACTTGTAGCAGATTTATTTAGAAGTATAACATCATCCGCATAAAGCAAAGGGCTGACATTAACATCTCCAATTTTGATATCAGGTTTAATACCACATTCCTTCATAATGTGATCCATATAGATAATGAATAACAGAGAGGATAATGTACATCCTTGTCTCACACCAGATTTAACATTAAACCATCTTCCTGTACTTCCTTCAATTCTAACTGCTGACTTACAACTCAAATAAAGACTAAGTATTGCTTGATATAATGCCCCATTGACACCATATAACTGGAGCGTATTGAATAGCTTCTCTCTTGGCACCTTGTCATATGCCTTTTCCAAATCGACAAAACTTAAATACAGATCTTTGTTATATTCCCATGATTTCTCCACTATTTGTTGTAAAGTGAAGATCTGATCCTGACAGCCTCTATTTAACTTGAATCCAGCTTGCTCTTCACCAAGCTTTTCTTCCACAATTCTTCTCAACCGTTTCTCAAGTATACTTGCATATATCTTACCAGGAATGCTCAGTAGGGAAATACCTCTATAATTCTCACATTCAGTTTTATTTCCCTTTTTATATATGGGTACTATGAGAGCTCTACTCCAATCGTCTGGAATTCGTCCCTCTGTCCAGGCATTCTGAACTATGCAGTGCAGCCACTGTAAAACGTTTATACCACCATACTTCAGCATTTCTGGTCGAATATCATCTAATCCTGCTGCCTTTCGACATTTCAAGCCTTTGGCTTTTTCTATTTGAAGAATGATTATGTAATCCTGACTGCTTGCCTGGTCAGTGTTTTTTTATCACTGTGCTGTCATCACTGCTTGTTTCATTTAGCAGTTTTTCAAAGTAATTACTCCATACTTCAAGGATATCTTTTTCTCCTGTTTTCATGTCACCTTTATCATCTCTAATTCCTTTTACAGCACTCTTTCCTCCATTTCTAAGCTTCTTCAACAACCTCCAGAATATTTTGCCACCTTCTTGATATTTATTTTCTATATTCTTGCCAAAGTCCTCCCATGACTTTTGTTTAGCTAGTTTTACACACTGTTTAGGTTTCTTACATTTGTTTCTGTATTCTGTAAGAGTAAAAGCTGACTTATTTGCCAGGAACTTTTGATATGCTTTATTCTTTTCCTTCACTGCCTCTTTAACTTCCTGTGTCCACCAGGGAGTTCTGATTTTTTTATCCTTGCACACCTCACCACATGCCTCTCTGGCAGAATCAATTAATGTTTTTCTTCAGAGTTTGTCACTGAATCTCCAAGGTTTGATTCCTGTTCTCAAACTCTTTCATTTTCTTTTCAATAATCTTTCTGTATTTTAGTCTACAGTTCACATCTGAGAGCTGCTCAACTTTTATTCGCTTTAGAACTTTCTTACATGTTATTCTTTTCAATATGAAATTCAATTTTATCCTGCTCAAGACTAAATAGTGATCACTTCCAATTTCAAATCCTGTGTACACTCTGGTGTCCTGCACCAGAGAGACAGCTACCATAAAAGTAAAAATATTTAAAAATAAACAAACAATGAACAATAGGAAGAGGTTTAGAACTGAAAAACTCAAAAACAAAGAGATTAGAAATAATTTACAACTCTACAGGATAAATGGGATAAACTCGAAAAAAGAGGAGGAGATAACATAGAGAAAAAATGGACAAAGATTAAAGACTTACTAATAAGCACATCAGAAAAAAATATTGGGATTTCGAACTAATACAGACAAAGGATGGATATCAGAAAACACTAAATTAAAAATAGAGGGGAGAGAGAGAGAGAGAGAGAGAGAGAGAGATAGAATAAAAGAGAAACTGTTACAGACTGGCGAACATGTTGAACAAGAACAAGCAGAAAGATATAAAGCAATTAACAAAGAAATAAAAAGAAGTGCATGAAAGGAAGAGGTTTAAGATGCTGAATATACAAACGACACTGGAAAGTTGTATGACATAACAAGGAAATTAAGTGGAAAAAGAAATAAATGGATAGTTCCTATATACAGTAAAGAAGGAAAACTATTATTAAATGAAAAATAACAAATAAACAGATGGGTAGAATTCTTCTTGGAAAAATTTCAAGAAACGACTGATGGCGACCAGAGTCTAGGATTAAATGAACAAAATGCATTGTTGGATATAAATTTGAATGAAATAACAGAAATAGAAATTACAAAAGCAATAACTCAAATCAAAACAGGTAAAGCACCAGGAGCAGGTAACAAACCAAGTATACTAAAAGCAAATCCAAAACTTATAGCAGAGATATTATATCCCTTACTAAATGAGATATTGGAGTTATTGGGCAGGGAAACTAATATTGAAAAGGTTGAGTGTAAGAGAGAGAAACTTTAGCACTGATTGTGTATCTATTGATCCTTATAGGCAGAATAAATTGCAGAAGAGAGGGGATAAAAATCGGCATAGGACTACGGTAGTTAGTGACTTATGTTTCAGTTCTAAAGCCGGTACAAGATCTAGAGGGAATCTGCAATTTTTGTATACCAATGCTAGAAGCATTCGAAATAAGAGAGAAGAATTTTTGGCATTAGTCAGTGAAATCTCACCAAAAGTTGTAGGCATTAGTGAAACTTGGCTGTCAGCAGAAGATGTGGTCACTGGAATTGAATGTGGTGGGTACAGTATTTTCAGGGAGGATAGAGAAGATAGAACAGGAGGAGGAGTACTGTTGATGATAGCTGATGTGTTGCAGCCAGAGAAAGTAGTATATCATGATGATAGACATGTGAATGAGAGTTCATTTGAGGCAGTCTGGTGTGAAATAGTGACCAATGCAACCAAATATACAGTTGGATGCTGCTATAGGCCAGGGAGTACAGCGGGAGATATTGAATTCATGCATCAGCAACTTAGTGCAATGAGTGAAGGCTTAGTGATTATTATGGGGAATTTTAATTATGGTGATATCAATTGGAAGGAGGAAATATCACGTAGCAAAAAGGAAATGGAGTTCATACATCTTCTACGAGATAATTACTTGAAACAGCATGTAACTGAAGGGACACGTGGTGTGAGAGTGTTGGACCTGGTTATTGGTTCAGAGGTTATATGCATAAGTAAGGTGTCCTCGTTACCTCCAGTTGGTGAAAGCGATCATGTGGTATTGACATGGGAGGTTGCAAAATCTGTGGATTTTTCTATTAAGAAGGGGTATGTACGGAACTACAGGTTAGGCAATTATAACAAGCTACGGAGTGAGCTTGCAGCCATCCCATGGCAGAACATATTGCAAGGGAAAGATGTTAGCAGTGCTTGGGATAAAATCAGCGGGTATCTGAGGAAAGCAATATCAGATTGTGTCCCCATGGTCAGGAGGTCAAACAAGGCAGGCATTAGATGGATGAGCAGTAGTATCAAGCTTGAACTGCAAAAAAAGAAAATGTTATGGAGAATTTACAAGGAGAAAGGCGATCAGGACACCCATGAGCAGTACAAGGCTCAAGCTAGGAAGGTTACCAGCATAGTAAGAAAAGCTAAATCAGAATATGATTATGAGAAGAAGAATTATTATCAGATTATGATTATGAGATTATGAGAAGACCTTAGCCAAAGAGATCAAGGGTAATCCCAAAGAGTTCTTCCGCTATGTGGCAAGTAAGAGGAAGAATGACTTCGGAAGGATAACCTTAGTGGGTGCTGATGGTATTGAGGTGACAAAATCAGATGTAATAGTCGAGTTACTGAGTGATCACTTTTCAAAAGTCTATCACCCAAGTGAGGATATCTCTATACCTATAGCAATACCTAATGTGAGAATTGAAGCTAAAGAATCAGAGGTATTAAATATATTGCAAAACTTAAATGCAAACACTGCGGTAGGATTAGATGGAATATCAGCTCGGGTGTTGCGTGAATATGCAAATGAATTGTCAACCCCTCTTACCTGGATATTTAATTCAAGTTTGAACTCTGGTATGGTCCCTAGGGAGTGGAAGTTAGGCAAAGTGGTTCCTTTGCATAAGGGTGGCTCTAAAACTGCAGTATTGAATTACAGACCAATCACCATCTCAGGAGTAGTGGTAAAAGTATTGGAAAAGTTGGTTAAAGACAAAATTCAAGAATGGGTGGATCAGGATATGATACTCTATAGAGGCCAACATGGTTTTGTTAAAGGTAGATCCTGCCTTAGCAATCTATTAACTATTCATAATAGAATAACATCTGAGTTGGACAAAGGAACTGGCTACACAGTGGTACTTCTGATTTTGCTAAGGCTTTTGACAGGATACCCCATAGAACACTGTTACGCAAATTGGAGCAGATGGGAATGGATATTAAATTGGTGATATGGATAGGAGAATGGCTCAGGGAGAGATACCATAAGGTGGTGTATGGAGGAGCCGAGTCCAGAATGAGGCAGGTGACCAGTGGTGTGCCTCAGGGCTCTGTGCTTGGGCCAATGTTGTTTAATTTGTATATAAATGATATAGGAAACGGCTTAAAGGGAGATATTCAGTTGTTTGCTGATGATGCAAAGTTGTGTAGTGCAATAAAAAATCAAGCTGATGTTGAAAGTTTGCAGGAGGATTTAAATAAGCTGGTAAAATGGGCAAAAGAAAATGGATGTCAGTTCAATGTGGAAAAGTGTAAAGTCATGCATTTTGGGATTAAAAGATTACCAGCTGTGTACTACATCGATGGAAAGGTACTCCAAGAGATTGATGAGGCTAGGGACTTAGGGGTATTGGTAGATAGGGAGATGAAGTTCAGAGGACACATTGCTAAGGTGTCCAAGATTGCACATAGGATTACTTGGTTGTTGAGGAACACACTGACATCCAGAGATAAAGAGGTTATTATTCCCCTTTATAAAGCATTGATACTTCCACATTTGGATTACTGTGCTCAGGTCTGGTCACCTGGATTCCTTGGAGATGAGGAGGCTGTGGAGAGGGTTCAGAGAAGAGTGACCAAGTTGGTGAGTGATATAAAAAATGCTCCCTACATTGATAGATTGAGAGCTTGTGGATTGCAGAGATTGGTTGATAGACGAAGAAGAGGGGATATGATAGAAACATTCAAATTACTAAAAGGTTTTTATAGGATTGATGCAGGGGAAATGTTTCAGCTGTGTGATAGTGATGGAAGAACAAGAGGTCATCTCTGGAAATTAAAGAAGGGTGTGGTTAACAAAGGTGTCAGAACAAGGTTTTTTGCCTGGAGGGTGGTGAATGAGTGGAATTCATTGCCTGACTTAGTTGTGAGCTCTTCATCTGTAAATGAATTCAAGAAGAGATATGACAGATATTGTTGTTGCTAGTTTGGGTCTCCCGCGATGAGTCTACTGACTCCATGGAGATACCCGTAATAATAATAATAATAATAATAATAATATGGCAAAAAGAAGAGTGGCCTAAGGAATGGAATACTGGATTCCTGGTTAAATTATCCAAAAAAAGGAACATATCTGAATGCAAAAATTGGAGAGGTATAACATTGTTGAGTGTTATAGTAAAATACTAGCAAGGATAATATTAGAAAGAATCAAAAGAGAAATAGAAAAACAACTAAGACCAGAACAGGCTGGATTTAGAGCCAATAGATCATGCACCAAGCACACTGCTACTTTACGAATTATCATAGAACAATCATTGGAATGGCAAGCAAACTTATATTTAAATTTTATCGATTTCCCAGAAAAAATATTAAGAATAATTAAAAAAATGTATGAAGATTTTGAAATTAAAGTAATATATACAAATACTCTCTCAGAACCATTTAAAACAAACACAGGAGTAAGGCAAGGTTGTATACTTTCCCCTACTATGTTTTTAATTATCATACTCTGGGTGATGTGAAAAGTGTCACAGGATTACAATGGTTACTTCAAAACCAACTCCACAATCTAGATTTTGCAGATGATGATATCTGCTTACTTTCACAGAAATACCAACACATATAGAACAAAAAAACAACAACACTTGTAGAAATAGCCAAAAAAGTTGGTCTTAGGATAAATAAAACAATGTTGATGAAAATAAATGCGAAGCAAAATAAACAAATAACAACAGAAGAAACACCGCTTAAAGAAGTAGAACAGTTTATATACCTTGGTTCAATAGTATCAATAAAAGGAGGAATTATTGAAGATATAAATAGAAGGAAACAGTTGGTTTATTCAACTTTCAACCAACTTAGAAATATTTGGAAAAACAAGAACTTGTCTGTAAAAATAAAATGAGAATATTTAACTCAAATGTAAAGGCAATACTCACATATGGATCAGAAACGTGGATGTTAAAACAAAAAAAATAGTTAACAATGTCCAAGTCTTCCTAAACAAGTGTTTAAGAATGATACTGGGAATATATTGGCCAATACAAATATAAACGAAGAACTATGGTAGAGAACAAACCAGAAATCCATGTTGCAACAGATACGCAAAAGGAAATGGAGGTGGTTGAAGGCATGTGTTGAGGAAAGAAGATAAAATAATAGTAAAACAAGCTCTAGATTGGAACACACACAGGGTAAAAGAAGACGGGGAAGGCCAAGAGAAACATGGAAAAGAACAATACTGAAAGAAATAGCAAATATTAATAAAAACTGGAACCAAATAAAAGCAGAAGCAAAAAACAGAGTCCAGTTGAAAATCGTGGTGGAAGACCTATGCTCCCAGGTGGAGTAAA
This sequence comes from Typopeltis vanoorti, assembly GCF_054136105.1. Classification (NCBI taxonomy): domain Eukaryota; kingdom Metazoa; phylum Arthropoda; class Arachnida; order Uropygi; family Thelyphonidae; genus Typopeltis; species Typopeltis vanoorti. Next base: position 78,016,672 of record NC_143569.1, on the reverse strand, counting down.
GAGGATTTGAATTAAATTTTGATTGTTAAATGGCAAAAATCCAATTTAACCTAAGGGAGATAAAAAAAAACCAGTTCTTGGTGTCCATCCTGTTGTTTTCTTTGTTCATCTTTTGTCATTCATTCTCATCACACCTACCCAGCATCATTTGTTGCCTTTTATACTGCTCAAAACAATTAGAGGATATTTTGGTTTTCTTGTAAATTATAAAGTTATAAAAATAATTTAAAAATGTAACACATTTATTTAAAAATATTCTTAATATACAACAGTGTAGAACATGCAACTGTGCACAAAATGATGTTAAGACTTGTCGAAATGCGTCTTAGCCATATTAGCATGTGGGGGTATAAAAGCATGGCTTGTTGCTCACTTCCACAGAAAAGACAATATAAACCTATACAAACATGCAGGTGAAAAACTGAAAGATAGATTCCCCAAAATTATTTAATAAGGTTTGAATTACTGGAAAAATTCTTAGCTGTTGGAAAAAGCATGGTTAAACCAAATTATAAACAAAATTTATAATTTGAAAAGAAATAGGATGAATGTAATAACTATAGGGAATTAGATTACTAAATTAGGTTACAAAATATATGCACAGATATTAATCCCCAAACCAGCCATGACGTCTATAGACATCCAGCTAAATCTGGATAGGATTCTGTAACACCCGTTGAACAAAATGGATAAGAAGTGCAATTTAGTCTCACTATTTCATTCATGTCACTGATAGGGAGGTTAAAAGAGAAGTTAACAATACTGTAGAAAACAAACCACTAGAAGAACAAAATGAAAACTGATCTTGAATATATCTACTTTCTACTTGAATAACTGAAAAAGAGATGAGCATTTCAAAAACGCAAGTGACCTTTATTGATTACGAAAAAATAAAAGCTGCTTATAAAAAATTGTTTAAAATATTAACTTAATTTAAATATGCCAAACCGTCTCTTACTGTCAATTAAAAATAAACAGCTGTCAAGGAACAATATATGAATGGAAAGACATATCAAGAGGAGTATAACTATGTGTAATCTATCACCTCTACTTTTCAACACACACACACACACACACACACACACACACACACACACACACACACACACACACACACACACACACACACACACACACACACACACTCTATATATAAAATAAAAATAATAATTATTATTTTTTCCAGAGTATAATCTAGACAGCAGATTCCATTTGTAATATAAATGAATCCATGAAATTACACATTGCTATCTGCAGATGACCAAACTGTATGTACCTACATGAGATGATTTACAAAAGTGAGATCCCAGAACGGGATGCTTAAGGGTCAAAGCTGTATAACTGAGAGGAGACCTTCACATAGCCTTTAAAGGAATGCGGAGAACCGACCAGGGCTTCTGACCTAATGTCCAATCCTCACCTTCTCGTGGTGCACCCTGTTGGGTATCTACCTGGATACTGAACAAACGAGGATGGGCTGGGAATTTGGGATTTACCCGACCAAATTGTATTCTTATTGGTTAAACCAAAATAAAAAATGATGGTACGACATGACAAAATTTCATGCTGGCTGGGGCATCGCCCGTTTAAACAAGGCCCCCGTTCTTTTTGGCAGGGAACCAGGGCGAGCAGTGAAAAGTCAGCTACTGGAACAAATCTCAAAACAAACCCCAACTTAACATCACCAGAGTTAAAGATCGGTACTATCAACATAAGAAGCCTGAATGGCAAAGAAATGGAGCTAGCTGAGGAATTAGATAAGTACCAGATCGAAATAATAGGGGTGACTGAAACAAAAAAGACAAAAACTAGTGAGATCTTTCTGAGCAATAAATACAAAATGTTATATTCAGGCAATGACAATCAAGGAAAAGAAGGAGTAACCATAGTATTCAAAACAAAATACGAGGCTAATCTTCTTGAATGGCAGTCAGTCTCAAGTAGAGTAATGTGGGCAAATATGAGAATGGGGAACTGGACAACGAGACTTATTTGTGCCTATGGTTCCACAGAAGGTTCTACTAAGGTAGAAGTGGAGGAATTTTTTGAGGCTTTAGAAAAAGCAACTGACACGATGAAAAAGGAAAAGTTGGTCCTTGTTGGAGATCTAAATAGCAGAGTAGGAAATTATTGTCAGACATACAAAAATATTTTGGGAAAATTTGGAGAAAAGAGCAAAGCTAATAATAATGGCAAATATCTGTTGGATTTCTGCTCAGGACATGGACTGGTTATTACTAACACCATGTTCCAACATCAAAATGTGCACAAATTCACATGGAGAGAAGAGGCAAGGAATAAGAAAAGTCTCATTGACTATGTTATTGTTGATAGTGATGTTTTCTCTCTGGTGCAGGACACTAGAGCGTACAGAGGATTTGAAATTGGAAGAGATCACTATTTAGTCTTGAGCAGGATAAAATTGAATTTCATATTGAAAAGAATAACACGTAAGAAAGTTTTAAAGCGAATAAAAGTTGAGCAGCTCTCAGATGTGAATTGCAGACTAAAATACACAAAGATTATTGAAGAAAAAATGAAAGAGTTTGAGAACAGGGATCAAACCTTGGAGAATCAGTGGAAAACTCTGAAGGAAACATTGATTGATTCTGCCAGAGAGGCATGTGGTGAGGTTGTCTGCAAGGGTAAAAAAATCAGAACTCCCTGGTGGACACAGTAAGTTAAAGAGGCAGTGAAGGAAAAGAAGAAAGCATATCAAAAGTTCCTGTGAAATAAGTCAGCTTGTGCTCTTAGAGAATACAGAAACAAATGCAAGAATGCTAAACACTGTGTAAAACTAGCTAAACAAAAGTCATGGTAAGACTTTGGCAAGAATATAGAAAATAAATATCAAGAAGGTGGCAAAATATTCTGGAGGTTGTTGAAGAAGCTTAGGAATGGAGGAAAGAGTGCTGTAAAAGGACTTAGAGATGATAAAGGTGACATGAAAAAAAGGGAGAAAAAGATATCCTTGAAATATGAAGTAATTACTTTGAAAAACTGCTAAACGAAACAAGCAGTGATGACAGCGCAGTGGTAAAAAACTGACCAGGCATGCAGTCAGGAATACATATCCATACTTGAAGTAGAAAAAGCCATCAAAGGCTTGAAATGTGGAAAGGCAGCAGGAGTAGGTGATATTCGACCAGAAATGCTGAAGTATGGTGGTATAAGAGTCTTACAGTGGCTGCACTGCATAGTTCAGAAAGCCTGGACAGAGGGATGAATTCCCGATGATTACAGTAGAGCTCTCATAGTACCATATATAAAAAGGGAAATAAAACTGAATGTGAGAATTACAGAGGTATTTCCCTACTGAGTGTTCCTGGCAAGATCTATGCAAGTATACTTGAGAAACTGTTGAGAAGAATTGTGGAAGAAAAGCTTGATGAAGAACAAGCTGGATTCAGGCCAAATAGAGGCTGTCAGGATCAGATCTTCACTTTACGACAAATAGTCGAGAAAACATGAGAATATAACAAAGATCTGTATTTAAGTTTTGTCGATTTGGAAAAGGCATATGACAAGGTGCAAAGAGAGAAGCTATTCAATACACTACAGTTATATGGTGTCAATGGGGCATTATATCAAGCAATACATAGTCTTTATTTGAGTTGTAAGTCAGCAGTTAGAATTGAAGGAAGTACAGGAAGACGGTTTAATGTTAAATCTGGTGTGAGACAAGGATGTACATTATCCCCTCTGTTATTCATTATCTATATGGATCACATTATGAAGGAAAGTGGTAAACCTGATATCAAAATTGGAGATGTTAATGTCAGCTCTTTGCTTTATGCGGATGATGTTATACTTCTAAATAAATCCGCTACAAGTCTGCAAGATTCTCTGACTAAATTGAATAGTTGTTGTAATAGATATGGTGTGAAGATCGGCAATAAAAAGACAAAGACAATGAAAATAGGCAAAATCATTGAAAATGTCAACTGTGTTGTGAATGGAGAACCTGTGGAACAAGTGAAATATTTCAGCTACTTAGGCACGATGTTTACTGAAGATGGTAAATTAAATATAGAAATAGACAACAGAATCAGCAAAGCTGGTATGGTAGGAAGTCAATTGAATAAATTCATATGTAATAAGAGAGAAATTAGTCAGAACACTAAATTAGCTGTATACAAGATAGTGTTCAAACCAGTTTTAACTTATGGATCTGAGAGCTGGGTCAGAATTAAAACACTTGACCAAAGACTAGAGACCGCAGATATGAGAGTCCTTAGAAAGATTAGAGGCATGAACAGATGGCATCAATGGCAATATCATATTAAAAATGAGGATATTAGGAAAGAACTTGACATTGTCAACATCCAGGAATGCGTTAGCAGAGCTAATCTCAGGTGGTATGGTCACCTAAACAGAATGGGTGAAGAAAGATTAGCAAAACAAGTGTTCTCTGCCAGGTTGGCAGCAAAACGACCCAGAGGAAGACCAAGGTATAGGTGGATTGATACGGTACAAAGTGTCTTAGACGATAGAAATATAAGATCTGATAATGTTTAAGCCTTGACAAGTAACAGACTGATTTGGAGGAAAATTGTAGATAGGAAGTTAGAAATGATGTAATTTTTTTCATGTAGTACTATCGTATCCTGTACACCCCTTGAGGATGTATGGCAGGAATTTGATGATGATGAGATCCCAGAATAGTATAATATGAAAATATTCAAAGAACAAATGGCTTTCAGAAGAGAAACAGTATTAGATAATAAAATATTAGAACAAGCTCAGATACCTGAGATGTGCTTTATTATAGAAAGACAAGAAAGATATAAAGATTAAAATATGAAGTTCTGCTAAAGTAAATGGCATGATAAATAATATATTTAAACCATCCCTAGTAAAAACATGACAGATAAGCTCATATCTAAACCATCTCTATTACGAGGATATTAGGAAAGAACTGTTGGTCTAGCTACTCATTGATGACGCCTCAAAAAAGGCTGAAACCGGTCTGGATAGTGACCTTCCACCATAATGTAATAACAGCATACATTTCCTAGGAAATGTGTTTTTACATTATGGGAAATACCTAAGAATAGCGATCAGAACTTCACCACCTTTGCTACGAGTTGTCTGGTATTGTACTACGTACTAGGGTCACTTGCATTAGCTCACGCTAGTGGTCGCCGATACTTTATAGTTTACTATATTCAGCAAGAAACTCTCTGATTCCAATCTTTGAGTTTATTTGGTTTTAATACAATGTGGGATTTAATATCCCCTTAATTTAAATAATGTTTATATTGCCGAAATGAAGCTTATTAGCTCTTTATATTTAAGCATCTCTATTATACTTTCATATAAGATGAAAAATGTATTCTGCATAAATGAAATTCCTCAGCGGGATATACACCATATGAGACCAAAAAAAATGAAATTTTACAATCATTGAATATAACATCAACAAATTATTACATAAGACAATGTAAAGAAAACATACAGAACATCCAACTCAAATGGACAACAGCAAACCACAAAATTATTGTATAAATATAAAATAAATGGAATAAAGAAGAAGAAACTGTGTGAAAAACTATGTAACACTGAAAGCAGAAATAGGTAAACTAGCACCATATACCTATTTCTGCTTTCAGTATCCATATAATTCATGTCGAGGCTTCCAGTTCCCTTCTCAGTCTATCATAATCACCTGTCTTATAGATTTAAAAAGGGAAAAAAATTCAAAGCTCTCACGTGATTCTCCACTTCCCAAACTGCATGGTCACTCTACCAGACAAAATACTTAACTCATTTATATAGATTCTCAGACACTATCATTAGGCCCAATATTCCTTGAGCACAAGTCCCAGCTGTAGCTTTTGTAGATCTTACCGCAGCTTATGACACAGTCTAGAGGCATGGCAGTCTGCAAGTTGCTCCATGCAGTCTCCCATGCAAAACAATAGCAAAACTAACCGATTACATGCTAAGCAACCACCTATTCCAAGTGTGTATGGACGAGAACAAAAGTAAAGTAAACAAAGAATACTGCATAATGGACTACCACAAGGGTCAGTTCTGGCTTTCTTCCTTTTTAACTATTATACATCACAGATTTGCCTAATACAGCCTCCAAGAAGTTTTTCTATGCTGATGACATTGCTCTAGCCACCAGACACATCAATTTTACTACAATGGAAGATACACTAAAAAATGACCTTGCAGTCCTAGATGAATATTTCAGCAAGTTTCATGCTTCCACCTGAAAAATAACCAGGCTAACAAAGAACTCATGGTCTACTTCAACCACAAACTGCTACACTACAACTGATTCCCGAAATATCTGGGCGTCACTCTAGATAGAACACTATCTTTTAAACCACATCTCATTAACACAGCATCCAAGCATTTTGGATGCTGTGTTAATGAGATGAAAACAAGAAACAATATACTGCAAAAGCTATGTAGAACAACTTGGGGGTGCCTCAGCAACAACGCTTCGCTGCACTGCTCTTGGCCTCGTTTACTCTACAGCTGAATACTGCTCACTCCTATGGCTGAACAGTGCCCATGTGTATTTGGTTGATGCCCAGCTTAACACCACTATGCGACTTATTTCTGGAACTGTAAAATCAACCCCAACCTACTGGCTCCCAGTGCTAAGCAACATCCTGCCTCCACACATCCAACTTTCTTCTACATGAATACATCAAAATCATGGAAATCCAAAATCTTCCAATCCATGAAGACATCCCATCCCTAGAAATAAACAGGCTAAAGTCAAGGCACCCTCCAATCTTAACAGCAAAAAATCTTGCAGAGACAAGTTTCAACATGAAGAAGTGGAAAGACTCCTGGTGTAACACTTCAACAGGGATCTTCCATGAATTAGTGGACCCAACACAGATACCTTCGGGTTTGACCTACCTTGGAAAACTTGGTCTGCCCTTAACCGAATCCGCACCAACCATGGCAGATGTGCAGACCACCTTTACAAATGGGGCATGATTGCCTCACCCAGGTGCGACTGTGGATCGCCCTGCCAGACAATTAATCATATTACAGCAGAATGTGTCCAACGTGCATAAAGTGGAAACCTGTCAGACTTCATCCATGCTACACCAAGTGCAGTCGACTGGATAATCAACATAGACATTCAGTTGCAGCCTATTCTTGATTCTTGAGTGTCTCTTAACTGTATTATGTCTTATTATTGTACAGTCTATTATTATGTCCATATATATTAAGGATTAATGTAATGTAACTTTTCATGTGTGAGCCATACGCTAAATAAATAAATAATAAATAATCCCATCTTACATCAGTCTCAAACCCATTGCCTGTATTGCTCACACCACAACTATTTTGAATCTCTACTATGGTTGGATTTAATCCCTCTGCAATCATTAGCAATACTCCCCAACACTCACCTTTGTCATTTTGTCCTATTTGTCATTCATGAATACACTCTCCATCATATTCTAGCTAACAGAAGAGGATACCTGTAAGCTCAGTCTCTTCTGTGAGACTGAGCTAACCTCTTCTGTTAGCTAGGTCTTACTAATGAGAATTTCTGGTCTCATCTAATATACCAGAGCTGCAAATTCATTGCTTTATTCCTGATGCTGCTGGCATTAGTGAGCATGCATGATAACCAACACCAGGCTGATGTGTAAATGCAAAGTAGATGAGACCAGAAATTCTCATTAGTAAGACCTAGCTAACAGAAGAGGATACCTGTAAGCTCAGTCTCTTCTGTGAGACTGAGCTAACCTCTTCTGTTAGCTAGGTCTTACTAATGAGAATTTCTGGTCTCATCTAATATACCAGAGCTGCAAATTCATTGCTTTATTCCTGATGCTGCTGGCATTAGTGAGCATGCATGATAACCAACACCAGGCTGATGTGTATGCAAAGTAACTCTTAAAACATGAATGGTTGCAATAAGCAATCCAAGTTGATTCATAACCAAATTCTTTATCCCACTACTGCAGTCAGGTTTCTTGTCTGACAAAACTTGTCCAACCATCCTTATAGTGATCCCTTCCATGATATCATTCATTCATTTACTCTCATCTCAGTCATGTGTGTACAAGCTCTCATACAGCCACCCTGTCATACAGTTTTCTTATCTGTTTTCACTCTTTCACTGAATAACAATTTATTCAAACATCTACAACAAATCTCATTCAAGTGTACAACATCTTGCAAGTAAAAATCCATCAAAAACAAGTAAAAATCCATCAAAAACACTCCATATATATCAACATACTGCACCATTTGTGCTGCAGTATGTGCAATGAAGAATTGGCTCTCTTAGTTTATTCATGTCATACAGTGGAAAAAGGCTCACAGTATTGAATTTTTTGATATTTTTCCCTCATTCAAGTCTTTCATATCTTCTCTCATAACATCTCTCTTTTCAGGTCATTTGTTTTAACTAATACAATGACATCTTCTCTTGCATATAGCATGCCATGGCACTGAATGTCTTAGCTTCCAGAAAAGATGCTTTTGTTATTCAATCATGTAACACACCTTTTATGATAGAATCAACTATATATATCATCAAATCCTTTTTTTTTTGTTCTTTCACATCTTGTGCCACCCTCCCATTACTATTTTGTCTCCTCTATTAATTTTCCTGATAAAGCTCTCTCTCAAAAAACTTGAAAATTTCATTTTTCTTGCTCCTAGATTCATTTGGACTGGAACAATTCTTCATTCCAGTCCAAATATCTTGTCAATACAATTATAAACAACAATAGGAAATTTATAACTGTACTGATGATGTCTTATGATACTTAAGATGAAATATTTACATATTATTAAAAAGTTAATCACTGTGGCATACGTGTGAATTTATAGTTAATATTTCATTCTGTGCATCTCAATTATTGAAATTAATTTTTTTTTTTTTTTTAGGATATTAACTGATATATGAAAATATACCATGCAATCTAATCTTTATTTCAATAAAGACAAATAAATTCTGTGATTACAATGGCACCGAAGTAAGATGCCTTTCAAACTGATTTCTAGTAGTACCAGTTTCAGTTGCCCAAAGATGCTACAATGTCACTAACAATGTAATTTAATACACATTTATCTGAGGGAGAAAAAGCCTGCTGACATAACTTGTAAGTTGCTACATATAACTTATTGAGTTTCTTTTGTACTGCCACAAACAGAATAAAAATTTTAGCTGCTAGAAATTAGGAGTTTGGAAACAGATAAATCAATCTATGAACTGGAATATTTACGGATGTCGTCATCACAAAATAGCAGGAAATTATTAAAATATATTAATTTTACTAAAAGTATCAGTAGTTTGATTAAATAATAGGATACATAACTTCAAAGACAGTGATTTCAAAAATATACATAAAAAGTATGTCATCATATTGCTGTTATCTAAAAAGCCCAAGCGTTGTGGTTTTTTAAGGTTCTAAATTTCGTTTAAATCATCCATCCAACCAGAGTAGATTGTGATATCAGTAGCGAACAAATTAATCTGAACACTCACGTTTTAAAGATAAATTTTAATTTCACAAGAAAATAAGTACAAAAATTAAACTCCAACTTTACCTAATAATTTATGTATTCCTCTGTTCCTAATAAGTTCATTAATTCACTTAGGCTTGGACTCTACCAAAGCAGAACATATTTTTCTTATTTCTGCATAACCATACTTTTATAATGGATTCAATATTATGTTATCCTTTGTATCACAATTTAATTTTCCAAGTCTCTTTTTTACTATGGCCCACAAATTTTCTATTGGGTTTATGTCAGGAGTGTTACCTGACCACTGAAGCAATTGGAATGCTTTCACTGTTTTTTGAAGTATGGCATGGAGCGAGATCCTGTTGGAAGACGAGTTCTTTGTCTTTCTGGATCTGTGGGACCACTCTTTTCCCCATTATTTTTATGTACTGGTTACTTTTCATCATAATGTCAACAGGCAAAAGTTCCTGTCCCATCATGTGTAAAACAGTGGGCAGGAGAAGTCTTTTCAGCTGCTGATTTGCAAATGCAGAATACTCCCTCTCCTTGGACAAAAAAATGGCTCTCATCTGAGAATATGACCTCCTTTCACTTCTCAACAATCCAATCTTTGTACAATTTGCCACTGGAGCCTCTTTTTCCACATAGCCTTTGTCAACAGTTGTTTCTCTTTTGGTCTGTGGGCAGTCCTCCCTGCTTCCAACAATCTTCAACGAACTGTCACGTCAGACATTTTGCTTTTCCAAACTAGTAAAATCTTGAGTGTGTGTAGTTTTCCTAACCTAAACCTCTTTAAAATCATATTAATAGTACCCAAACTATCACCACGATCATTGGCAATTTGTCTTTGAGTAATAGATGTGTTCTGAGAAAGAGTACATGTTTTTGAATGCTTTTGTGGAGATGTATCCATTTTATAGCTACATAAAATGAGTAAAACACTACAAATGTCAACTTGTTTACACTACTAAAAGAACAACATGAGAACAACAAAACCAAAAATATTAAACCAAAACCAAAATTATTGTGAACTGAACCAAAAACCAAACCAAATCCAAAAACTTGACTAAAATTCGGCTTGTTCGGATTAATTTGTTCACTACTGTACTTAGAGATATACATACAAAATGAATCTAATAGCCATTTCTGTATTTTGTAAAGTGCACCTAAAAATGTAAACTATATCATTATAAATGACAGAATCCATTACCTACCAAACAACCATTTAATTCTATGTTAACTACATCTAGCGAACTGCCACCTATGAGTCAACCACCAAATCATATTCATTTTTCTACTTAAGTGTAAATATTTACAAATCATATTAATAATAACTGGAGATTGATGATCATCAGCAGGAATCAGAGACAACTTCTAATATATTAAATTATTTTTTACTCAGATAATGTGAAAAACATACCTTAAATTGGTCCCCATGTTCAACCTTTTTTGTAAGAGCCCCAATTCTGTCATCTCCACCACACACCGTTAAATTAGTTGCTCTACTTACTAATTTATCATTTCCTCCTGCATGGTCCCTAGAGAGAGAGAGAGAGAGAAATTGCAAAAGTAATCACTGGCTTATTTAATGAACAAAGAAAATATTACTAAATTAATTAAACATATATTGCAGTGCTACAAATATGGCTTGAAGTACTGCTATTAATATTCAGTATCTCAATTTTTATCTTCAATTTGGTTAAATAACAGTATTCTCCATTTAGAGGAAAAAAAATTGTAGTGATTATAACGTTATTTAATTTTATTATACAATAAATTTAGAAAATGGAATAAGTTAAATTTGATGATAACAATAATAATAAAATATAAGTGCATGTATTTTGCAATATAAAATTATTGCAATAATAAAATACAAGTGCATGTGGTCCTGTGGAAATGGTATTGCATCCATAGTACAGGCTGCCAAGAAAGTCCATAGTAAGTTTGATTCTAGTTTTCAGCTAGAAACTTTTTTCTAAGCATTTCTTTGACCAGTTTTTCAAGTAAGTAACTTAACCTCTGGCTTGGGCAAGTAGGGTTTTTTTCTTCTAGAAACTCAGAAGTGTTTCATCCTGTAAATTCAAAAAAATCAACCACAGAACTCGGACTATTTCAGGCAATAATATATAATGTTAAAATCGTTGATAGTCTTAGGCTAGTATATTGCTATTATGATGATATGGCATGCTAATAAAGAATATACAAAAAATGCTTTTGTGACCTTTCCTTTTGCAAGAAAATATGCATGTTAAAATAAACTGTAAATTACATTGATTTTAAACAAAATTTGAAGAATTTAATGAAAAATTCAAAACAGAAAATTTCTTTTTCAGAAACCCACTCAAAAAAAAAATATTAACAAATATCTCTTACATTTTAACAAGGGGGAAAAATCTTCAAAAATTATAAGAAAAACAATTCAGTTGAAAAACATTTTATTTTGCAGTCTATTCTAAACCCTATCTTTGTAATCATAGCTCATTAACTTATAACAGTGCTTGTAATGCTTGTGTGTTGATTGTGGGGGATAGGGGGGGTTAATGCTTTACATTATTCTTTCAAGTGTGTATAATGCTGTGCATTATGGAAAGGGCCACTACTCAGACAGATTTTGACCTTTATTGAGGTACTATTAAGGTGTGGGGTAATTCTCCAAAAACTGAGTGATCCACAAGATCAGTAAATCTCACTGAGTGACCCAAAGGGATCAATCCTAAACTCTCATTGGTGGTTCTCCTTAGTAGGCAAAACCTGTGACCAAGCAGAATTGCTCTACTCCTCTGAATCAAGTCCAATTCTGAACATTATTAAAATGTCATCAGTGGGAGTCAGACCCAGAAGAGATATCAAGGTTGAAGTAATGCAGAAGTCATAATTTCCTGTATACAAGTAATGAAAGGGTGTAACACTTATTATTAAAACACTCTGGATTAGAGCTAGCTGTTGAAAGTTCTTTCACTTGGTTATAAATTAAATTAAAAATCCCCAAAAATTTTCTTGTTTAATCTTTTATTCAAGTGTAAACAAACAAAGTTTGCAAAAAGTATCTTCACAACTAAGCTAGAGACCAATAACTTCACATTAATTGCCTTAGTATCCCATAATGTTGAAAGTTTATTTTTCACTTGGTTAGACTATAATAAATTTAGTTTAATCCTTTATCCAAGTGTGAGCAAACAAAGTTTGCGCCTGAAAGTATCTTCAGGACTGGGGTAAGGTGGTACAACACCAGGAAACTCGTTGCAAAGGTGGAGCAAGCTAACATCCCATAATGCAAAACACATCTCCTTGCAGATATGTATAATGTTATGCATTAAGGGAAGGGCCACTACCCAGACAAGTTATCTTGTCTGGGTAGTGGCCCTTTTTGGCATATATATTTTGGCAACTCCTATAGGTAGAGATGACCTTGCTAATGCTTCTGCCTGGCAACTCCACTTGGGCCCGGCTCCCACTGAAGAGACTTCAATAAAGGTCGAAACTAGTTTGGGTAGTGGCTCTTCCCTTAATGCATAACATTATACATATCCGCAAGGAGATGTGTTTTGCATTATGGGAGATACTGAGATAGGACTGCTGTTAGCTTGCTCCACCTTTGCAACGAATTGCATGGTGTTGTACCACCTTACCCCAGTCCTGAAGATACTTTCCGGCGCAAACTTTGTTTGCTCACACTTGGATAAAGGATTAAACTAAATCTATTATATCCCATAATGCAAAGCACATCCTTACAGGTGTGTATAATGCAATGCATTATGGGAAGGGCCACTACCCAGACCAGTTTCAATCTTTATTGAGGTCTTATCAGTGGGAGCCAGACCCAGAAGTATAAGCAAACTTAGTTTGCTTACACTTAGCCATTTACACTTAGGTAAATTTTTTAGGAAGTCATTCTAAGTAACACTCCTCATTCCTGTGTTTCTTAATATTGTAATTACTTAAATATTTAAATTTATTTTTCTGAATTCTGATAGTTGTAGAAGAAGTTATCCACCAATAGCTGATAGCATATATTGCCATGCACTTGCAATTTTAAGTGTTGTTCTTACTGTGTTAGCTCTTTTCAACTGTACTGACATTGGCAAAGCCAAAAATTCTACATATAATAAACATTTTCCTAGCATAAGTGTTATTCTATTACTGTATAATAATTATTATGTCATCCACTTACAATTTTTTATGCCTCATTACTGTTAAACTACTGTTCAATAGAGGGCATAATAATGGATGATAGTTCTGAATGCTCATGAAAATATTGGGAGAAGAGACAATGGGAAAACTGTCTAGGAGATGATTCTAGCCTTTTCTGGCATAATCACATCACTTCTATAGCATTCTGAAGAGTCTGTGGGAGAGACAGAGAGGGGGGGGGTCATCAATCAACAAAAGAGGGGTGATATGATTGAGACTTCTGTGGAATTTTTCATTTTATGGAGGATGGGAAAAGGATGTTGAAAATAAAAGCATCAAGAAGGGGATGAGAGCTAGATTTTTCTCTCATAGAGTGGTGCATGTAGGTAGTGTGAATGAATTCAAGAACATATATGACTGGTAGTTTAACTCCTTCCAGGTAATATGTGGCATCGCTCTCTCGATGAGTCCCTGAAGGTCTCTCTCTCTCTCTCAATAATAATGAATACTCTGCAAATGGCACAGATTTTTGTCATGAAACACAAACACATATTACTGAATGACAAAGTGAACATGAAATAAACCATATTGTTTCAAGACTGGTTTATTTCATATTCACTTTGTCATTCAGTAATATGTGTTTGAGACTGATTAATTGCCCTTAAAAGACCACATAAAGTTTCTGCTCATCATAACAAGAATAAAACTCTGGTCTTTTCCAATCTGGTGTGAATGTCCCATCATTCTTCCAACTGAATTATGTATCAAACTAAGTTATTATCAATAATAACAATCAATAACACTTTTTTTGCTTCTTCTGAACTCTCATACGAATTTATGCACATCTTTATGCTGGAACATGGTTAGTAAAAACGAGTCCATATCTTGAAGAGAAACATTATTATTAGCTTTGCTTCTTTCTCCAAATGTTTATAAAACCACCTCCGTATGTCTGAAATCTGTTTCTTACTCTGCTGTTTAGACCTGAAACAAGAACAAAAACAGATATCTTTTTTTTTTCTTCTTCTTCATGTCAGTTGCCCTCTCTAATGATACAAAAAATTCCACCACTTTCTTTCCTACTAATTCCTATTTCATCCATCATTCTACTTGGATTGCCTGTCATTTAAGAAATTTATCCTTGTTTAGTGTTGTCCACTATAACCAATCTTTCTTGTTGCCTATACAATAACTATAATTAAATCACTAAGGCAAACACTATATCCTTCAAGCATTATATTTCTCAGCCTGTTTTTCAGATCAGAACCATATGACTTGGTCGTGTCATGTAGTTCAGGTACTTTGATAGTTCACTGTGCTTTGATAATTTAAAAATAAAAATTAGAACTATCAGTAATTATAATGCTAATGTTATTTACAAAGAAATATTGTAACAATATATTTCTTACAAGATAAATGGAAATTCAAGAATATGATACCAAACTCTTAAACTGAGAAAGTGATTGTAAACCAATTCAAACTTAACTTTTATTCACTTTGAAATGAACAAGAATATAGAAATGGACCAAAAATATAGAAAGTAAAAGTTAATGATGTGTAAATGAGATTTACTTTTTCCCACTGAAATAAAAAAAGAAGAAAACAATATTTTAGAAATAATATATGACGATAAATATATCTCCATGGATGAGTAGCTACACCAATCCACCAATGCCTGAGAAAGAGACCAGAGACCCAGGTTCAAATCCCATTTGTTACTTTAATAGATCTCTTAACTAATAATAAATTTAGTTTAATCCTTTATCCAAGTGTAAGCAAACAAAGTTTGCACCTGAAGTATCTTCAGGACTAAGGTAACCCGTGGTAAAGGTGGACCAAGCTCTCCTCACTCCATGTCTTAGTATCAATTATAATGTATATAATAGTATCTTATTATAATGCAAAGCACATCTCCTTGTCGACATGTATAATGCTATGCATTAAGGGAAGGGCCACTACCCAGACCGGTTTCGACCTTTACTGAATGTTCGAGTACAGGTCAAAGTCCAAAAACTCAGCATTGTTCCCTTCAGTAACAGGCTCACCCTGCCACTGAGAACTCTCAGAACCGGTTGGCTCTACACTGTGGCAGGCTCACCCCACGACCGAGCAGAGCCGCTCATATCTCATCCGAGGGGTAACAGCAACAGCCATGCCTCAGTTAACTTCATGGACTACAGCATTGCCATTCATTACCCAGGACCTAGGTGACAGCAACAGCCGAGCCTCAGTTAAAACTTCATGGGCTACAGCACTGCCATTCATCACCCAAGCTTCCAACCAGTTTCGACCTTTATTGAGGTCTTGTCAGTGGGAGCCAGACCCAGAGGTGGTGATACTAAGATGGAAGCAATGGAGAAGTTATATTTACCTATACGAGTTGCCAAAAGGTGTCTCACTTTATTATTAAATTACTCTGGATTTAGTGAAAGATGTTGAAAGTTTTTTCCCACTTGGTTAGACTATAATAAATTTTGTTTAATCCTTTATCCAAGTGTAAGCAAACAAAGTTTGCACCTGAAGTATCTTCAGGACTAAGACAACTCATGGTAAAGGTGGACCAAGCTCTCATCACTCCTTGTATCATCACTTAGTATCACCACCTCTGGGTCTGGCTCCCACTGACGAGACCTCAATAAAGGTTGAAACCGGTCTGGGCAGTGGCCCTTCCCTTAATGCATAGCATTATACATGTCCACAAGGAGATGTGCTTTGTATTATGGGAGATACTAAGACAAGGAGTGATGAGAGCTTGGTCCACCTTTACCATGAGTTGCCTTAGTCCTGAAGATACTTCAGATGCAAACTAAATTTATTATAGTCTAACCAAGTGGGAAAAAACTTCCAACATCTTAACTCAAGACTAAGTTAGCTGTTTTTAGATGCAGTGTTGTTTATATTTCCCTAGTAACTCAAAGTTTTCCCAGCTGAAAACAAGCAGCAAATTCACATCACTGACAAACAGACTATGAAAACAAAATTAATCATGCTAGCCTAGCACAACTTCAGCTGCAGCTTATATATCCAAGTTTCTTGGTTATAACAAACCTAAATGTATAGAGATGACAATAATACTAATTAAATTTATTATTACTAATATTAAATAAACTTTTATAAATTATATTACACAAATAAAAATTATTTTTTTCTTTCTTAAAATTAAAAAATAAAACATTTGGAAATTAAAATCCATAAGTGTACCAGTGATGATGGGTTGTAAGTACTGTTGTCAGTTTGACTCCTTGTTTATTTACAGCCTGCAAAACCTAAAAACAATAAATAAATATGTTGTAAAACAGAAAATGTATCAGATTGCAGTTATAACTATTATAACTACCTGTTATAAATATAAGCTATTAAGAATATAAAGTGTTATCTTATATAACTGAATAATGACAATAAAAATTATTTTACCACTGACTTATCATTTACCAATTACCAATATCATTACCAATGGCTATTTGCATTATAATTAGCCTCTTCTTGCAACTTAACACAATGAAGAAATCTAAATAAATACAGCAATTTAGTGTCACAAATAGTTTTTAGAGAATTTACAAACTAATTGAAAAGTCTTGCTCAATGTCTCACAGTGGAAACTATTTGAAGCTCACACCACAAAAAAAAAATTTAAAAATTCAATGCAGCAAAATGCATTTACTAGCACAGTGACATCAAAAAACCTATGTATCAAACTTGTTCTTATGATAAAAGCAGAGAGTTGTAAGTTAATCTGGGTAAGAGCTATAGTTGGAAAAGATGTTGCTATAGTAATAAACATGAAACAAGGTGATTTACCTACTTTTGCAGCCACAAAACCTGGGAGAAATAATAACTGTAGGAAGAGATTATAACCAAGAGGGAAGGATAGCTCTATCTAATATTTACAATTAGAGTAGTTGGTTTTTCTGCTTCTCTATTAGCTTCTATATACAAGTGACCCAGTCTTGAAGTGACTTCACATGCAAACTTTGTTTGCTTACACTTGGATAAAGGATGAAACCAAGAATATACTTTCTTGGCATCTTTAATTTCTGGTATAACCAAGTGAAAAAACTTTAAACATCTATCTCTAATCCAGAGTATTTTAGTAATACGGTTTAACACCTTTTGGCTACTTCATGTTCATCAAATTCCTGTCATGTACTCTCAAGGGATGTACAGAATATGATAGTACTACATGAAAAATTTACATCATTACTAATTTTCTATCTATAATTTTCCTCCAAATCAGTCTGTTACCTCTCAAGACTCCAACATTATCAGATCTTATATTTCTATCACCAGAGTTAAAGATCGGTACTATCAACATAAGAAGCCTGAATGGCAAAGAAATGGAGCTAGCTGAGGAATTAGATAAGTACCAGATCGAAATAATAGGGGTGACTGAAACAAAAAAGACAAAAACTGGTGAGATCTTTCTGAGCAATAAATACAAAATGTTATATTCAGGCAAACAATCAAGGAAAAGAAGGAGTAGCCATAATATTCAACACAAAATACGAGGCTAATCTTCTTGAATGGCAGTCAGTCTCAAGTAGAGTAATGTGGGCAAATATGAGAATGGGGAACTGGACAATGAGACTCATTTGTGCCTATGGTCCCACAGAAGGTTCTACTAAGGTAGAAGTGGAGGAATTTTTTGAGGCTTTAGAAAAAGCAACTGACACAATGAAAAAGGAAAAGTTGGTCCTTGTTGGGGAGATCTAAATAGCAGAGTAGGAAATGATTGTGAGACATACAAAAATATTTCTTTCATTTGTTTTTCATGTTGATTTTATTTTACTGGTGCTAGTGGTGATTTCGCTCCCAATAGCACTGTTTTTTTTTTTTTTTTTTTTTTTTTTTTGTAAGTAAATATTAATATTACTTTTGGCAGTATCACAGCTGCAATTTCATAGAGGTTCAAATAGAGCATTTGTTGGTGATGTAGTTCATAAGCTCAGAAGAGTTTATGGACTATGAAGAACCATCTTATGCTAATAAAGCTTCCAAATCAAGAGCGATAGGCATGAAACTGAAATAATGGAAAGCAACTATAAAAAACTCGAGAACAGTTTACAAGAAGTAGGCTACACAACTGCTTAGATTGAAGACCTTATCAGGTTCATCCAAAATTTAATTTATTTAATATATATTTTTGATCTCAGTTAGTTTTGATGATGCCCTTTGGCTGGAAAGACCTGGGTTAGAATCCCATCTAGGATGTGAAGAACCTTTACAGTGCTTTTCAACTGAAGGTGAGTTAACCAGTCTCATACAGACATGGCAGAGTTTTTCCTCATGGAAACTTGGGTTTTTCATTCCACAAAGCAGTAAACTGGCCATTACAGCACATGCAATTAACAGACATAATACACAGGCAGCATAGCCTGAGTTGCTTCGGCCATTAATCCAAACCAAATCTATTTTTGGTCCCCTTTCTCAATCTCTATGTGGTTACACAATATGCACAAAACACAAAAGCATTACTTCTCTCTGTTTTTTGTGGAGGCTTTCCAGTTGTAAAACCTGTTGAACAAATAATTTAAAAGCAGTGTTACCTTCTTTGTACATTCCTTGAGATGTCATCTCTTATCTTGCTCTGCTGTCATAGTAACAATTTCCTTATTAGTTAAAACACTTAGCATTCACTAGAACACTAGCCTTTCCATTATTTCTCCTGCTAATACCACTCTACTTGCTTGTCTGGTTGAATAACATCTCTGCTGTTCACTAACTAAAGAATTGCAAAAGTCTAGCAGTGGACAATTTTTGTCACCCACTATGAGACCACTATCCTGCCTACTGGATGTTTTAAAACTTTTCCTAGATCATCTGTGAACTTTTTTGTGTGTGTGGGATATATACTAAAACTCTGTAACTAAATTGACCTTTTTTTTTTAACTTGTCGAGTTAAAGACTGGATTCCCCCCCCCTCCCCTGTCAATTTCTCTTTCCATAATCAATCTTGTCATTGTCATTCTTTGTTTACCAACACATCACATCATGGCTGTAAAACTTTTGATCACTCACTTGCTTATGTAGCTTTAATATTTCTTTGTCTACTGTCATTGTCTAATTTCAGTATTCATTCATTTACACCTGCCATCATTATTATTATTATCATTATTATTATTATAATAATTGCACCCTCCATGGAGTCAGCAGACACATTATGGGAGTTTCATTCAACTGGCAACATATTTATCATACTGAATCTTAAAATCCTTAACACTCTTTGGATTAACAACACATTCTGATAATGCATTCCATTCACTAACAATTCTCCATGTAAAAAATCTACTCCCCACACCCCTCTTCACCACACTCTTATTCATTAGCCAAACTTAACTGATATTTTTATCTTGAAATGTTCTTCCTAACTCTCCAGAACTATTAATTAGCTTCTCACTTGTTCCTCATGCCATTTTATGTTTCCAAGTCATCTCGTGTCCATGATTATTTTCTAATCTACTGTTCCACATAAACATATTTCTTTTTCCTTGCTGAAATATGCATGTTTGGCCATCTTCTATGTTCATTATCATTAACAGGAAGCTGACCACTTAAGGCACTTTTAATTTTTTTTTTTTTTTTGGATTTTTTAAACTTAAATTTAATTTAATTCATACTGCATTTCTTACTTACTTAGCAACTGTTAGAGCAAATGAGTTCACTATAATGACTGGAAAAATGTAGGTTCAAATCTCATTTAGGACACAAACCTAGATTCTTCATAAGGTTATTCCACCTATCATCTGAAAGTGAGTTTGCTGGTCTCCTACAGAGGTAAGCAACATGAAGGTTTTTTCATTCCTACAAAACTGGATAGAACACACACACACAAACAAATTAATAGCCACAATGTATTGGCCTCATAGTCTTAGTTGCTTCATCCCTAATTCTAAACAATCAACCAGTGAAAAATTCCAGACAAAACTTTCTACCATACAGCAACCTTTCCAATATAAAAAAAAAAAAAATCAGCTAACGCCTTTTTATTCCCGTATACGGGAGTAGGCAAGGCCATTTAGCCCTATCTAACTTTTGGAGACTGAGTGGGTAGTTCAATCTCCCCTGGTACCCAATCAGAGACAGATGGCCCAAGGCTATCACTAATTAAGCGGTATGCAGTGAAGAGAGATGGCTCAAATGTGCCGCCATCTAGTGGTCCTTAACCCTAACACAATATATTTTTTTTAATGTCTGAAATAATGTGGGTTTCTTTCCAATATGACATTCATTAAACTATATAAATAAAATACCTTATCAGGTTCAACTGGATCAACAATAGCTGCTTCCTTTGTATCTTCATCTATCAACAGATACATATAATTGTCTTCGAGAGCAGGCAGAAGATGGATCTTCATATCTACTTGAGCTATACTGCACTCCTGACTATGGAATCTTGATGAGGAGATAATTGGTAACCACACTAAAAATAAATTTCCTATTTAAATGCTAATTCATGTTTATATTAATATTATATAAAAGTATGTAATAATTTAATCTCTTCATGGATATATATATATATATATATATATATACCGAGTGATCCAAAAGTAACAGAAAAAGTAAAAATTCAATAATTCGAAAAGTATAGACAGTAGAACAATGCGGTTTTCACAGAAATGCACAGAAAGACATGGGATTTTTTTTAATAACGAAAAATTTTATTACCAGAATAGTTACGTTTGCCACCGACAGGTGGCGATTCAGTTGTGCTAGTAGTTTTGTGCAGTGGTGCAGCACAGTTCGCAACGCAGCTAGGATTACAAATGTTCAATGTGACGGCCGTCATTCATGAGAATGGACGTCAGACATGGCACGACACCCTGCACAGCATCGAAGAGGGTTTCAGCTGTAATTTCTGTCACATGATGCCAAATAGCTTCTTTCAACATGGCCAATGACGTCAGCCGACCTCTGTACACCTGTGACTTCAAGTAGCCCCATAACCAAAAGTCACAAGGTGCAAGGTCTGGAGATCATGGTGGCCATTCGTGTGGGAAAGAGCGACTGAGGACACGGTCATCGACAAATGTTGATCGCAGCAGGTGCTGGACAGGACCTGTGATGTGCGGAGGTGCTCCATCCTGCATGAATGTTACACTATGGAGCGCTTGCCTCTTTTGCAAGGAGGGAATGATGCTGTCTCTTAAAAGCGCTGCATAACGCTCACCTGTGACAGAAACAGTTAGAAATGTACTGCTGTGAACTTCCTCAAAGAAAAAGGGGCCTATAATTAATGATGCAGTGAACCCACATCATCCTGTCACCTTTGGCTGATGCAAAGGGGTTTCCACAATCGCGTGTGGATTCTCTCTCGCCCAGATGCAGCAGCTGTGCACATTTACACTTCCATTAGGCGAAAAGTGCGCCTCGTCAGTCCACAGGACATTTGACAGCCAGTCCGCATTGTTTTCCATCTGGTGAAAAGCCCAATTTGCAAATTCATGACGTCTCTCAAAATCGGTTGGTTTCAGTTCCTGTACGTGCTGGATTTTGTAAGGATACCTCTTAAGGATGATCCTGAGTGATCACCACACAGTCCCGTACGAAATGCCAGTTCGTCTTGAAATTTCATGCGCACTGCATTCCCCATGTGCAGAAGCTGCTGATTGTGTCGGTCTCGTGTTCGACCTCATGCACAATTGCAATAGTTTTTTTAGGTCTCCCGCTTCTTGCACGTGCTTCCAAACTGCCTGTGTCCTCAAACCTTTTCATCATAGCTATCAGTGAGGAACAAGACATCGGTCCCTTTCCACTTCTAATACCCCACATCGAACGATAGGTGCGCAAAACCACACTTGCACATTCGGAGTTCTGATAATACAGCTTAACTAAAAGTGCTTTATCTCGTAACGATAACATGCCTCACCTTGGCAGAACGTTTAACTTCAGTAATAAACGTTAAATGCTGAAAGTTTAACTTCAGTATTCACTACATCTGAAATTTACGTACCTCACGGTTTAAACAGTGACAGGTAGCAGCTCCGGAACCACTACAGCACCACCTGTTCATGACAAATGTAACTATTCTGGTAATAAAATTTTTCGTTATTAAAAAAAACCCCATGTCTTTCTGTGAAAACCGCATCGTGCTACTGTCTATACTTTTAAAATTATTGAATTTTTACTTTTTCTGCGACTTTTGGATCACACACACACACACACACACACACACACACACACACACACACACACACACACACACACACACACACACACACACACACACAAGGGTTGTTTGAAAAGTTTGGTAAATTTTCAATAGATGGCGAAACAATTCGTTCATTCATATTGGTGTCGGCATGTATCATCTTTTACATGACCCATGGCAAAATTTTAACCACATGCAACGTGCAGTTCTCATTTGGCAAACATTTAAAACTCCATTTTATGAAAAATGTGTGTTTGCATTTTCCATAAAAATGGAAAAAAACAAGTTTCGTACAGTGATAAAAGACTTTTATTTGAAGAAATGGACGGCCATGCAGATCAAAGCCGAGTTAGTTAGATGCAGTTCATAGGGACTCTGCACCAGCATGACCGACTATTTATTTTTGGATAAAGAGTTTAAACGTGGTCTTAAGTCCATCGAAGATGAAGCATGCTCTGGACGTCCAACTGAGGTCAATACGAAGAAAATAATTGACAAAATCCATGGTATCGCTATGCAAGACCGCCAAGCGAAAGTGCGTGCATGAGATTGTAGGCATCTCAACTGAACAGGTGTATAATATCCTGCACGTAAAATTGCATATGAAAAAGTTGTGTGCGCAATGGGTGCTGCGATTGTTGACTGTCGATTAAAAATCGCATGTGAAGAGACATTTCAACGCAATGTTTGGCAATATCTAATCACAATTCGCAGGATTTTTTGCATCAATTCGTGACTGTAGACAAAACTTGGATCCACCACTACACACCTGAGTCTAAGCAGCAGTCAAAAGTGGACAATGCCCAGTGAAAGAGCACCGAAAAAAGCGAAGACCGTTTCATCAGCTGGGAAGGTGATAGCCACTGTTTTTTTGGGATTCCCAAGGAATTATCATGATAGACTATTTGGAAAAGGATAAGACAATAACAGGAGTCTATTATGCATCATTGTTGGACTGTTTAAAAGAAGAACTGAAGAAAAAACAGCCAAGGGTGCACAAAAAAGTGCTCTTTCATCAAGACAATGCACCATCCCACACATCGGCCATCGCAATGGCAAAATTGCACGAATTGAGGTTAGAATTGGTTCCATGTTCACCATATTCTCCGGACTTGGCCCCGTGTGATTACTTCTTGTTCCCAAACTTAAAAATTTGGCTCGGTGGGAAAAATTTTTCTTCGAACAAGTATGTCATCAAGGCTGTCAATGACTATTGAAAGTTTATTTTTCACTTGGTTAGAGTATAATAAATTTAGTTTAATACTGGGGTAAGGTGATACAGCACCATGGTGCTGTATCACCTTACCCCAGTCCTGAAGATACTTCAGGCGCAAACTTTGTTTGCTCACACTTGGATAAAGGATTAAACTAAATTTATTATATGTCAATGACTATTTTGCACAATTTGACAAATCCTACTTTTTAGACGGGATGAAAAAAATTGGAAACTTGCTGGACCAAATGTGTAGACCTCAATGGTGACTATGCTGAGAAATAAAGGTGATTTTTTTCCAAAAAAAATGTGTTTAACTTATTTTTTACCAAACTTTTCAAACAACCCTCATATATATATATATATATAGCCTATACAAGCAAATGATACTGTTCTGCTTTGAAATCATAAAAAGACTATATGAATCAACATACTGAAGACAATTATTACATTAATAATGATTTACAATTGGAAAAGAAGCTACAGCAGTTCAAAAACATGAATCATATGAAAAAATGTTTGACTTCTTAATCACAGGAATATATAAAAATTTTAAAGAATAGAAATTATCATATTTTATTATATATTTCAGTTAGAACTGTATCAAAAAAAAAAAAAAAAAAAAAAAAAAAAAAAAAAAAAAAAAAAGATCATAAACTTTAACCCTTGATTTCATTTTAACATGACAAGCCTCCATACTCACTGGAGTCTCGAGCCCGGATAAAATGGGAGGGGGGGGGGGGAAGTGATGGTGAAACAGCTTCTTTAACACAACTGTAAAAATCTCACCAGGAATACTTTGTGGACACAAAGTCACCTACAGTAGGAAACGACTGAAAGGGAAAACAAGTCAGTCAGTCGGTACACCACTCGTTTTACGGACTCTTTGATTTGAAAGTCTTGCTGTTATTGTTATGTTAACTGTTATTGGTCCAGCAGAATGTTGGACCAACAGAAATTGCATAAGAATAATTTATCAGCACATCTCTGACCAACCAATTATACTTCTCCATGTCTCTAAACCACTTTGTACCACTAGAAACTTATTTCTTAATTAAATCATTTATTTCACACTTTTATATCTGTTTCATTGATACTAGTAAACTAGTACTGAATTATTATACTAATGTACATGGGCTGTTCAATAAGTAATAAGACTAATTTTACTGGCGAAACCACTTATCACAATATTAATTTCTGTGGAATAAAGAAATGTTACTGTATGTATTAACGAAAGAGATTGATAGATGGCGTATACGGGCTGATGTGCCAGAGTGTCATGTGACTAAACGCAAGTGCTCATCGGCGTGCCTATGAGGTGCGACCAGTCTTCGAAATGGAAGCGTCCTTGGAACAGCATTATGCGATTAAATTTTGTGTCCGTTTGCAAAAATTGGCATCGGACACTTTTAACATGATACACGAAGCTTTCCACGATGAAGCAATGTCGAGGGCAAGTGTTTTTCGCTGACATAAAACTTTTAAGGAAGAAACTTTCAAGGCAAAATGTGGAAGATCTTGAACGTGAGGGAAGACCTTCAACGTCCATCACAGAGACAATGATCAACACAGCAGCGATTATCATCAAGCACGTCAAAAGGAAGCGTCCATTGCTGAAGAATGGCTTCTTATTGAACCACGATAATGCAAGGCCACATATTGTTGGCCTTGCATTATCGTGGTGCAATAACACACAGATATCCTACCACATCCTCCATACAGTCCTGATCTCGCACCATGCGATTTCTGGCTGTTTCCTCAGCTCAAGAAACCACTAAGAGGCCGCCATTTCGAAAGCAACAAAGCATGTGTAAAAGCTGCAGAGGCGGTTTTGAAAGCACTCTCAAAAACCGGACTCTCACATGTGTTTAAGAAGTGGACGCAATGTTGGGACAAATGCATCGCGTCTCACAGTAGTTACTTCGAAAAAGACCATGTAAATGATGATGATTAAAGGTAATCTGTTTTCTGTATAAATATGGTCTTATTACTTATTGAACAGCCTATGTATAATAATTCATTTATTATTATACATAGATATTATAAATGTGAATTAAGTGAATTAATCACTTAATTCACATTTAATTAAACAAGGTATAAATACAAAAGTGTACAATAAATGATTTAATTATTATTATTATGATCTGACTTCCATGAAGTCAGAGACTCATCATGGGAGGTACACACTTGCACACAATGTTCATCCAACCATGACTTAAATTGATTCAATGCATCAACATTCACAACACACACTCAGGCAATGCATTCCAATTATTCCACTCTCCATGCAAAGAACCTGCTCACACCCTCCTTATACAGGTTCCAGGGATGGCCTCTTGTTCTACTCCCATCCTATGTAAAATCTCTTCAATGGTAACTCGATAATGACCCCTTATATGTCTCAATCATTTCCCCATCCCCTCCTCCTCCTCCTCCTATTCATGAGGCTTTGCAATTTACATTCTCTCAATCTGTCCTCATACTCCACATTCCAAAGACCACTGATCACCTTTGTGAATCTTCTCTTGACCCTTTCTAACCTATCCTCGTCACCATGAAAACCCAGTGATCAAATCTGTGCACAATAATCCAATGGCATCATAACCTCTTTATTTCTGCATGTCAGGGTCCTCAACATCATTACCAATATTTGATGTGATGTCTTCACAACTTGTGTAATGTGGTTCCTGAATTTCAGGTCCTTGTCTGCAATCACTCCTAGATCTCTCATCTCCTCTACTTCCTTTAAAGTTTCCCCACTAAGTGAATACCTTGCATCCCATCATTGCTTACCAAATCTCAAAACCTTACACTTTATAACAATGAACTGACAGTTCCATTTACCTGTCTATTCATGCAATTTATTCAAGTCTTCCAGTAAGGCCATAACATCTGCTTAACTCTGCATGCTCTCCCCAATTTAGCATCATCTGCAAACTACTGCATATCACTAGTTAAACCCATGCCAAAATCATTAACATACAAATTGAACAACAATGGTCTCAAAACTGACCCTTACGGTACACCACTAGTGAACTTCCCCTTTTGGGATACTTCATCCCAATATACAACTTTCTGATATCTATCCGACAGCCAGTCAGTGATCCAACTCAGAAGTCTGTTATCCAATCCCATCTGTTTCAATTTATTTAACAGTTTGTCGTGTGGCAGTCTATCAAAAACTTTTGCAAAATCCAAGTACACCACCACTATATGCGCATCTCCCTGTCCAAGGTATTCGTCACCTTATTATAGTACATAAGTAAGTTAATAAAACATGATCTCTCTTGAACAAACCCATGAAAACTAGAGAAAATACTGCTGTTATCAACTCATTTCTGTATCCTACTTCTCACCAATTTCTTCAGCACCGTCACCACAACTCCAGATATACAGATTGGCCTATAATTTGAAGCTACAGCCTTATCGCCACCTTTATGCAGTGAAACAATATTATCCTCCTTCCACTCCCATGGAACCTGTGTTGTTAATATAGTACATAAAACAGTACAGGTAAAAATGATATAGGTTTATCAGTATAGTATAAATGAAAACAGGATAAATCTGCACTTATAAAGAATATTACTCTGATATCTCTCCATCAGCTCTCCTCTAATCCAAATCACAGTTTCATATCACCTACCCCCCCCCCATCATGGCAAAATCCTGTCAAAT
This sequence comes from Typopeltis vanoorti, assembly GCF_054136105.1. Lineage (NCBI taxonomy): Eukaryota > Metazoa > Arthropoda > Arachnida > Uropygi > Thelyphonidae > Typopeltis > Typopeltis vanoorti. The sequence goes on along the minus strand of NC_143569.1, from coordinate 77,989,043 downwards.
GTCTTGTCAAGCAGCATCACTGAATAGCCATTACCTTTATCCAACTCAACTGTATAAAAAGTAAATAAATTGCAAAGCAATTTATTTAGTCAATCCAGTATTGAATACTGGATTGACATCTTATTCCAGTCAATCCAGTATTCAATACTGGATTGACTGGAATAAGATGCTCATAAAGCATCTTATTCCAGTCAATCCAGTATTCAATTCTATCTTTTTATCAACTTCTCTAAGTGTTCAAGACAGGATGCATGAGGAGTGTTTGCCAGGAGGAACAATAGAAAGGGTGGCTATGGCAATTAAGAGAGGTGAAAGGTGGATGAGATGATTGTGATGGTAGGAACAAATGACTTGAGTGGTAATGTAAGTCGGGCAACGAGAGATATGAGGTTTTTGCTTGAGACTGTACGGAAGAAGACAGAGAGAGGAAAAATTGTGTGTGTGTTGCCTAGGTATGATAATGATGAGCTGAGCAGAAGAGCGGTGATATTGAATGGCATAATAGCAAGAATGTGTGACAAGAGAGAACTGGTATATGTGGATGCTTGGAGTGCGTTTGAGGAAAGAGAGGAATTGTATGCGAGAGACCGTTTACATTTGAATGAGGAAGGACGTAGGCATCTGGAGAGATTGCTGTTCTGAATGAGTCAGTGTGTCCCAGGGAGGATGATAGCAGGGGTGGCCTCTTGTGGGAATGGATACTTGGAAGAAGGGAGACGATGTCAGGTAACATTGAGCCCAGTGGAGTCTAGAAGGGATAATGATGGGTATAGAAACAATGGCATTTATATGCTTTATACTAATGCCAGGAGTATCCGGAATAAGGGAGAGGAATTGGTGGCGCAGATAGCATCAGCCTGGCCAAAAATTATTGGGATCACTGAGACGTGGTTGACAAAAGGGGATATAATAACAGGAATAGAAGTCGCTGGGTATAGCATTTTTCATCAGGATAGGAGGGGAAAGCGTGGTGGTGGGGTACTGCTTATGATAAGTGATGACCTATGTCCTCTAAGAGTGGAGGCTTTGGAAGGAAGTGAGACAAATGATTTTGAGAGCATATGGTGTGAGGTAGAGGTAGGCAAGACAGGATATTTAGTGGGGTGTTGCTACAGACCCAGGAGCACGGAGGATGGGGACCAGGAGATGTTTAGACAGCTCAGTTTGGCAAGTGCAAGAAGAATGATTGTTATGGGAGATTTTAACTACAGTAATATAAATTGGAGAGAGGAAGATGCATGCAGCAATAGTGGAATGGAATTTCTAGAATTCTTGAGGGACAAATGTCTTAGGCAACATGTAACAGAGGGAACAAGAGGTTCAAGAGTTTTAGATTTGGTTATAGCATCAGAAGAGTTGATAATAACTGAGATGACATCTCTCCCACCAGTTGGAGAGAGTGACCATATGGTTTTGACTTGGAAAATGAATAGACATGCAGGAGTATCAAAGAGACGGGAACTTATGTGGAATTATAATGCAGGTGATTATAATAGTCTTAGACGTCAACTTCGGGAAGATTCATGGAGGGAGGAATTGGAAGACCGGGATATCGTTAGTGCGTGGGAAATTGTGAAAGAATATTTGTTAGCAGCAATGGTAAGTTGTATACCACGAGTGAAGAAGAGGACACAATTTGGAGTAAAGTGGATGACAAACAATATTAAACAGGAATTGCATGCAAAAAAAAGACTGTGGAAGAGATATAAAGAGATAGGAGAAGAGAATATGCATGAAGAGTATAAGACACAGTCCAGAAGAGCGACTAGTATGGTAAGGAAGACGAAATTGGAATATGAAAGGAGATTAGCCCTAAGATCCAAAGAAAATCCTAGGGAATTTTTTAGATATGTGGTCAGGAGTAATGACTGTGGAAAAATGATATTGTGGGATAAAAATGGGAATAGAGTGATTGATGCAGAGGACATAGTGGAATTGTTCAATGACCACTTTATTGGAGTATTTCATCCTGGAGGAGTCAGTTTTAATGCTAGAGGGATAGGACAGGTTCAAGGTTTAGAGGTACAGGAGGAGAGTTTGTTTCAGATACTGAGAACTCTGGATGTCAATAAAGCTTTGGGACTGGATGGTATTTCACCACGAGTTTTGAGAGAATGTGCTAGGGAACTGACAGTACCTTTAACCTGGCTTTTCAATGAAAGTCTGGCTTCGACAAAGGTGCCCAGGGAATGGAAGGAAGGTAAGATAGTGCCACTGCATAAGGGTGGTAACAGACTGGAAGTGTCTAATTATAGACCAGTCTGTGTGTCATCAGTAGTTAAGATCATGGAGAAAGTAGTGAGGGACCGTATACAGCACTGGGCAGATGAGAGTAATGTTATCTGTGAGAGTCAACATGGATTTGTGAAAGGGCTCTTGTTTTAGCAATATGCTAGCCTTTTATAATAAAGTTACAAGAACAGTAGATGAGGGAAAGGCATATACTGCAATTTTCTTAGACTTAGCAAAGGCATTTGACAGGGTACCACATGATAAGCTGATATTTAAATTGCAACACATGGGTCTGGATGTCAGATTGGTCAACTGGATTCAGAATTGGCTGTCTGATAGGTATCAGAGAGTTGTATGGTGGAGCAGTTTCAAGGAGACAGAAGGTTACAAGTGGGGTCCCACAGGGCTCAGTACTAGGACCTATATTGTTTAACCCTTATATCAATGACATTGCCAGTGGATTGCAAGGGGATATTCAGTTGTTTGCAGATGATGCGAAGCTGGGAAGGATAGTAATAGTGCAGATGTCGTAGCCCTGCAAGAGGATTTGAATAAGCTAGATAGATGGGCAAATGAATGGGGTGTCAGTTTAATGCAGCAAAATGTAAGGTCTTGAGGTTTGGGAAACATCAATGGGATGCTGCATACTCTATGGGAGGAGTTATACTGGAGGAAGTTGGGGAGACAAGAGATCTGGGGTTGATGATTGATAGAAACCTGAAGTTTAGGGGACATACTGCAAAGGTGGTGAAGGTAACACAGAGGATTGCTGCAATTATGAGAAGGACACTGACCTGCAGAGATAAGAGGGTTATCATTCCGTTATATAAGTCTGATCAGACCACACTTGGATTATTGTTCTCAGATTTGGTCCCCAGGATTTGAAGGGGATAAATTAACTGTGGAAAAGATACAAAGACGGATGACAAAGATGGTCTCAGGACTGTACAAGGATAGTTATGAGAATTGGCTGGCGATATGATTGAGACTTTTAAACTGTTGAGAGGTTGTTACAGGGTTGACACTGGGGAGTTCTTTCACTTGGTTGAACAGCGGGAAGGAGTGATGACAAGAGGCCATCCCTGGAAGTTACGAAAGGAAACTGTGAGCAAGAGGGTGAGGAGTGGTTTCTTTGCATGGAGGGTGGTTGAACCGTGGAATGCATTGCCTGATAGAGTGGTGAGGGCGAGAACGGTCAATGAGTTTAAGGAGTGGTATGATAGACTTTGTGTTTCTTAGGGGGAACCTCCCCTCGATGAGTCTTGACAGACTTTATGTTCTTAGGAAGGACCTCCCACGATGAGTCTTTTGACTCCATGGAGGCCTGAATAATAATAATAATAATATATTAGTATTATAGATGTGCTGAGGTTAGTTTATATGAATCCTGCCTATGAACGAGCATCAGCCTATAGTATATTTATATTAACCAAGTTTGTATTAATCCAACAATACCACTAAGTATGAGATAATCCAGAAACCCTACTTTAAAGACCAAATGTGGAATCTTTTCAAGCCACTTCAGGCCTTTAAATAAGCAAGAGGATGGTCTCACATTAAGAAATGATATTCATCTACTACTTAAAATAAGTTGGAGACTATTTTAAACCAAACATGGTTTTTTCATTGTCACTTCAGACTTTGAATAAATAAGGCAATGAAAACTTTACTATTTAAAACTTAAAATTAAAAATGATGGAAAACTTAAGAATGGTGTATTGCCAGAACAATCAAAGAGATGGTCTGATACAGAATACAGTAATTTCTGTAATAATAACTTCAATGTATGAATTCTGCTATTTCCTCACTACCAGTGTGATGAAAGCATATTTCTATGTCAAGTAGGGTATTTTTATCCACTTTCACATTCTGCTTCTCATACCTAATAATAAAACAAAAAATTCTCAGAAACAGCACTTTATAGAATATGGGGGTGCACTATTCCAAAAGAGGAAGGTCACTAGTGGTGTGCCACAAGGGGTCAGTTTTGGGACCATTGTTGTTCAATTTGTATATAAATGATATTGAGATGGGTTTAACTGGTGATATGCAGCTGTTTGCAGATGATGCAAAAGTGGGAGGGGGGGGAGCAATGCAGAGTGAAGCAGATATTATGACCTTAAGTGAATACTTCAATAGACATGAATGGGTAGGTAAGTGCAACTATCAGTTCAATGTTGCAAATCATAAGGTTCTGAAATTTGGTAAGCAATGATGGGAAGCAGAGTATATACTTGTTGGAGAAACTTGAAAGGAGGTAGAGGAAATGAGAGATCTGGCAGTGGTGGTGGATAAAAACATGAAATTCAGGTGCCACATTACAAGTTGTGAAGACATCACATCACATAATGGTAATGATGTGGAAGACCCTGATATGCAGAAATAAAGAGGTTATGATGCCACTGGATTATTGTGCACAGATTTGATCACTAGGTTTTCATGATGACAAGAATAATTTAGACAGTTCAGAGAAGATTCACAAAGGGATCAGTGGTTTTGGAATGTAGAGTATGAGGACAGATTGAGAGAATGTAAATTACAAAGCTTCATGAATAGGAGGAGGAAGGGATGGGGATATGATTGAGACGTATAAGGGGGTCGTTATCCGGTTGACAAGGAAGAGATTTTTCATAGAATGGGAGAGGGGAGTAGAACAAGAGGCCTGGAACTTCTTTAAGGAGGGTGTGAATAGAGGAGTAAGGAGCAGGTTCTTTGCATGAAGAGTGGTTGATGAGTAGAATGCACTGTCTGAGTGTGTTGTGAACGTATTGAATCAGTTTAAGGCATAGTTGGATGAACTTTTATATGTGATAGTGTGTGGTCCTCTCACAATAAGTCTCTGACTCCAATCAATCGAGGTCAGATGTTAACAACCATAATGATATTCTTACAGGCATCTTGAGCAAAAAAATTTCTATTACTTATTTTTAAAATTGCATTTTTTAAATCAAGGCCTTTTTATTTTGGCTGAGACAAATGTTAACTGTCCATCCCTAGCATTATCCATATACATGCTTAATGTTTAATCATGTATTTGAATGCTTTATTAAGTGGCGCAATAGCAGATGACTTTCATTGCTAGTGCTTAAGATGTGAAGTGACATAAAAAACATGCTTTGTGAACTGAGCAGAATTCCTGTTTATTAAACACTGACTCACCATGGTAATTATTATTATTATTACGGGTATCTTCATGGAGTCAGTAGACTCATCGCGGGAGACCCAAACTAGCAAAACGATATCTGTCATATCTCTTCTTGAATTCATTTACAGAAGAGCTCACAACTAAGTCAGGCAATGAATTCCACTCATTCACCACCCTCCAGGCAAAAAACCTTGTTCTGACACCTTTGTTAACCACACTCTTCTTTAATTTCCAGAGATGACCTCTTGTTCTTCCATCACTATCACACAGCTGAAACATTTCCCCTGCATCAATCCTATAAAAACCTTTCAGTAATTTAAATGTTTCTATTATATCCCCTCTTCTTCGCCTATCAACCAATCTCTGCAATCCACAAGCTCTCAATCTATCAATGTAGGGAGCATTTTTTACATCACTCACCAACTTGGTCACTCTTCTCTGAACCCTCTCCACAGCCTCCTCATCTCCAAGGAATCCAGGTGACCAGACCTGAGCACAGTAATCCAAATGTGGAAGTATCAACGCTTTATAAAGGGGAATAATAACCTCTTTATCTCTGGATGTCAGTGTGTTCCTCAACAACCAAGTAATCCTATGTGCAATCTTGGACACCTTAGCAATGTGTCCTCTGAACTTCATCTCCCTATCTACCAACACTCCTAAGTCCCTAGCCTCATCAATCTCTTGGAGTACCTTTCCATCAATGTAGTACACAGCTGGTAATCTTTTAATCCCAAAATGCATGACTTGACACTTTTCCACATTGAACTGACATCCATTATCTTTTGCCCATTTTACCAGCTTATTTAAATCATCCTGCAAACTTTCAACATCAGCTTGATTTTTTATTGCACTACCCAACTTTGCATCATCAGCAAACAACTGAATATCTCCCTTTAAGCCATTTCCTATATCATTTATATATAAATTAAACAACAATGGCCCAAGCACAGAGCCCTGAGGCACATCACTGGTCACCTGCCTCATTCTGGACTCGGCTCCTCCATACACCACCTTATGGTATCTCTCCCTGAGCCATTCTCCTATCCATATCACCAATTTAGTATCCATTCCCATCTGCTTCAATTTGCGTAACAGTGTTCTATGGGGTATCCTGTCAAAAGCCTTAGCAAAATCCAGAAGTACCACTGTGTAGCCAGTTCCTTTGTCCAACTCAACTTAATCATGTAATAGATGTTTTTACTAGGATATGATTTAATGTCACAGGTGGGAGTTAATATAAAAATGACCTTCAGTTTTATTATTTTAAATTCAATATGATTAATTAAATCAAGTTTTAAATTTTCCTTCCATCAGAATATCTTACTTCAAACAATTTATAAGCCAAGTGAATAAATAACAGGGGAAAAGTTATGGAGATAACTGGAAGATGAAGGTAATGTTCAGATGCATTAGTAGAAATGTAATAATCATGGGGGGGGGGAGTAGCTCACACTAGACAATGAAAATCATTATGACCACATTAGAGGATGTAGTGACAGTACTTATTTACTGTCATTATTAGCACACTGATGTAAATGATGTAGTATAACACCTAAACATAGGCATGAAGATTCTATAGATATCAGAAGTGAAAGAACAAGAGATATGTGAAGTGTTATGTAGGCCAGATGTAAACAAGGTTTTGCGGTTAGGTGACAATAACATGTATTTTAAGAGAATGTGCAAGAGTGGACTGTGCACTTGATCTGGCTGTTTAATGATTCTTGAAAGAAGGAAATTCCTCATAGAGGAAAATAGTGTCACCACACAAAAGTTGTGCCAGACAGATGCTCTCCAACTACAGATTAGTCAGCAGATCTCTAAATGACGAAAAGATAATGGAGAAATTGGTTAGAAATAGAATACAAGACTGAGTAAAAGACAGGTTTCTCTACATCAGCAGATCTTGCTATAGCAATCTACACTGGTTTCCATAAATTAAGGAACAAAGAGAAAAAAAATCATGATAACTCAAACACCGTATGATGAATTTTTATGCAATTCACTGAAAAGCAATATGATATGAGATGTGAAAGAAATACCCAGAAAACTTGTAAATGAATAGTTTAATTCAGTAACAAATCGGTACATGAAGACAATGATCAAAAACAAGAGGTCAAAGTGAGATTGTTAAAGTGTCTCAAAAAGGAATGTGGTCATCATTCACAGCTACAGTGCTCACAATGATGTTTCATACTGTTTATAATGGTATCCAGGAGCTCAGTTGGTAATAACAAGTATTACTCCTGCAAAGCTCTCCTAAGTCCCTGGGAGGTGGATTGAGAGCAGCAACACATCTACCCAGCACATTCCAGATGTGTCTAATAGGAATAAGGTCAGGAGATGTGGCTGACTAGTCCATATGTACAATAACCTCTTTTGAAGATACGTCCACGAGTAGGGCCAGTCCGAGAATATCTGATGCCCCTAGGCAAAGAAAATTTAGGTGCCCCTATGCATTGTCTCTATATATTTTTTCCTCGAACTATGTAGCAAAATTTGGTGCCCCGAGGCTTAGCACCCCTAGGTGATTGCCTAGGTTCGCCTAATGATAAAACTGGCCCTGTCTGAGCTTCACTTGAAGAGGACAAGCATTATCATCTTGTAGGATGTTGGAAGTTATGTTTTTTCCACTTGGTTATACAAGAAATTATATACTTAGTTAATCCTTTATCCAGGTGTAAGCAAACAAAGCTTGTGCCTTAAGTATTATCAGGACAGGGGCAACTTGTGGCAAAGGTGTTATAACTTCTCATCACTTGCATTAGTATCCCATAATGCAGAGCACATCTCTTTGAAGACATGTATAATGCTATGCATTAAGGGAAGGGTCACCACCTAGACTGGTTTCAACCTTTATTGAGGTCTCTTCAGTGGGAGCTAAACCCAGAGGTGATACCACAGTTGAAGTAATGCAGAAGTTATACTTTATATCTAGTAGTGTCTGGGTCCCACTGAAAAGACTTCAAGACAGGTCAAAACCGGTCTGGGTAATAACCCTTCCCATAATGAATAGCATTATACATGTCCACAAGGAGATGTGCTTTGCATTATGGAATACTAAGGGAAGTGATGCGAAGTTATACCACCTTTGCCATGAGTTGTCCCTGTCTTGATAATACTTCAGGTGCAAACTTTGTTTGCTTACACTTGGATAAAATATTAACTAAGTATATAACATCTTGTAGGATAAATAACTCCCTATTGCACCTGCATACAGACAAACAAAATAGGGGGTCCAGCATCTTATGTCTCTATAAGTTGCAGCATTCATGGTTCCAACTAGGAAGCTTATGCATTCACCTTACAAGATGCCTATACACCATACTACTTCCACAAAAGTATCCCTTTTACAGATATCAGATGGATGATAACATGTCCCTAGTTCTCTCCAGATCAGAAGCACACCTGGTATAACTTTGCTGAGAGAACTTTATCATCTCTCTCTCTGTAGATAAAGGTATGCCTAGTGTTGGATTCTGAATAAGGAGAAATTCAAGTTATTAATATTCCTTACAGAATCCAACTTAATCCACCATACCAAAGGCTATACTTGTAAAAATTATTTGATATTAATCCCATGATTGTAAATTATTATTCATGTAATTGCCTTGAGTTTATTTATTAAATTTTATTAATTAATCTAAAATATGTGGTAGAAATGATAGAACCTTGTATTGAAATATTATTCTGTTTATTTTGATTATTCCTAAATTAATATTATGAGGAATTGTATATATAAGTTTAATATGCCTTATGTGAATTATAATATTTTAATTTTTTATTTATCCCTACCAGTATGTAAAGGTATAATGTTATGCAATATTTCTGTTTTTATTTTATTTTGTTTGTTACTATGGAGACGGGCTAGAAATAGCTAGCGTGTGCATGGATCACGAGGTATGGTATTCAACTGCAGAGAAGGAATTGACATAAGAGAGCGTGACAAAGAATTTTGGGTACAGGGGATCAGTAGACCAGAAGCATTCAGGATAGTGCAGTAAAGAGAGAAGGGGGAAGCAGGGAGCACTCATGGCAGCACGGAGTAAAGTAAGAGGCTGTAGTAATAGGAATTAGGTGCTGTAATTAGATTAAGATGAGATGAGGAGATAGCTTATTAGCAACACTGAGTAAAGTAAGAGGCTATAGTAATAGGAATTAAGTGTAATTAGATTACGAAGGATCGGGATGTAAATTGGCAACTCAGAATATTGATAAGGAATTTTAAAGTTATGACGAATTCCAGAGCTTTTAAGGAAGATTAGTGAAAAACTGATTTTATTGCAAAGTAGTAAATGAGGAACAAGTGAATTTTCTAGTGAAAGTGTGTCTACATTTGTGATGCGCTGAGATTAATGATTAAGTTATTTTAAAGAAGATTACTTTTGAAATATGTTGCTCCAGTGTGATAGTTAACTAAAGTTTTAAGTGTGCCTCAGTGAATAATATAGCCAAGAATTTATTCTGGTAAGAACAGTTGTACTATGAAGTTATAAGAAATAATACCTCCTGTTAAATCCTAACTTTAACTGTTGTGCTTATGCTGAAGCTAGAAGATTAATAGTCTTCCCCCCTTAAAGTAACAACTACTTCTTGACTGAACTATGTGATTTCTGACTAAAGGATAATTAAAGAATATAATTGTTAAAATATTTGCTGTGAATTTCAGTGATATTGAACTTTAGAACTATCCTTGTTTGCTAGGGAGAATTCAGATTTTAAAGACTCAATGTTTGATATCAAGAATTGAGTAAATGTTATGAGTGGTTGAACAGAGTTTATTTTGTATTATCCTGTATCCAAAGTATGCTTATGTTTATATTATATAACCCTGCATTAAATGTTTTGTTTTATTGATTTCAATTTGTTTTTTGTGTGATTCTTTTTCTCTGCACCATTCATAAAATTATCGGATCTAGCAGGAACCTTAAATGTTAATGTAAAATTTGGCCTATGAAAAAGAAAATCTTCTTTGTATCTATTAAATTTAATGAATTGACAAAAAAACATTACAGACAGAGTTAATTACAATACTATCAACAAGATTTACTCAAAATAACCACCATTAGCATCGATCACAGCTTCAATTCTGCTTCGGAACCTCGAACAAGCTGATGCTACAGTCTCCCTGGGAAGGGCCGCAAAAACTGTTTTAATTTTATCCATTAACTGGGCTTTTGTATTACTGGAAGTGCGATTGGTGTCTTTTTCAACTGCGCCCCATACAAAATAATCCATGGGGTTAAGGTCTAGGGAGTTTGGAGGCCAAACATTTGGACTGGTGAAGTCGTAGAAATTTTCAGACAACCATTTTTGACTTTTCCCAGAGGTGTGGCAAGGGGTCGAATCCTGCTGCCATACATACGGCCTACCATTGGCTACCCTTGTTATCCAGGGCTTGACTACAGTTAGCAACTCCACGAACAAAGCCCGAATTCCAATGCCAGGGTTCTTCAACACCTGTTCCTGCAGATTTGCGAGGAATTCTGCTGTACGAACGCAATCAGATCGTCTGCTAGGGATCTTTCTTCTTGCTACATCCTCGTAGTCACCATTGCAAGTCTCTAGTTCATGCCTGATTGTTTTTACTGTATTCAGGGAGCATTGGGCAGCAGTCGTAATATCCTTATTTTGATGGCGGGCACGAATCATCATGATACAAGTTATTCTCTTCCATGATTCAGGTGGGTTCCAGCTATCCATCCTTTCTGACATCTTGTATATGAATGAAGAAGGGTCCAAACTTTTAAATGAAGAGAAGTGTGTGTTAATACATGTAACTTACGGAAAAATATAATTAATTATAAATATGTCAAATTTATCCCGAACACCCTGTATAAACATTAGACTGCTAAAGTTAATTAATATTTGATTACACTATTTTGCATAGACTAATCTGAATATAGGGTGGCACAATATAATAGAAATTTGCCTATATTTGGATTAGTAATCAACATACAATTAATTAACCTTGATAAGAACAATGTTAAAACAAGATGGCGGATCAAAAGACAGGATGTACTATTACTATTATGGAAGGACGATCCAACACTAGTATCACTTTGTAGAGAGAAAATTCCAATATTGCAGAGCAGCAGATTCTAATTTAGTCTCTTCAATTTAAATCTACATCTGTATAACAAAGCAGTTGTCCTCACAAAATATAATGAACTGAATTAATAACGTGGCAATTTGCCAGCTTCATTGATCAAGAGGTTAACATATTTGCTCTCCAACCAACAGGTTGCAGTTTTCAATCACACTGTAGGCATCGATGTTTGTGATTGTCTTTAGGTGGGAGATGAATTTCACTGCCTGTTGTGAGACAATGTCCTGCTTATTGGAGGTGCTGAAGTGGGTTCCACATTTGGTCTTGAGAGAAAATGTTTTCAGATTATGAAAAAAATAAATAAAAAATACAAAATTAATAAAAATAGAAAAACATTCCCTAGCTTGTGTATGGACTAATGAACTGTGATTATTATTTTTCCAGGTTTCTATTTATTTTACATATGTACATGCTTTGCAATCTCAAATATTTGCTCTTACCAATGATAATGTTTTTCACAGTGGTGCATCTCCTTCAGCTAGTTCAATGAAATGAAGTTTTGTTGAAATCCTTTTTTTGTTGTTTTGTGACATCTTAAATAGGTAAACCATCAATTCAAAAAATAATATTAAATCACTAAAGCTTGCTTTTAAGAATGAATGCAATCCCTTTACTGAGAGTGCCATGTGTGAGACATGTTCACTGGCCTAGTTGGCCAAGGTAGGCACTGTAGGCATGACTGTTCCCCAGATGATCACTCATATTGTGAATGACTGCCCAAGGTGCCAATTTCATGGTCGTGGCCTCCAGGACAATCACGAGGTGACAGATGAGGCCCTGGAATGGGTTTCTGGTCTGGACATTGACCTGTAGCTGCTTTTGACATAAGAATAAATAAATAAATAAATAAATAAATAAATAAATGGATATTTGTGCTTGTCTTCAGATGAGAGAGATAAATTTCATTGCCCATTGTGAGACCATCACCCCACTTATCTGAGACCTGAAGTGGCTTCCATGTTTGGTCTTTGAAGCCAGGTACCAGATTATGTAAAAATAATATATTAAAAAAAAAAAAATCCTTAACCAGCCCTACAGTGCTGATATATTATAAGTATACAATTTTTCATGATGAGAAAAACTAAATGACCACAGAATATTTCATTCTCTTCTCATAAATAATTTCTGATTACATATTTGTATCTTTTTCATGTATATCAGCAAAACACTTCAGCAGTTCTCTTTTTCAAAAAGTAGCAAAATTTCCTTCCTTAGCTTACCCACTTTTATGGAGCTTTCTGCATGTTTTGCAAGTTCTTATTAATGATAATGTACATCTCTTTAATCTACTGAGAGTGCCACATGCAACACATGACCTCTGGCACTACCAATTCAATGTACTGTTATTTGCATGAGACCAAATGAAAAAGGGAAGATTTGTTCTTTCTCTCTAACTGGAAACAAAAACAAATCTCTAATAGAGAAATGTACTAAAATGCCAACTCAAAATTTGGTGTGCATGGAAAAAATATATTGAATGCATATTTCTGTTTAATATTTACTTTATGGCATGATATTCAGTAAATTCAGTGCTTTACTTCCAAGTACATACTTGTTGAAATTGTATTTATTTTAACTGGGAGAGGAAGTGGAAGAAGAAGAAATCCTTAGGAGAATGGAAAAAAGTATCTCATTGAATGTGTGGTTTAAAGGTGGTATGGGACCAGCTACTTTCATCCACTGATTAAGAGGATGAAGGTAAACCTTCATTTTCTTGCACATCTTAGAGTTTATAAAATTTCTTGGTTTACTTTGAGCATACTGTTAGATCAGTTAATATCTGCCTTGAACACAAGAACTACAACCACAATGATTTGTATGGCAATCCAGAATTGGCAGACCATACTAAGGACATTCCTTCATAGAATTAAATGGAGGAAAACATCTGTGCTACACAGAAGTCACTAGGGGTCTAAGAGACTATTTTTAAAATCAGCATTTGCTATGAAGCACTCCTCTAACCTCAACAAGTATAGCAATATTAATTTGCTAAAGATCTAAAAGACAGTCATTCTAAAACCACATTAGCACAAACTTCTCTGAATTAACGTCAGAGAAATTCAAATTAACTTACGACACTACTTCCTTTTCAGTTATACCGTATTATGAATCGTTTCCATAACACTCTAAATGAGCATTGTGTGTCACCACAGTTGTATAATTTGTGCTCCAATAATGCTGGTTAGAAAACCAATGAAATATTATCAAATTATTATTATTAGACACCTCCAGGGAGTCCAAAGACTCATCGAGGTAGGGCACCTGCTCTACAACTCTGTCTCCACCACTCAATCCACCAACTCACAGCAACTACACCAACGCCATCTACTGCCGACCACCACCACTGGTATTTCCAAAGACAATCACAAACATCCATGCCCACGGTGGGATTCAAACCCACAGCCTTTTGAGTGGAGAGTGGATATGCTAACCACTCAGTCAGCCAGGCTGGCCAAGTTCATATTGTTTCTTCTTCTGGCATTGTTTATACTGTGAAGAACTATCATGCATAACCACCAACATTTTAGATCATTTTATTCAAAAGAATTCTAAAAACAGAGGAAAATTCATGTAAGATAAGTAAATAAGATCAATAATTTCCTAACTTATTATGTAGAAAGTTTTTTTACCTTGGGTATATACTATGTTAAAGATACCAAGCAATTTTATAAGCTAAGATTAAAACCTTATAAAATTGCTTGGTATTCCTAACTTATTAATTTACACACACAAAGTTCCTTTCTGATATCTTCATTTTTAATATGATTCTGCTATTGATGCCATCTATCTGTTCACTACCTGATTTTTCTCCCCTACTCTTATAAATAATTCAAATTTAGTGACCTTCACACATATATACAAGTATGTATATATATATATATATATATATATATATATATATATATATATATATATATATATATATATATATACTGTATATATATATACACACATGAATACTGAAAAGATACTGAAATTTTCTTGAGAGAATTTTTTAATTTATCGCCGGTTTTAAATGTTTTGTTCAAACTTAGTATCTTTGATTTTTTTTTTAATGGCAAACAAACAACGTGCATAATTATAAAATTACGGCATTAAATTAAAAAAAAAAAGGCATTCAAAAGATTTTTAAAAAAAAAGACCAATGCAACGGTTCTCCAACGAGAATTGTTATTTTTCAGAGGCTCAAAAAATAATAACCGGGGATATTTGCTATTTTCTTATAGGTAAACAACTGTTTTATATATACGAAAACTATTGTTATTACATCCACTTTACGTGACAGTAGAAACAGTGTACACTTTTAGATTCTAAATAATAATTATTATTATAAAAACCTCCATTAAGTCAAAGACTCATCGCAGATGGTCTCATCACTGTTCACTATTTTTAAGTGTTGTTCACACGTTAAAATGATCGGCAAACGTAATCTGACTGGCTAAGAGCTTAAGAGAACATCCAATTCTCTTTCTGTCCATTCGCACTGTATATATTTACAAGTATTTATTTGATCACATTCCAGAGGTACGTGCAACGAACCATCTCAGGATGTAATTTTGTGTACAAATGTGGCATTCAGACACACCACATTTGTAATAGACAAATATACATTTTTAAAATGTTGCACGTTGAATATACTTGTTCCGGTCGTTGAAAACTTAGCACTAGGCTATAATATAGTCAACTACGCTTGTATTTACGGAAAGCAAATATGTGTAGGGTTTTTTTTTCGTGATCACGAAGACTGATAATTACATTAACATTAACTATTTGTGATAAACATTTTTACAAAAACGTTGAGGTAAACTTTTGTCCCCGCAAATGTGTAAACAAAAAAGTAATAAAAAATTAAACAAATAACTCGTTAATACAAAACACAAACTACCTGTTTTACAAAAGGTATTAACTGCACATCCTAAAGGGCGCCAACCAAGAGCAAATCGTACCAAAGAGCGATACATAATGCGCAAAATCGAACGGTTGATATTTACTTTCTAGAGAGTAATGGCGGAAGGTAAATATTGAATCACCAAATTAAGAAGGAAATGAATAACACATTACATTTTTTAATCTGTTCACTAAGCACTTTTTAAACACATATGCTCATTATGTGTTTCTTATGTTTAAATTCCAACATCAGTTTATAAAACAACTATAGTAATGGTCTCAATTAATAAATCGCATTCCGAAATGAATCCGTGGCCTCCTTGAAGGTGTCACGTAATAATAATAATATAATGCATATATATATATATATATATATATATATATATATATATATATATATATATATATATATATATATATATATATATAATTATAATTATATATATATATAATTTCAAATTACATAAAGAATTTTTATTGTTTGTTACTCCCAAAACGAATGCTGTGTTTGAAAGGACCCCCCTTATCGAATATATTCCTTCGGAAATAAATAATGTGTGACTGTTTTGTTTCTAGGAGATTCATATAAAGTCCCTTTCTAATCATCATTCAGCATCCCCTACAAAAAAAGGAGCAGGACGCTGAATAATCGTAGTGTATGAGCTGAGAACACCTTGAATAAGGATACCATAATCAAATAAGAATGCTCTATTTTAACTTATTTTTTATATTATTTTGATGTATGGTTCAATGATTGCAGTGTAAAGTTTATTTTCGAATTAATCTGGAAGGAGAAAGTACCAGTTTGTTGCCTTCTTGGGGAAAAAAAAAAAAACTGAATAGGATAAAAAAAAACTGAATAGGATATAAAAAAAAAAAAGAAACTTAGGAATGAAAAGTCTCCGCCTTCAACAAACGGTGTAAATAATAATAATAATAATAACACATAAAACATAATTATAAACGGCATCTGGTGAAGAGAGGCAGACAAGTTTCGCCATCTCGTGGCCCCCCCCTAACCTTAACGTAGTATATTAATATATATGACATAATGCATGTTCTATGGTCGATTTTCTCGAGTTCATTTTCTTTCCTAATATCCTCATTTTTTTCAATGGCAATATCATATTAAAAATGAGGATATTGGGAAAGAACTTTACATTGTTAGCATTCAGGAATGTGTTAGCACAGCTAATCTCATGTGGTGCCGGTCACTTAAGCAGAATGGGAGAGACAAGGTTTCTTTGTCAGGCTGGCAGGCCAGAGGAAGACCAAGATCCAGGTGGATTGATAAGTAAAAAGTGCCTTAGAAGGCAAATATAAGATCTGATAATATTGAAGTTTTGACAGATAACAGATTAATTTGGATTTGGAAATTAGTAATAATGTAACTTTCATGAAGTACTATCACAATATCCTGTACACCTCCCCCTCCCCTGTGAGGATAGATGTCAGGAATTTGATGATGATGATAAAAACATATTGCATAATTTTTATCCGTGTATACTTTTTTATTGTGCACAGATGCACAGGTGTATTATTATTATTATTCCGTGACATCTCCAGGGAGTATAAAGACTCATCGAACTTAGAATGGTCCTTCTTTGGGCATCCTAGGGCTATAGTTGCAAATGTCAGTCTCATAGGACTACACAGGCTTACATGTATAATTATCTTTATTTTTTATGGTAATGCTACCATTGAAGATTGGAAACTGATTGAATTTAGTATTGTAAATGGAATAAAGGTGAGATAAACTGAAAACTCTGAATTAGAATCAGAAATGTACATTTTAAGCCACTGCATGCTTCAATGGATACAGTGATGGTCACAAGGTGATAAGTCTAGTCTTTAGGAAGTAGATGATTAAAAATGTCTACCACCTATAGAATTTCACATACATCTAGGACTGTTATTAGGGTATATGCCACCCATAGGCAAATACTACTTTGCGGTCCCTAAACTCAAAAGAATATGTAAAATGTAAAAGAAAAATCATGTGGGTATTCCACTTGCAAACTTTGTTTGCTTAAGCTTGAGCATAGAATTATAACAAGAAATATATTTATTATTATTATTATTATTATTATTATTATTATTATTATTATTATTATTATTATTATTTTAACGGTGTCTCCATGGAGTCAAAAGACTCATCGCGGGAGACCCGACATTGACACACTAACCATTATTTACACAATACCTGTCATACCTCTCCTTAAATTCATTCACAGTTGAAGCATTCACAACCAGTTCTGGCAAAGCATTCCACCCATTCACAACCCTCCAAGTAAAAAATCTAGTCCTAACACCCTTGTTAACCACACTCTTACACAATCTCCAGGGATGGCCCCTCGTTCTCTCACATCCTGCACTGGTCTTAAGAATATCATCAGTATCAATCCTGTAAAATCCCTTTAACAATTTAAATACCTCTATCATATCTCCTCTCCTACATCTATCAGCTAGTTTTTGGAGTCCACAGATCATCAATCTATCCTCATAGGGAACATCCCACAGACCTGCAACAATCTTTGTAACCCGCCTCTGAATCCTCTCTACCACTTCCACATCACCAAGAAATCCTAGCGACCAGATCTGTGCACAATAGTCCAAATGCGGCCTTATTAATGCCTTATAGAGTGGAACAATAACTTCCCTATCCCTGCTTGTTAGTGTGTTCCTCAACAACCATGTAATTTGATGTGATGTTTTGGCAATCTTAGCAATATGCCCTTTAAACTTAAGTTGTCTGTCCACAATAACTCCCAAGTCTCTTGTCTCATCAACTTCGTGCAGTTCAGTTCCGTTAATATAGTAAACAGCATGCGATGTCATCCTCCCGAAGTGCATCACCTTACACTTAGCCATGTTGAACTGACAGCCATTTTACTCAGTCCATACCGTCAGCCTATTTAAGTCATCCTGTAAAATATCCACATCATTTGAATTGATTATCGCTCTTCCCAATTTTGCATCATCAGCAAACAAGTGGATATTTCCATTCAAGGTATTTCCAATATCATTGATGTACAAATTAAACAATAGAGGACCAAGAACTGAGCCCTGAGGTACACCACTAATCACTTGCCTTTTCCTGAACTCAGCTCCTCCGTAAACCACTCTTTGATATCTGTCCGCCAGCCATCCTTTAATCCAAATCATCATCTTCGGATCCAAACCCATTTGCTCTAATTTATGTAACAGAGTTCCATGTGTAATCCTGTCAAAAGCCTTTGCAAAGTCAAGCAGTATCACTGAGTAAGGATTTCCTTTATCCAACTCCACTGTTACTTTATTATAGAACATAAGCAAATTACTTAGGCAAGACCTACCCTTCACAAAACCATGTTGCCCTTATAAAGTATCATATTGCTGTCCACCCAGTCCTGAAGTCTAATTTTAACTAATTTCTTCAAAATCTTAACCACCACTCCAGATATACTGATTGGTCTATAATTTGCAACCTCAGTCTTAGAGCCTCCCATGTGCAACGGAACTATTTTCCCCTCTTTCCACTCTATTGGCACTTTACCAGAACTGAGGCTTAAATTAAACATCCTAGTTAGAGGAGTTGCTAATTCTCTTGCACATTCTCGTAACACATGGGCCGATATGCCATCTAACCCAATGGCAGTGTTAGCATTAAGGTTCTTTAATATATTAAGCACCTCAATTTCATCTATCTCTATACTCTCATCAGTCAATGGCACATCTGACACTGCACTATCACTATGAAGATGGTACACTTTTGCGAAATGATCACTAAGCAACTCAACTATTTGATTAGCTTCAGTAATTTCCTTACCATCAACACTTTTTAAAGTAATCGTTCCATGGATATTTTTCCTTTTACTAGCCACATAGCGAAAGAACTCTTTAGGGTTTCTTTTGGATTCATCAGCTAGCTTCCTCTCATAATTATCTTTGGCTTTCCTTACCACAGGTTACTCTCTTTGCCTTATATTGTTCATTGGAACACTCATCACCTTTTTCTTTATACATCTTCCACAACCTTTTCTTTATCTGCAACTCTTGTTTAATAGTATTAGTCATCCATTTTACTCCTACTTGATTTCTCCTTCTGACTCTGGGAATGCGGTCTGATACAGCTTTCTTCAAATACTCCTTGAGAATCTCCCACGCACCATCAACATCTCTCCCCTTGAATTTCTCATGCCATAATACAGCTGAAAGCTGACTTCTCAGCTTGCCATAATCACCAGCCTTGTAATTCCACATATACCCATTCTTAATAGAATATTCAGCACGTCTTTCAATCTCCCAGGTCAAGACCACATGATCGCTTTCCCCAAGTGGAGACATTGTAACTAAATTACTTATTGATATGTTCTCCGATGTTATGACCAGATCTAACACTCTAGAATCTCTTGTCCCTTCCATCACATGCTGTCTCAGGTAATTATCTCTTAACAATTGTATAAACTCCATTTCCTTTGTTCCTTGTGACCATTCTTTCTCCCAATCTATGTCCCCAAAGTTAAAATCCCCCATAATAATTACTTGACCTTTACTCATCGTGCTAATTTGCCAATACATGCTATGTACATTCTCCCTTATTCCCCTTGGATTATAGCAACAACCAATTACATATTTCGCCTTGTTAATCTCTATCTCACACCAAACAGCCTCTAATGAACTGCCCTCTACATGCCTGTCATAGTGAGGTACTTCTATCTTTTTTGGCTTTAATGTTTCGTCTATCATTAATAAAACCCCTCCCCCCATTCTGTCATCTCTGTCCTGCCTGAAAATACTCTAGCCCTTACATTCAATTCCAATAACTATATCATTCTTAGTTAACCAAGTTTCGCTAATTCCTATAATTTTTGGCCATGTTGTACTAAGTAATGACAAAAATTCTTCACACTTATTCCTAATACTTCGAGCATTAGTATACATTAACTGCAATACTCCATTCCTCCCATAATATCGCTGTGTGAGAATTACCCCACTCTGTATACTGTTAACATTCTGCGAACAATTAATCCCAGTTTCACAACGATTAATGAACTTAGTACTATTTACAGCTGACTCTATCACCTGCCTCCTTAGCAAATCCCATTTCCCTGTTTATGACCCTTTACTCTGTCCTTTATCAATAAATGTTCTAAATGCAAAGCTCCTAATCCATTTAAGTGCAAACCATCTCTCTTAAAATACTCCTTCCTTTTATCAAGCTCATCCCAGACATTCATAAAATGAATATTCAGTTTCATTTCTTTGCAAAACCTTTTACACAATCTGGACACCATTCCATTTACTATAATTGCTCTTCTGTTCATTTCATCACAACCAAATCGTGGTAGCACACTCATGATCTTTCCACTCTCACTCTTTGCATTCATTGCTATCATTTAATTCTTCAAATCCCGTCTTACAGAAAATCTTTCGCTATGTAGATCATTCGTCCCTATAACTGCAATAATCTCACTCACTCTATCTTTCTGCAATTTCACAGTTATATCCTTAATCTTTGACCCTGGATAACACGCTTTAATTACTCTACCATCCTTCACACCCTTAATTATAGAATTCCCATATAGCACAACATCTTTTTTGCTTCTTCTTAACTTGACATCGTTTACTCCCACTGATGCTTGTTTTTGTTCCTGAACCTCTCTCACATTCTTTAGTATATCACTCAGCAGTATGTGTGTTTCTATTTCTGCACTATTTATTCCATGCACATATTCACTTCTGTCATTCTCATACTTTGTCATTCTTAATCCCCCCATACTTCCTATTCCATAAAAAACATTAGAACCTATTGGAATTCTAAAAGATAGATTATATAATTTGGTATGATCAAAATTATAAAATATATTACAGTCATTTAAAAATGTCCGTTCATTTCTTTCAGGAGAACTTGCACAACACAGTCTACTCCACATGCTTCTATCAGATACATTGGGATATGGCTGTATAAAACATGTATGTTCCCTATGTTACTGACGGTAGCTAACTGCAAAGTCTTGATGATCACTTAAACTTGGGATATTAGTCAAACCAGATGTATCATCATTTATTACATTAAAACTTCTGCGATCATACGAGTCACTTAATACAGGCAAAACATTTGATATATTAGAAGATGTGGAATGGACTGCACAATCTTTCGTTTCTACTTTGACATCAGATTCAAGAGGGGGGGATACTATAGAAACACAAGATCTTAAGTAATCTGGATTGACACCCCCAGCAACCACAGAAGAAATGGCTGACTCAGATGACATACCCAAGATTGTGACTGGCAGGTGAGAATCAACCGTAGCATCAGAAACCGACAACACACTGCCATGCACACATTCACCTGAATTGATGAAAGGACCATCATCACCGCTAAAAACCGTGACTGCAGCATCAGAAACCGACAACACACCGTTATGCACACATTCACCTGAATTGATGAAAGGACTGTTGTCATCACTATCCAAGGTTGTGACTGGTAGGTGAGAATCAACTGTAGCATCAGACACTGAACAAGACAATACACCCGTGTGCACACTTTCATCTGACAGTTGGCCCTCAGCAACCAAGTGAACAATGATCGGTTTCCCTGCTTCGTGACGATCATAATCTGAAGCTCTCTGCTGTATGCCTTCCACAGAATCATTGTACTTATTAGCAACTTCCAAAAAATCTTTCATTTTTTAGGAACTCTGCAGATTTTAACAATGATGGAAGCATATCCCATGAAATATTAATTTCACCATGGTACATATATTGGATCATCAACCTTAAGTCGTCAAACTTCATGTCATTTAATGTCACAACAGGATGACTACTTGGGTTCTCTAAAAATAAGCTGTACAGAAGAGTGCTGCTTGCAGATAATACTATTTTGTGAGCCTTAAGGGTCATTCCTTCACACGATAATGCTACATCCACCAAACTTTCACTAGCAAGTAATTTATTAAAAACAGATAATATATTAGGTGTGTGATTGTGCCCTTTCAAACAAATTGTCTGTGATCTTGTTATCATATTGAGTTCTGAACTAAGTTTAAAATAAAATACTCATATTAAACAACATTAAACAATACCTAACAAAATTTACATACGTTGCTTGAAATAATTATCTCAGTATTATACACTTATAATCAATAGATTTCATTTAATATCCAGTATATATTCTCAGAGAATGGCAGTATTAGGCTTAACAACAAGAACGCGATCACTATAACATATCATTCTCAAATTGTTTCATCAAACACGTCATTATATGAATAACCAAAAATATCTAACACAAGGATTTACATACGTAGCTACAAAGAAGATTTAACAGCCACAAGCTGTCACAATAGCGAGATTAGGCTTCGCTGCAACGATGCATAATCATACAATCTGATATCAAATACAAACCAATTATGTCAAATGCAAAAATACTCGACACAAAATAAACACGCTTGACTTGAAAGAAGCACTTAACTGAAAAATACACAGCCATAAAATATTTATATCAAATATGTTCGGCAGACAACTGCCGCAATCTCGTGGTTCCTCAGTCAATATATTACTAAAGCAGTATATTATAGCCTGAAATAGGGTTGATTTTAAAGTCCATTTTTCTTGAGTTTCTAGAGTTTTCGAAATCGACTAACACGTGAACCAATGGAAGGAAATCTTAGAAAAAATGCTTAGTTAGCAACTAGAATCGAACTTAGAATACTATTTCATTGTGCAGTCTAGTGCTATGGATGCAACCACGCTTCTACAGGGATACGAGTCTCAAAGCCTTTCCTGACGGGTTCCCGAGTTAGTCGATCACTGGCATAGGCAAGAAAAAAAAAAAACGTAAATGTGTTTACGGGTTTTTTCATCCCGTAAACACAAGAAAATCGACCGTGGTACTTACATTATTTCAAACAGTAACAGATCTTGTTAGGGTTAGGTACCAAGAGATGGCAATAATTGTTTGCCAGCCTCTTCATTGTTGGCTGCTATAATTAGTGATAGACATGGGCCAGCTATCTCTGATTGGCTACCGGTAGAGATTGAACTGCCCACTCAGTCTCCAAAAGCTAGATAGGGTATAAAGCCCACGCCTACTCCCCATAAGGGAATAAAAGGCGTTAGCTGATTTTTTTGATAATAATAATAATAATAATAATAATAATAATAAGCTAACACCTTTTGTTCCCTTATAAAGAGTAGGCGAGGATTACAAACACTATCTAGCTTTTGGAGACCGGGTAGGCATTTCAATTTCTACTGGTAGCCAATCAGAGATAGCTGGCCCATGTCTATCACTAATTATAGGCACACAGATGAAGAGACTGGCAAACAATCTCTTGGTACCTAATCTCTTTTGCCATCTCTTGATACCTAACTCCAACAGGATATGTTATTGTCTGAAATAATGCAGGTTCTACCGTCGATTTTTCTAGAGTTTTCAGGACAAAAAAAATCGAATTTCCAGGAAAAAAACCCACTTGCTCTGCCAGAGATCGAATAACTCGGGAACTGGACGAAGAAAGGCTTAGAAAGAGTCCTTCCAGTTGGCCACTAGACTTGAACTATAAGTCTATAGTCTATCTTTTTGAAAATAGAAGATCTTGTGGCGCCACCTGTTGTATCATTTTGTTGTTGAAAACGGCAACCTTCATTAGTGTTGTTTCAACTGTTTATGACATTTGTTTCATTAGAAGCCGAGTTATAGTGACAGTGTGTTTTGACGAACGGTCGGAAACTGAGTTTCAAACAGAGAGCTGCGATTAACTTTTGTGTTAAACTTGGTAAAGGTTTTACCGAAATGCATCAAATGCTTCAAAAAGCATAAGGTGATGAATGTTTATCCCATGTTTACGAGTGGTTTAAACGATTTCAAAGTGGCTGTGAGACGCTGATGACGAAAAGCTGGGCCATCCAAAAACTGGATTGCGCGAAGTTAACATCCAAAAAGTGCGTGATTTCATCAAAGAAAACTCAAAATCCGTGAAATTGATTGAAGATGAATTGGGATTCCAAAATCAACTGTGCACAACATTTTGACCGCGAGTTTGGGCCTTCGTAAATTGAAATCGCGATATGTTCCCCACAAGTTGACCGACAGCCAAAAAATGAATCGAATTAAATACTGCAAGGACCTCGTTAAAACCGCTCGTAAGGACTCAAACTTCCTTGAAACGATCGTTACTGGTGACGAAACGTGGTGTTTTGAGTATGAGCCCGAAACAAAGCACCAGAGTGCTGAATGGAGACCACCAGAAGAGGCGCTTCCGAAAAAAAGTCGCTTGAAGAACCCAAAAAGTATAGACAATGCTGATTTGTTTCTACGATTCCAAGGGCATTATCCACAAAGAATTCATTCAGCCTGGCCAAACGGTCAATGTTGAGTTTTATCTCGAAGTTTTGAAGCGATTGATAGTGAGAATTCGTCGCGTACGGCATGAATATGGTGACGACCGACCGTTCGTTAAAATATACTGTCACTCTTGGCACCATAGCTCGGCTTCTAATGAAAGAATTGTCAAACAGTCGACACAACACTAATGAAGGTTGCGGCTGTCGACAACAAAAAGATACTACAGGTGGCGCCACTAGTTTCTTGTATTTTTGAAAAGTTCAGTTTCTTTTTGGACAGAGGGTATACAACAACTTTTATAGAGGTGAAAGTTTCAAGGTCACTACCCAGACTGGTTTCATCCTTTATTGAGGTTTCATTGGTGGGAGCCAGACCCAAGCAATTAAATCAACGCAAAAATCACATATTTTCCATATAACAAGTAGGAAAAAAGATCTATCACTTTATTATTAAATAATCTGGATGAGATTCATGAAGTTTCTTCGTGCTTATGCTTATATTTAGGCATAGGATTAACAATGGAATTAATTTATTGTTAAGTATAATATACATTGTAACCAGGCAGAAAACTTTCCACAACTAACTCTCGTTTAGAGTATTTAATAATATGCATGAAATATTCTTTCTTCTACTTCTGTATAGAAAACATATGATTTCCGCATTAATTTAACCTTCGTATCTTCCTGAGTTTAGCTCCTACTGATGTGGTTCCAGTGGAAGTGGTCTTGACCATTGCACTCTCATGACATAGATTCTACTCACATGGCCTTGATCAAGGTTCTTCGGGATTCTTCATTCTACTCAGTGGTAGGTTTTGGCCTGTCACTGAAAGGAACCGCCGCCAGTATCTTGGGGTGATTAAGAATAATTAATGAGTTAAAATGATCCTTTGGGTTGCTCACGGAGGTTAGAGTAATCTGAAAGATCACCTATTTTTTTTTGGTAAAGATCTCATTACTTACAAAATGGTCTGGATAATGACCATTCCCATAATGTTTATACATTATGGGAGATTAAAGCAACTAATCTGAAGTTGATAGCCTTTATATACTAGTGGACTAGCCATGAAGTTACTTCAGGTTTATGCTTACGCCTGGTAATATTAAAAGAAAAATAGAACTTCTTGTCAAGTCTTATAAAAATTATATTAAGCAATTTAGCTATTTAAAATAAAACTACATTAAATATGCATATGAATAGCACATAACTTGATAAACAAGCACTCAAAGTCTACTAAATCTAATGCATGGGATTAGCAGACAACTCAAACGACCAAAAAGTATCATATTTGGATTCTCCTCTAGATATATATCTTAATGTGCATACCGACAAATTGTATTTGGAATCTTATAGCACAGTTGGATATACAGTTTGTGTGCTAATGGTTAGAGGGAGAAAACCTGCTCAAGAGACCAAATCATCTAGTCTCTGTTTCCAAATGATGAATATACCGTCCATGTACCAGACGTGGTTTCAAAAATAAAGTTCAGCATCCCAACAGGGATTGACAAGAAACTCCCCTTTCTGGGTGTTTTAATCAGTAAGGAAATAAATGGTAGCATATAGTTGAATGTCTATAGGATGGGTTCCTGTAGACTTCTATTGGATTTTAAGATTGGATTACCACTTAATGGAGGCCTGAAGCGGTGAAAAGCTCCATGTTTGGTCTCTAAACATTGTTTCCAGATTATGAAAAAAATAAATAAAAGGTACAAAAAATATACAAAATAAATGAAACTTGAAAAAAAAATACTTATCTCAGCCCTAGTGATAATGTATTTTTTAGTCTTTCATGGGTAGAGGTCACATAAAAAATCTTGAATGATCTTTGGAAGCCATCATATGCTCATGTAGTATAACTGACTTCGAATAACTATTTGAAAACTATGCTTAATCTAATGCATTGGATTAAGAAGCTTTTTAGACTTAAAAAACAAACAAAGAAACAAAAAGTTTTGTTTTTTGTTGCAGAAGAAATCAAATTAACTTATCTCGTTGCTTTTTTTTTTATAAAGTTTTATTACGTTTTGAAGCTGTGTCACTGTAATATCTTTAATAATCCAGAGGGATTACAACAAAGAGTAGAAGGCAAGAGGGGATGAACCAGAGGCCATCCCTGGAAGTTGTGTAACAGTCTGATGAAGAGGAATAGATTTTTTAGAAGGAGAATTGTCAGTGCATTACCGAAATATATCGTTAATGCAGGGAGTGTTAAGTATTTTATTCTGCCCATTCCGTGAAGGGTGTAATAATAATAATAATAATAATAATAATAATAATAATAATAATAATAATAATAATAATAATAATAAGTATACATAATCCTATAAACGAGTGCATTCCTGTTATCTCACTTATTCAAAAAAAAAAAAAAAATAGTTTTCTGAAAATCATTCATCTACTTGTTATCTTTTCTTGCACAAATATTCAATGCAGATCTACGTACTGTAAAGTTGCAGTTATCCGAAAGTTATCTTAACTTCAGATTAGTCGATGGCAGATCAAACAAATGTAGAAAGTGTTCTACAAAAGATAGTTACTTGCTGTTAGAAGATACAGTGACTGAGTTATCTGTAGAAATGATCGATTCATTACAACACGCATTAATACAACGTCTGAACAATTTGCGGAAAGAAATTCTACTTATACACTGGTGTCCGTATCACAAGTCAAAAGTCAAGTGTCTGTTCCGGATAGATATCATAGAAACATGAAACGATTGTATAAAAGAAGAGATGTATGTCTGCGTAATGTTTAAAAAAAAAAAAAAAAATCAGCTAACGCCTAATGTTTTCTTGTTTAAATTTTAAGAGAGCAGATCATTTTAAAAAATAGTGTTTTTAAAATAATTATATAATTGTTACATAAAGAATGTTTTTTTCCGCAATTTTAATATTATTTCTATAAATCGTTTTGTGTTAAAAGTTAGTTTTTTATTAAAACTTTTAACATTTCGGAGATTCCTTTCTTTGATAGCGCATGCGCATGTAAAAATTAAGAAGGATGCAGCATCTAGAGCTCTGCAGTTTTCATTGATTTCATGTTACATCTTGAATATTGCTCAATCTTACTACGTACTGTAACGTTGCAGTTATCCGAAGGTTATCCTAACTTCAGATTAGTCGAGGGTAGATCAGATAAATGTAAAAAGTGTTCTACTAAAGATAATTACTTGCTGTTAGAAGATACAGTGACTAGTTACCTGTAGAAATGATCGATTCATTACAACATGCATTAATACAACGTTTTTCAAAGTATAGGCCGCGTGGTTTTCCTTGAGGGCTGCTAATAAAATCCGAGGAGATTTTATTAGCAAATAAATATTTTTTTTTTAAATATTAGTTAGCAAATTTTCAGATACAGTTTAGAATATGATATATTTAAAATCCCATTAATTAAAAATTCTTTTACATAATTCGTTTAATTTCAATATAATAATATGCATAATATTTTGCGTGTGCTCTATATCTCAACTAACGAGTGTAGTATAATGATACATAAAATCAGCCACCTGTGGAGTAAAATATGATCTATGGGTAACGGGAGCTAGTGAGTTTTTGAGCCTATCCTTTATCCAAGTGAACTGCAGCCAGAAAAGTTTGAGAAACACTGCTTTAATATGTCATAAGTGTTTTGGGATTGAATGCCATAAGCTGAGGGACAGAAATAAACAGTCATTAATTCTATCGAAAATACCTGGCTTTTGGTGTTGGAATCCGGCGGGAAAGAGGATTTTGAATAGGCAGATCCGATGTACGAGTATGTTACAAATAAATTCGGATCGTGTCAGTACTGCTCTGTCAGTGTTACTGAATTAATATTCACAACAAAATAAAATAAATCAACTAACGCTTTTATCTTCCACAGGGAGCAGGCAGAAATCCTTCTAACTTTTCTGACAAGAGAGAGAGGGGCTAGCGACCAGCGTCCGTCTTACAAACCTTCAACGACAGTAAGCCAAAGTCAACGCATCAAGTATTTTTAGGGAAGAGAGAGAGAGAGAGAGAGAGAGAGAGAGAGAGAGAGAGAGAGTGATACGGAAGATACCTGCCGCCATCTTGTAGCCATAAACTATAACACTCATATTGTTGCCTGTAACAGAGTGAGTTTTGCAGCCTTTTTTTTTTTTTTTTTTTACAGCTACCGTGTTAAAATCAATTTTCCAGTTAAAAAGCCATACCTGCCAACGCCACAGATCAACTAACACTAGAACCAGCCAAAGAAAGGCTTGAGTACTAGTCTAGTTTACAAGAAGGGGATCTTGGGATGATGTTGGATAGGGATTTGCAATTCAGAGGACATATTGCAAGAGTTGTCAAAACAGCTCAGAGGATTACTTGAATGCTAAAGTACACATTCACAAGTAAAGAAAGGGAGGATATTATCCTTTTTTACAAGGCTATGATTCAGTCATATGTTGACTACCATGCACAGATTTGGTCAGCTGCATTTCTTTGAGGATTGGGAGGTGTTGGTGATTATTCAGAGACGAGTGACCAAGCTGGTGATATGTCTATGGAATGTTCCCTATGAGGATAGATTGCAGTACAAAAAAAAAAAAAAAAAAAAAAAAAAAAAACACTTTTTTTTTCCCTAATCAGTAACAAATTTATTAATAAATACATTTACATATTAAAAATTGCTTTATTAAAAATATTTCATCCTCACCACGAAAAAACACCAATAATAAAAGATTTGTATCAATAGCAATAACAAGTGCAAACGAATATCGCAGTGTATCTAATAACGTAACGTGCAATGACAGCAAACGAATATCGCCGTTAGATCGCAGTGCATTTGTTTCCTGTAACGATTATTGAAAAAATATTATTCTTTTCATATTTTCAACAGTGACACTCGTCATAATTCATCCTTGTATCTATAATATATGAATAATTATATATTATTTTAACAAAATAAAATAAGATTTACAGAAATTAGTTCACCAGGCACACACACCAATAATAAACGTTTCATATCTCAGAGAGATAAGGCACAAACTTACTAAAGATACACTGCCCTTTGAGCAGTTACAGTTGGGAATGACAAGAGAAAACGAATATCGGCGTTAGATCGCAGTGCATTTGTTTCGTAATCTAAAGCGTTAATCGAACAATTCCAATTAACTATTCAATCAATGTCAAAATATAAGCTGTAACCTTTAACATGTTGTACTGCATTTATATAATGTTGTAAGCATTGTTATTATTTATAAACACAAACAAAATTTAATTTCTTCAATTTTTCCATGGGGGTGCTGCAGTGTCACAGTGCTTATGTACGGGCAGCCACTGGGTGTGTGTGTGGGGTGGGGTTGCATGGTTTAGCTGACAGGTGAAGGAGGGAGATATGATAGAAACACATAAGTTACTAAAGGGATTCTATAAGATTGACACAACATTTTTTCAATAGATGGGGAGTAGGAGAAGTTGTCTAAGAGTGTGGTTAGTAACGGTGCACAGAATATGTTCTTTACTTGGGGAGTGGTGAATGAGTGGAATGGGTTGCCACTCATTGCGATTGTGGGAGGTGGTTGTGAGCACCCCAGCAGTGAAAAAGGTTAAGGAGATGTATTATGGGTATTGTGTTAATGAATAGAGTGGGTCTGTTGCGATGAGTCTTTTGATTTCCTGGCGTATTCATATGAATAATAATAATAATAATAATGTTAATGAATGGCACAAAATTAAATAGTTTCGACAAATAGTGAACCCATCAGGGTAAAAGTATCCATATATGTTTTAAATATTTACTGTGATGTATATATTTATTCCGTTAGTAAATGAATCCCATGGGTCAGCATTAAGTCCTTTCCTGTTTAATATTGTGATGGAGGTGGTGACAGAGGAGGTGAGAGAAGATGCGCCTTGGACTATGTTGTATGCAGATGACATCGTGCTGTGTGCAGAATCAAGAAAAGAAGTGGCAGCTAAACTCGAAGGATGGAGGAAAGTACTGGAAGAGAGAGAGGTATGAGACTGAGCAGAGGTAAGACAGACCATATGTGTTGCAAAGTGATGGTAGCCAGGAGACAGATCTAGAGATGGAAGGACATGTCATCAGGAAGGTCAGTGACTTTAGATACTTAGGTTCAACAATGAAAGAGAATGGTGAGGCTGAGAAGGAAGTGGGATGCAGGATGGAGGAACTGGAGAGAGATAGCTGGAGT
This sequence comes from Typopeltis vanoorti, assembly GCF_054136105.1. Taxonomy (NCBI): domain Eukaryota; kingdom Metazoa; phylum Arthropoda; class Arachnida; order Uropygi; family Thelyphonidae; genus Typopeltis; species Typopeltis vanoorti. The sequence goes on along the minus strand of NC_143569.1, from coordinate 77,958,169 downwards.
GCTATGTGATAAGAGGGTACCGATCAATCTTAAAGGCAAAATCTACAGGACAGTAGTGAGATCAGCTATGACATATGCTATGGAAACTATGGACCTGAGGAAAAATAACATCAGCAGGATGGCGGTAGCGGAGATCAGAATGCTTAGGTGGATATGTGGTGTGACCAGAAAGGATCGTCTGAGAAATGATTATGTAATGGGAACGGTGACAGTTACGAACTTAGGTGCAAAGATACAGGAGGCCAGGTTGAGATGGTTTGGTCATGTGATGAGGAGGGAGGAAGAGTATGTGGGAAGAAAGGTCATGCAGATGGATGTGCAGGGGAAGAGGAAGTGCGGACGGCCAAAGAAGAGATGGAGGGAGATGGTGTAGGAGGACTTAATGATGAAGAACTTGGATGCGGCTACAGCCCAAGACAGGAGGTCGTGGAGGAGACTCACCACAAACAGCGACCCTACTTAAGTAGGAAAAGCTGCAGAAGAAGAAGAAGTAAAAGAATCCCTGTGGAAACGGTGTTTGCATTGATAGTGCTAGACTGTCCAATGAAAGACCATTCTAAGTTCAATTCTAGTTGCAGACTAAAGATATTTTCTGAGACTATTTGACCGATTCCCGAATTAATATGAATCTGACACTTGCAAATGAGATTTTTCTCCTGGAAGCGTAAACTCAAAAAATCGGCCATAGAACTCCAACTATTTTAGCTCATAATATAAAATGTTAGAATAGTAAGATGGCAGCAATTGTCCTCTCTATTCTCCTCCTCAGAGATCAATAAAAATATCAGATAATCTTAGTTCAACAGTTTTGTGATTAGCTAACAGTGAAGGCTAGTTACTCACTAAGACTAGTCTTCATTGCATTAATTGAGGCTACGTAGCGTCGCCTACTCATCATGGAGAGAAGTTATCAGATGTTTTTAAGCAGAGGCGTAGCTAGAGGGGGGGGGCGGCGGAAGGGGAGGTCCATCCTGGGCGGCACTTTGAACATTTTTGACTTTTGCAATTAATTCTAAAATACAGTCTCGAGAACTCAGTTCCAACTATTGTAATACTACAGCGAATTTTCCTGACAATTACTGTAAGTGTTATTAGTTCTGAGAGGAGGTTTTCTAAATAAAATTGAATAAGAATTATCTACATTACTATGAAATAGATTTCGACAATGTCATCGACAATTTTGCTAACAGAAAAGCAAGAAAAATAACATTTCGGAATGTTGAAATTAAAGTTTTACTTCAAAAATAAACATAGTGTTTTAATTTATTTCCCTATACGTCGTTTTGACTTTTTGTAGTATTTTTGGTGTGTATTGAGAGGGGCAGCAAAAGCTCTAGCTACACCACTGTTTTTAAGTTATATTATATATCATTTATTATTATTGTCATTATTTAATTAATTTATTTTTTCAAACTATATAGTTAAAACAGTTAACTAGTAACCAACAATAGTAGTAGTGTTTGCTTCATTTTACTTTCTTCTCACTTTTAGATATCCATTCTCTGCGTTTGGTCTGAATGGGTTAAAATTCTTAGGGAGCCTAAAGAGATATAAAAACCAATACACACTAAATTTTCAAACCTATTGCACTGTGCAACCTTTCAAAATGTCTGCAACAGAAGCCACCACTCTGCACTTTATGTTATTAGTCAGAGCCCATCCATGAAAGGTAAACTTATACCTTAGTGTTGTTATCATGGATGGGCTAAAGGTGAGATACTCTGGAAATCTTATTCTAGAGCCCAAATATGGAAATTTTTAAGCTTCTTCAGGACTCCAGTAGGCAATATAAGGGTCTCACACCAGGTAATAAAATTCATCTGCTGCCTGATGACATTCACAGACAGCCATGGCCACTTTGGGATTTAAACCTACAATCTGTTGGTTGAAGAACAGGTGTGCTGTCCACTTGGCAATTCTGGCAGGCCAATCTGTACTGGGTTATATTAAAAACATAAGAAAATACTAGATTTCAAATTTTAGTAGTCCTCCTCCTCCTAGCAACTTGACCACAAACTTTGTCTGCTGCAGCCCATCTTTCTCCCACCCAATCTCAACCATATATAAGATACTACAGTGATGCTATTTGGGACATTATTGATTGAAAATTTTTAGACTGCATACACTAAAAAAGAGAAAGAGAGGTGATACGATTGATACAAACTTCTGAAAGGGTCATACAGGATTTCAGTTGATGGAACTTTTCATTTTATGCAGGGTGGGGAAAAAACAAGAGGGCATCATTGGAAGCTAAGAATGAATGCTGTCAAGAAAATGGGAAGAGCTAGATTTTCCTCTCATAGAGTGGTGTGTGATTGAAACGGATTGCAAGTGAATGGTGTGTGTGTGCAAGTAGTTGGAATGAATTCAAAAACAAGTATGATCATTGGTGTAGTATGTGACATTCCTCACTGTGTCCCTGAAATTCTGAAGGTCTCTCTTAATAATAATTACTGTATTATTATTATTACTATTACCTTCTGGATTTCTATGCCTCTTTTCCATGTTTCGATTATTCCCTTGATTTCTCTGAGCCAAAAACTTATTCTGATTCTCATAAATGAAGTTATTCTTCCTGGGATTAATGCCTTTATTATCCCTTCCAATGATGATCCCTAACTAATATAAGTCTTAGTTTTTAAATGCCAAAACAGTCAAATCTAAAAATAGGACATACCCTTAGTGGCTCAGTTTGCGATATAGCCAATAATAATAATAATAATAATAATAATAATAATAATAATAATAATAATAATAATAATAATCAGTTAACGTCTTTTATTGCCTTATAGGGAGTAGGTGAGAATGAAAGAAAAGAATGAAAAGCTGAGGCCATTTTAATCCTACGGAGACTGAATGGGCAGATCAATCTCCATTGTAGCCAATCAGGGGTGTGTGGCCCATGACTATCACTAATTATAAGCAGCAACCGACGAATAGACGGACAAACAAGTGCTGCCATCTCTTGGTATCTAACCCTAACCGGATATGTTATTGTCTGAAATAATGTGCTTCTATGGTAGATTTTTTGAGTTTATGGGACGATAAATCCGAGTTTCCCAGATAAAGAACCCACTTGTCCATGTCAGAGATCGACTAACTCGGGAACTGGTTGAAGAAAGGATTAGAAAAAGTTCCTCTGACATGGGCAATTGGGTTCTTTCTCTGAGAAACACAGATTTATCAACCCATAAACTCAAAAAATCGACCTGCGAAGGTAGACTTAAGTTCAAGTCTAGTAGGTAACTGGACTTGAACTTAAGTCTACCTTTGCAGAGGATGCAAGCATCACTTCCACTGAGCTACACAAAAAATGCAGATAGCTAAATATTCCTTCAGAATGGCAAAATTAACAAAGCTTGTCTTCTCAAGAGAGCTGAGTCCTTGTCCCTTGCCAAGGCTGTTGGACAAAAATTCTGTGCTAATTTGTTTCCCACCAACCTTCATCCTGGTGGAACAATGACAACATCAAATGACAAAGCAAACCTCTTTGCATCTGTGTTCTCCTCCAATTTCTGTATATGAACAAGGCAAATATCCCTCATTGTTTTACAGACCACCTTCATACATATGCCTCCTCTGATCTTTTGACATAAGGGCATTAGAAAATTACATATTGAATAGCCTTGCTATTGCTAGCCGCTGCTACTTATGGCTCAGTTAAGTAAGTTTGAGCGCGGTTAGCAGTTGGAAGGGAATAATCGTTCGATGCTATTGGCATACTTTCCCTCGATGAGTCTTTGGACTCCCTGGAGGTGTCAAATAATAATAATTACTTCCGTCACCACATTTTGCGACTCTACTCTATGTAGAAATTTTTTTATATACATCTTCGTATGTTGATAGGGACTTTATGAGATCTTTTATTCTTGTCCGCCTGAACGAATTTAAAATTTCAAAAATCATTCTTTGAAGCTTCTATTGCTCTATTTATTTTATTTTATTTTATTTTTGACAGCATTTAGGCAATTAGTCTTCATTTTTTTCAGCTTTTACTGATAATGAGCTCAAGTTGTCATTGAATCAGAACTTCTGGGATTTTGTGCCCTTTTAAATTCCATCTCTCATATTAATGTCTGTAATAGTGCGAATTCTATGGTAGATTTTCTCAAGATATAAAGTTTAAAAAAATCAGCTTGCCTGTATTATGATCGATTAATTTTTGCGATTCTAGTTTTGACCAGAATCGCACATATAACGGTCATTTTGAGAGTTCCTGTCAAAGTATCTCTATAGAAACAAAGACCATTTTCCCATGGCTACATAATGAGCCATCAGCATAAAGTCACTTGATGTAATCATAATTAAATCACTAAATATCAATATCACAAATAATGTTAAAAATAAATATCAAGTCATATTTATTTATAAAAAATTTAAATGTTTCAAATTATGATGCGCAATAACAATTACAGACAGTCAAAGTATCTCTATAGATCTGCTAATAAAATTCCAAACCATATTAATTCTCAGTGTTATTTCAGTTATATAAACCAAAACTAAAGAAAGCAGTCTTAGTCATATTTCATTATTACTTTTTTTTTTTAGTTCTATTTCATACCTTGCATTTTACTCTGAAATACGTAAATCACTATTGTTTTGTTTATTTTAAAAAACTGCAATTATAGCGTCTTTTTTTTATTTTATTTTATTCTTAACTTCGTCACTATATTGTAAACTCGACATCGGTAGAGGGCGTACTTTCACATGGATGAGGAGGAATTGCATCTTCCTGTATTATCGAGATTGTTAGATATTTGCGTAATCTCTTGTTAAAAAAAATGGCCGTGGAAATTTCAAGACCCCTGATGAATACTGACTATTTTTAGCAAGGTAAATGTTCATCCTAAAGTATAAGCTTATGTAAGACTAAATGAAATGTAAAATGCGTATTAGCATTATTTATAGTGCAATTCCCTGGGATGCTTGAGATGTATTTTTGTTACGTTACGTGAACTGGCTTTTGGATTGTGATAACGCATTTCAGGTTATCCAGTTTTATGACAGTTCATATTGGTTAACACTTTAAATGAAATTATCATTATTATTATGCCGTACTAACAGGAATTCAAATAATGTGTTGACTGTTTTTCCTTACCTATATACTCAACAGTAATGTGGAGAAGCTACATATACAGGATTAACCTATTTGGCCATACTTCAAAAGTGATCGAATAGAATTGCAACGTGGTGTTGTATTCTTGCACACGTAACATCCTTGGTCGATAGTCATTTAAACATTGGAAATGACGCATTGCTGCTGTTTTTGGCTTTTTATAAAAAAGAAAAAAAGGTGTTCCCATTTATACATTTAATCAGTAACATTTATTTACTTATTTAGTAGAGTATATGATGATACATAGGTCGTGAGGTCCATACAAGCAGGTACGGCACAATCTTATGAAACCAGTATAATGGTATTGGTTTGTAATGTTCTTTTATGTAAATTGTATGTTTCCTTGGTCAGTTAGCGGGACGAAAAACCTGAATGTCCGAGAGAGTGAAAACAAACAAACAAAAAAACTGCTACCTCCTATGAGACTGGCGAACTCACTTTCAACCCAAAAGCCCTGAAAAAGTTATTCGTTTCCTAGACGGAATTCAAAACCAGGTCTTTCCAACCAAAGGGCCTTGTTGAAACCGACTGAGTAAATATGACAGATATGATGGATATAATTCAACGTCTATATATTCTGTCAAGTTAACTTTAACAAAGGTAAGCCTCGTTTTAACATGCATGTAACTAATGCATATTCCCGAATTGTGGAGTTATGCAAGGGAAAGGCAACAGATGAAAATAAGTTAATCTCGTGAACAGTGTAAGACCAGTTGAATATAGATTGCTATAGATATTATAATTTATAGGATTAATAAGCATCTCAGATTATTATTCAATTCAAATATAGCCTTCATTATTTAAGATATACAATTTAATATTTTATTAAATTATTACACTCATCTAAATCTAAATTGCTATATTTTATTTTATTTAGGGTCATCATGCCCCATCATCACTGCTGTATTACTGGATGTCGGAGTGATAGTCGTTATTTCAAAAGAAATCCTGGTATACCACCAGTCAAATTTTTTTGTATTCCTAGTGCTGCTTCTAAAAGAGCACTTCATAATCAATGGCTTGCAAAAATAAGGAGGCCTAACCTTAACATTTCTCGCAATACTCGTATTTGTTCATTACATTTTGAAGATGGACAACCAACTAAAGAAAATCCTTTACCAACTTTACATCTTGGCCATGAACCACAAGGAGATACAGGAAACAGACAGTCAATACATATGGATGCAATTAAAATCCGGAATGAATCTAAGTATAAATCTGAAGTTATCGCAAACTTGACAGGAATTACAGATAAATACAACTTGGAGATGGGTAGACAAAATCAATATTCATCATTGATTTCATATTGTGATGATGAGGATCAGTGTGGGGACTTTAATATTGAGGCTGTCACAGTAATTTCTGAATATAAAATGACTCAAACTGATCCTGAAATATTGAATTCCAGTCATTCACAAGCAATTCAAACAAACTTAGAAGTTAAAAGTGATTCACCATGCTCAAACTGTTTGCATTTAGAGGATAAGTTGCATGATTTGAAAAAACAATTGTCTTCCCAAACACAGTACACTTTCAGTGTAAAGTCCATTCAGAATAATTCAGATAAATTTTATTTTTACACAGGATTGAAGAATTATTCAGCTTTTCAGGCACTTCTTTTAAAAATAAAAGCACATTTTATGAAGAATAATGGTATACAGAATGGTTTTTGTAAAGATGCTGCATGTACTGATCTGTTAGCAGAAAATGAACTTTTACTGTCTCTCATGACCAAAAGACTTGGCCTTCAAGTACAAGATGTTGCAGATAGGTTTGGGATATCAGTAGCTGCAACAGAAAAAATATTAAGTGCCTGGTTGCCTCTCTTGGAAGAAGTATGCATATTACTAGAGTAAGTGATACAAAAAATAAGACCAAATTTTGTTATGTTACTGTGAAGATACCTGTTAAAAACAAAATAAATAATGGGGAAAAGTCGTTTATGGTATAGATTATATTTTTTATTGGTATTTCTGTACATTGTGTTACAGAGTATCAAAATAATATTAATTTCATTTGTATTTTGGTTGTACATTATATAATTGCTTAGACAGATTTATATTTTGTGTACTAAAAGTCTAAAATTTTCTTTAACAGCTTTTTAAATATAAATATGACCAACAAGGCATATGTAGTCTGTGAGTAGGATGTTCATAGGGGTGTGAGCTTCATATGGAAGGTGCCTCTCTACAGTGATGGTGAAGGCACTAAAATATTATCATCATTTTAGCAGATTTCTTTGTTGTATTGGATTTTTGAAATACCAGTTGATAGCATACTGGTAAATAATAGTACAAAGACTTTCTTTTTTTCTAAGTAGATCCTTTCTAGAAATATCAGGCTTATGAATTCCTTCCCTTAGGAAGCCCATGCATATTTAAATATTTAAATAATGTTCTTAAGAAATATATAGAATAAAATATTTTTGATGTATACGTTTTTCTTGATGTCCTGTAAAATTGATTAATTTCATTGTTTATTGCATTTTTATATTCATTATTTATAGTTTATTCAAGTAATTTATAGTAATTGTAAAAAAAATTAAATGCCTTTAATTTATTCATTTCAAAGGAGATTTCTCATTACTCTAGAAAGGAAATGATGGGTGAGCTATTCAGAGAGAGAGAGAGAGAGAAAAGATGTAACTACAAATACCTCCTGATAGACAGCCATAAAATATTTAATTTTTGTGCTTGTGAGTGTATGTATATGCATAAAGTTTGTAAATATATATTTTAGCCAAGACTATATTTATACAAGTAGATTACATAGTTGATCATTGGAACATACTTATGAGAAAGCTTAAGTTAGAAATAGTATATAGTATCAAATTTCCCCTTTTCTCTCATCTACAGAAACCCATTAAAACTTTCTAAGTCAACAACTGTCATCAGATTTTTACAATGTAGATTTGATTATATAGAAAGTAATCCAGAAACAGATGCTAAATGGTAAAAAAATTAGTTTAAGATACTGAAAATTATTTCTGGTAGAGACTAGATTGAGAAATTGTTAAAAAAAAATAGATTGTATAATCCAATAGTTATCAATAGAAAACTAAGGTTCTTCGTTACTATTTCATATTTCTCAAGATAGCTATCCAGTTTCTTCTATTCAGCAAAATGTATAGTATATTTTGAGATCAAATACAATATTTAGATTGTAAGAAAAGTGTTGTCATTATAAAGCTGATATCTAGGAAAAATCTTATATTCAAGATAAAAGCATAGCAAACTATTTACAACTGAAATTAGATTATACGAATTATCTTATTGTTTTAAATTGTTTTTTCCTGAGTGATTTTTTTCAAGTCCAGTACAAAATCAACACCTATCTTGTTTAAGAAATGAAGTATTCTAATTTCAAATTATAGTTATTTTAATTTCATTCATTCTATAAAATACTTGAATATAATATTCTGAAGATGTGGTTTTCTTACTATTAAGGACTATTTTCTGCATCTTAAAATACAACAAATGAAACTTTTTTGCTTGATATTTTTTTAGTATTGTAAAATAAGGAAAAGATATATATATATAAATTTTTTGACAGTTAGCTCTAAATAGAAAGTAAAGTTTATATGTTACTCTGAATTTTCAAAAGAATTATAAAGTTTAAATTTTATTATAATTTTATTCAATGGAATAAAATGCTAAAGTTTGATATAAGGAAGTAAAAAGTGAAAGATTTTTTTTGTCTGTTCATTTAGACTGAGATAAAAGTGTGGTCTAGAAATAAATTCAATGCAATTTACCATTACAAAAGTACTGTTATCATATGTTATGCAATTTCAGTTCGGATAAATGGATTGAAAAGTTTCACCAAATACAGTATTTTTGAATGAAAAGTTGAATACTTTTATTGTATTACATAAAATGAAGACAATACAATAGTATCTTCATTTTATGAAAACATTACTCTATTCTATTGTATTGTCTTCATAAAAGAGCTTATTTTGTGATATTCCATGATGTTTTCAAATAACTAAATCATCAGTATGACTTGTTATAACTATTTGTTATCAGCTTAACATGAACTGTTAATGTCTCCTCTGAAATATTCGTGACATTTCAATTTTTTTTTTCTATGGTTATAGTGATATTGTACTTTAACATAAACTGCTTTGTTTAACTCTCATTTCACTACTTTCAGCTGTATATTCTGACTATTTAACAATTACATCTATAATTATGATAATCTCCCCTCAAAAATCACAAAGTGCCTGTATTTATGTGGATCTTTCAGCTCTTCTCTCAGAGATAAGAGAATAAAAGCTTAAACAAAGTGATAATAATCAATTCTTCTCCTTCTGAAGCACTGGATTAATGATAAGATTCCACCTAGTTTATATAAACAATCTTCTTTGTTATCTTTATTTTAACATATATAATATACAATCCATTTTCTTTTCTTAACAAATATTCTTAGAATTTCAAATAACTGGTCTTTTGAGTTGTAAATAAACTTGCAATTTAATAAAAGGATGAATCACCATATAAAGGACCACTTGCATTCCAAATTTTTAAAAATTATTTAAAGTAATGTTTCCTTTGAGGGTAGATTGAAGGTCTGTGAGCTTATAAAGGCTGGTTCATAGGTAGAAAAGAGGGATATGATAGAAACCTGTGGTTGAAATAAATATCTGAAGAAGGAATCCTTTTTGATCCTTATACAATTCCAGAGTGGAATGATATATATATATATTTTTTTGTAAATATATTTCTATCCAACTGCAGCAATTCATGTTTAGGTTCTAGGATATTGATCTTTGAGCAGCGAAACGTTTTTCACTCTGGTAAATCATTCTGGTTTGGAGCAAAAATTTCCCTCAAAAAATAATGTTCTCATGCACACACACACACACACACACACACACACACACACACACACACACACACACACACATACATATATATATATATATATATATATATATATATATATATATATAATTATTATTATTATTATTACATCCTCCATGGAGTTAGCAAACTCATCGTAGGAGGTTCATTCAACTGACAACATATCTATCATACTGAATCTTAAAAACACTCTCTTCATTAACAACATATTCCAAAAATGCATTCCATTCATTGACAATTCTCCATGCAAAAAATCTACTCTTTATACCCTTCTTCACCACACACTTACACAACTTCCAGGGATGGCCTCTGGTTCTTCCCCGTTCACCTTCTACTCTTCCTATAATCTCCTCTGGATTAATCCAATAAAATCCCCTTACTAACTTAAACATCTCTACCATATTACCTCTTTTCTTTCTATCCACCAAACTTTGCAATTCACATTTCTTCGACCTCTCTCCAAGTGTGCCTTGCCTCCCTTCTATATATTGCACAGCACCCTTTACACCAGTATGGCATATGCTGATAAAGTGCTCATTTAATACTTCCACTATATTTCTGGAACTAGCATTCCAGAGTCGTGATATTGTCTTAGTCACTCTTCTCTTGACCCTATCCCACTGTTTCCACATCATATTGAAAATTAGGTGACCAAATCTGAGTACTTCATAGCATAGCAGCAGTATGATGTGTAGTCTTTTCAATTTTGAGTCGTTACATGGCATGATGCACTTTGCCCATGGTGGGGAGGGGGGGGCTGTTGACTTCGTTCCTAACAGTGTATGGAAAGAATTCCATACACAGACAACTCGCCTAGACAAACAAATTGACCTATAATTTGAAGCCATAATCTTATCGCCCCTTTATGAAGAAGAACAATTTTGCCCTCTTTCCACTCTTTTGGAACTTGGGTCAATCTGACTCATGTTAAAGAGATATGTTAACGCTGTTAACTCCCTGGAACATTTCTCTCATGTCCTACCTTCCCCTCCTATTCACTAAAACTCTGAAAATTGCATCCCTTAAGCTGTCTTCATACTCAACATTCTAAAGACCAGAAATTCTTTTATCTTGCCTCTAAACCATTGTCAACATATCTTCATCCTTTTGAAAAAATTATGACCAAATCTGTGCACAGTAATCCATATGCAGTCTGATCAAAGTCTTATGCAATGGAATCATAACATACTTCTATGTGTCAGTGTCTTCTGCATCATTACCATAATCCATGCTGCCCTCATAATTTTGACAAAACATACCTGAAATTTCAGAAACATCTACCCTCTAGAACCCTCATATCCTCCTCTAAGATATCCCCATCAGCCTTACACTCCGCATCTCATTTTAATTCCAGAATTTTAAAATCTTACACTTTGCTACATTGGGCAGCCTCACCTATTTTCCATTCACCCAGTCTAGTCCTTTTTCAAGCTTCAACATCCATTCTACTCATCTTAGTTCTTCCTAACTTCATATCGTTCTGCAAACATTTGTATATCACCATTCAAGCCCTTTCCAATGTCATTTACATACAATGGGACCATTACTGTCCCAAAATAAATCCTTGGGGCACACTACTAGTGACTCTTTTCTTCTAGGATCACTCCATCCATACACAACTTACTGATATCTATCAGAAGCCAATCTCCAATCCAGTATAATATACTATCCAACCCCATTTGTTCCAGTTAGATTTCCACCATATAAGATGGTAATTAATCAAATGTTTTTGCAAAATCTAAATATACTATGTCTATGCATTCCACTCGTCCAGTGCATGTGTCACTGTGTTATAATAAAACAATCTTCCTTTAGCAAAACCATTCTGTTCATCAAAGGTAATGCTGTTGTTGGCAAACTAGTGCTGAATCCTGATCCTGGTGTTCACTTGCCCAGCAAACAAATTGACCTATAATTTGAAGCCATAGTTCTTATCACCCCTTTATGAAGAAGAACAATTTTGCCTCTTTCTACTCATTTGGAACTTGGGCCAATCTTACTCATGTTAAAAAGGTATGTTAACATGTTAACTCCTTGGAACATTCTCTCAAGACACATGATGATATACCATCAAATCATACAGCCTTATTGACATCATGTTTACTCATTTCCTTGTTTGCCATAAGTGGTTCCTTCTCCCTTCCCACTGCTCTCAAGTTCTGCATGATGTTACATTCACTAGGATGAAATACCTTTCATGAATTACTCATTTAACATCTTTATCATTCTACGGTTATAATGGTTATCATTCTATGATTTTCACTAACACGTATCATTCTTCCATAATAATTTTTTCTTCTGTTGGTTACATATTGAAAACATTCCCTATGATTTCTTTTAACCTTAGCTAACTGCCATTCATACTGCACTTTTGCTACCCTTACCATGCAAGGTACCTTTCCTACTTGCTCTCTGTACTACTTGTGCAACTGATTATTACTACCCATCTTGTGCTGCCTCAATAATGCTTTCTTCCAAATTGCATGCATCGCTTCTTCATTCGTTCCTTTTACAACTACCTTAATTTGACCTCCTGGCTTTGGGAATGCCTTTAGACATTGTCTCTGCCAGAGAATTCATGAACAGGTCCCAAGCAGCATTGATCTCCTTTCCTTTTAATTCTTTATTCCATAATGCACCTGCAAGCTGTACCCTGAACTTGCCATAATCACTGGCTTTACAGTTCCACATATATTCCTTTCTCAAACAGATTCTCATGTGGTTGGCCACCACCCAAGTAATCACTTCATGGTCAGCAACTGGAAGATTTGATATCTCATTTGCAATAATGAGTTGTCAATTGTATTTTCCATTATACTGCCTAAGGTGGTTGTCCCTCAAAACTCAAATTCATTCTTTTTGCCTCCAGATCTCCTAATCACCCATAATGACTGCCCTTTTCTATTAGCCAGAGCAGACCGATCTGTTTATATATTCCCTTTTCATTGCCCTCTACATGGCCATGTCTATAGCAATACCCTTCTAAGCCAACCTGGTTGGCCGAGTGGTTAGCTTACCTGCTCTCCAACCAATAGGTCGTGGATTCGAATCCTGCTATGGGCATGGATGTTTGTGATTGCCTTACCTTGTGTACTGCTATAACCTTTGACATGGCACAGTATGACCTTCACTTTCCTTGCACCATTAAAACCATAAATCATCATCATCACACCCATCTAAATATTTCATCCTATCTACCTCACACCATTACTGCTTCAGAACCACTGCTACTATTTGCTCCTTTCATCTTTATCTTGGATGAGCACAACTCCTCTGTTACCATCAACAGTACCTCTTCTGCTCTATCATAAATAATCTTGCATTTTTTCCAAGACCTGAATGTTGCCCCCTTTGCGCATTATCATAATAGATCGGCTGACATGCCATCCAATCTCACTGCTGTATTCACATTCATATTTCTCAATATGCTGAATACTTCTGGTTTATCTACTTAAGTTCTCACATCAGTGGTTACTGCAGTCCATCTGTGATATTGGAGGTGCCATATGTCCACTTGGATGATACTTTCTTGCAAAGTGATCACTTAGTATTTCAATAATTTTTTTTCCCTACTTTTTTCACTTTCCTACCATCAACAATGATTAAAGGTATTCTTCCATAATCATTCTTTCTCTGTCCCATTACACAGTGAAACAACTCTTTAGGATTCCCTATGGCATGCTTAGCTAATTTTCTCTCACAATCTCATTTATTCCTTCTTATCATGCTAGTTACCTTCTTGCTTGCACTTTGCATCGCCTTATGGGAATGATGCTGATAACTTTTTTTTTTTTTATATTTCCTCTGCAGTGTTTTTTTTTTTTTTTTAATCTTTGCTTTATGATGATTCTCATCCATTTAACTGATGCTTAGTTTATCCTCCTGACCTTGGTATGCAGTCTGCTACTGCTTCCTTCAAACAACTCCCTGACCATTTCTCATGCACTATTGAGTTATGATATTTCTTATGACATAAGTGCATTTCTCATGCACTGATGTCATAAGAAACTACTCATGTAGTTTCTTATGACATAGTAGTGTTCCATGCTGCCTCTTAAGTTTGTCATAATCACTGGTTTTGTGATTCTGCAAATACCCCTTTTTAACTGAGAATTCCACATGGTTAACATACCATGTGGAATGGCCCTTCAGAACACACACAATTTACAGGCAAAAAATACTAGTTGTGGTAGTGGTGGAGGTGGGCAGTAGATGGAGATGATTTGTAGTAGAGGTTCGATGTAGTGGTTGAGACAGTTGTAGGTGTCCTCCCACGATGAGTCTTCGGACTCCTTGGAGGTGTCACGAATAATAATAATAATAATAATAATACTGACAGGAAAAGATGACAGTCGCTGCCTGACTGCCTGCAGATTGGCTACCTTAGTTATGAATACATCATCTGATCCTGTTATCAGATCCATTGTTCTCAAATCCTTGGACTCCTCCATCACATGCTGTTTCTGATAATTATCCTTGGTTCCATCTTGGCATACTCCCTTTCCTGCCTCCAATATATGTTCCTATTGTTGAAGCCTTTCATAATTATCCAGTCTACACTCATCACTCATTGTAGTAATCTGCTAATGTATGCATCCACATCTGTGTACTCCCAATGTATATCACTAACCAATGACATATTGGCCTCTGCCTCACACCTGATAGCCTTAAATGAAACATCTACCCCAATTATAAAATCCTACTCCTCCTTTTCTTTCTTCAGCTGTCATCAGTAATATCCATCTTTCATCCTGTTATACAATACAATATTATTCCATATTGTATCAACTCTCACTGATGTCGATAATTTTTTTCCAAGTTCAGCTAATGCCCAAAACAGAAATAAAGAGGAGAAGCTGACTTCTCCCCCTTTATTTCAGCATCCTCTTGCCCACAGGTACCCTTGTGTGATTGAAATACTGACCCATTCAAATTTGAAACCTGAGAAACTGCACTGCATGATTGTAGTTTCTGTACGCGCACTTATTTTTATCAGGGGTGACTGGAAATGCAACTGCATCCCCCCCCCCACCCCAGCACCTCTAGTTTCCCTGATTTTGCACTCCAAAAAACTAACATTCTAAAAAAAGACTAATTTACTGTATTTTTTATTAATTTACTTACCAACAAAAAGTTTTTTTTCCATGCTTCCATTTTACAAATCAGCAGTGGTATAATATGTGTGCAGTATGATGCCACTGCCTCCTTGCAATGGTAATGGTATACTGTATACAGTATGATACCACTCATTGTACAACACTTTCTTCTTCAAACATTTAACTCCATTCAAAAGCAATTCATCATGCACATACAAGTCCTTTTGTCAGATTCACTCCAAACATCTATAAACTGCATACCATTCCTTCTGCACAATCCTCTCATTGACTCTTGCAATTATGACCCTTCTTCTCAGTTTATTCCTATTCATTCTCTCTCTCTCTCTTTTTTTTTTTTTCCTCACCTTCCTGCAATACTTGCATATCTTCTCTCATTGCATATTTTTCACTTTTCAAATCACTTGTGCCTGCCAAAACAATAAATTCTTTTACTTTTCTTCACTGATTTCTGCACCCAGGAAGCATGCTTTCATCATGTTCTCACCAAGTACATCTCTTATCACAAATCTCCATACAATACTCTCTTCTTATTTGCAGTTTTTTTTTCTTCTTTTATACTCTTCCCATGCACTTTTCCTTTCATTTTGCACCCATGTCAGATGCTTTTTAAGTCACTCACACTCACATTTTGTCCTAAAAAGGATTCTGCAAAAGAGCATTGTTTTTCTCCTCACTGCCATCTCATCATTTGCATTACCTTCAACCATTTTTCCAGTATTCTCCACTCCAACTTTTTTTTCAAATTAAAAACATAATTTTATATGATACACTCAGAAAATAGTTTTGGTGGGTTACTGGAAGCACTGAACTAACATTCTAAAAAGACTAATTTACTATTTTTTTAAATTATTTTTTTTTACTCACAAAAAGTTGTGTTTTTTTTCCCCTATGGTTTCTATGCTACAGTAAGTCAAATCCATAGCCATTTGGCAGGAAAGTAGAGGGCTTAGCTCCTTGGTTGCCAAAGTCAGTGCATACTTTATGACATTGATTTTATTTACCTTTGTGGCAGACCTGGTTGGCTGAGTGGTTAGCATATCCACTCTCCAGCCAAAAGGCTGCAGGTTCGAATCCTGCCACAGGCATGGATGTTTGTGATTGTGTGTGAAAATACTAGTGGTGATGGTGGACGGTAGATGGCGTTGGAGTAGATGATGATAGTAGTTGTGGTTTATTGTAGTTGGTGGATTGAGTGGTGGAGACGGAGAGTTGTAGAGTAGGTATCCTCTCTCGATGAGTCTTTGTACTCCCTGGAGGTGTCATGTAATAATAATAATAAACTAAACCATTTTAGTATTAATATTTATTTATCAATGTACATTATACACTTTTCAATATAAACCAATGATTTTTAAATTTATGCTTCACAGAAACTGATATTGATGACAATTTCAGTTAATTGCCTGGTGATTGTTAAATAGTTTTTCACTAATTTATTATGGAGTCTCATAATAAAGTAGCAAACTACTCTTATTACAAATTCATGAATGCTAAAAATTAAATAAAAATAAGCAAACAAAAATACAAGGGAATTCTTAGATGAGTCTGTGACTCCATGAAGTCTTAGGATCATAATAATAAGTTAAACCTGCTGCAATTCCATTCCTAAGTTGAATATTATTGTGTCACTCTTATTTGAGAAAATAATTTGGAATTTCTTATGTTCATATTTACTGAATCGTAGAGAGATATTCAGCTGTTTTTCAGATTATGTGAAGCTTGGAAGGGTATAGAGCCAATGCGGTGGCCCTGCGAGAGTGAGCTGGGCAGGCAAGTAAATGAATGGGGGGGGGGGAGGAATGTCCTTTTAATGCACCTGAACATAAGGTCTTGAAATTTGGGATTATTATTGCACAGACACTTCCATAGAGTTTCTTCAAATGCAGTATGCAACTTTCTATCTATTGATGGAAAATTGCATACTCTATTGGTGGAACTATACTAGTAGTGGAAGTGGAGAAGGCAAGAATCTTGAGATAGGAAGTTGATAGAAATTTGTAGTTAATGGGACATATTATGAAGGTAACTAGCATTGGAAAGGAAATTGCAAAAGGAACTGGTTTTTTGGATTGGACCATGGAATGTATTGTCTGATAGGGTGGTGAATGTGCAAACTGGTTTATGGAAAGCATGACAGACTTTTTTTGTTGAGGATGGATCTCCTACAATGTCTTGTAGCTTCATGGAGGTTCTGAATAATAATAATTAAATGAAAGGTGTGTGGGGGTGGGTAGCTTTCTTCACAAACACCTGAACAGTTCACATCATTTCAACTGTTTTTAATTAAAGTAAAAAAAAGAGCTAACTTGTGCATTGGCCGTAGCTCTTGAGCTAGAAATTGGAATTTAATAAAATGAAACTCACTGGACAGACACACACACACACTTATCAGAATCACCAAATAATTTCATTTTGACTGACTGCAAGCTACAAAGTGCAGATTTTGGCTTTTTTTCTTTCAAAAGAGTTAAGAATTTTCAAATGTGAAGACTAGTTATTGTTGAAATGCATTATGTTTAAAGATAGTTAAAATGTGATGTGTTAATATATTGCTCATATTCTCATTCATTTGGGAAAAAAAAAATTCTTGTGTTAATTCATTATTACATATAGTACACTTTGCAACCACTTTAATGTATTTTCATTAATAAAACTGGAATTGAGGAGTATGGAATATATTGTTTAGATTATGCTTTCATCACTGGTGTTTACAGGTCCTTAGGGCCAACATGCCAAGTATCCTTGGCTTTCATTATTAATTTTAATTAGATGAGATAGTTTTATGCTCATGCATGTACTTTTGTATATAAATTTTGCATGCTCTACTGGATGGTTTGCCTGATTGTGGGATGAAAAACCTGAGTTTCATTCCACAATCAGACAAACACCCTGCCACATCTGTATGAGACTGGCTAACTCACTTTCAATTTAAAAGCTCTTATAAGCATTCTGTGTAGCTCAGTGGATGTGGCGTTTGCCAACCACAGTGCTTGGCCGCACGAAGGAAGACTTGGTTTCGAGTCTAGTCGGCGACTAGAGGAAATTTTTCTAAGCCTTTTTTCGACCGGTTCCCGAGTTAGTTGATCTCTGGCACGGGCAAGCAGGTTTTTCCTCCCGGAAACTCGGGTTTTTCGTCCTGTAAACTCAAGAAAATCGACCGTAGAACCCACATTATTTCAGACATTAAATATATTGTGTTTGGGTTAGGGACCACGAGATGGCAGCACATTGGAGCCGTCTCTCTTCACTGAGTACTGCTTAATTAGTGATAGCCTTGGGCCATCTATCTCTGATTGGTACCAGTGGAGATTGAACTGCCCACTCAGTCTCCAAAAGTTAGATAGGGCTAAATGGCCTCGCCTACTCCCCGTATACGGAAATAAAAAGGCATTAGCTGATTTTTTTTTTTTTTTTTTTTTTTTATATAAGCATTCTTTCCTAGACAAGATTTGAACTTGCATCTTTCCAACCAAAGAGCATTGTTTATATTAGCTGAGTTATAGAGGCTCCCAAAATATAGTTATACTGACTGTTATTATCTAGCACCTCCATGGACCCACAGTGAACCGTTGTAAGAGGCCATACCACCCTTTTTAATTTATTTTTCTCTGTTGAGTGCATGTCTCCTAGCTAGTTGCAGGAAAAACTTAAGTTTCTAGAAGGGGGAAAAATTAAAAAAAAAAAAAATCCTTCATAATTATCATTATTATTGTTTGTCACCTCCAAGGAGTCCAAAGACTCATCAAGGGAAGGCATTTACTCTAAACTCTATCTCCACCACTCGCAATCCACCAACTAACCACAACTACACCAACACCATCTATCGCCAACCACTACCACTGGTATTTCCACAGACAATCACAAACATCCATGCCCACTGCAGGAGGCTAGAATAGTGAAAAGATATAATTCATCTTATGGGCAACCAGCTTGAAATGAGGCATGCCAGTGCTAAATAACAGATCGTTTCATGCAGAATCTCTGTATAGAAGAAAGAATAGAAGGTCAGGATATTTTTATACATTGAAAAATTATAAATATCAAAGTTTGTATAAATCTCAAAATGTACAGGGGTATTCATTGCATTTAGTTGTGTTCATATGCAAAAGTTTGTATAAAGGTTTCTCAGATCAAGATTCAAACCCAGATTTTTTCTAAAAACTAAAGGGTGCATATCATATCAGCCTTCCACAGATTTAATTTTAAATATGTTGTTTTTAACCTTCTTTCTATGTGATTTGTGTATGGTATAGTATGAATTTATTCATAGGTCATATTAAAAAAAAATGACTACTTGGTGATGATGATGATTTATGGTTTTAATGGTGCAAGGACAGCAGATGTCATATCATAGGTTATAGCAGTACACAAGGTAAGACAATCACAAACATCCTTGCCTGCAGCAGGATTCAAACCTGTGACCTGTTGGTTGGAGAGCAGGTACACTAACCACTCGGCCAACCAGACCAGCATGACCACCTGAACACTGATATGTATGCAGAGAGAGAGAATATAATAGTAATTTTGTAACTTAATTCAAAGACATACTGTTTATTATTAGTAGTATCATATGGGAGAACACCACCCAACTATAAATTGAACAGTTTCAAACTTTTGCATAGGAACACAACTAAATGTAATGAATACCCCTGTACATTTTGAAATTTATATGAAACTTTGATATTTATAATTTTTCAGCGTATAAAAATATCCTGACCTTCTATTCTTTCTTCTATACAGAGGTTCTGCATGAAATGATCTTATTTAGCACTGGAATGCCTCATTTCAAGCTGGTTGCCCAAAAGATGAACCATATCTTTTCACTATTCTAGTCTCCTAACTAGCTATATCACAGAAGGAGATAAATGTTTCCTATTAATTCCTCAAGTTGGTGTTTTTGCCATTCATTTATTTTTTTTTATCCTAAACTGTTGCATGATAACATCTGTCATGTTTCTGAATCATCATAAAAATAAACGGAGTTAATTATATATGCATAACTACTGATCTAATTAATTTTTTAACCTTCTCATTTTGTGCATTTTAAGTAAAGAATTATCTTTGCACTTCATTATGGATTACTTGTCTGTAAGACAAGTACGATTATTATTTTTCCCCCCTTTAGTTCCATTTGAATAGTTGGAGCTAAACATTTCTCAGTACTTTCAACTTATATTAGGGTGTTTTGATCACTTTGTGGCATCAGAAATTGACAGTTTATCCTGTTTATCCTGTTATACTGACAGGAGTGGTCTCTGCTTATGAATTTTCTGCTGAATAGCAGCATGGAAAAGTTTATTATATGTATAAAAAAAAACATTATTTGATACACCTAATCTGATTAGGTGCATCAAATTATTTAATTTTAATTGAAACTGTTTAGTTTCAGTTTGAAGTTTAACAAAGAACAAGCATGTTTAAACTAAACATATTTGGTCGTTTATATAATTCAAATACAGTTTGTCAATTTATCCTGTTATCTGACAGGAGTGGTCTCTGCTTATGAATTTTCTTCTGAATAACTGCATGGAGAAGCACATCATTTCTGTACATCTAACCACATGATAGAGTGGCAAAACAGCTCCATGCCATATCTGGATGACGACTACAGACATCATTTATTCAAGGAAGCCACAATAGTGTTAATAACCAGTGGAAACCTCAACAGAAATCAGGGTGCAATCCTAAACAGTTTGTGGAAAAACCTGATCCTCTCTCTAAATCAATCTGAACTACAGCTAGCCAGTAATCACATTACACGTTCACAACAAACACGCATGCATGATAATGAATAAGAACAATAAGTCCTCTCTGTCACACGAACGTGTAACCTTAGCTACTAGTTGGTTTACAATGTTTTTTATGTTCCTTTCAATTTGCATTTACTAGTTTTTATGTCTCCATAAACGCCTTGAAAAAGCCAGACAGTTTGCTGGCGAAACTGGTAGGCTCTAATGTAGTTTTGTTTTTCGTAAATGGTAAGTAATTAATAAATAAGTTTATATTTAAAGAACAAGCATCATTCAAGAGGAGGGAAAAAAATGTTTCAAGCTAATAACACAGTAGAATTTTCAAAAGTTAATGTTCATTTTTTTGCTAGCAAGCTATCATTTTTAATATGTTAGTGAACAAACAAATGACTACTCCACTTCCTATAGCTAATAAAAATGATTTTCTAAAGGAAAAGTAGTTATGAAAAGTGTTTTTATTTTGCAAGCTTAGGTTTTTTCCTTGGTTAAAGCAAAAGTTACTACCTAGTAGTATGAATGCATTGCATTCAATGAATTGATACTGTTATCAATTACACTGGTTCTAGGATGCAATGGAACTACTATAACATGAGATGGAAAATGGTATATGTAGTATAGTTTTTCTTCTAAAGCAATAGCACATATAGGACTTATATATACAAAGAATTTTGCTTTATGGTGGTAAAATTGGTGATAATGTGAATAGTCTTTGGTAGCTTGGTGCTTTAACAACTGACCATGTAAATTTTAATGTAAATACTCTCTCCATTGACAACCAAATCAGTGATTGTATAGTCTTAAGTGAAACAAATGACTGATGGGTTTGTGCTGCACTTTAATGGGTAAATATTATGCATACATAATATTTATGCATTGAATACTCAAGGTATTCAGTAATATTAGTTTTGTGTAAATAATTTGCATTTACGTTAACTGGTTTTTACATAGGTAGCAGTGGCTAATTACATTGTTGTACCAAAATGAAATTTTGCAGCCTTATCTTCGGAGTTAGAGGGTATCATTTCTTGAGAATGAATGTTTAGATACAGCATGAAGTTTCTGAAATATTTTTTCTGTGTAATTTTCTGCTGATACAAGACAAATGGTGTTACAACAGTACATCAAAATAAACGAGGTTAATTTTATCAATGCAACTTGGATTTCATTAATCCACAGTCACTGCAACTTCTCATTTAGTATGATAAACCCACTGCCAGCCCGTCTTCATATCAGCTTTTGAAGAGAAACGGCATTTTAGGGGATAAAAAGGAAATCACTCTGAAAGTATTTTGTGACTACTTCTTGTAAACAGTCACAAAACATTTATATGATAGTCTTTTCTTATATAAGAAATGACCTTCAGTGACCTGTCAATATACAGTATAAATTTTTTTCACAATTTTATTATTATCATGGGCTATTCCATGGAGTCCTTAGACTCATCAAGAGAGAGGTCCTAATATCCAACATTTCCACAGTATCTATTATATTTTGCTTTGAACTCATTCACCACTCTCCAAGCAAAAAACCTAGTTCTAACACCCTTGCTAACTACACTCTCACTCAGTTTCCAAGGATGGCCCTAATTCCCCCACCACCATGCCTGTTGTGAAAAATTCCCTCTGTATTAATCTTGTAAAAAACCGTTCAGTAATTTGTATGTCTCAGTCATATCATCCCTTTTCTACCTGTCAACCAATTTCTATCTTACAAATGTTCAACCTGTTCTCTTAAGATTCATTCCATATACCTGCTGCCATCTTGGTTACTTTGCCTCTGGATCCTCCTACTCTTCTTCATTGCCAAGAAACCCAGGTGATTTAGATCTGTGCGCAGTATTTAAGATGGGGTCTTATCAAGGCTCGATAAAGAGGAATAATAACCTGCTTGTCTCTGCTCGTCAAAGTATTCTTCAGTAACCAAGTAATCTGATGAGCTGCTTGAGTCACTTTTGCTATGTGCCCTCTAAACTTTAAATCCCTATCCACTAAGACTCCCAAATATCTGGCTTTGTCAATTTCCTGGGGTATGGTTCCATCAATGTGGTATACAACTGATAACCTTTTCACCCCAAAATGCATAATCTTACACTTTGCCACATTAACCTGACATCCTTTCACCTTTGCCCAGACTACCATTCTATTCAAATCATCTTGCAAAATTTTAACATCATCTGTATTAACTATTGCTCTACCCAACTTTGCATCATCAGCAAACAACTGAACATTTCCTCTCAGATCCTTTCCTATATCATTAATGTACAAGTTAAACAGTAGTTGCCCAAGAACAGAGCCCTGCAGCACACCACTAGTCACAGGTCTTTTTGTGGACTCTACTCCTGAATAAACTGCTCTCTGATATCTCTCCATTGACCACCCTCTTATCCACCTCACAATCCTATATTTATTTCTGTGTGCTGCAGTTTACTGATTAGAATTCCATGTGATAACCTGTCAAAGACTTTTGCAATATCCGGTAATATCACATTAACCTGACATCCTTTCACCTTTGCCCAGACTACCATTCTATTCAAATCATCTTGCAAAATTTTAACATCATCTGTATTAACTATTGCTCTACCCAACTTTGCATCATCAGCAAACAACAACATTTCCTCTCAGATCCTTTCCTATATCATTAATGTACAAGTTAAACAGTAGTTGCCCAAGAACAGAGCCCTGCAGCACACCACTAGTCACAGGTCTTCTTGTGGACTCTACTCCTGAATAAACTACTCTCTGATATCTCTCCATTGACCACCCTGTTATCCACCTCACAATCCTATATTTATTTCTGTGTGCTGCAGTTTACTGATTAGAATTCCATGTGATATCCTGTCAAAGACTTTTGCAATATCCGGTAATATCACTGTAAACCAATTACCTTTATTCAACTCAGCTGTCATTACATTATAAAACATGAACAGATTACCAAGGCATGACTTACCCTTCACAAATCCATGTCCCCCCCCCCCCAAAGTATTCTATTTCCATCTGTCAATTCCTGTATTTTGCTCAACCAACTTCTCCAGTACCTTGACAACTACTGATATGTCGATCAGTCGGTAATTTGCTACATCGGTGTTGAAGCCTTCTTTATGCAATGGAACTATTTTCTCCTCTTTGGTATATCATCTAATCCCATAGTTAACATTCACATTAAGGTCCTATAATATGCTATGCACCTCGATTACATTTACCTCAGTTCCCATATATAAGTCTTGTTACTGCAATATCTCCACCTGGATGATACACTCTTACAAAGTGTTCACTTAGTAATTGTACTATTTAAATTGATTTGGTTACCTCCCTACCATCAGCATTCATTAAAATCATTCTGCCATAAACATTCTTCCTTTTACTTGCAGCATATTGAAAGAAATGTTTGGGATTATCTTTGGCCTGCACTGCTGATTTCCTTTCATACTTTGCTTTCGACTTTCTTACCACACTGGTTATCCTTCTGGCTTGTGTCTTGTACCTCTCATGTGCCTGCTGGTCACCTTTTTCCTTGGATTGCCTTACAGTTATTTCTTTTTTGCATCTCCAGCTTAATGGTGATGTTCATCCATTTAACTCCCACTTGATTTACTCTCCTGCCTTCTAGATATGCAGTTTGCCATTAATTCTCTCAAACACTCTTTACCACTTTACATGCACTATCAACATCCAGCTCCCTGCAGTTTAGCATGCCATGGCACTGATCCAAGCAATCTTCTAAGCTTGTCATACTTACCAGCCCTGTAATTCTGCATATACCCCCCCCCCCTCTTTACTGAAAATCCACACATTTAGTCACCTTCCATGTTAAGACAATATGATCACTCTCACCAATTGGTGGTAATGTGGTCATATTAGTGTTATAGACAAATTCTCAGATGGATGCAATTACTAATTCGAGCACTTTCATATCCTTAGAATATTGCATCACATGCTGTCTCAGTTAGGTATCCCTTAGTAAATGAATAACTTCCATTTCCTTTCTCCCATGTATCCTCTCCTCCTTCCAACCTATGTTCTCATAGTTGAAATCCTCCATAATAATTACCCATTCTCCCCTCATTGAGCCTATTTGCAATGCATACTATCCCCATCATCTTTTCCTAGTCTATAACATAACAGCATCATTTTGTTCTGCTGGCCTATATATCACACCAGATAGCCTCAAATGTGCTATTTTCACTGGCCTGCAGTCAGTTGAACTTTTTTTCTCTTTGGTTGCAGTTCATTGGCTATCATCAGTAACACCACTCTTCCACCCCCCCCATTCTTTTCTCTCTATCCTCTCAGAACACACCTTACACTTCACATTCTATTCCACTAACTATATCATCTTCTGTTAGCTACATCTAACTAATGCCAATAACTTTTGGCCACGATGAACTACCCAATGCCAAAAATTCCTCCTGCTTGTTCCGAATGTTCCTGGCATTAGTGTACATAAAGTATAAAAGTCCCTTTGGCCTACTGCTGTCCTGATACATAATATAACTATCCCGTTCTGATTTGTTACCAGCATAACTTTTATGCATTTTATGCACATTCTTACACTGAATTCCCTCACTGATATCTTGTGTACCCAATCAACAGATTCCCCCCCCCCCCTAAAAGTTCTAGTTTTCCTGATTTTGCACATCCACTTCATTCAATGGCACTTTTATCAGATACTGAACTCCAAATCCATTCAGATGAAAACAAACTTTCTTGTATGAGTTCTTTCACCCATCAAACTCACTCCACTCCTGCATAACCTATGCATCAAGTCATTTGCTATTATGGCCCTCCTCCTTCTCTGCTCAACGACAACCAACTCACTATTTTAACTTTCTCTCACTCTTTTCTTTTGCTACTTCCAGTAATTCTTTCATGATTTCGAGCATTATTATCTAGCTTACCAAACTATTTGGAAGATGTTATATTTTATATTTATTTAGTAGAAAGTGATTTAATCATTCATATAATTTAGACTTTTCAAACTGAATGGGTTTAGCGTGTATGTTACCATGATAAATTTGTTTCTTAAAACTGTTAATGCTGATTATATTGAAAATGGCAAAATAACCAATTTTTTTTTTTTTATGTGATCCTAGTCATTTAATTTTAGTTTTAATTTGCATGACAATCTGTTGAAAATAATCTTCATGTAATATATTGTATATTTCTGTATTAAATATTTTTCTATTACTGTTTCAGAGAGGTATTACTGAAACCATATCAACATGAAATGGTTACCAGAAAAAGCCAAACATTTTATATTTTTCTGCTCCAAATCTAAAAATAATTACTTTTAGAAAAGCACCTATATACTTTTTTTTGTGTGTCTCTTTCCTGAACATTGACAGTAAAAGGCTATCTTCCTCAGAGAACTACATAAAAATTGAAACCTATTAGAATAAGCAAAAAAGCATGTACAACATGTGATGACAGATGTTTTTTAAAACTATGACATCTAATTCATTGTTGTATTTGGTAATGCACATGTGATGCATTGGTACTGATCTTATGTACTCTTCTTGAAACCAAACTTTTTTTCTTATCCCACAGAGTTAAAGAAGATGTGTTCGGATTAAGCATCTTATGGTTTCACATCGTTACAACAGTTTGAATAAAAATGTTTTTTTTCTTTAAATTGATAAGGCACAATTGCTGAATCCTGGTCCAAACTTCATGTAATCTCTTGATGCTTTCTAAGAAAGTCCTGATTTATTTCTACTTTCATTCAATATATGTTCCTTTCTTTTTTTTTTTATGCTAACTTCAAATGCCCATCCTGTTGGGCCAAAGTATGAAATATATAACATGCAGGTTATTTCATACACTCTTGTTTGTACTAAGGATGTGGATATTTTGAAGATCAAATGATTATACTTCTTCCTTTCCAGTAATAAGCCTATTAGTCTCTTCCCATCTTTTCAATGGTCATCCTCTATTCCATCTCTCTTGAGGTCTATCTCCCTGGGGAGTCTTCCTTCACGCATTCTTTTTGTATGTTGTCTCCATCTCACTCTATAAAGATCGACATAGTATAAAAAAGATATCACCTCAAGTTCCTTTAAGATATTGCTATTTCTTTTGAAGTCTAGTCTATTATATCTCTATTATAGCTGTTTTATGAATCTCGTTTCAGAGCTTATCAGTCTTTTTCTATCTGTTTGAGTTATGATCCAGGCTTCTGAACCATATGTCAAGATAGGTCTTGCTATTGAGTTACGGATTCTTATTCTTGTTTTCTTGCTTATTAAATTTGGATTGAATATCTGATTGATAGTTTTTGTTATTCATATATAATTGGTTATTTTATGTTGCCTGTCTTTCTCTCTTTCATAAGATAAGTAGTAGCCTAGATATTTGAATGCATTAACCTGTTGTATAATATCATTGATGCAAATTTTGCTTCTAATTGGGCCTTGGCCTTTAAATGCCATGACTTTGGTTTTGGAAGTGGAGATTTCCATATTGTATGTTTTTGCTACTTCATTTAATGAAAAGGCTGCTTGATGTAGTGAATCTTCCTTATCTTCGATTAGAACCTGATTGTTGGTGAATAAAATTGTATCGATGTTGGTGTAATCATTTATGTGAATAACAAAACTGCTTACTTCCCTCCACTCTCTTATAATATTGTTAATATAGATATAAAAGAGGAGTGGTTATAGACCTGCATTCATGTTATGTAATTCTGATTTTTGTGCGGCTACCTTTATTGTAATTTGGTTATTGTTATATATATATATATATATATATATATATGCGTTCAGAAACATTGACTCGGTTGTTCTGATACATTTTTATAAAGAGATTTAATGACTAAAACCGAGAATAATTGTAAGGCTTTAATGATATAAAACACTACTGGTTTCAGCTTTTGACAGCCTTCTTCAGGTGTCTTCTAAAAATAGGAAACAGCAATAAAAACACTGAAGTTTAAAACTGAGAAGCACAGGAAAATTGCAGTACATAATTGACATGAAAAAATGTTGTATTTACATTTAAGTTGTTCTTTCAAACGTGCCATTGTTTGTTGAGTGCGTGCTTGCAGACTCTCGTGAACGCCAGTACTGAACAACAGCAGAGTGGCTATCAGGGATGTTGTAGCTCAAATTGTTATTTGAATGTTCACAATTAAGTATGATTTCTCTGGACTCCACAATTTTTCTTTCAAATTCATCATGGCAATGAAAGATGTTTTCAGATCTATCCCAGCAGACTGAATGACCCTGGTGTTCATCATCAGGATTGTTCGAGAAAAGAACATGACTAGACAAGGCACTGGCATGTGTTCTTTTGCAAGAGATCTCTCTTGTGTTCCTCTATACGAAATTCAATAGATTTATTTGTTTGACCAAAATAAGGGATGTTACAATTACACCATATCTTATATACGCCAGGATATTTCAGATTATGATGATGAGGCTTTGGATGGCTTACTAGCGAGTGGATTTTTGGAAGTGTAGTGAATAAGGTCCTGATGTTGTACTTCTTAAGAACTTTAGCTAATTTTTTGGAAACTGAATTGATGCATGGGATGGAGATGTTACCCTTAAAGTTGGTTATTTCTTCAGTGCAGTGACTAGGAGGATTTAAAAGAAATTTTTTAATGGTTTTATCAGAATATCCATTTTGTCTAAAGACATGTGAGAGGTAATTAATTTCTTTTTGAAGTTCATCTGGGTCATTTAGAAGAGAGCGTGCTCTATGTCCCAAGGTAGAAATAGTTCCAAGTTTTTGTGGAGGAAAATGATGGGACTGACTGTGAAGATATCTATTAGTTTGTGTAGGTTTTCTATACATTGAGATTCTAAATTTTCCAGAGCAACGTGAAAGTTTTATATCCAGGAATGGTAGGGAATTGTCATATTCAAGTTCGACTGTGAATTTTATATTAGGATGTTGATTATTGAGATGATTAAGAAAATCCACGAGAGAGTTGTGGCCATGACTCCAAATAATAAAAATGTCATCTACATAGCTTTTCCAAAGTTTTGGTTTAAACGTGAAGGATGATATAGCTTTTGATTCAAAATCCTCCAAGTAAATGTTCGCAAGAATAGGAGATAAAGGGTTGCCCATCACTAGACCTCGGTTCTGTTTGTAGATGGCGTCTTGATATCGGAAGTAACCAGACTTAATGCAATGGGTCAGTAAAGCAAACATTTTTTTGGATAATTTGTTCTTTAGTAATATTAGCTTCTTCTGTAGGGACATTTGTAAATAAGGAAACTATGTCAAAACTTGCTATTATATCATTCTCGTTGATATTTATATCTTTAATGTGTGATATAAAGTCCATGGTATTGTTGATGAAGGATGAAGACTTATTAGAAAAACACTTGAGGTATTTAGCAAGATGTTTAGAAAGTTTGTAAGTCGGAGAATCAATACCTTCCACGATTGGACGAAGAGGGATGTTTTCATTGTGGATTTTTGGAACTCCATAAATACGTGGGATAAGTGGATGAAGAGAGCGTAGAGAAAGCTGAATGTTGTGAGATAGTTCAGTTGTTGTCTTCAATAAATTATTTGTGCGGCTTTGTAGTCCCATGTTGGATTTTCCTGTAGTATTGAATAAGTATTATTTTCAAGTAATTGAAGCATATTATTATGGTATTCTTCAGAATCGAGGACTACTGTAGCACTGCCTTTATCTGCCGGTAATATTATTATATTCCTGTTGTTTTTCAGGTTTTTTATAGCCTGTCGTTCAGCTGAAGAAATGTTATCTGTAGGAGGTTTCGCATTATTAATAATGAAAATGGATTCAATACATAGAAGTTTAGCCATTTGAATAGGTAGGAGTGAAGTAGTCTTTTCTATTTTAGTAAGGAGAGATTCCTTAGGAATAAATCTTGGTGAAGGAATGAAATTAAGACCTTTGCAGAGAATGCTTTTTTCGGCTGCTGTAAGAATGTGAGAGGACTTGTTTATTACAAATTTGTCAGGATTGATGTGGGCTTTTGTAAAATCAAGTGTATTCTGCATTCTCTTAAGATTCTCAAATTTTCTAATAAGGTTAATATTGTTATTATATTGTATCGGTGTTGCTTGAGCTTCAATATTCATAAAAAAACTCATGCAAACTCTCATTATCCAGAACGTCTTCAAAGCTTTTGAGCTAAAGATCTTTTATTGTTGAACAAAAAAGCCAGAATATGTTTCGTATCAGAAATTCTTTCACTGAGTAGATCTAACTTTGCCTTCCGATAGATTTTTTTGGCACGTACTATTGTTATATTCTCCTTAAAAACAGATGAAATTGGGAAAGACTGCATGAAATTTACAATGTTTTAAGAACACTAACCTATTAACATTCAGTCCTATCTTCTTCAGTGTTTTTTTAAGGCTTCTTTTGATATTATTTAGAGATGCCTCGTCATGTAGGCTATAAATGAGTTCAAGAACATTGACTCGTTTGTTTGATACATTTTTATAACGAGATTAAAGACATGCCAGTGCCTTGTCTAGTCATGTTCTTTTCTCGAACAATACTGATCACGAACACCAAGGTCATTCAGTCTGCTGGGATAAATCCGAAAACATCTTTTGTTGCCATGATGAGTTTGAAAGAAAAATTGTGGAGTCCAGAGAAATCATCCTTAATCATGAAATTTAAATAACAATTTGAGCTACAACATCCCTGATAGCCACTCTGCTGTTGTTCAGTACCGGCATTCACGAGAGTCTGCAAACACGCACTCAACAAACAATGCCATGTTTCAAAGAACAACTTAAATGTAAATATGTTTTTTCATGTCAATTATGTACTGCAATTTTCCTGTGGTTCTCAGTTTTAAACTTCAGTGTTTTTATTGAAGATTTACTTACTGTTTCCTATTGAAGATTGCTGTCAAAAGCCGAAACTAGTAGTGTTTTATATCATTAAAGCCTTAGAATTATTCTCGGTTCATTATCATCAAATTCCTGCCATGCACCCTCAAGGGGTGTACAGGATATGATAGTACTACATGAAAAAAATTACATCATTATTAATTTCCTATCTACAATTTTCCTCCAAATCAGTCTGTTACTTGTCAAGACTCCGACATTATCAGATCTTATATTTCTATCGTCTAAAGCACTTTGTACTGTATCAATCCACCTATATTTTGGTCTTCCTCTGGGTTGTTTTGCTGCCAACCTGGCAGAGAACGCTTGTTTTGCTAATCTTTCCTCGCCCATTCTGTTTAAGTGACCATACCACCTGAGATTAGCTCTGCTAACACATTCCTGGATGCTGACAATGCCAAGTTCTTTCCTAATATCCTCGTTTTTAATATGATATTGCCATTGATGCCATCTGTTCACGCCTCTAATCTTTCTCAGGACTCTCATATCTGTGGTCTCTAGTCTTTGGTCAAGTGTTTTACTTCTGACCCAGCTCTCAGATCCATAAGTTAAAACTGGTTTGAACACCGTCTTGTATACAGCTAATTTACTGTTCCGACTAATTTCTCTCTTATTCCATATGAATTTATTCAATTGACTTCCCACCATACCAGCTTTGCTGATTCTGTTGTCTATTTCCATATTTAATTTACCATCTTCAATAAAACTCGTGCCTAAGTAGCCGAAATGTTTTACTTGTTCCACAGGTTCTCCATTCACAACACAGTTGACACTTTCAATGATTCTGCCTATTTTCATTGTCTTTGTATTGCTGACCTTCATACCATATCTATTACAACAGCTATTCAATTTAGTCAGAGAATCTTGCAGACTTGTAGCAGATTTATTTAGAAGTATAACCTCATCTGCATAAAGCAAAGGGCTGACATTAACATCTCCAATTTTGATATCATGTTTAATACCACTTTCCTTCATAATATGATCCATATAGATAATGAATAACAGAGGGGATAATGTACATCCTTGTCTCACACCAGATTTAACATTAAACCATCTTCCTGTACTTCCTTCAATTCTAACTGCTGACTTACAACTCAAATAAAGACTAAGTATTGCTTGATATAATGTCCTATTCACACCATATAACTGCAGCATATTGAATAGCTTCTCTCTTGGCACCTTGTCATATGCCTTTTCCAGATCGACAAAACTTAAATACAGATCTTTGTTATATTCCCATGCTTTCTCGACTATTTGTCGTAAAGTGAAGTTCTGATCCTGACAGCCTCTATTTGGCCTGAATCCAGCTTGTTCTTCACCAAACTTTTCTTCCACAATTCTTCTCAACCGTTTCTCAAGTATACTCGCATAGATCACTCAGTAGGGAAACACCTCTGTAATTCTCACATGCAGTTTTATTTCCCTTTTAATATATGGGTACTATGAGAGCTCTACTCCAATCATCGGGAATTCATCCCTCTGTCCAGGCTTTCTGAACTATGCAGTGCAGCCACTGTAAGACCTTTATACCACCATACTTCAGCATTTCTGGTCGAATATCATCTGCTCCTGCTGCCTTTCCACATTTCAAGCCTCTGATGGCTTTTTCTACTTCAAGTATGGATATGTATTCCTGACGGCATGCCTGGTCAGTGTTTTTTACCACTGTGCTGTCATCACTGCTTGTTTCATATAGCAGTTTTTCAAGGTAATTACTCTATACTTCAGGATATCTTTTTCTCCCGTTTTCATGTCACCTTTATCATCTCTAATTCCTTTAACAGCACTCTTTCCTCCATTCTTAAGATTCTTCAACAATCTCCAGAATATTTTGCCACCTTCTTGATATTTATTTTCTATATTCTTGCCAAAGTCTTCCCATGACTTTTGTTTAGCTAAAGTGCATTTGTCTCTATATTCTCTAAGAGCACAAGCTGACTTATTTGACAGGAACTTTTGGTATGCTTTCTTCTTTTCCTTCACTGCGTCTTTAACTTCCTGTATCCACCAGGGAGTTCTGATTTTTCTATCCTTGCAGACAACCTCACCACATGCCTCTCTGGCAGAATCAATGTTTTCTTCAGAGTTTGCCACTGAATCTCCAAGGTTTGATTCCTGTTCTCAAACTCTTTCATTTTTTCTTCAATAATCTTTGTGTATTTCATTCTACAGTTCCCATCTGAGAGCTGCTCAACTTTTATTCGCTTTAAAACTTTCTTACATGTTATTCTTTTCAATATGAAATTCAATTTTATCCTGCTCAAGACTAAATAGTGATCCCTTCCAATTTCAAATCCTCTGTACACTCTGGTGTCCTGCACCAGGGAGAAAACATCACTATCAACAATAACATAGTCAATGAGACTTTTCTTATTCCTAGCCTCTTCTCTCCATGTGAATTTGTGCACATTTTTATGTTGGAACATGGTGTTAGTAATAACCATTCCATGTCCTGAGCAGAAATCCAACAGATATTTGTCATTATTATTAGCTTTGCTCTTTTCTCCAAATTTTCCCAAAATATTTTTGTATGTCTCACAATCATTTCCTACTCTGCTATTTAGATCCCCAACAAGGACCAACTTTTCATTTTTCATTGTGTCAGTTGCTCTTTCTAAAGCCTCAAAAATTTCTCCACTTCTACCTTAGTAGAACCTTCTGTGAGACCATAGGCACAAATAAGTCTCATTGTCCAGTTCCCCATTCTCATATTTGCCCACATTACTCTACTTGAGACTGCCTGCCATTCAATTAGATTAGCCTCGTATTTTGTGTTGAATACTATGGCTACTCCTTCTTTTCCTTGATTGTCATTGCCTGAATATAACATTTTGTATTTAATGCTCAGAAAGATCTCACTAGTTTTTGTCTTTTTTGTTTCAGTCACCCCTATTATTTCGATCTGGTACTTATCTAATTCCTCAGCTAGCTCCATTTCTTTGCC
The DNA here is from genome assembly GCF_054136105.1 of Typopeltis vanoorti. NCBI lineage: Eukaryota > Metazoa > Arthropoda > Arachnida > Uropygi > Thelyphonidae > Typopeltis > Typopeltis vanoorti. The sequence continues at coordinate 77,924,538 of NC_143569.1, read as the reverse complement.
ATTCAGGCTTCTTATGTTGATAGTACCGATCTTTAACTCTGGTGATGTTGAGTTGGGGTGTGTTTTCAGATTTGTTCCAGTAGCTGACTTTTCGCTGTTCACCCTGGTTCCCTGGCGAAAACAACGGGGGCCTTGTTTAACCGGGCAACGCCCCAGCCGGCATGAAATTTTGTCATGTTGTACCATCATTCTATATTTTGGTTTAACCAATAAGAATACAATTTGGTCGGCTAAATCCCAAATTGCCAGCCCATCCTCGTCCGTTCATTATCCAAGTAGATACCCAACAGGATGCACCACGAGAAGGTGAGGATTGGACATTAGGTCAGAAGCCCTGGTCGGTTCTCCGCATTCCTTTAAAGGCTATGTGGAGGTCTCCTCTCAGTTATACAGCTTTGACCCTTAAGCACCCCTTATTCTCAGTTTTAGTCATTAAATCTCTTTATAAAAATGTATCAAAACAACCAAGTCAATGTTCCTGAACGCATTTATAGCCTACATCACGAGGCATCTCTAAATAATAGCAAATGAAGCTTTAAAAAAACACTGAAGATAGGACTGAATGTTAACAGGTTAGTATTCTTAAAACTTGTAAATTTCATGCAGTCTTTCCAAATTTCTGTTTTAAGGAGAATATAACAGTACGTGCCAAAAAAAATCTATCGCAAGGCAAAATTAGATCTACCCAGCGAAAGAATTTCTGATATGAAATGCACTCTGGCTTTATTGTTCAACGATAAAAAATCTTTAGCTGAAAAGCTTGAAGAAGTTCTGGATAATGATAGTTTGCATGAGTTTTTTTATAAATAGTGAAACTCAAGCAACACAGATACAATATAATAACAAGATTAACCTTATTAGAAATGAGAATCTTAAGAGAATGCAGAATACACAAAATTGATTTCACGACCCCCCACACACACACTCATTTTAGCTAAATACTTTTCAGTCTTTATGCAATTACCTGAGGAAGACAGATTTGAACTATCAAAATGTACAAAATAAACACACAATATCAGCTATATATATATATATGTAAGGTGCTTCTTTCAAATAACAAAAGGCTTATGAATTTTTTTTTTTAGCATTGGTGGAGCGCTTGAAAGGAAAATCACAGTATCTACAAATACATGTTGTGCTATGTCATGCACTGTGCTTATGTATGCATTTTTGGTATATTATTAACAAAGTTTACAGTTCTCATTTGATGTAATATTTGTAATGCTTTGTTTTAAAACTTATGGTACATTTCTTTTCCCAACGTGATTAATGGTTACCGTAGGAGATAAATTGTGTATTTATTTTCAAACAGAAGTACCTTTCACGTATAACTATAAATAGCAGTTTTCAAAGCTTATAGTATTTATGTAAAATTTGGTTTTAAGAATATTCAGCATGTTAGATCCTTTAATACACTGTCATTTAACCACTTAAATGGCCATATGGATGAAATGTGTCAATTTATGCTTTGCATCTGTGTATTTATTGATGTGTAAACACATCAAGGCTGGTACAGTTTAAACATAGGGGATGATAATGTAATATTTATTACAACCAGAGCAGCTTTAAAATTAGATCCCACCCAAATACTTCTGCAATGTAGTGTCAGTTGTAATCATAAATTCCAGGATTTTACTCAGTGTAACTTTTTTTTTTATGTGGCTCCCACCCACGAAAGGTTGAGTTGTAAATCTATAGTACATTCAATAATGTACTAAGGTGGGCTAAGGATTTTTTTCCCCACAGCTTTTGGCCATCCTGTTCTAGAAACCAAACATGAAACTTTTTCAAGCCACTTCAGGCCTCCAATAAGTGGAGTGGTGAAATATATCTCCCACCTAAGTAACTGTATGACTGATTCTTGATTTATTATATCAAGGCATACAAAAAAATAATTACTAAAGCTGTTTACACTTGCTCAAACCACCCTTTTAAAAGAGCAGTAAATTCCTAGATTTATCTAGCAGCATTGACTATCTTAAATTTTTAATGCACCTCCCATTCTTTCCATTTATGTAAATTTTACAACTAACTACATAAGTATTTCATTAAATAAGGTTAATTCATACATTGCATATATCAGATATTCTGTTGTGATTGTAAAACTAATCACAGTTGTAACATTAAATACAAATACAGTGTGGATGGACTTGTTCTTCAGTGCAAAGTTTTTCATATTTGGAAGTTCATAATATACACTTCATACATAGTTTTGGCATTTGAGTGTACAGATACAGTAACTGAAGTTGTTACTTGGACGTTGTTTCTCATTTTGCCTGTATTTTTTTTTTTTTTTTTACCAGAACTAAAATTAGAATACTCTTATGTTATAATTAAACTACTGTGAATTGCTAACTTAAGTAAAAATATTTCAATCACGAATCTTTACCAAATTATTTGACAAAAGTAGTCATGGATCATTCACAAAGAAAAGTTATTGAATTCTTGTATGAACTTATCTTTCCTAAAAACAATTGAAAGCATGCATAAGAATCCCATTTAATGTTCTTATAATGACTGAAGGGAAAAATTTTATTAGAAATTTATTAGTAGTAGACAATTTAAAGACATTTCTTGCTTCACCATAACATCCCTCTCCCAAAAAAAAAAAAAAAAAAAAAAAATTAAATAGTCAAGATCAGAAATGTCAAAATTAAAAATGTGATAAAAATATTAGTGATGTTTATATTAGCAATTTAGGTTAAGATTTTAATTACATTGGTCTACTTAAGCTTTGTGTCACAGTTCAAGACTTTTATAATTTATCTTACCTGTAATGTGCATTCAAATTATGAAGATTAAAAATATTTTAATAAAGTTATCTTGGAAACATATGTATTTTCATTACAGCAAGACAGATTTTCATTCATTATGTTACTGAAACAATGAAATATACATCTCTGGAATATTACTATGCAACAGGACATAGCATCACTTATTCACTTCACATATTTCAGTTTTACTTCCAATATACATGGTGGTACAAACTTTGAGGGGAGGTAGAGAACATCAAAATCAACCATATTCACATAGGAAAGCATGGCCGGAAATGCCACTGGAAGGTACTAACAGTGACACAAAGATACAGAAATAATACAAGGCAGTAAATAGTGTAAAAAACTTTATTAGGCGTAACTGAACAGATAAACAGTAGTTGGATACATAATATGGTAAACGAGATGCATGTCTGTCATCTCAGCGTTCGTAAAACAACGCATGTTCTTCGTACGATGTCGAAAGCTTGAATGAGGAAGCCCCAATTGCTCACCTGGAGCACTGGCGAACAGCACCACCTATGACTTTCGGGCAGTGTTTCCAGTCATGCTTTCCTATGTGAATATGGTTGATTTTGATGTTCTCTACCTCCCTTCAAAGTTTGTATGTGGAATTTTGAACCACCCTGTATATATATAAGAATATGTAAATGAAAAAAAATTGAAATTTAATACTCCTTTGAAAAATGTTCTCACAAGTTCATTCTTATTGCCAAGACCATTCTAATTTTCTGTAGATGTCTGTATATACACTCATGTTAATAGAAACTGCATCACCTTACATAAATAGTTTTTAGTAGTTAAATCGTCATTTTCATTAGTTTATCATTAGATATTTTGTTATTATATTATACAAAAAAACCCATATTCCCACGGGTTTCTGTATAATGTAATAGTTACTATTGTATCAGAATTTTTTATGCTATAAATAGACAGCAGGAGCTAGTTTTTGCATTTTTGTGCTGAGATTAATACTTTGCAAAAAAGAGCGATTCAAGCTTTGAATAGAAAACGCTATTCCTCTCATGAAATAGCTAAAAGGATGTCCTGTAGTCAATCTACTGTGGTACGGCTGCTGTTGAAAGTGAAGGAAACTGGATCTGCTGAAAGGAATAAAGCCACTGTCTACACCATGCCAAGATCAAGTTATAAAGTGGCTCTGCCTGAAAAATTGTTGTGCGTCGTCCAGAAACAGGACCGGGAAGAACAAACAGGAGTTGTGGCAAGTTCTGTAATTGTCAGGAAAAGACTCATTCGACAGGGACTGATAGTCAGGTGCCTTTAAAAAGTCCTTGTTAACCAAAAAAAAAGAGATTGGCTCAGTTAAATTGGTGCAAAAAAGAACATGCCAAATGGACCCCTGATCAGTGGAAAAGAGTAATTTTTTTCTGACGAGAAAAACCTGCAGGGTGCCAGTGGCAGTCAGTCAGAAGATGATCGGGGGAGGGAATTCAACCATGACTGTCTGGTGTCAACAAATTCTCAGCCTGTCAGATGATCTGGGGGTTGCATGTTTTATCATGGTATTGGCCACTTGCATTTTACAAACGGTTCAGTGAATGCACAAGTGTACCAGAAAATTTTAGCATACCTGCCTACCATCAGAGACCACTTTAGGGTTATAATGCTATTATAACCCTAAAATGTACACCATACGAATTGAGTTTAGTACTTTAAAAAAGCTTGTTTTTATTGCAGGTTAATAAGTGGCTCAATGAACACTCGATTCAGCAACTACTGTGACCAGGTCACATCCCAGATCTCAACCTCATTGAGAATCTGTGGTACCAAGTGGAGACTGAAATACACAAGAAGAGTCAAAAACACTTTGGGAACTCCAAGAAGCCATTATAAGGGTATAGAACTATGAATGACAGTTGCATCCATCAGGAAATTGATTTTTGTCAATACCCTGCCGATGCCAAGCGGTGATAAAAGCAAGAAGAGGACCTACGAAGTACTTAACAGCAAAAAGTGAATTTTTAGCTTTGAATGTTAGTAAAACTGTGTAGTTGAACTAAATTTTGATACTGGTATTTGTTTTTCCAGTGAAAATATCACTGTCCACTCCATTTTGAAATATTTCCTAATTGTCAGGTGATGCAGTTTCTATGAACAAGAATGTGTGTGTGTATATATAAATACAATAATGGAATATCTCCACATTTGCAAATCAAGGGGAGAGCATCTCTGCTTTTCAACTAATATTGAGTTAGAATCATACTGTAGCATTAATATTTGTGAATGAGTAAATGGAAGATGATTTTCAGTCCATATGAGATTATTCATCCTGCTTATTAGAAGGCCTATGTAGTTTGAAAAGTAACATATTTGATTTCTGAAACAGGGTTCACAGTCTTTAGCTTACCTGCAGTACTGAAATGTGATATAGATCTGCAAACTTTCATGGATGGGATTACTATTTAAATATATATATATATATATATATATATATACACACACACACACACGTGCACTTCAGTATTTCAAGTAATGTATTTTTAATGAATATTAGTCTGTTATTCGAAAACTTTTCATTAAGTTAACACAAAAGACTGTATACAAGGGTGATCTGAAAAGTTCTCGGCCTTGACCATAGATGGCAACACTATCGGCAAGATTTTTTTTTTTTTTCTAAGTTGGTACATCTGTCATAAGCATCCATGTGAAATGGCAAGTCATTCTATCAAGTAGTTTGTTTTATACAGCTGTCTGAAGCAAAAGTGTTGTCTGTATCCTTTGAAGTGGATAAAATTGAGTATCGTGCTGTTATAAAATTCTTTCGTAAAAGAAGGTTTAATGCCAAAAGAGACTCATTCGAAGTTCATAAAAGTTTATGGGCACTTTTCTCCTTCCTTGGCCAGCCTGGTTGGCTGAGTGGTTAGTTTATCTGCTCTCCAGCCAAAAGGCTGCAGGTTCGAATCCTACCTTGGGCATGGATGTTTGTGACTGTGAAAATACTAGTAGTGGTGGTCGGCAGTAGATGGCGTTGGTGGAATGAGTGGTGGAGACGGAGAATTGTGAAGTAGGTGCCCTCCCTCGACGAGTCTTTTTACTCCCTGGAGGTGTCATGTAATAATAATAATTTTCGACAATTAAGAAATAGGCTGCTGAGTTTAAACATGGCCATACCAGCCTTGAAGATGACCCACAAGAAGGACATCCAAAAAGTGTAACACCACCAGAAATCATTGATCAAGTGCACGATACAGTATTGGATGACTGGCGAGTCAAAGTGCATGAAATTGCTGAGACTATAGGCATTTCAAAAGAATGCATAGGATATATTTTGCATGAAGAATTGCAAATGAACAAGCTATGCACAAGATGGGTGCTGCACTTGCCCACACCAGATCAAAAACGCACTCTTATGAAAATCTCTGAACAGTGCTTGGAACATTTTAACAAGAATAAAACTGATTTTGTGTGTTGATTTATTACTATGGATGAGACTTGGATTCACCATTACACACCAGAATCCAAAGAGCAGTCAAAACTGGATAGAAGCCAGTTCCATCAGCAGGAAAGGTCATGGCATCGGTGTTTTGGGATGTTAAAGGCATTTTGTTTATTAATTATCTTGAAAAGGGTAAAACAATAACCGGCAAATATTATTCTGATCTTTTAACCAGACTAGATGAAAAAAGACCGGGTTTGCAGAAGAAAAAAATAGTCTTTCATCAGGACAATGCACCTGCCCACAAAGGTGTTTTAGCAATGGGAAAATTAAGGGATCTGCACTATGAATTGTTGGAACATCCACCCTATTCCCCAGATTTGGCTCTCTCTGACTTCTATCTCTTCCCAAAACTAAACCTCTTCTTCTCTGGTCAGCATTTTTCTTTGAATCAAGAGGTGATTGCAGCTGTAGAGGGGTATTTTGCAGATCTTACTGAGAACCACTACAGAGACAGGATAATGGTGCTGGAATAAATGTATTAGTGCTAAGAGAGATTATGTTGAAAAATAAAAATAAATTTGAAATTAGAAATTCATTTTTTCATTGTTAAGCCGAGAGCTTTTCAGACCACCCTCGTATAATTACTGACACTTTTCATTCTCGTCCAAAAGGGAAGTAGGCAACTCTTAGCCTTACATTTGGGAATCAGTCATCAACTAGCTTCCACTCTTAGTTGTTGACATTTGTTGAGTCCAGGGCAAGAGTATGGCAGACTGAGGCCACTGTCTCATATTGTTGAACTCCAAATGATATATTATGGTCTGAAGTACTGAGAGTTCTATAATTACATTATTTTGAGTTGTAGGGTTAAAGCCAGTTTCAGGAGGGAAAAACCACCACCTGGCTGTTCAAAGATTAACTTAGGAATTGGCTGAAAAAAATTTTAGTTAATGACTAGAAACTAATCTACAAGTTTTCTGGCAGTCTACAACTATGGATGCAGTCTACAACTATGGATGCAGTCTACAACTATTTCAAATACAAGCATTTGAAAAGATCATAACTGAAGTTTTGATCTTTATGCCATCTATTATCTTGACATTTCTTTAATTATGGCATATATGCTAATAACTGAAAAGTATATTAAGCAGGAATGAAGGAAGGGAAGCCTTCATTGGCTACAACTGAAACTAAGATGTCTGAAGGTACAGCCTTGAATGAAAATGAGGACCTAAAGGTAATTTTGGTTTGTTTATATATATTTCTCTGGGATCAACTAAATGAATGTTCAGTGTATTGTAAATTAGACTGGAAATGTATCAACTGGTATCCCAGGATATATGCACCTTTTGCAAGTGATTATAATACTTATATCTATAGTAATTCCAACTCCACCGGGAAGGAAGGAAAAAAAAGTGAATAAGTTTTGTTCGCCATGAAAGGTTGTAAACCTATAGTATATTGGTATTATGCGCAGGCTTGGAAACTCACATTTTTCATCCCTCAGGATAGGCAAATTGGCCAGGAGAACACATACCATTGACAAACAAAAATATAGTATAATCAATAGCTTCATGTTGGTTTCATAAGATGATGCCATACTGCTTACATGGGACTTAAAGCCAATGTATCATCACACTAATTGTGGGTGGGCCAAGAATTTTATTTTTTGCAAGGTCCAGTAACACCACTCTAGACACCAAATATGGAACATTTTCAAGGCACTTCATACCTCCAATAATCATGGAGTGTTCTCACACTACACACCTAAGAACAATCACAAACATCCATGCTCACAGCAGGAATGCATTTCAGATGAAAACTCACCTGAAATGCTTTGGGAAGGAGTCAAGGTTATATATAATAGGATAACCAGGTATCTAGGGTCAATTAGAAGACCAAAAGACCCACGGATATCAGATTCAACATGGCATTTGATTGAAAATAAGTGGTTGGTGAAACAAAGAGATACAAGAACTGAAGAATCTAAGAGATTACACAGAGAAATCAGAAAAGCCATTAGACAGGAAGGGAAATTTTTATATTAATAAATGTGAAGAGATAGAGTTCAAGAAAAGGCACAATTATAAAAGGATGTTTCGTTTAGTTTGTAACCTAAGTTACAGGTTCAAGCCTAAACTGAATGTCAAAGACAGCACTGGAAATCAAAAACTAGATGGAAAGAGCACTATAAGAAACTGTACAGCAGAGGGGGATAAGGAAAATTTCAATAGGCGCACATGAATTCCCAGCAGAGTTAATTAAGGCCACAGGGGATGGAAGGATAAGTGTTTCATAGATTGATTGCAAGGATATGGAAGATAGGATCATGGACTAGAAGAAATCAGTTTTCATACCACTGCACAAGAAGGAAGATATGAAGGATTGCAAGAACTATAGAACTACTAATTTAATCTCTCATGAAAGCAAGATTTTATTAAAGATTTTTCTAAATAGGATTCAGGCCAAACTTGAGGCAGAGATGCTGGAGAAACAAGTTTTTAGAAAAGCCAGGGTACTAGAGATCAGATACTTTCCCTTAGACAAGATTATTGAAAAGTATAAAGAATTTAGATTTCCTATGGGAATGTGTTTAATAGACTATTCCAAAACTTTTGGCTATGTTCAGCATATGAAATTGTGGGAGGAAATGAAAATAATTTATACATTGAGCAAGTAGCCACAGTAAGAACAAGTGTTGAATTAACTGATTGGCCAGATTGGCAAGGGAGTTGGGCAAAGGTGCCTACTTTCTCCTCACCTGTTCAGTATCTATGCTGAGGACATCATGCGTGTAGCATTGGATGAGCTTAACACAGGAATTAGGATAGGTGGCAAATTGATCACTGAGGTATGTATGCTGATGATACAGTACTCCTTTGTAATGACAATAATAAACTAGGACAAACCCTTGACATAGTTAATGAGATCAGTAAGAACAGAGCACTTCAGCTGAATCCTAGCAAGACAACAATTATGGTTCTGAAAGGAACTGATATTGAAGCTCCTGAGAAACAAGTGTACCTTAACAGAGAAAGAACTGAAGTCAGCAAGGTTGAATACTCACCTGGGATCCATGAAGAATTGCTATTTAGAAGACTATGAATGGCTAAAACAAGTCAGAGACCTGTCTAAAATATGAAAGGATCAATCTATCTCCACAAGAACAAAGTTGGGGATTCTGGATACAGCTGTAGCCACAGTAAGAACTTTGGATGTGAGAAAAGAAGTCTGATAGGAAAAGGAAAGCTGCTTTTGAGATGTGATGTTACAGGAGGCTGTTGAGGATACTATAAAGGACTGACAGAACTTTAAGGCTCCTTAAAGATATTGACATAAGCTGAAACACTCCTTGGAAAGAAGTATAAAGACACCAGTGTGAAGAACAGCCATTGCATGCCATTTACACCTCCCTATAACAGCCATTTAACCTCCCTACTGGCCAATGGATGAAATAGTGACACCAAATTGCACTTCTTATGCATGTTATTCAATGGGTTTTAGAGCTTCGCATCCAGATTTAGCTCGACGTCTATAGACATCATGGCCAGTTGAGGGGTTAACAGGGCTCTGTGGAACCCAGTCAAGTGTTGGTGATGTTTATGTCCACAAACCAGCAGCAGTCTTATGACATGACACATTGTTTTGTTGAAAGAGACAATGGTCAGTTCTGTAGAAGTGCCACAAAGTAGGAAGCACTGCATTGTCCAGAATGTTCAGATACTTCTCGGTGTTTCAGTGTTTGTAGCCTCACAAACAGAGGCCCCAGGCCAAACCATACCATCACTGCCACCTCTGAATTTCACAGTTGGGATTATGCACTCTGGGAAGAGATGTTCACCAGGCATCTGCTACACCCATCCATTTGATAGGTAGAGTGATTTTTTGCTCCAAAACACAGCTTTTCGAGCTGTTTTGTACCACTGAAGATGCTGCATGTTGATTCAGGTAATGTGGTGCTTGTATATTGTGGTCCTACCATGGAAACTAATGTTGTAAGCTTCAGTCCTAAATGTTTTTGTGCAGATTCATATACTGATGCCTGGAACTCCACATTCAACGTGTCAGCTGATGAATGGCAGATTTTAAGTATTATCCTTTGTAGCACCTCATGATGTTACAACATTCAATGAGTGTGGTGGTTTGTGCACTCCGGGTAGCACTTCCATCTTAGTATATCAATGATCGTTGACCTGGGATGGCCAATTTGCCGAACAGGCAGGCCTGCAACATGGCATCCTATCTTGCCTCTTTCAAACCCCGTCAGTTCCCCCTCTTGCAACCATTTTGTCTGGACACAGTCCACTAACTTGGGAGCATCGTATTAATCCAATTTATACCAGCTACAAACACGTGACTTGTTACCTGACACAATGCACATTGCCCTTGGAGGTGTCCACTGACTTCTTTCCAAGCACTGTATTTTGGATACATTGAAAGGATGACTTCTCAAAACAGTAACAGAAGGTCAAGTTCCTGGAAAAATAGGAAGGGGAAAACCTTCAATGAGATGTAGTTGTCTGAGGTGACTAATCTTCAGAGTTGAAGCCTCCAGCATACAACAGGACCACCTGGCGAGGACTGGTGTGGCATATCACCAAGGAACAGAACGACTATATGGCTTATGATACTTGTTTTTATTCTTAAAATTTTACAGCAGCAAAATAGACAAGGCCAATAGTGGAAATAATTCATTTACAGAAATCGTGACATATTGAACTCTGGAACATACTTACTGTTACAGTTTACTTAATAGCTCTGATAATGCAAGTGTTACAGTTGAGAAATATTAGATGCAATATCTTTAATAAAGTTTTCAACAAAACATTTCAATCCTCATTTAATTTCTGGTATTGAGACCACATGTTGCTAAACCACAGATATGTTAATGTTACTATCCGTTTTAATTTTAAATTAATGAAAGAGCAGAACCAAAACATTGGTATCAACAGTAACCACTTATTGATTATATGTAGCAGTCAATCTTTCTTGGCAAAGAAAAATTATGAAGGCAAGAAAAGTTAAAAACGCAGCAGAAAATGTTCTGCCTCTCCAGCAACTGGAAAATAATACTCTCAACCAGTTAGGACTAAAGTTTTTCCCATTTGTTCAGCAGTGGGATTTGCAAGATTTCATTTAATTTTTTTTAAGTAAAAATTTTGAAGAATTATTAATAATTTAGAACTTATGATCCAACTGTATTCTTTACTGGCTGCAACCAAAACAATGCATTATGATAGTGCAATGTAATGAAAAATCATGACAGTGAGATATTATTCAGTTGACATCACAACTGTTTTTGTCAGGGAACAAGAGTGAAAATTCAAGTATTGGAACAACCATAGAACTAAAAATAAAATCAGTCAATGTATGAGGTTCAAATCATGCCAACTGAGATATCACCACAACACTATTTTTGTTGGGGAACAAGAGGGGGAAAGTCAATTACAGGAACAATAACAAAACTAAAAATGAGGTCCAATGAAAAGCAAGAGGTAAAGCTAGCAGACCTATGAAAATAACATGTTAACATAATTGGAAACCAAAACATGCATTAACATGGTTACAAAGCATGAGACTAAAACAAGTGAGATCTTTAAAGTTACTCAGGCAATACTGTATTAGAGAAAGAAGGAATTAACTATAGTATTTAACACTAAACGCTGAAGATTCATGAATGGTAGGTTTTATCAAGTAGTGATGTGAACAGAATTAAAATTGAACAATGCAACACATATATCACAAGAATATGGATAATTCTTGTAAGAATACAACAAAAAAAAAAATATTTGATTAATGGATTACAATTTGGTATAAAATAAGTATAAATAGTTTCTAGCTAATAAACTAGTATGTCCCTTTGAAAATAAGAGGGGAAAAATATAAGAAAGCTATATAAAGTAGCTAAGGAAAAATCAGAGGAAGAAAGACAGCTGGAGTAGAGATTATATCTAACCTGAAATGCTCAAATAGTGGAGGCATAAAAATTCTGCAATGGCTATGCTGCAAATTCAGAAATCTTGGCAGAAGATTGAATTTCTGAATGACAATTGGTACATCTATAAAGGAGAAATAAAATAATGCAGGAATTATAGAATTTATTTACTGAGCTTCTGAAACAAGCATATTGGGAAAAAGTGTTGGTGGTTATTCATAAGTACTCTATGATATATAAACATCAGAACAACAACAAAATTTACTAACATTTCACTGGGTATCAAAAATCAGAGCACAAATTACACCTATATATATAAAGACACACAGCATTCAGATTGTTGCAGAAACAATTCAAATTGTGACTGAAAAGAAACAGCTGGAGATCAGATAAACTAAAATTCAAGTCAGGCTAAACGTAATCTTAGTTTCTCATATCTTTGACAAACTGATGCAGCTATATATGTTGAGGTTAGGAGACTATTTTAACTTAAGCAGTAGTTGATTTCCATTTAATCCTGTGGGAAGAAGTATCTGAAACATGGTCTGCCATTTCTGACTTACAATGCAGATGATTGCAAATGTAGTTTTTAGGTTCTTCGTGATATATGTTAATAGATCTACTTGTCTGTCCACGATAGGACAAGTTGCAGACACAAGAAACCTTACATATTGCAGTGCAGTATGCAAGAGGTTTAGGCTGATCCTCAGAGAACAGATAGCTGGATTTTTTTTTTTTAGCTAATAGCTATAACCCCGATAAAAAAGACAAACACAAGATCACAACAAAACTATTCCCATCGCCTATATCCAAGGGTATATCTGAAAGTTCTTCTATAGTTGTCGATCAACAGTCAGAAATCTCCAGTTTATAATCAATGTGTATCATTTCATTGAAAATATTATACCTAACATCAAATGCTGAGGTATTAGACTTAATTCTTTATCCTACCAGATGTTATCCTCTTAAATAAGTCTTCTATAATCAAGTTAAATAACTGTCATGTAAAATTATCTGATCCATTCAGAAAATTTACATATATTTCTTGTAAATTGAATAAAATTTCTGCCAAAAAAAAGCGTAAAATGAGTTTCAACTACCATGAGCTTCCATCGTGTACAGTTTTGTGCTTCTCTCTTACATTCTTCATAAGACAAAAAGGTCCAGTTCTTGGTCTTTCTCTTCTTTTTAATTGTATCATCCCTTATAGAAATGTTTTTTTTTTTTGTAGGGATTCATGCCTTAGTATGTGGCCAAGGTTTTCCTTTTTTCAATGGTTTTCAACAGCCCTATTTTTTCCAGTCATTTCTAATATCTCTAAATTACTTTTTTTGGCAGTCCATGGGACTAAGGATTCTTCTGAGAATCCACATTACTGCTCCATATAGCAGTGTTGACCATACATAGCATTTGGATAGTCTAATTGTATATATAAATACACACAAAATTAATTATTCAGCAAGTGCTAAGTTAATAAAATATAGGTCCCCATATTTGAACATTTAACAACTAATGATGAGCAACTAGTGACAGTCTTCTGAAAAACAAGGTGACAAAAAGTGTGCCGAATCACTCATTAAGATGCGTTACTTTGAAATTTTCAACAAAGAATTTATACACTACATCCACAGGTGTAGATTACCAACAGCCATTCTTTAGAACTGTCATTTTACATGACTAGAAACTGACTTGTCAGTGTTATGTGATGCCATATTACTTTTGTATACATGATAACAGCTATAGAGTAAGTAATAAAGGTTGGACTTTTAATATACTACAGAATAATTTTAGTCCTAAACGTTTTGACTTAATCAGTAGAATTTCTTTTTCCTCAGCCAGACATGCTAACAAACTAAAAACAGAAGTTGATATGTAAGTTTGAATTATTAGAACATTAGGTCGAAGCTGTATAACTGAGAGGAGACCTCCACATAGCCTTTAAAGGAATGCAGAGAACCGACCAGGGCTTCTGACCTGATGTCCAATCCTCACCTTCTCGTGATGCACCCTGTTGGGTATGATCTGGATACTGAACGAACTAGGATGGGCTGGCAATTTGGAATTTAGCCGACCAAACTGTATTCTTATTGGTTAAAACATGAAAAAATTTCATGTCTGCTGGGGTGTCGCCTAGTTAAAAAACCGCAGTTGTTTTCGCCAGGGTGAACTGCGAAAAGTCAGCTACTGGAACAAATCTGAAAACACACCTGAAAATAAAAATAAAATAAAACGTTATATTCAGGCAATGACAACCAAGGAAAAGAAGGAGTAGCCATAGTATTCAACACAAAATACGAGGCTAATCTAATTGAATGGCAGGCAGTCTCAAGTAGAGTAATGTGGGCAAATATGAGAATGGGAAAGGGACAATGAGACTTATTTGTGCCTATGGTCCCACAGAAGGTTCTACTAAGGTAGAAGTGGAGGAATTTTTTGAGGCTCTAGAGAAAGCTACTGACACAATGAAAAAGAAAAAGTTGGTCCTTGTTGGGGAACTAAATAGCAGAGTAGGAAGTGATTGTCAGACATACAAAAATGTTTTGGGAAAATTTGGAGAAAAGAGCAAAGCTAATAATAATGGCAAATATCTGTTGGATTTCTGCTCAGGACATGGAATGGTTATTACTAACACCACATTCCAACATAAAAATGTGCACAAATTCACATGGGAAGAAGAGGCAAGGAATAAGAAAAGTCTCCTTAACTATGTTAATGTTGATAGTGATGTTTTTTCCTTGGTGCAGGACACCAGAGTGTACAGAGGATTTGAAATTGGAAGTGATCACTATTTAGTCTTGAGCAGGATAAAATTGAATTTCATACTGAAAAGAATAACATGTAAGAAAGTTTCAAAGCAAATAAAAGTTGAGCAGCTCTCAAATGTGAACTGTAGACTACAATACACAAAGGTTATTGAAGAAAAAATGAAATAGTTTGAGAACAGGAATCAAACCTTGGATATTCAGTGGCAAGCCTTGAAGAAAACCCTAATTGATTCAGCTAAACAGGCATGTGGTGAAGTTGTCTGCAAGGATAGAAAAATTAGAACTCCATGGTGGACACAGGAAGTTAAAGAGGCAGTGAAGGAAAAGAAGAAATCATATCAAAATTTCCTAGGAAATAAGTCAGCCTGTGCTCTTAGAGAATAGAGAGAAATGAAAGATAGCTAAACAAAAGTCATGGGAGGACTTTGGCAGGAACATAGAAAATAAATATCAAGAACGTGCAAAATATTCTGGAGGTTGTTGAAGAAGCTTAGGAATGGAGGAAAGAGTGCTGTAAAAGGAATTAGAGATGATAAAGGTGACATTAAAATGCAAGAAAAAGATATCCTTGAAGTATGGAGTAATTACCTTGAAAAACTGCTATATGAAACAAGCAGTGATGACAGCACAGTGGTAAAAAACACTGACCAGGTAAGCAGTCAGGATTACATAATCATTCTTGAAATAGAAAAAGCCAAAGGCTTGAAATGTGGAAAGGCAGCAGGAGTAGATGATATTCGAGCAGAAATGCTGAAGTATGGTGGTATAAACGTTTTACAGTGGCTGCACTGCATAGTTCAGAATGCCTGGACAGAGGGACGAATTCCAGACGATTGGAGTAGAGCTCTCATAGCACCCATATATAAAAAGGGAAATAAAACTGAATGTGAGAATTATAGAGGTATTTCCCTACTGAGCATTCCTGGTAAAATATATGCAAGTATACTTGAGAAACGGTTGAGAAGAATTGTGGAAGAAAAGCTTGGTGAAGAGCAAGCTGGATTCAAGTTAAATAGAGACTGTCAGGATCAAATCTTCACTTTACGACAAATAGTGGAGAAATCATGGGAATATAACAAAGATCTGTATTTAAGTTTTGTCGATTTGGAAAAGGCATATGACAAGGTGCCAAGAGAGAAGCTATTCAATACGCTACAGTTATATGGTGTCAATGGGGCATTATATCAAGCAATATGTAGTCTTTATTTGAGTTGTAAGTCAGCAGTTAGAATTGAAGGAAGTACAGGAAGATGGTTTAACGTTAAATCTCGTGTGAGACAATAATGTATATTATCCACTCTGTTATTCATTATCTATATGAATCACATTATGAAGGAAAGTGGTATTAAACATGATATCAAAATTGGAGATGTTAATGTCAGCTCTTTGCTTTATGCAGATGATGTTATACTTCTAAATAAATCTGCTACAAGTCTGCAAGATTCTCTGACTAAATTAAATAGCTGTTGTAATTGATATGGTATGAAGGTCAGCAATAAAAAGACAAAGATAATGAAAATAGGCAGAATCATTGAAAATGTCAACTGTGTTGTGAATGGAGAACCTGTGGAACAAGTAAAACATTTCAGCTACTTAGGCACGAGTTTTATTGAAGATGGTAAATTAAATATGGAAATAGACAACAGAATCAACAAAGCAGGTATGGTAGGAAGTCAATTGAATAAATTCATATGGAATAAGAGAGAAATTAGTCGGAACACTAAATTAGCTGTATACAAGACAGTGTTCAAACCAGTTTTAACTTATGGATCTGAGAGTAAAACTTCAGAAGTAAAACACTTGACCAAAGACTAGAGACCACAGATATGAGAGTCCTGAGAAAGATTAGAGGCGTGAACAGATGGCATCAATGGCAATATCATATTAAAAACGAGGATATTAGGAAAGAACTTGATATTGTCGGCATCCAGGGATGCGTTAGCAGAGCTAATCTCAGGTGGTATGGTCACCTAAACAGAATGGGTGAGGAAAGATTAGCAAAACAAGTGTTCTCTGCCAGGTTGGCAGGAAAACGGCCCAGAGGAAGACAAAGATATAGGTGGATTGATACGGTACAAGGTGCCTCAGACGATAGAAATATAAGATCTGATAATGTTGGAGTCTTGACAAGTAACATACCGATTTGGAGGAAAATTGTAGATAGGAAGTTAGTAATGATGTAAATTTTTCGTGTAGCACTATCATATCCTGTACACCCCTTGAGGGTACATGGCAGGAATTTGATGATGACGATAAGCCGTCAGTTTATTCAGCAGCTACTTATTCTGCCTATGAAAAATCAGTTATAAATTAAATAACCTTTCACAAATGATGAATTAAGTGCATTGTCAAAAGGTTCGGATTTTTCAGTAATACTTCCTCATTCATCTGTCCCAGTTAGGTTTTGTGGTAGGCGTAGAATAAGGCTTTACATACAGATGATGCTAAAAGCTAATGTTTGAGATTGCACAGATTTTGTATAAAGCTAAATCCCTTCTCTGAATATATCTTTAGCTGAATCAGAAGCTCCGTTCTTTATGCCAAAATAACATTAATAACAAAGTCTGACAAAGGAAATTCAGCTGTACTCACAAATGCCACTGAGTATAATCGCAAACGTAACGTTTTACTGTGTGATAGATCCACTTAGAGTATAATTGACAGAGATCCTATGGAAAACCAGCTAAACAACTTGAATAAATTGTTAGATCAGATATATTCCTTAAATACTAATACTACTGAAGAGTTACAGATTCATCATGCTCATTCGCCATATATTTATGGGCTTCCTAAGGTACACAAATCTGGTTATCCATTAAGTCGAATAATTGACTGCATAGGATCTCCTACTCATCTGGCAAAATATCTTTCAAGACTTCTATGAAATTTTACTGGGAAAACCACCTCTTATACAAAAATAGTTTTCACTTCAAAGAAAAAATTAAGGATCTTCATCTTCAAGAGTCTGAAATGATGGTTTGACAGTTTCATTGTTTACAAATATACCACTTTAAGAAACTACAGCTTTTACAAGTAGATTTCACTGTTGACATAATCAATTTATTCTAGTTTACTATCAATGCTGGTTATTTTACTTAGCGTAATAAATTATTTCAGCAGATCGAAGACACTGTGATGGGTAGTCTTGTATCACCTCCTTTATCTGATTATTTTATGGAGTATTTTGATGATCGGATTTCTAACACAATTTCTCTTTGACCTCTCATTTGGCTATTTTGTGGATGACATCTTTGCAATCTGGTCTCACTCTGAAACAGAACTACTTCAGTTTCTGGATAAAATTATTAATTTCCAGAAATATCCAGATCTTGATATACCTGCATCAAGTCACTATTGGATGTGAATCTAACAACAATCTTTCCTTTTTGGATACTTTAATGCATTGTAACTTTGTTGGTAATACTGAATTTTCTGTTTACAGGCAGATATTACATATTTCCACACTACACTGAGCATGCACAATTTGTTCTTTTGAGTCTTTTCTATTACAAGAATTAAATTGCTGTTGTTTAATTTTTTATTTGTTTATTATTTGTAAATTAATAAATGATATATATGGATAAAAAAATCTCTGAACTTGAATACTGTTTCCTCCTACTGGATAGCGTGACTGAAATGCAATATTATACGCATGCTGTATGACTCATTCTTGTATACAAAATTTAAATATTGTTACCATTTTTTTTCTGTCTTCTCCCTGAAAGAAGCTCATGACATTAAGCAAAATACAGTAGAATCCACTTATTGTGATCATCGATAATATTATCAATCAGCTATTGTTATCAAAATCAGTCGGTCCCAAAAAACATACCATTTAAAATGAATTAAAAATAATCCGTCTATTATAATCAAAGTTCCGGTTATTGTTATCAAAATCCTTGAATGTTTAGCCTTTTGCATCTCGGAATTCTAAGAAAGGGTTAACCAGGAGAAAATTTGCCAATTTGTCGAAACCTGACTTTTTTTTGTTAATCTTCCTTTAATCTTATATCTTCCAGGCAAATGCAGGTGGGTAATCTTAATCTTACAGGCAAATGCAGGAAGATATAAATACAGTCTAATTGTGATTTTTTGAGTTTATTTTTATGCTTTCTTCCAGTAAGTGAATTTGACTAAGTTGTCGTTAAAACAGCCCTTAGCATTATGGCAGAAGCAAATAAAAAAATGTGAAGATTTAGCTTTTTAAGAAAAGCAAAGAATTTTGGAGTGCTATGATAAGTTGCTCAAAATAAGTCAGCATAGTGCGGCTGTACACTTAAAAATTTCACAACGACTCTTGTGTAAGATCTTAAAAAACAGATCAAACATCGAAACTTCAGCTTGTACTAATGAGGACATGGATAGGAAGAGAGCCCGATCTGGTAAGGATATTCAAGTTGAATCACCGTTAAAAAATTTGGTTTAGTAATGTTCGTGAAAAGAATGCTTCGATTAATAGGCCTTTGATGTGTCAAAAAGCAGAACTTGCAAAAACAATGGGCAAAGAAAAGTTCACTGCAACTGATGGATGGTTTAACTGGTGAAAAAAGTGAGAGAATATTGTGTACAAGCATATTCATGGTGAAGAAAAAAGTGCTGATTTTATCAGCTGATGTGTGGATTAAGACCGAGTAGCCAAAAATTATTGCTGAATATTCTCCCGAGGATATGTACAATGCAGACGAAACAGGACTCTATTAACTATGCAATGCCTGAGCATAGTTATTTGTTTAAAAATGAAAGTACTAAAGGATATAAATCTTCAAAAGAGTGAGTGAGGGACAGTTCTTTGTTGTGCTAATATGAAAGGTGAGAAACGAGAGCTCCTCTGTATTTTAAAGGTGTCAAAAGTTTGCCTGTTGACCACTGTTCTAGTGCAAATGCTCAGATGACTAATGACATTTTCAACAATTGGTTAGTCAAGTGGTATCTTAAAGTGAAAAAATTGTCTTGTTAGTAGACAACTGCACTGCACACAAACAATTTATCATTAAAGAACAAAGTAATTTTCTTGCCACATCATTAATTCAACAATGTAACCAAGGCATGATACGAGCTTTTAAAGGGAAGTTCGTGTGAGAATTATAGCTGAACTTGATTTTATAAAAGACTAATCTGATGTAAGTGCAATTGCAAAAAAGATTTCTCCTCTTAATGCATAGCATTTGGTAGCAATGTCATGGAAGCAAGTCTCAGAGAAGACTATTGAAAACTGCTTCCAAAAACATGGATTTTTTAAGACAAACTCTGAAACTTCTTGCGAAAAATTTGAATATCTTAAAAATGAAATTTTTGAGAAAACCCCAGATGGTATATCAAAAGAATTTGAAAATTAGTTGGATATTGTTAACAAAACTGTGGATTTTTTAAGACAAACTCTGAAACAACATTGAAGTGGTGGCTATAATGACAGCATCAAGCTGCCACAGATGAGAACTTTAAACTATAGAAGAAAATGAACCTAATACAAGTATAGAAGAACAAATTTTAGAAGCTCTACAAATACTTCATCGTGGTGTGCAACAGAGCAGCAAACTTTGAAAGGCATTATGAGTATGAGCAATTTATTCATGAGCTACTATATTCAAAACACACAACAGACGACACTAGATGAGCTTTTAAAATAAATTTTATGTTGTTGTTTATTAAAAAGTTGTTTATAACAATAAATTGCAAAAGTGATGCAATTTTTTATATCCTTTGCTTAATGTTATCGAAAAGCAACTGTCCCAAAGTGATCAAAATAAGCAGCGTCTACTGTATATAACATACCAAAATAGTTGTAAATAATTTTGAAGACCCTGCAGTAGTAAATCAGGAATGGCTAAAAAGGTAAGATAATAACCATAAACGATGAAAACATTCTTTCATACTTTTTAAGTACAGCTTGCAAAGACAAAGAAGATGTCACAAACATTTTATTTTCTGTATATATACACACTTCATTACATATGATGATTAAAAAAAAATCATAGATGAACATCACACTAGTAGCTTCTCTATCTCTTGTTGAAGTGCTTGAATCTGTTGTTTCAGCTGAGAACCTTCATTAACAGTGACAGAGCAAGCAATTACTGGTCTTGACACCCCACACGCTCTCCCTAATGCTAAAAGGAAGGCAAACAAATCAAAAATACTTTAATACAAAGGCCAACTGAAGTTTGTTCTATCTGAAGAATGTCTAATTCATTTAACAAGATATACACAAGAAAGCAAAATAATGTTAATTCTCTATGCTCCCAAATTACATTAAACATTAGTATACAGGAACAAAAATTGATAAGTGGGAACAATCAATTATCCCTTTCGCTACAGCATTAATTAGATTTCTATGAGGTGTTGAGTCTTACATGTTATGGGGAAGATAAGAATTTTTGCACTTCTAAATTAACACTCCATTATCTTATAATTATACTGTCATTTTTTATATTACTAATGTGAAAATGAAATGTAAAATTAAATTTACAGCAGCAAAAAAATTAATCTGAATACTCAATTTTAAAGAAAAATTTTAATTTTGCAAGAAAAAAGTACAAAAATTAAACTCCAACTTTACCTAATAATTTATATGTGCTCCTCTGTTCATAATATGTTCGTTAATTCACTTAGGCATGGACTCTATCAACATAGAACACATTTTTCTTATTTCTGCACCTCAAAACCATACTTTTATAAAAGGATTGTATTAAGTTATCCTTTGTATCATAAATTTTCTATTGGGTTAATGTCAGGAGAGTTACCTAGACACTGAAGCAATTGAATGCTGTGATTTTGGAGAAACTCTCACTTTTTTTTTTTGAGGTGTAGCATGGAGCGAGATCCTGTTGGAAGATGAGTTCTTTGTCTTCCTGGATCTGTGGGACCACTTTCTTCTCTATTATTTTTATGTATTGGTCACTTTTCATCATACTGTCAGTTACAAGTGATCCTGTCATGTTTTAAACAACCCAAGAACATCTTTTTAGCTGGATGTTTAAGAGCTTATTGAACACAGGTGGGAGAAGTCTTCTCAGTTACTGATTTGCGAACATAGGATACTCACTCTCCTCGGAGACAAAAAAATGCTCTCAGAGAATGACTTTCTTCCACTTCTCAACAATCCAATCTTTGTATGCTTTCGTCTACTGCAGCCTCTTTTTCTGCATATCCTTTATCAACCGTGGGCAGTCCTCCCTGCTTCCAACAATATTTGATGGACTGGCATGTCAGAAACGTTAATCCCACTAGCTGCCAAGTCTCTAAGTCTCCAGCAGACAATCTTGGATTCATTTTGCTTTTCCTAACTAGTAAAAAATCTTGGGTAAGTGTAGTTTTCCTTTTCTGTCAGGAGAAAAAGGAAACTGTCTCCCTAAACCTCTTTAAAATTGCATTAACAGTACCCAAACTATCAAACAATTAAAATCACCACACTCATTGGCAATTTGTTTCTGAGTAACAGATGCTCTGAAAAAGACTACATATTTTTAAGATGTATCCATTTTATAGCTACACAAAATGAATAAAAAGCTATGAATGTTCAACTTGTCTACACTATCTATTAAATATGCAAAACACTATTAATAAACATCATAGAGACAGTTAAAACACACAGCATTCTACCAAAATAGTGAACTAAAACCAAAACTGAAATTACTACAAAATGAAACAAAAAACTAAAAGAAAAAATTGAAGAAAATTTGCTTCTTCAGATTAATTTGTTTGCTATTGTATATATTAATAACTTTAAGATCAAAAAGCTTACCATGTTTTGACTTCACAAAAACATATGGGACATTCTGTAAAGGAAAAAAAAAAAAAGAAGTCAGAACAGTTTTTATATTTTTATTTTCTTCTGTGAACTTATATATCTACTCTTCAAACAGGAAGGTAATAGGTAATAAATACTACTGATCTTGAATTTTGACTCCCAACGTATCTGAATTTAAGAAATAAACTTTCCAAATGCCAGGCTGGTGGGCTGAGTTAATATACCTACTCTCCAAACAGCAGGCCATAGGCTCATATCCCACTGTGAGCATGGATTTGTGATTGCCTTAAGTGGAATTTCATTGCCCCATTTATTGGGGAACTGAAGTTAGGAACCCCCACGAAAAAGTTCCATGTTTGGCCTAAAGAGCAGGAATTTCTGGACTATATAAAAATTCCTTAGCCAATCCTCAGCACTAATGTACTATAGGTTTACATTTTTGGAGGGTGCAAGTCAAAAGAGCATTTTCAAAGTGAGCTGACATTAATATACAGCTCTGAATACTAAGGTTACTGATTTGATTGTTTTAATCTCTTAAGCAATTCATTTGAAACACTGGACAGCTAATTTGCATATAAAGTAAAGTAATAATTAGATGCATTCCAGGTTACAAGAATGTAAAATGCTACATTTTACAATATCATACACACACATACCAAAATATAGAATGATGGTACAACATGACAAAATTTCATGCCGGCTGGGGCGTCGCCCGGTTAAACAAGGCCCCCGTTGTTTTTGCCAGGGAACCAGGGCGAACAGCGAAAAGTCAGCTACTGGAACAAATCTGAAAATAAACCCCAACTCAACATCAGAGTTAAAGATCAGTAGTATCAACATAAGAAGCCTGAATGACAAAGAAATGGAGCTAGCTGAGGAATTAGATAAGTAGCAGATCGGCATAATAGGGGTGACTGAAACAAAAAAAACCCAAACTGGTGAGATCTTTCTGAGCAATAAATACAAAATGTTATATTCAGGCAATGACAATCAAGGAAAAGAAGGAGTAGCCATAGTATTCAACACAAAATACAAGGCTAATCTTCTTGAATGGCAGGCAGTCTCAAGTAGAGTAATGTGGGCAAATATGAGAATGGGGAACTGGACAATGAGACTTCTTTGTGCCTATGGTCCCACAGAAGGTTCTACTAAGTTAGAAGTGGAGGAATTTTTTGAGGCTTTAGAAAAAGCAACTGACACAATGAAAAATTGGTCCTTGTTGGGGATCTAAATAGCAGAGTAGGAAATGATTGTGAGACATACAAAAATGTTTTGGGAAAATTTGGAGAAAAGAGCAAAGCTAATAACAATGGCAAATATCTGTCGGATTTCTGCTCAGGACATGGACTGGTTATTACTAACACCATGTTCCAACATAAAAATGTGCACAAATTCACATGGAGAGAAGAGGCTAGGAATAAGAAAAGTCTCATTGACTATGTTATTGTTGATAGTGATGTTTTCTCCCTGGTGCAGGACACCAAAGTGTACAGAGGATTTGAAATTGGAAGTGATCACTATTTAGTCTTGAGCAGGATAAAATTGAATTTCATATTGAAAAGAATAACATGTAAGAAAGTTTTAAAGCGAATAAAAGTTGAGCAGCTCTCAGATGTGAGCTGTAGACTAAAATACACAAAGATTATTGAAGAAAAAATGAAAGAGTTTGAGAACAGGAATCAAACCTTGGAGATTCAGTGGCAAACTCTGAAGAAAACATTCATTGATTCTGCCAGAGAGGCATGTGGTGATGTTGTCTGTAAGGATAAAAAAAATCAGAACTCCCTGGTGGACACAGGAAGTTAAAGAGGCAGTGAAGGAAAAGAAGAAAGCATACCAAAAGTTCCTGTCAAATAAGTCAGCTTGTGCTCTTAGAGAATATAGAGACAAATGTAAGAATGCTAAACACTGTGTAAAACTAGCTAAACAAAAGTCATGGGTGGACTTTGGCAAGAACATAGAAAATAAATATCAAGAAGGTGGCAAAATATTCTCGAGGTTGTTGAAGAAGCTTAGGAATGGAGGAAAGAGTGCGTAAAAGGAATCAGATGATAAAGGTAACATGAAAACAGGAGAAAAAGATATCCTTGAAGTATGGAGTAATTACTTTGAAAAACTGCTAAATGAAACAAGCAGTGATGACAGCAGAGTGGTAAAAAACACTGACCAGGCATGTAATCAGGAATACATATCCATACTTGAAGTAGAAAAAGCCATCAAAGGCTTGAAATGTGGAAAGGCAGCAGGAGTAGATGATATTCGACCAGAAATGCTGAAGTATGGTGGTATAAGAGTCTTACAGTGGCTGCACTGCATAGTTCAGAAAGCCTGGACAGAGGGACGAATTCCCGACGATTGGAGTAGAGCTCTCATAGTACCCATATATAAAAAGGGAAATAAAACTGAATGTGAGAATTACAGAGGTATTTCCCTACTGAGTGTTCCTGGCAAGATCTATGCAAGTATACTTGAGAAACGGTTGAGAAGAATTGTGGAAGAAAAGCTTGGTGAAGAACAAACTGGATTCAGGACAAATAGAGGTTGTCAGGATCAGATCTTCACTTTACGACAAATAGTCGAGAAAGCATGGGAATATAACAAAGATCTGTATTTAAGTTTTGTCGATTTGGAAAAGGCATATGACAAGGTGCCAAGAGAGAAGCTATTCAATACGCTGCAGTTATATGGTGTCAATGGGGCATTATATCAAGCAATACTTAGTCTTTATTTGAGTTGTGAGTCAGCAGTTAGAATTGAAGGAAGTACAGGAAGATGGTTTAATGTTAAATCTGGTGTGAGACAAGGATGTACATTATCCCCTCTGTTATTCATTATCTATATGGATCACATTATGAAGGAATGTGGTATTAAACCTGATATCAAAATTGGAGATGTTAATGTCAGCTCTTTGCTTTATGCGGATGATGTTATACTTCTAAATAAATCCGCTACAAGCCTGCAAGATTCTCTGACTAAATTGAATAGCTGTTGTAATAGATATGGTATGAAGGTCAGCAATAAAAAGACAAAGATAATGAAAATAGGCAGAATCATCAAAAATGTCAACTGTGTTGTGAATGGAGTACCTGTGGAACAAGTAAAACATTTCAGCTATTTAGGCACGATTTTTACTGAAGATGGTAAATTAAATATAGAAATAGACAACAGAATCAGCAAAGCTGGTATGGTCGGAAGTCAATTAAATAAACTGATATGGAATAAGAGAGAAATTAGTCGGAACACTAAATTAACTGTATACAAGACAGTGTTCAAACCAGTTTTAACTTATGGATCTGAGAGCTGGGTCAGAAGTAAAACACTTGACCAAAGACTAGAGACCACAGTTATGAGAGTCCTGAGAAAGATTATAGGCGTGAACAGATGGCATCAATGGCAGTATCATATTAAAAACGAGGATATTAGGAAAGAACTTGACATTGTCAGCATTCAGGAATGCGTTAGCAGAGCTAATCTCAGGTGGTATGGTCACTTAAACAGAATGGGCGAAGAAAGATTAGCAAAACAAGTGTTCTCTGCCAGGTTGGCAGCAAAACGACCCAAAGGAAGACCAAGATATAGGTGGATTGATAAGGTACAAAGTGCTTTAGATGATAGAAATATAAGATCTGATAATGTTGGAGTGTTGACAAGTAACAGACTGATTTGGAGGAAAATTGTAGATAGGAAATTAAAAGTGATGTAATTTTTTTTATGTAGTACTGACATATCCTGTACACCCCTTGAGGGTACATGGCAGGAATTTGATGATGATGATGATGATACACACATGGACAAAGAAATTAGCACACCAAGAAGGCATAGGATTCAACTGATATTTTATTGGTTGGTGATGATACAGGTGAGTGATGCACATGATGGCAAAAACAGAGCTAAGGACAATTACAAAGGGATCTGTGGTACGCAATCTGGTCATCAATAGTGCGTTGCACCGCCTTGTGTGGCGTTACATGCTGCAATACGGTCTGGTATGGTGGCGAACAGGCACCTGATGTTGTCATGTGGCAAAATGGCCCACACATGTTGGACCCTCTGCTCCAAATCCTGGATATTGTGGCACGGTGGGAGCTGCCGTTTCAGCTGCTCCCAAACATGCTCGATAGGGGACAAGTCCGGGGAGCACTCAGGCCATGGAAGTGTCTGTACATGACATAGGCAGGTCCAGGCAACCCGAGCCGTGTGCAGACGGGCATTATCCTGCTGGTATCCTGCCCAGGAATGGGAGAACGTGGGCCATAGGATGTCGTCCACATACCGCTGCCCCATCAGTGCGCCACGTATCACTATGAGGGGTGATTGGCTATTGCTCCCCAGACCATAATGCCTGCAGTGTGGGAGGTGTGGCGCTCGATAACAAGGTCGGGATTGTGTCCTTGACCAGGGGTCCTCCACACCCTGACACGATGATCATCTGTCCCTAACTCGAAGCGACACTCATCACTGAAGACCACATGTCGCCAGTCTGTTGAATTCCACGTCGCTCTCGCTTGGCACCGCTGCAAATGGAGTTGGCAATGTTGCGGTGTTAATGGGAGCACATATAAGGGACACTGGGATCGTAGATTCCAGAAATGGCATCAGGAAATGGTTTGTGGGCACACAGGAGCCCATACATCTACCCGTATAGGGGACCGGGTCACCGTGGGATCCCTCCGTGCTTACCACATGATCCGTTGATCCTCTCTAGCATTGGTCCTCCTGACCCAACCGGTGCCGTTCTGCCGTGTGACAGTGCTGGAACGTGTCCACAGCTCCCAGCACTGTTGGGCGGTAATGTCAGAACAGTTCATGTGCACGCTTATACGGCATGCTGACCACCATCCGGTTTTCAGGCGGATGATCATACCCTCTGTCAAAGTTTGTAAGTTACTTAAATCGACGCCTCTGGCATCTACCTGGCATTATTGTCACTCTGTACTATAGCTTGCGTCTGTCGGTGCTTTTCGCTTTAATCAGCTATCGACTACACGCTGGCTTTATGGCTGCCGTTTCGTGCTTGCAGTGCCACTGCAGGGTGTGTGGGCATGCGCAATCGCACCAAACTTGGATCATTTATATACCACCCCGCACTCTAGCGATTTGCGTTGTACCGCGTTTTCTTCCAGGTGCGCTAATTTCTTTGTCCGTGTGTGTATGTGATAGTGTAACCACCTATATGTGAATTAGTTACGGCATTTATTTTTATTAATAATTATACAGATAATATCTGCATTCTATTCAGTCAATAAAGTGAAGAAATTAAAGATAATTCATTTTATTAAAAGAGAATCTAACAAGAATTGTTAATATTCAATATTAGATCAAATCAATAAATGAATTAATTGTCAGCTCACCTAGATCTTCACTGAAGACAAAAACAATTTCTTCACTATTTGTTTTCATTCCTGACATGCTTTGCTCCAGCAAAATGTAAATTTATGGTTGCTTAGGAAGTGTTACCAATAAATGTTACTTTTTTTTTTAATATTCATATTTCTGCAATAAATTTATGCTTGAACTGTGTATTATGTTTCTTATTCCAAAAACATTATCACACTATGGACAGTATCAGTACTTTTTTTTTTTCTTTCCATATATTCTTTTAATTTTCAGTTGTTTCTAGTTGTTTCAGTTCAAAAAAAGGCTAGTGAAAACATACATATGGAGCATGTATTATATGGTGGTGAGGCCTGGACTTGAACAAAACAAGACATGAAAAAGTTGGAGGCATTTGAACTTTGGTGCTGGAGAAAGATGAAAATTAGTTGGACAGAAAGGAAAAGTAATGAAGTTCCAAATATAGTTCATGAAGAGCAGTCATTAATGAAACACATCAATAAGAGAAGAAAACGCCTAATTGGACACCATTTGAGGCATGGGGGCTGTAGAAGGAAAGAGGCCACGAGGCAGACCAAGAATTTCATATATAAATAACATAATGAGGCTTAACTGGCACTAAGAGTTATGAAGAGATAAAAAGGAGGTCACAAGACAGGATGTTGTGACGTGCTGCTATAATTACCAATCTTCGGACTGATGCACCAAAGAAGATAATAGGAAGTTAGTTGCTTTATGACCTCTATTTCCAGAGTTCTATGTGTAGTTGGTCAATACCTGGATCCTTGGATTCTTTCATTTAGCTTATAGTAATAGAATTTCTTCTTTTATTACCAGTGATGCCTTTCCTCTTCCTGTATTATCCTGTTCTTTTTTAAAGAGTTTGGCAGAATTCCCTCCATATATTATTTATTTATTGTATAGATCCAGTTTCTTTGTTATTTTTATCCTTCATTTTTAGTGTTTGGTTCATATGATTTTGTGAGTTCTTTTAAGATCCTTGAAGACATTTTGTTATCATTCATTTTATTGGCTTCTTCGCAGGCTTTTGCCTTTTCTTCTAGACAGTTATTCTTTGCTGTTTTGCGCAATCTACTGATTTTATTTTTGAATCGTCTAAGGTTCTGTTTGTTTTTTTCTGCATTTTCTCTATTTAAGAGGATTTTTGCATTACTTTTTACTTCTATGATTTCTAATATTTCTGCAGTGATCCAGGTCTTTATGTAGTTTAATAGATGTTCCTAATATTTTTTGGGCAGTTTGTACCATGATTTCCTTACCTTGGTTCCATAAATATTTCACTCTGTCAGAGGTCACTTGGCTTATCGCAGGTTCTATTGCTTTCTGAAATTTGTTTTGTGTGCTTTGTCTTTGAGTTTGTATACTTTGTATCCCAAAGACATCAAAGTGATCTACCAATGGAATTAGACACATACAGGGGGATACAATGGATTAGAGATTAAAAGTTAAAAAAGTGGCTGGATGATGTAAAGGGAGAGGGAAAAACCCTGTCATCTTTGTATGAAATGCATCAAGGATAATTAAATAAACAGAAAGTAATATTTTTAATAGTATACTTAACTACTTGTAAAATAGATATGCAAATTCTATTTACCTTGTCTTCACAAAGAAGAGGTAAATGCAAAAGGATTTCCAAAGGTTCACTATCAGCAGCCATGATAATCACTTCAGAAATGCCCCTGTTCAAAGTTTTTGTTGCTATAAAAAGAAAAAAATTCAGTGTCTTGCATTGTAGTCAAGAGTAACACTGGTCAACAATTTTTATTTATTTATTGTTTTGATAAATGAAATTAATTTAGGTGATTCTAATATATTTCGAGGTGCTGAAATCCAAAAATTTCCACCTCACACACACACACACACACACACACACACACACACACACACACACACACACACACACACACACACACACACACAAAAGGCCTATGATTTGGAAAGAACGATCAAAATCTGTCACAAGATCAAGTAACAGATTGTTAAAACATTAACATACCAACTTAGTGAACAGAAAGTTCATTCAGTTAATGCGACCTAGTTACACGTTAAAAAAAAAAAAAAAAAAAAAAAAAAATCTGGACAGACAATCTCATCTTCAACAACAGAATTTATGAATATCAGAAACAAAAATTTGTTTTCCCAAAAAAGAGGCAAAAATCAAATACCAAATTCCTAATATGTATCCTCATGGACTGTTCACAAAACTATAATAGCATTATTATTACAGTATTGATTAAATTAAATTTAATTATAATTAAATGTGCATTATTACCAGCTACCTGTCAACAATTTCCTTGCAAATCTACTATTTGTCAAGGTCTCCAACATTGGTAACATTCTACAACCTTACTAACTGCATTAATCCACCCAAATCTTGATCATCCTCTGGATCTTATTCCTGCCAGCCAGTCTTTTCTCTCCATTCTGTTTAAGTGACTATAGATTTTAGATTAGTTCTGCCAATGATACCATCTGTTCACTATCCTAATTTATCTTAGAACTTTCATGTCTGCATTCTCTAGTATAATCAACTGCATTATATCCAACCCAACTCTCAGAATTTATTTTTGATATTGTCATGTTATAGGCTTAATGGAGTGAAACAGCACTGAGAAAGAATTAAAATAATATTTAATTCTTTCAATATTTCATCTCAGTCACCAAGACATCATCAGGGATGAGACTTCTAATGTACGTGCACCCACACACACACAGGGCAACACAAAATGTAGTGAAACAAAAGTTCTAACTAGGTGGGACCTTCTGTGGGCACTTGTTAAGTGGCCTAGTATGTAAACTGGGATCTTGAAGTGTTAGTGTTTCCCATATTTTGAGAAGTGTTAATGCAACCATATTTATTCAAATTAGGCTAATTTTTGAGAGCAACTGCAGATTCCAAAAGACAGGCTTTCTCTTCTGAATTTACTGTGATAGAGCATGGTAGTCTTTTTCCAATTGATTCTGAGCTGACAAAGCATGGTCTACAAGGTCCAATTGACCATAGTTATAACTGCAGATATAATTTTTGGTGTTCTTCCATGTAGTGACTGATCTTCCTGTCTGTCCATAATAGGCCAACTTGCAGGAACAAGGAAATCTATATACACCTGGAACTGAGAGAGGAGAGATTTGGTCTTTAGTAGAGCAGATGAAGGCAGCTAGTTTCAAGTGGGGTTTTAAAGCCATGAAGAGGTTATATTTCTTGAGATTTTGGCCATTTTTTCTGAAGTGACTTGGACATAGAGGATAATGATGGAATTACTAAAATCTTTCTGAAGAAAAGGTAGAGGATTAGGGGAAGGGTTGATTATTATTATTATTTTGATACTGTGGGAACTATAGCCATTAGATAAGAAGGGTCGTGTATATGATTAAGTTCTGTTGCAAGAGAAGACTCACTGGAACAAAGGTTATAGACTATTAGTTAATATTTTAATGATACCATATGGGGGGTGGGGGTATTACAAGCATTTTCCATAGTAAACTGGATTCTAGGGTGACTACTGAGAGCAAGAAAAGAGTGTAACATGTCTGGGGCATGAGGTCAAATAGAGAACACACCATCTAAATATCTCAACCAGAGAGAGGCAGAGTGAAGAGTCTTGTTTTCATAATATTTTATTAAAAAAAATTGGCAACTGGGGGGGGGGGGGGGGGGAAGAAGAAGAAGAACCCATAAACATACCTTCTATCTGTTTATAAATTTTTTTGAATAGATGGATAGCAAAGGAAAATAGAGCTGTGATATCAGGAGGAAAAACTTTTTCATAGGTGATAAGGTGTCATTTAAGGGAATATTTGCATTATTTAATACAAGTAGATTTAATATACTGCCAAATATTTCAGTTTGAAAATAACAAACTATCACCAGTGGCGTGACAGAAAACAGTTTTATACAAGGTAGAAAACAAACAATTGATCATTCAAAATTAGAACAAGCCACATGATGTTACATTGCTAATCATGATATCATTTTACCGAAGAAAGAGTACAAAATAAATTACATGTATAAATTTACAATGTCATGCAAAAAACTTAATTTATAAAATCATACTAAAGATATTGGACAGATGTAGTATCTAGAAGGTATTAATTAAAAAAAAAAAATTTATGTGTTATTCAGATCAAACTTTCCTGTATTTTTGACAAGGATATGCAGTCACTCTGATTCAAGTTAGAGCATTGAAGTAAGGCCGCAGCACTCTTTGAATAGGTGTTTGAATTTATACCGACATCTGTGTAGAAGGGTGAGTTTTGAACCAGAGAATGTTGTAGTTTGTCTCAATTCCATGCTGCGACCAATCCAGACTTATACTTATCGGATTTGTTGTGAAGAATATAAGACTGATGTTCTTGTATGCTTTTTTCTATAGAGCACCTGGCTTGTTCAAAGTAAGAAAGACAGAAGTAGCATAGAACTTGGTATACACCAGGAAGAGACATAGTTGAGTATTTATTTTCAGATAAGGAGAAATAGGTGGATATTTCATTAATAAGAATATAAGTAGCTGTCAGATCACATTTCTTCAAAATTCTTAAAACTGGTTCTGAAATTCTGAAGATATGTGGGATTGGAACTTGACATATTGATTCAAAATAAGGTTTTAATCTTTCTAAGGTGTCTGCATCTAAACTTATAACTTCATCTAGAAGGGAATTTAATTTCTTCAGTTACATGTTAGTGGAGTGGGGTCATGATCCAGTTCTTTTTTTTTTAACTATAGAAAGGTTAAAAACTCATTTTGCAAGACCTCCTAGATTTTATGGTCTACCAAAAATCCACAAGACAGACATTCCTCTCCGTCCTATTGTACACTGTATTGATTCACCTACTTACCGCATATTTAGCGAACTTATTGAAATCACATATAGGCAAATCTCACTCTTTTTTTTTTGAAAAACTCTTCTGATTTCTTAAACAAATTAAAAAATGTCTCCATACAACATACTGATCTTATGTTGAGATTTGATGTAAAATCTCTATCCACAAATATCCTCTCAAAGAGACTTTACAATTACTTACTGACATCTTCCCACAAGATATTGTAAAATTATTCGGATTCGTAATGCACTCTGGATATTTCTTGTGCCAAAACAACTTCTAAACCAAGTAGAAGGAACTTCCATGGGAAGTCCACTTTCCCCCTGCTCTTTTATTTGGAGCATTTAGAAGACATTCTTTTTTCATCTATATTACTCTCAATCTTCATTTTGGGTTAGATATATGGACGACATTTTTGCAATGTAGCCTCACAACAGATTCCTTACCTTCCTTTTTAGCCAAAATCAATACTTTACACCCTCATATCAAGTTCACCATGGAAACTGAAAAAGACAACAAATTATCCTTTTCAGACATCCTTCTCATCTGCTCACCATCAGGTAATTTAACAACATCTGTTTACAGAAAACCCACTTTTACTGGACATTACATTCTCAAACAATCTGCTCATCAACCTTCTCAAAAGACAAGAATCATAAAATGTTTAATTCAACGAGCTAGAACTAATTGTTCAACTCCCCATCATTTACAGAAAGAACTTTCTACTATCCAACAATACAAAAAAATTAAATGGCTTCTCTGAAAGGATACACAACATCTGTTCGACTCCTACAAACCAAAACAACAAAGAATCAACATGTCAAGTTCCAATCCTACATATCTCCAGAATTTCAGAATCAATTTCAAGAATTTTGAAGAAATATGATCTAACAGCTACTTCTATTCCTATTAATAAAATATCCACCTATTTCCCTTTGTCTAAAGATAAACGCTCAACTATGTCTCTTCCTGGTGTATACAAATGTTCCATGTGACTGCCATCTTTCTTACTTTGGACAAACCAGGCGCTCTACAGAAAAAAGAATACAAGAACATCAATCTTATATTCTTCACAACAAATCCAATAAGTCTGGACTGGTGCAACACAGAATAGAGACAAACCACAACATCCTCTGGTCCAAAACTCGCCTTCTACACAGATGTCGGTATAAATTCAAACACCTATTCAAAGAACGCTGAGGCCTTACTTGACTGCCTATCCTTGTCAAAAATATGGGAAAGTTTGATCCGAATAACACATAAATTTTTTTTTTTTTTAAACTAAGACCTTCTAGATACTATATCTGTCTAATGATATCTTTAGTGTGATTTTATAAATTACGTTTTTTGTATGATATTGTAAATTTATACGTCATATATTCTACACTTTTATGTTTACCTTTCTTCAGTGAAATGATATCGTGATTAGCAATGTAACATTACGTGGCTTGTTCTAATTTTGAATGATCAATTGTTTATGTATTACCTCGTAAATAACTTTTTTCTGTCAAGCCACTGATGATTGTTATTTTCAAGTTGAAATATCTGGCAGTATATTAAATACACTTTTCTTGTGCTAACGTGTAGATAATTCTTAATTTAAAGTCACAAGTTTCTCCCAAAAGTAGAATTAATACATGGATGAAAGAGAATGAAATTCTCTTTCGTACATGTGTTTCACTTAGTTTTGTGTTGCCTTTGTGTGCATTACAAGTCTCATATTGTACTCTCCAATATCTTAACGAGTTTCTCCCAGCACTTAAGCCTTAGCACATAGATCATCTTTAATATTCTTCTCAAAGTCTTCCCATGGCATTCGTTTATCTTCTCCCCGACCCATATAATTTTTTTGGTATTTTATGAAGGTGCCTGAATTTTTTTTTTTTTTTTTGTGGATAACTTCAAGTCCAATATGAAGTTCAGATTTTTTATTTATTTTTAACCTAAATCCTTGCAAGACAACTTCACAATGTCTCTCTGACCGAATTACTAAATTTTCTCTTCAGATTTTACAATTATAATGAGTCTCAAAAGTTTGGTTCTTGTTTTTAAACTCTCAATTTTGTATATTTGAGTCTATAGTTAACACCTGAAAGCTGATCAACTTTTGTACTTAATTTTTCTTTTTAATATGATATTCATTTTTATCCCTCTTAAAACTATATGGTGATCACATCCTATTCAAATATTCTATGTATACTCTTAACTGGACCAATAAAAATTTCGCCATCACTGATAATGGTCAATAACATTTCTTATGTATCCTCTCTAATGACTAATTCATGTCCTGAACAGGACATGAATTAATTTTCCTCCAAATCAGTCTGGTACTTGTCAAGACTCCAACATTACCTTATATTTTTATCGTTTAAGGCACTTTGTACCGTATCAATCCACCATGATACTTCACTGCTTTTTTCTGCAGCTTCCAATTCCTTTGTGTGCATTACAATATGAGACTTGTAATGCACACAAAGGCAACACAAAACTAAGTGAAACACATGTACGAAAGAGAATTTCATTCTCTTTCATCCATGTATTAATTCTACTTTTGGGAGAAACTTGTGACTTTAAATTAAGAATTATCTACACGTTAGCACAAGAAAAGTGTATTTAATATACTGCCAGATATTTCAACTTGAAAATAACAATCATCAGTGGCTTGACAGAAAAAAGTTATTTACGAGGTAATACATAAACAAGCAATCCAGCAAGAACTTACTATTACTGTTAGCCTTGCTCTTTTCTCTAAATTTTCCCAAAACATTTTCATATATCTGATGTCCATTTCCTACTCCTATTTAAATCTCCAACAAGAACCACCTTTTCCTTTATGGCAGCTACTCTTTTTAATAACTTAAAAATTCATTTTTTCCCTTTGTAGAACATTATCTAGGTTCTAGCACAAATATATGAAATGTAACCCTCCCCTTCCTTCTTTACTTGCATTCCATTCAATAATTTATCTTCGTGTTTAGTGATGAATGCTATAGCTACCCATTCCTTTTCCTTCTGTTTGTCCAAATACAGCATCCTAGTATTTAGCATTATTTCTTAATCTGTCTTCTTTCTTTCTTTTAGTAAAAACCAGTTATGTCAACATGATACTTCACTGCTTTTTTCTGCAGCTTCCAATTCCAGTGACATTTCTCATACTGATGGTATTTACTTCAATTCTTCTGAGGAAGTTTATTCCAGTGGCTGAGTTTTCACTTTTCTTTGGCAAATGTAGGCACCTTGTTTAATCAAGCAATAGCCTAACAAACTGACATTTTATCATATTGCACCATTTTTTCTGTATGTATGGTTTAAACAAATACAGAATACAATGAAATTGTCAATCATTCAGTATCTATATGCATACTTAATAATGGAGCACATTATGAGAAGGCAAGAACTGGACAATGGATCAGATGCACTGGTCAGGTCTTCATATTCCTTACAAGATACGTGGTTTTCTCCCAGTTATCTGATCCCAATACAAAACCACAGCTTCATGCGATATTTTGAGAAAAAGAATGGAATCTTACTTCAGTGATACAGATGACCTTTCAAAAAGAATGAAGTTCATGAGTCACTTGTTTGTGAACTCTTCCAAAACATGCTAAAGCAGTTTTGTTACATAAGCCTTCCATAATCCTTGTACAAGGAATACTTATAAAGGTGACTTGAAAATAGTGCAAGTTGATGGAAGTAGTCAAGTCCAATTTCCAGCACTATACTCAGATGAGTCTCATAAAAGCTTTGTTAAAACACTGGACAAAATGGATCAGTATGTAACTTGTTCTGAAATTTTTACAAATTTTGCAAACTTATCATTATCTTCCATCATCCTCAAATTCCTGCCATGCACCCTCAAGGGGTGTACAGGATATGATAGTACTACATGAAAAATTTACATCATTACTAACTTCCTATCTACAATTTTCCTCCAAATCAGTCTGGTACTTGTCAAGACTCCAACATTACCTTATATTTTTATCGTTTAAGGCATTTTGTACCGTATCAATCCACCTATATCTTGGTCATCCTCTGGGTCATTTTCCTGCCAACTTGGCAGAGAACACGTGTTTTGTAATCTTTCCTCACTCATTCTGTTTAAGTGACCATACCACCTGAGATTAGCTCTGCTAACGCATTCCTGGATGCTGACAATGTCAAGTTCTTTCCTAATATAATTGTTTTTAACATAATATTGATGCCATCTGTTCACGCCTCTAATCTTTCTCAGGACTCTCATATCTGTGGTGTCTAGTCTTTGGTCAAGTGTTTTACTTCTGACCCAACACTCGGATCCATAAGTTAAAATTGGTTTGAACACTGATTAGTGTTCAAATACAGCTAATTTAGTGTTCTGACTAATTTCTCTCTTATTCCATATGAATTTATTCAATTGACTTCATACCATACCAGCTTTGTTGATTCTGTTGTCTATTTCCATATTTAATTTACCATCTTCACTAAAAATCGTGATTAAGTAGCTGAAATGTTTTACTTGTTCCACAGGTTCTCCATTCACAACACAGTTGACATTTTCAATGATTTTGCCTATTTTCATTGTCTTTGTCTTTTTATTGCCGATCTTCACACCATATCTATTACAACAGTTATTCAATTTAGTCCGAGAATCTTGCAGAGGATTTATTTACAAGTATAACATCGTCCGCATAAAGCAAAGAGCTGATATGAACATATCCAATTTTGATATCATGTTCAATACTACTTTCCTTCATAATGTGATCCATATAGACAATGAATAACAGAAGGGACAATGTACATCCTTGTCTCACACCAGATTTAACATTAAACCATCTTCCTGTACTTCTTTCAATTCTAACTGCTGACTTACAACTCAAATAAAGACAAAGTATTGCTTAATATAATGCTCCATTGACATCATATAACTGTAGCATTTTGAATAGCTTCTCTCTTGGCACCTTGTCATATGCCTCTTCCAAATCGACAAAACTTAAATACAGATCTTTGTTATATTCCCATGATTTCCCCACTATTTGTCGTAAAGTGAAGATCTGATCCTGACAGCCTCTATTTGACCTGAATCCAGTTTGTTCTTCAACAATTCTTCTCAACCGTTTCTCAAGTATACTTGCAGGAACAGTCAGTAGGGAAATACCACTGTAATTCTCACATTCAGTTTTATTTCCCTTTTTATATATGGGTACTATGAGAGCTCTACTCCAATCGTCTGGAATTCGTCCCTCTGTCCAGGCATTCTCAACTATGCAGTGCAGCCACTGTAAGACTTTTATACACCATACTTAAGCATTTCTGGTCGAATATCATCTACTCCTGCTGCCTTTCCACATTTCAAGCCTTTGATGGCTTTTTCTAATTCAAGTATGGATATGTATTCCTGACTGCATGCATGGTCAGCATTTTTTTTTTTTATATCACTGTGCTGCCATCACTGCTTATTTCATTTAGCAAATTTTCAAAGTAATTACTCCATATTTCAAGGATATCTTTTTCTCCCGTTTTAATGTCACCTTTATCATCTCTAATTCCTTTTACAGCACTCTTTCCTCCATTCCTAAGCTTCTTCAACAACCTCCAGAATATTTTGCACTTCTTGATATTTATTTTCTATGTTCTTGCAAAAGTCCTCCCATGACTTTTGTTTAGCTAGTTTTACACACTGTTCAGCTTACTTATTTGCCAGGAAATTTTGATATGCTTTCTTCTTTTCCTTCACTGCTTCTTAAACTTCCAGTGTCCACCATGGAGTTTTAATTTTCTATCCTTGTAGAAAAAGTATCCTTCACATGCCTCTCTAGCTGAATCAATCAGGGTTTTCTTCAAGGCTTGCCACTAAATCTCCAAGGTTTGGCTCCTGTTCTCAAACTCTTTCATTTTTTCTTCAATAATCTTTCTGTATTTTAGTCTACAGTTCACATCTGAGAGCTGCTTAACTTTTATTCGCTTTAAAACTTTCTTACATGTTATTCTTTTCAGTATGAAATTCAATTTTATCCTGCTCCAGACTAAATAGTGATCACTTCCAATTTCAAATCCTCTGTACACTCTGGTGTCCTGCAACAGGGAGAAAACATCACTATCAACAATAACATAGTCAATGAGACTTTTCTTATTCCTTGCCTCTTCTCCCCATGTGAATTTGTGCACATTTTTATGAGGGAACGTGGTGTTAGTAATAACCAGTCCATGTCCTGAGCAGAAATCCAACAGGTATTTGCCATTATTCGCTTTGCTCTTTTCTCTAAATTTTCCCAAAACATTTTTGTATGTCTGACAATCACTTCCTACCCTGCTATTTAGATTCCCAACAAGGACCAACTTTTCCTTTTTCATTGTCATTAGCTTTCCCTAGAGCCTCAAAAAATACCTCCACTTCTACTTTAGTAGAACCTTCTGTATTCAGTTTCCCCATTCTGATATTTGCCCAAATCACTCTATTTGACACTGCTGCCATTTAAGGATGGGCCTCATATTTTGCGTTGAATACTATGGCTACTCCTTCTTTCCCTTGATTGTCATTGCCTGAATATAACATTTTGTATTTATTGCTCAGAAAGATCTCACCAGTTTTTGTCTTTTTTGTTTCAGTCACCCCTATTATGCCAATCTGGTACTTATCTAATTCCTCCGCTAGCTCCATTTCTTTGCCATTCAGGCTTCTTTTGTTGGTAGTACCAATCTTTAACACTGGTGATGCTGAGTTGGGGTGTGTTTTCAGATTTGTTCCAGTAGCTGGAACAAATCTGAAAAACATAGCCTTTAAAGGAATGCAGAGAACTGACCAGGGCTTCTGACCTAATGCCCAATCCTCACCTTCTCGTGGTGCACCCTGTTGGGAATCTACCTGGATACTGAACGAACAAGGATGGGCTCGCAATTTGGGATTTAGCCGACCAAATTGTATTCTTATTGGTTAAACCAAAATAAAAAATGATGGTACAACACAACAAAATTTCATGCCAGCTGGGGTGTCGCCCGGTTAAACAAGGCCCCGTAATTTCGCCAGGGAACCAGGGTGAACAGCGAAAAGTCAGTTACTGGAACAAATCAGAAAACACACCACAACTCAACATCGCCAGAGTTAAAGATCGGTGCTATCAACATAAGACGCCTGAATGGCAAAGAAATGGAGCTAGCTGAAGAATTAGATAAGTACCAGATCACCATACTAGGGGAAGACAAAAACTTGTGAGATCTTTCTAAGCAATAAATACAATATGTTATATTCAGGCAATGACAATCAAGGAAAAGAAGGGGTAGCCATAGTATTCAACACAAAATACGAGGCTAATCTTTTGAATAGCAGGCAGTCTCAAGGAGAGTGATGTGGGCAAATATGAGAATGGGGAACTGGACAATGAGACTTATTTGTGCCTATGATCCCACAGAAGGTTCCATAAGGTAGAAGTGGAGGAATTTTTGATGCTTTAGAAAAAGCAACTGACACAATGAAAAAGGAAAAGATGGTCCTTGTTGGGGATCTAATAATAATGGCAAATACCTGTTGGATTTCTGCTCAGGGCATGGAGTGGTTATTACTAACACCATGTTCCAACATAAAAATGTGCACAAATTCACATGGAGAGAAGAGGCTAGGAATAAGAAAAGTCTCATTGAGCATGTTATTGTTGATAGTGATGTTTTCTCCTTGTTGCAGGACACCAGTGTACAGAGGATTTGAAATTGGAAGTGCAGTATTTAGTCTTGAGCAGGATAAAATTGAATTTCATATTGAAAAGAAGAACATGTAAGAAAGTTTTAAAGCGAATAAAAGTTGAGCAGCTCTCAGATGTGAACTGTAGACTAAAATACACAAAGTTTATTGAAGAAAAAAATGAAAGAGTTTGAGAACAGGAACCAATCCTTGGAGATTCAGTGGCAAACCTTGAAGAAAACCCTGATTGATTCAGCCAGACAAGCATGTGGTGAGGTTGTCTGTAAGGATAGAAAAATCAGGACTCCAACGTGGACACAGGAAGTTAAAGAGGCAGTGAAGGAATAGAAGAAAGCATAGCAAAAGTTCCTGGCAAATAAGTCATCTTTTGCTCTTAGAGAATACAGAGACAAATGTAAGAAAGCGAAACACTGTGTAAAACTAGCTAAACAAAAGTCATGGGAGGACTTTGGCAAGAACATAGAAAATAAATATCAAGAAGGTGGTAAGATATTCTGGAGGTTGTTGAAGAAGATTAGAAATGGAGAAAAGAGTGCTGTAAAAGGAGTTACAGATGATAAAGTTAACATGAAAACAGGAGAAAAAGATATCCTTGAAGTATGGGGTAATTACTTCGAAAAATTGCTACATGAAACAAGCAGTGATGACAGCAAAGTGGTAAAAAACACTGACCAGGCATACAGTCAGGAATACATATCCATACTTGAAGTAGAAAAAGCCATCAAAGGCTTGAAATATGGGGAGGCAGCAGGAGTAGATGATATTCGACCAGAAATGCTAAAATATGGTGGTATAAAAGTCTTACAGCAGCTGCACTGCATAGTTCAGAAAGCCTGGACAAAAGGACGAATTTCGGATGATTGGAGTAGAGCTGTAATAGTGCCCATATATAAAAAGGGATATAAAACTGAATGTGAGAATTACAGAGGTATTTCCCTACTGAGTGTTCCTGGCAAGATAAATGCAAGTATACTTGAGAAACGGTCGAGAAAAATTGTGGAAGAAAAGCTTGGTGAAGAACAAGCTGGATTCAGGCCAAATAGAGGCTATCAGGAATAGATCTTCACTTTACGATAAATAGTTGAAAAAGCACGGGAATATAGCAGAGATCTGTATTTAAGTTTTGTTGATCTGGAAAAGGCATATGACAAGGTGCCAAGAGAGAGAGAGAGAGAGAGAAGCTATTTAATACACCAGTTATATGATGTCAATGGGGCATTATATCAAGCAATACTTAGTCTTTATTTGAGTTGTAAGTCAGCAGTTAGAATTGAAGGAAGTACATTATCCCCTCTGTTATTCATTATCTATATGGATCACATTATGAAGGAAAGTGGTATTAAACCTGATATCAAAATTGGATATGTTAATGTCAGTTCTTTGCTTTATGTGGACGATGTTATACTTCTGAATAAATCCACTACAAGTCTGTAAGATTCTCTGACTAAATTGAATAACTGTTGTAATAGATATGGTATGAAGGTCAGCAATAAAAAGACAAAGACAATGAAAATAGGCAGAATCATTGAAAATGTCAACTGCGTTGTGAACGGAGAACCAGTGGAACAAGTAAAACATTTCAGCTACTTAGGCACGATTTTTAGTGAAGATGGTAAATTAAATATGGAAATAGGCAACAGAATCAAAGCTGGTATGGTAGGAAGTCAATTGAATAAATTCATATGGAATAAGAGAGAAATTAGTCAGAACACTAAATTAGCTGTATACAAGACAGTGTTCAAACCAGTTTTAACTTATGCATCTGAGAGCTGGGTCAGAAGTAAAACACTTGACCAAAGACTAGAGACTGCAGATATGAGAGTCCTGAGAAAGATTAGAGCTGTGAATAGATGGCATCAATGGCAATATCAGATTAAAAACTAGGATATTAGGAAAGAACTTGACATTGTAGGCATCCAGGAATGTGTTAGAGCTAATCTCAGGTGGTATGGTCACTTAAACAGAATGGGCGAGGAATGATTAGCAAAACAAGTGTTCTCTGCCAGGTTGGTAGGAAAACGACCCAGAGGAAGACCAAGATATAGGTGGATTGATACAGTACAATGTGCCTTAGACGATAGAAATATAAGATCTGATAATGATAATATTGGAGTCTTGACAAGTAATAGACTGATTTGGAGGAAAATTGTAGATAGGAATTTAGTAATGATGTAAATTTTTCATGTAGTACTATCATATCCTGTACACCCCTTGACAGTACATTGCAGGAATTTGATGATGAATATAAATATGCAAAGCTACTTTCTATTATTTTCATTTTTAATATGGTTCTGCCATCAACACCACCTGCTTACATCATAGAAAAAGCTGCCTCTAATTTACCAACACAAGACGCAAACCTACTTAGGATAGAAGCTATATTTGCAATCAATAACAGTAGACCTCCCACTGACGTCTCCCATTCGGAGAGAAAAGCTGTTTATCAATTGCGGAATAATGAAGATATCATTTTTTTCAGCTGACAAAAGGGAACGCCATGATCATCTTGAATAGAACCAATTATCACCTCAAGATCAGTGAATCATTAGATTGTAATACTTACTTACTCTGAACTTCAAAGAGACCTCACAAGAGAACTACATATCCGGACAAATAATCTTCTCAAATTCATCTCAGAATTATCTATGAATCTGCCCATCGCTCTGCTGTCTTCATTCACTTATTCCCCATTTATATGGCCTTAAAAAGATCCACAAAGAAAACACTCTTTTCAGACCAACAGTTGAAGGTATTGACTCCCCTACATACAATCTGTCGAAACATCTCACAGGAAAATCCTTTTCATATATCAAGAACTCGGCTGATTTTATCTCGAAGATCAAGAACATCCAACTAAACGAAGCAGACAGAATGATCAGCTTCGACACAGTTTCACTGTTCACCAACGTTCCAACCCAGGAAGTCCTTAGCCTTTTAAAAAACAAATTATCTAAGAAGATTTTTGCCTTACTCGTTCATTGTGTGTATTCTGGCTACTTCTTATTTGAAGACAAGATCTACAAACAAAACAGTGGTTTGGCCATGGGTAGTCCGTTGTCTCTGTTGCTAGCCAACATTTTTCTTGAAGATTTTGAGGAAAAAGCCATTTCCTCAGAAATACTGAAATCCAAAATCTTGCTGTGTTACATGGATGACATTTTCCTAATTCGGGAGCACGGACTAGAAAACTTACAAACCTTTCTGGATCATTTAAACAACTTTCATCAAAATATAAACTTCATGCCCGAACCAGAAGTTAATGATGTATTCGCTTTTCTAGATATAAAACTTACTAGAACAACCGATGGTCTCAACATTTCTATCTTTAAAAAGCCAACACACACAGACAGATAATTACATGACTCGGCCAAGCAGGCCAGCTGTCTCTCTCTCTCTCTATATATATATATATATATATATTTACAAAGTAACTGACTAGGTTTAATGACATTTTTATAATTATTAACTGACTTAAACACCGAGAAAAAATATAACAGATTTATTGAAGTTTCACTACTAGTTTCATCGGAAATGCCGACTTCGTCAGGTAAATACAGTACCAGGGACTAAACAACATTTTAATAAACGTACTTTAACACACACAGAGTTTAGAACAAGTAGTAATTAAAAGAAATACGTGTATTAACCACAGTGAAAATTATTTAATTGTAAATATTTCATCTTAAGTATCTTAGGACATCATCAGTACAGTAGTTTAAAACAATAATAGGAATAACATACAGTTAGGGTGCATGATTACAATAGAATCTCATTAAACATGTGTAACATGTTACAGAAGTAAAAAATAAATAAAAATATTTAACACAATTTTGTATGACAATTTCCCATACTTTAGAAATAGTAAGAACGTCGTTCTGGTTTAAGTTTGTTCTGTGTAGTAGGGCTTCAGAACTTTTTTTGTATAAACGTTCATGTTTCTATAAAGATCTATGTAAAAGTTTAGACTTTTCCCAATGGACCCTATGGTTTTGATTTTCAATTCCGTGTTGAGAGAAGCCAGATTCCTGCGGTTTAAAAAGACAAACGTGGTCTTAATGTTCCGAGATGTGTTTCTGAACGGATCTACCTGTCTGTCCAAAGTAAGACAATTTGCACGAGCATGGAATCTCATAAACGCCAGGCAACATCGAAAGGTGAGAGTATGTCCTTAGGAGAAGATAACAAGTTGTAAATTTGGTTGATAGGTTTGCAAGTAGTAGCAAAATTGTATTTCTTCATAATTTTAGAAAGACGTTTGGAAATGCCT
The DNA here is from genome assembly GCF_054136105.1 of Typopeltis vanoorti. Classification (NCBI taxonomy): domain Eukaryota; kingdom Metazoa; phylum Arthropoda; class Arachnida; order Uropygi; family Thelyphonidae; genus Typopeltis; species Typopeltis vanoorti. Next base: position 77,879,801 of record NC_143569.1, on the reverse strand, counting down.
TTAATGTAAGGTATGGGAATCTTATGAACTTCTTCCTGTCTGGTTTGATGTGTGGAGAAGTGACTGATGATTTTTTGAGTTGTTTTAGGATTATATCCATTTAGGATGGCTGTATTTTTGATTACTTCTAATTCCTGGTTTAAAGATTCTTCAGAGCAGCAGAATTTGTGTGCTCTGGAAACTAGTGATTTAATAATGCCAGATTTCCGAGATGGATGATGAGCGGAAGAATTGTGAATGTAGCGACCTGAGAATGTAGGCTTGCGAAAGACAGACGTGGCGATGGAACCGTCCTCTTTTCTTTGGATGTGTAAATCCAAAAAGGAGATACCCTGTGGAGATTCTTTTTCTAATGTCAAGTTGATGTGATGATGGGTTAATTTTATCTAGAAACAGTTGTAATTCATGTTCGGGATCATCCCAGACTGCAAATACGTCGTCAACATATCTTAACCAAATATTTGGTTTGGGTTCAAAAGTGAATATTTTTTCCTCAAGGTGTTCTAGAAACAAGTTAGCTAGGTTTGGTAATAAAGGAGATCCAATTGCTGTTCCTTCTTCTTGCTTGTAAATTTGACCTTTCCAGGTGAAATAACCTGATGCAATAACAAACTTGAACAATCCAACTATATCAGATGGAAATTTTTGAGTTAGTAATTCTATTGTTTCTTTATGGGGAATGTTTGTGAAGAGGGAGACAATGTCGAAGCTGATTGACAAGTCAGTTTTTGATAGTTGAATGTCTTTAATTTTTGTGTGAAACTCAGTAGAATTTTTGATGTTGCCTGGCATTTATGAGATTCCATGCTCATGCAAATTGTCTTACTTTGGACAGACAGGTAGGTCTGTTCAGAAACGCATCTAAGAACATCAAGACCACATTCGTCTTTTTAAACCACAGAAATCTGGCCCCTCTCAGCACGGATTTGAAAATCCAAACCATAGGATCCATTGGGAAAAGTCTAAACTTTTACATAGATCTTTATAGAAACATAAATGTTTATACAAAAAAAAGTTTTGAAGCCCTACTACACAGACCAAACTTATTCCAGAATGACGTTCTTACTATTCCTAAAGTATGGGAAATATTTAGACTTCATACCACCATCAGAATTGAAAGCAATTATTTCCTTAAAACGTAATAAAAACATAATCATTACCAGAGCTGATAAAGGAAATACCACTGTGGTTCTTGATACAAACTCATATGACCGAAAAATGAATTTACTTCTTCACGATCGTAATACTTACGGCAAATTGGATTATGATCCTACAAAACGTCAGCTCAGAAAATTAATTAAGCTACTTCATGCAACTTCCTCCTTTAGATGAAGAAACAATCAAAAAACTTAAGACATATCATGCAAGACCTCCTAGAATTTATGGCTTACCTAAGCCAAACAAAACTAACGTTCCACTTAGACCCGTCGTAGACTGTATCAGCAGTCCAACTTACAAGTTATCAAGATTCTTATCTAACCTTCTCTGCCCTCACATAGACCACTCAGCCTCTTCAATCAAAAATTCTACCGAGTTTCACACAAAAATTAAAGACATTCAACTATCAAAAACCGACTTGTTAATCAGCTTCGACATTGTCTCCCTCTTCACAAATATTTCCCATAAAGAAACAACAGAATTACTAACACAAAAATTTCTGTCTGATATAGTTGAATTGTTCAAATTTGTTATTGCATCAGGTTACTTCACCTGGAAAGATCAAATTTACAAGCAAGAAGGAACAGCAATGGGATCTCCTTTATCACCAAACCTAGCAAGCTTGTTTTTAGAACACCTCAAGGAAAAAATATTCACTTTTGAACCCTAACCAAAAATTTGGTTAAGATATGTTGACGACGTATTTGCAGTCTGGGATGATCCCGAACATGAATTACAACTGTTTCTAGATAAAATTAACCTTCTTCATCACCGCATCAACTTGACGTTAGAAAAAGAATATCCACAGGGTATCTCCTTTTTGGATTTACACGTCCAAAGAAAAGAAGGCGGTTCCATCGCCACATCTGTCTTTCGCAAGCCTACATTCTCAGGTCGCTACATTCACAATTCTTCCGCTCATCATCCATCTCAGAAATCTGGCATTATTAAATCACTAGTTTCCAGAGCACACAAATCCTACTCCTCTGAAGAATCTTTAAACCAGAAATTAGAAGTAATCAAAAATATAGCCATCCTAAATGGATATAATCCTAAAACAACTCAAAAATTCATCAGTCACTTCTCCACACATCAAACCAGACAGGAAGAAGTCCATAGGATTCCCATACCTTACGTTAAAGGCATCTCCGAATGTCTTTCTAAAATTATGAAGAAATACAATTTTGCCACTACTTACAAACCTATCAACCAAATTTATAATTTGTTACCTTCTCCTAAGGACAAACTCTCACCTTTAATGTTGCCTGGCATTTATGAGATTCCATGCTCATTCAAATTGTCTTACTTTGGACAGACAGGTAGGTCTGTTCAGAAACGCATCTCAGAACATCAAGATCACATTCATCTTTTTAAACCGCAGAAATCTGACCTCTCTCAACACGGAATTGAAAATCTATGTAAAAGTCTAAACTTTTACATAGATCTTTATAGAAACATGAATGTTTATACAAAAAAAGTTCTGAAGCCCTACTACACAGACCAAACTTAAACCAGAACGACGTTCTTACTATTCATAAAGTATGGGAAATTGTCATACAAAATTGTGTTAAATAATTAATTATTTTTTATTTACTTCTGTAACATGTTACGCACGTTTAATGAGATTCTATTGTAATCATGAGCCCTAACTGTATGTTATTCCTATTATTGTTTTAAACTACTGTACTGATGATGTCCTAAGATACTTAGAATGAAATATTTAAAATTAAATAATTTTCACAGTGGTTAATACGCATGTTTCTTTTAATTACTACTTGTTCTAAACTCTGTGTGTTAAAGTACATTTTTTAAGATGTTGTTTAGTCCCTAGTACTGTATTCACCTGACGAAGTTGGCATTTCCGATGAAACTAGTAGTGAAACTTTAATAAATCTGTTATATTTTTTCTCGGTGTTTAAGTCAGTTAATAATTATAAACGTGTCATTAAACCGAGTCAATTACTGTGTAAATATATAGCTGGCCTGCTTGGCAGAGTGGTTAGCATATTCGCTCTCCAGCAAAAAAAGCTGCAGGTTCAAATCCCACCGTGGGCATGGATGTTTGTGAAAATACTAATGGCGTTGGTGAAATGAATTGGTTGAGACAGAGTTGTGGAGTTGGTGCCCTCCCACGATGAGTCTTTGGACTCCCTGGAGGTGTCATGTAATAATAATAATAATTTACACATTAAAAAAAACAATAAAAAAAATGTTACAAGAAATAGAACATCACAGATAAAGAATTTCTTTCAATACACAAAACTGAAATTCAGAATACCTTCATTAGCTCCTTTCTTAAGCTGCTTATAATTTGATGCTTGCTGAACAAGATTTAGAATTTTTGTAGTGAGGGCAGCATCTGCCAGAGGATAAGCTTTGGGGTTTACTTCTTCAGTCTGTATGTAGAACAATGGGATATATATATATATAAAACACACACATAAAAACTACAAACATCAATAACACTATGTTAAAAAAAGCATGCACAAAAAAAAAGTTAGCAGAAACCATCTTGAATATTATTATTTTTATAAATATGAAAGGATGGTAGACTACATTTAACCTATGAAAGCAACATATGGATAATATGCTTGGATTACTCCTGTGATAAAAAGATAAGCTCCAAACATTAATTTTTCAATGATGATGAAAAAGAACAAATATAATACTGAAACATAATTTAGTGTTTATCAACCATAAATACCTGCCAAGAACAATAATTTAGACAATAAAGAAAGTCTCGTATCTACTTTATGAATATTCTGAAGTGCTAAAATAGTTAGGAATGCTTGAAAGTTTTTTTTTTAATTTTTTATTTTATTTATCATCAAATTCCTCATATGTATCCTCAGCGAGTGTACAGGATAATTATGACAGTACTACAAGAAAAAGCAACAACATTACTAACATCCATTCATCAAATCAATTTTTCTACAAATTAATCTATTATCTGTCAAGACTCCAATGTTATCAGATCTTATATTTCTGTCTTTTCAGACACTTTTTACAGAATCAATCCATCTATATCTTGGTCTTTCTATGGGTCTTTTTCCTGCCAACCTGGCAAAGAACACTTGTTCTGCTAATCTTTCTCTCCCATTTTATTTGCATACCACCTGAGATTAGCTCTATTAGCACATTCCTGAATGCTAACAATGGCAAGTTCTTTCCTAATATCCTCATATTTAATGTGATACTGCCATTGATACCATCTGTTCACTCCACTAATCTATATCATAATTCTCATATCAGGTTTCAAGTCTTGGATCAAGTGTTTTTATTTCTAACCCAGCTCTCAGATCCATAATTTAAGACTGGATCTGAACACTGTTTTGGATACAGCTAATTCAGTGTTGTGACCAATTTCTTTCTTATTCCATATAAATTTATTAAGCCAACTTCCTACCATTACTAATTCTGTTGTCATTTCCATATTTAATTTGCCATCTTCACTAAAAATTATGCCTAAATAGATGAAATGTTTTACTTGTTCTATTGGTTCACCATTCAGGTTATGATGTTTTCTGCCTATTTATACTCTGTCATTTTATAGCTGATTTTCATACCAAATTTATTACAACAGTTATTCAATTTAGTCAGAGAATCTTGCAGACTTATGCTGGATTTATTCAGAAGTATAACATCTGCACAAAGTAAATAGCTAAGATTAACATCACCAATTTTGATATCAGATTTAATACCAATTTCCTTCATAATGTAATCCATATAGATAACGTGCACCCTTGTCACACATCTGATTTTATCTCCAACCATCTTCCTGTACTTCCTTCAAGTCTAACTGCTGACTTACAGCTTAAATAGAGACTATGCATTGCTTGATATAATGTCCCATTATATAAGTCCACCATATAATTGTAGTGTTTTGAAAAGCTTTCCTCTTGGCACTTTGTCATGTGCCTTTTCCATACCAACAAAACTTAAATACAAATCCTAGTTATATTCTAAGATATCCCAACTATTTGTCTTAAAGTGAAAATCTAATCCTAACAACCTCTATTTGGTCTGAACTTAGCGTGTTCTTCACCAAGCTTCCCTTCCACAACTGTTCTTAATGTTTCTCAAGTACGCTTGCATAAATCTTACCAGGAACAATCAGTAGGGAAATCTCCATAATTCTCATATTGTTTTACCCCCCACACACACTTTTTTTTTTTTTTTACAGATGGGTACTATGAGAGCTCTGCTCCAATCATCTGGAATTTGACCCTCTGAATCATGCTATGCAGTCACTGTAAAACTTTTATACCTCCACATTTGAGCATTTTTGATCGAATTTCATCTACTCCAGTTACATTCCTTTTGGGTGTTTTCTACCACTGTGTTGACAATGCTTGTTTCATTTAGCAATCTTTCAAAATAATTACTCCAGGCATCTAGAATATCTTTATCTTCAGTTTTCTTGTCATCTATCATCTGTAAATCTTTTTACAGTACTCTTTTCTCCATTTCTAAGCTATTCATTAGCCTCCAGAATATTTTGCCACATTCCTGATATTTATTTTCTATGATCTTACCAAAGTCTTCCCATGACTTGTTTAACTAGTTTTACATGTTTCGTTTTTTTTTTTGTATTCTCTGAGAGCACCAGACTTGCCAGGAACTTTCCATATGCTTTCATTTCCTTGACTGCCTCTAATTTTCTCAGTACACCATGGAATTCTGATTTTTCTATCCTTACAGACAACCTCACCACATGCCTCTCAAGCTGAATAAATCAGTATTTTTCAGGTTTTGTCACTGAATCTCCTTGTTTTCAAACTCTTATTTTTTGTTCAATGATGTTGGCGTATTTGAGTCTATAGTTCACCTCTGAAGGCTGCTCAACTTTGTTTCGTTTTAAAACTTTCTTACGTGTTATTTTTTTCAATATGAAATCCAATTTCATCCTGCTCAAAACTAAATAGTGATCACTTCCTATTCCAAATCCTATAGCTTTTTGTCCTGAACCAGTGGGAAAAAATCATTATCAACTATAACATAGTCAATGAGGCTATTTCTTCTTTCTTGCACTTCTCTCCAAGTGAATTTGTGCACATTTTTATGTTGAAACATAGTTTGACTGTTTGACCACAGAAGTGAGAGCCATTGCTGGCAGATTGCCAAGAAGAGTCAATTCATGTTGAAGAGACAAAAGGAATAAGGCAATGTACGAATTCATCACCAACACATGTAATCATGTGCTTAATACGTACAATTTTCCAACTGTTGTACAAGCAAAATAGGTACCACTTTACAAACTAGAATTTTCATAAAAGAAAAGCTAATTTTCCAATGTATAATAATAAACACTCATCCCAGAAGTGCCAAGGGGTCTCACATCTGTGATCATACAGTAGTAATAACTAATCCATGTCCAGAATAGAAATCCAAGCATTTACCATTATTATTAGTTTTGTGCTTCTCTCCAAATTTTTCCAAAACATTTCTGTATGTCTGCTAAAATTTCCTGCTCTGCTGTTTAGATCAAGGACCAATGTTTCCTTTTTAATTGTGCCAGATACCTTCTCTAATGCCTCAAAAAATTCCTCCATTTCTTCCTTGGTTGAACCTTCTGTGGGACCATTTTATTTATTTGAAACTGAGTAATGTGCCTCTTCTACAGATACTTTCATGGAGAATGCTCTGCTGAATTAACCACTATTATTCCCCACACTCTCCTCCAAAATCATTAAAACAAGAGCCATTGTTAACCAACACCCTTTTACAGTCCATCTTGAAACTCACCGAACTAACTTCACTGCCTCCTCTTTCATTCCATCTACTTCTGTCCTTTGGAACAGTCTCCCCCACTCTGCCTTCCCCAAAGATTACAACCCTCAGCTGTTCAAGCAAAATGTGAACAGATTCCTCCTTCCTTCTATTCCTCTCGCCCACACACACAGCACTAATGTGTTATAGGCCATGCGACTTTTTGTGTATAGATCAAAAAGTATTCATTTATGTACAGCTAAGCAATCAGGTCATCCTGGTCTGGATGGGAAAATGGATAGTTCTTAATCTGCATTCAGTACCATGAGTTTAAAATGGTGACATGAATGCCTGTGAGGATTAGGTGATATTTGATTTATCACCAAATGAGACCACAATCCTAATTACTGGAGGTCTGAAGTGACATGAAAAAACCAAGTTTGGTTTTTAAAGCTTATCCGGATCTTAATCCAGTTTTCTCAACTGGATTAAGTGGTAATGTGAGAGAACAGAATTGAGGATGATTCATCATCCATTTAAAATGAATATTTTTCTTCTTAAGTCCTATTTATCAAACTGAAACAATGTTTTAATGAAGTCCAGCATGCCATACCTAGATATGTCTGCATTCAGGTCAAAATGCAATTATGCATCCGCTCCAAATGAAGTCCAGCTCTTAGTATTTAACTTATTATTTTTGAGGTTACCTCTTTAAAAACATGTGAAACAACAACAAAAACAGATTGTGTGCTTTGGTATATTTTTGTATAAATTACTGCACCTAACTTTTGTTGATGACACTTCCCAGTTTTGTTAGGAAGGGTTGTATTTGTTATAAATGACATCCCCAACTGGGACATTGATATTTAGAAATTTCAACACTGAGTGATAAAATGTTTTGGCATAATGATTTTTAACATTCTGTGTGACCCACATTACTTGTACACATTGAAGCATGCACTCTGTATGTAGGTGTAAATTTCTATCCCAAGATTAAGCTTTCTATCCACTCTGCTTCATCCCAAACATTTATTCTTGAGAATGGACTATTTATTATTTATTTATTTTAATATCATGTTTGCCTGTTTTGCAGGATGAAAATACCAGAGTGTTCAGGTTCACCTTTAACTGAAAAGCCCTGATGAAGGTTTTTCACATCCTAGATGGGATTCAAAATTGAGTCTTTTCAACCAAAGGGTATCACTGATATTCACTGAGCTACAGATGCTCACTCATATAAAGATGCAAAAGCTATATCACAATTTGTCACAGGTAAAAAATGAGCCAGTTCATGTGAGTCTCAAAGAGCTAGATGGTGAGAAAACCAGTGAGGAAGACTTCCAAAAAAAAAGTGTGAACGGTATGAAAGAGGACAAGTTGGTTCTGGAAGCTAACATATTCATGCCAGGCATTAGATAAACAGCATGCCATGCTTGCCTACAAGAGTAGGACAGAACACTGTTTCACGCTGTTTACTTGAAACAGTATCAAGTAGGCATGCAACAAACTTTTACATGTACTTTTCAGAAAAATAAAGGTTATGTAGAAAGAAAAGAATCTGTTTCAGGATACATACATATTTGATAATTAAGAGAAATTCTATATTTTGGCAATAAATTTCAATTACTAGATGTTTAGTGTATAACTTATATTAGTGACACATGAATGATTCACATGTGACTAGTAGGAAGAAAAGAATATGCCTATTCTTTTCTTCCTGCCAGCCTCTATAATTTGTTGTGCTTGTCAATGGGCATTCATTCTTTAATTTATATCATCCTCATAGCCTATTTCAAAATAATGGATAACAGATTTTTTTTTCCTAATAACTTTCGATAATAACCCTTCCTTTAATATAAAGGAAGGGTAATTATTGGCCTAATTAGTTTTTAATTATTTTCAAGAAAAGCCTTCAACCATGATGAGAGGAATTTTTATATATTCTTTTTCAATAGCCGAGTTAGCTGATCTCATAGAGCAGCGGTCGGCAATCTTTCCGTGAGTTTAGTAGTCCATGAAGTCGGACCTCACGGACTACTAAACTCACAATTTTGAATTCCACGGACCACTAACATGAATTTTTTTTAAAAAGGTACAAACATGTATAAAATAATGATAATAAAAGTTGCATTTTATTAATGTGAAATGCACTTGTTTAATTATAACAAAATTATTAGTGTGATATACGTTGCTGCTCGTTTGAAATAAGTTTATGGATTCTTGGCTCCAATGACGACACTGCAACATGGAGAGAATTTCTATTTCAAGCCAACAGCAGTACTTGTTTTTAATTGCCATAACACATGAGAATGTCTTTTCACACGAATAGGTTGTTGCAAATGGAATCAAAATTTTGATGGCTTTTTTTTTTTTTTTAATTCGTCACTGGATATTCTTTCTGTTTTCATTCTTTGAACGTGTTCCATCCATTTGTGTTTATATTTTTTAATTTTTCTATTACTGGTTCTTGGTTTAATTCTTTTATAATTCTTCGTCTCTTTTGTGATCAAATAAGATTAAATCACAAGCTATTATATACGAGAGAGATAAACTAAAGGGTCCGACAGAGATGTCCCCTCTCAGCAACTCTTTTTAATATCTATTTAAATGAAATAAAAACTTTTATGAAGATGAAAGCTGAAAACGGATCCATTATGCACATACTGCCATGTCTGGAGTCCTCTTCCTTTGGGTAATAATGGCCAAAAGATTCTGTGAGTGACCATAAGTGCTGTTGAACAATGGCTATTACCTGTCGGTTGACATCCTCTTCTTTCATATACTCATCAAAATCCGGGAACATTTGCAGATCTTCAGCCAACTGCGTTTGTCACAGCAATATTTTCTTTTGAAATGCATCCATTTTACCTCGCAGCGTGAACACGTCCATAAGCTGTCCTTGCAATGACATGTTTAGCTCGTTTAACAGTGAAAAAAATATCTGCCAGGTATGCAAGCTTGGCTAAGCCAATCATCATTGTCGGACAAGAGATCTAGGAATTTTGATTTATTTTGTTGCTGCAAAAATAACTTGACTTATTGGCGCAAGTCAAACAATTGGGTTAGTATTTTGCCTCTCGACAACCATCTCACCTCAGCATGAAGGAGATGAGTGTATTGAGAGCCCATTTCTTCACCAAGTGCCTCAAAATATTCAAGAATTGAGCACTTTGTGCTGAATTTCATTTACAATTTTAATTACAGAGTTCGTGCAGTTCTGGAGACATTCTTTTCATCACAAGTTGCTCACGATGTAAAATACAATGAGTAAACAAGATGTATGGGTGTCCAACATCTTTCACTTCTGTAACAACTGAAAGATGCCCGGTCATGCTTGCAGCACCATCTGTGCATATCCCAACACGTTTCTTCCATTCAATACCATGTCTCAGTAAATAACTATTAAGTGCATCGAAAATCTCAGAGCTGGATGTTCTACCCGGCAAGTTGAGCAAACAGAGGAGTTCTTCCTTGACACTCAAACCTCACAAAACAAAGGAAAAATGTCTTTTTAGTTATGTCTGTTGATTCGTCGAGTTGAATAAAACTTTGAATTTTCCACCATTTCTATCATTTGATTTTCAATATCTTTGGCCATGTCTTCGATTCTGCGCTTCACAGTGTTAGCAGACATAGGAATTACTTTCAGTCTCTGGACAGCCTGTTTCCCCAAAACCTCTTCACAGGCTAATGCTTAATTCTTCTCCAATCATATATGGCTTTTTACTTTTCGTGATTTGAAGTGCTATCAAATAAGAAGCCTTTACTAGGGACTTATCTTCAACAGTCATTTATGCTAATGAACTTATTTGCTTTTGCATACTTTCATGCATCCTTTGAAAATATTCAACTGGCTTCTTAGCTAAATCTGAGTGTTTTGACTGCAAGTGCTTGGCAAGTTTCGAAGGTTTCATGGCATCATTGCATAAACTCTCAGAACACACGACACAAAGCGGCCGTGTATCCAGCTCACTTCTAGCTTCTTGAATAAATCCAAACTTCAAGTAGTCTCCATCATATTTTCTTGAAACCTTGAACTTTTTCTTCTCTCCGCCTCCAGTTGTAATGTCCTTCCTGATGGTGCCTGGCAGGGGCCGTGAAAGCTCCGATTCATTGATCAACTCATGGTTACGCAAAGTATTACCAAAGAAATGTAAAATGCTTCGTTGCTTTTTCTCACTCATTGTGGGTTTATTTTATTTGAATCTTAAACCAAACAAGAAATTACAGTTATCAAATTCAAGCTCTTCGATGCCATTAAATATCACACTGTGCACAGTTCAAATAAAAACATCACTGGTCGCTTACCTAAGAAGAGTATCATGAGGAATAAACACTAGTATAGTGTTGACAGACGACAATTTGCTTCAACAAAATAAAACAATCGAACGAGAATCAGTATTCGCAGGGTTTGATTATTCTGATAGTATACATGCGTACTAGTATTCACAAGCCATGCCACTGGTGGCCCAAGAACAAAAGTGCCCCCCAGACAAAAATTGTCAGCGATCCTGTGTCAGTGTCCAAATTTCTCCACAGACCACAGATTGGCGATTTCTGTCATAGAGGAGACTTGGATTTTTCATCCCACATACAAATTGGCCAACAGAACACGCAATTTATAGACAAAAAATACTATTGGTGGTGATGGGGCAATAGATGGCCTTTTGTGTTGCTGATGGGGGAAGGGGACAATGAATTGTGTGTCCTCCCATGAGTCCAGAGACTCATGGGATGTGTCATGTAATAATAATCTTCCCCCCCCCCTTTGGAAATTACCTGAAGTAAAAAGTAAAATTAAGTTAGGAAGTGAGAATTTTAGATTAGTGAAACTACTGATGTACCAATGACTATTTGATAAAGAAATATGTGAAATGTTATATTACAAGATTTGAATTTTCTTTGGTAAATGAAATCAAATAAATGAAACTACCTTGGAAGATAGGAAATATAAAACTGCTCAGATTAAGAAATAACAGACCACTTCATCACTAGTTTCACAACTAGTTTTCTGCTGAACTACTATCCATTCACCTTATACAGCTTCCAGGGATGACTTTGTTCTCTCCCTGTCTTCACCCATTCTATGCTAAACCTCCTCCACATTGATCTACTAATAACCCCTTAACAACTTACATGTCCCAATCACGTCTCCCTCCTCCTCTTATCTACCAATTTTTGCAAATTGCATTTTCTCAAATCTTTTTTCATAGTCAAAAGTCCAGAGAACTGAAACCAACTTAGTCAATCATCTCTGTACCGTTTCCAAAATATCTTCCATTCTGAAAACTAGGTGACCAAATCTGTGCATAATAATAATCCATGTGGCCTGATCCAAGTCTTATACAAGGGTACCACAACATCCTTACTTTTACAAGTCAGTGCCCTCTGCATCATTTTATCAGCTATGCTTTCCTCACAATTTTAGCAACATGTTCCCAAAATTTTAGGTCCTTGTCCAATCACTCCCAGATCTCCTCTATCTCCTCCAAGATATTTCCACCAATTGTGTACTCTACATTCCATCTGTGCTTCCCAAATTTCAAAATCTTACGCTTCACAACCCTGAACAGAAAACTCCCATTTCCTCATTCAATGAAGTCCTCTTGCAAAGCCATGGCATCTACTATACTCCTGATAGTTCTCCCCAACTTTGCATCATCTGCAAACAATTGCATATCATGATTCAGACCTCTCCTAATATCATTTACATACAATTAAACAGTAAATGATCCAAAACAGATCCTTGGAGCACGACACTAGTAACTTTCCTCTTCCAAGATATTGCTCCTCCATAGACAACTCACTGATACCAATTAGACAGCCAATCTACTGCCTAGCCTCGTCTGTTCCAATTTAATTACCAACTTGTCTTGTGGCAATTTATCAAAGGCCTTTGTAAAATCTAAATATACCACTGTGTATGCATCTCCCTTATCCAATGATTTGTCATCTTGTTATAAGTAAGCAAATTACTAAAACACGATCTCGCATTAACAAACTCATGCTAACCATTAAAGGGTATTTTTCCGTTGTCAACCCCCATTCTGATTCTTGGTCCTAACTAACCTCACTAGCACTTCAATCACAATTCCAAACATACAGACTGGCTTATAATTCAAAGCCTTAGTCTCATCAGTTACCTTATGAATCCTCCTCTTTCAACATCTTTAGAACTTGGCCATGTGTAAGACTCATGTTAGTTTTAATCAACTCATGAGTTGATTAAAAAAATAAAAAAAGAGGTATTAATGGCATAAAGATCGCATGTTAAAAAAAAAATAAAAATAACCCACCGTCATTATCTGAAGGACAGTGAAAGGAAAAATTTAGTTACTTGACTTGGCAATAGATTCAGCATATTAATAATTAAGATGAGTCTTTGACTCCAGTGGGGTCTTAGGAGAATAATAATCTTTTTTACAAATTAGTTAGGGGAAACTTTCTTATACAGCGATTCATTTATGAGGGGAAAATAATGTGGAATTTTTAAACTCAGAATGCAAGTTATTGTGGTACGCTATATATCACTAAGATGTAAAAATTCATAAACGCATATCTGTAAATCATTTATCAAGAAATGGCAAATGATTTAAGCTAATTAAAATGTCACCTTAGCAATATAAATCAGCTATCACTGACTTTCATAGTATAGTATGTCTTTAATGTTATATTAAAGCAATTAAAGATAAAACTAAAATCCAAAACATTCTTATCGTCTTACCATGATATAATACGTAGACTCTTAATTATTAATGTCACAAATTAAATCCCCTCGGCGAACAATCGCTTCACTGAGGAAAGAACAAAAAAACGTTTGTAAAACATAAACCCACGTGCAATAATTCGAACCGCTGCGTAGGACACTATTCTGCCACCTGACGGCTAGGAACAAATAAACATTTTGAATAATATCAGAAAACTAATGCAGTACTTAAATATAAAGAGCCAATAGGCTTCATTTCGGCGATATAAACATTATTTAAATTAAGGGGATATTAAATCCCACATTGTTTTAAAACCGAAATGGTTTTAAAACAATGCAGTACTAATTATACGAAGAAAGAAAAGCTATTTTTGGTAATAAGGCTAAATTATAATTATGAATAATAAAAAAAATTATGATCAATAATTTTCTTACTATTGAAGATATCTTCTTTACAAAATACTAAAGACAATCAAAGAACAACAACAATAATAAAATTTATTTTGTGGTAAGTAATAGTTTCTGAGCAATCCAATAGTATTCATCAGTACAGTCGACAAGGTGTAGCATAGATGCAGCCTGCCTCACGGCGAGGCTAAATAAGGGCGCTCATTCAGCCATATTGAAGTAGGCACCGTCGCTATACTCTTAACAATTCCTGTGTTAGGGAAGCAAGTGCGGAAAGAAGTTTTTTCAAGTTTAACCCGGCGCTGGTAAGATGGGAAAATGTAACAAAAGTTGTTAGGTGGGGTCCCACAGACCTCAAGTAAAAGGTTCCTTCAGTAGATTCTTCTTCTGAAGATTCTTCTTCACAGTCTTGTTCTGTATCAGACTCATGGTTACTGACTAATTCTAAATCAATTTCAGTATCATCATCTCTGCTAAATGGCTTCTCATCTGTCAAAGCATCAACTATAAGTTGACGTAACCTCTATTCTTCCTGCTCGCAACTCATTTGGTAAAAAAAAGATATTATTATCAAAAACCTTCTAATAATTTACGAAAACGCATTTGCTTACAGTTGGTGTGTAAAAATATAGAAGGCACAGCAGTAACGATAATATTTTAGTAGAATATACATGAAAACAACTTATTTCAGAAGTAAATATAGTCACACTTTTGGTAAGGTGGGGTTTGGTGGACCCCAGCACAATTTACACCTCTGCACACTAAGCTTGCTTGCTCGCAACAGCCTATCGTCTATGGCGTCGAGTAGCGGGTTACGGGAGGGGAAGCTATACTGAGGCAAGACTCGCTGCCACGCGTTGTTAAAAAGTTATACTAAATTTAAAATCTTTGGAGTCTGTGACCCCTCCTTACTAACGCCGGGTTAAACTGATTAAAATTATTTGCGAACAGCAATGACCCAGGAAAGATTTGTTGATCTAGCAATTATATCGATAGAGGCAGACATAGTTTATAATTTAAACGTAGAAGAGCTTATAAACAGCTTTGATTTTCATGTGAGTGCGTTTTTGATCTGCTGTAAGGAAGAGCGGCACCCATCTTGCACAAAGCCTTTTCATTTGCAATTCTTCATGCAAAATATATCCCACACGTTCTTTCGAAATGCCTGTAGTCTCAGCAATTTCATGCACAGTGACTCGCCGATCATCCAATACCACATCGTGCACTTTATCAAAGATTTCTGGTGTTGTTACACTTTTTGGACGTCCTTCACGTGGATCATCTTTAAGGCTGGTACGGCCACGTTTAAACTCGGCAGCCCATTTCGTAACTGTCGAAAACTAAGGAGAAGAGTGTCCATAAACTTTTATGAACTGCAAATGAATTTTTTTTTGGCATTACACCTGCTTTTACAAACAATTTTATAACAGCACGATACTCAATTTTATCCATTTCAAGGGATACAGACAACACTTTTGCTGTTGTCTGTATCCCTTGAAATGGATAAGATTTTATAGATTTTATCTGTTGTCTGTATTGATGGAATGACTTGCCATTTCACATGGATGCTTATGATAGATATACCAACTTAGAAAAATAAATATTGCCTTTAGTGTTGCCAACTATGGTCGAGGCCGAGAACTTTTCAGACAACCCTCGTAGTTAGTTTCTTTTAAATAATCCGCTTAAGCCACAGTCATTTCCAAATCTGGTTATTTTCTTTATTTATTTTTTTTCCCAGTTGCTTACTTTCTATATTCTTGTCATTCGGTACAGCCAGTGCCGGATTTACGTATAAGTTAAAAAAGCTACAGCTTGGGGCCTCGCAATTTTCTGGGGCCTCAAATAAAAAAACAAAAAAATATAAAAATTGAGAAAAAAATATTCGTAGAGAAATCACTCAAATGAAGTCAGACATATCACGATGATAATTTCTAAATAATTTTAAATATACAAAATATAACATTAAAATAATTTTGGCGCATTGTAAAAGTGATTGAGATATTTTGTCTTCTTCTTTTTTTTTTGAGCCTTATTTGTCATTTTTAAAACCCTTTAATTATATAATTATTTCTGTGATTTTGTAAACGCATACTTTATTATTTTTTAATAAAAATTAAAAGACAATATATTTTCATATATTAAAAAGGCGTATATATTTAAAATTTTTCTGAGATGTGATGTAATTTAAAATAGTAGAGGGCCTCTGGATTTTATATAGCTTAGTGCATCAGCAAGTCTAAATCCGGCCCTGGGTACAGCAATGTTAATAATCCAAGCTCTTCGATGTTCAGTACCTGCAATATCATGGTTATTATTATAGTTCCAAAGTGGATCAGTTTGTATTATAAATCCCAGAGAATTTTGCAGATCGTTTTTCGTTTTCTAACGATTCCTGGACTTCATGCTACCAGCAGTTATCAGAGGAGAAAACCATACTTTTTGCATTAGTACCAGTGAATTATCACAGCCACTTGATCAGTACCGTCGACAGAGTGTAGCACAGAGGAAGCCTGCCTCACGGCACGGCTTAATAAGGGCGCTCGTTCAGCCATATTACTGTAGGCGCCGTCGCTACGCTAGCAATTCCAGTTAGTGTAGAAAGTGCAGAAAGAAGTTTTTCCAAGCTTAAACTGATTAAAAATTATCTGCGAACAGCAATGACGCAAGAAAGAATAGTTGGTCTAGCAATTATACCGAATTATATATTTGCAATTATATAGAAGCGGACATAGCTTATAATTTAAATTTAGAAGAGCTTATAAGTAGTTTTGTTGTGCGATATCCCCATAGAACAAATATTTAATTAATATTATTATTATGTAATCGTTTTGCTTTAATGCTTCTCTTATAATAAAAACAAAATAGCAATTAGAGATTTTCTTATATTTTTGTCTTGTAATCCATCAGGGGCAACGTATAATTGTTTGCCCGAGGGCGCGATCTAATCTGGCGACGGCCCTCCACTTGATAATAATGGTACTTGTTATGAGTTTGACCAGTTCTGCTACAGGCACGGATCAGATATTTTACAGCTTTATCTTACTGGTTGCGTAATGTGCATTTACTTTATTACTGATGTTTCCAAGTTTTGCTTTAATTATGTTATTTCCTTACGTTAATTACGTTATTATATTCAATTAATAGAGATCACAGTGAATGAGTATCAAAAACACACGAAATTGAATAACGAAATATTTGACTATTCTATTTCATGTTTCTTGTTACTCTTTGACTGTGAACTATATTATTGCCAAGTCGAATAACTGTAAACTTTTCCTTTCAGTGTCCTTCCGATAATGACGGTACATTATCTTATTTTTTTTTTAAATGCAATATTTCCTCTTTCAAAGGCTTCTTGACTACACTGCACGTACTTTTTTTAATCAACTAGAATTTTCTTTGCTCGACTTCATAAAATTATTCATCATTATTCTTCTAAGGTTTGTACGGCCCTGTTGAAATGGCATTTGAATGCATAGTGCTAGGTAGCCAAAGAAAGACTAGTCTAACGTTTTATAAGCTCTTTAACTGGTTTCCAAGTGGATAATCTCTGGAAGAACATGCAAGAATAGATAGTTTTTACTATCGGAAACTCGATTTCCGATAATAAAAACTAACTTAGGATTTTTTGATATTACGGGGTTTTCAGCCCATAAACTCAAGAAAATCGTCCATAGAACCGAGATTATTTCAGACAGTTACATATACTATTAAGATTCGGGACCACATGATGACAACAGTTTTCTACCACACTTCCCAGAAGCCAAATGAAATCATCAGTAGTCTTTGGCCAGCTATTCTGTGATCTACTAAAGGGTGGAGTCTAGCTTCAACGTCTTCAAATGTTGCTTAGAGCTAAATAGCATGTCTACTTCATTTGAGGAATAAAAAATATTAGCGGCAAATTTTTCTTCTAGTGTTTACTTAACTTATCATTATCATCATCATCATCATCAGTGATGGTTCCAACATGTCTTTACAGCCCCAAAATCTTTTAAGTATCCTTCAATTCCACACAAGCCTGTGTAGCTGAGTGAAAGAAGTGTTTACACCCACAACATTTGGTCACCCGATAAACTAAGTTCAATTCTAATCGCCTACATGGATTCTTTCTAAACCATTTTTTCTATCGGTTTCCTAGTTAATCGATATCTCGCAAGGTAAAGCGGGTTGTTTTCTTCTGAAAACTAGGGTTTACTCTCCCGTGAATTCGACTATAAAGGCCACACTAGATCAGGCTATAAATATACTGTTAAGATTAGTGATCACAAGATGGCCATATTGTCAACTGTATTTTCTCCCATGTGGGGCCATTACTCTATTACTGGAGCCTCAAGTGGATTGATAAAATTCATATTTTTATACTTGATCACTAGAGTAGAGTTTCTGTATTATGTAAAAAATAAATAAAAATATAAATAATAAAATTTTCAAAAAAAATTTAAACGAAAATCTCAGCCCACCTACAGTATACTAATGTTCTTTAGTTTTGCAAACTTTTGAGGTGGGAGTCACATAATATAATGTTGTCAATAAGCAAGTTATTAGGCAGTAAATGCTTGAAGCATCTCCTTTTCCCTTTGTTTTTCAAAATCACAGATGTTTGTCATTGTAGTGTACAGATATCATTTTTGTTAATAGCATCTGTACCCTGTCCAAAGTTTCTTTTCTTCTCTGATATTTATGCAACGATTCATGAAAAGTGTCCTTAAAGCTTCACTCTTCATTGGTAATGTTCGATAAATGTTATTTGTGGTGAATGCCAAAATCCATCGTTTTTTTTAAACAAAAGACTGTTTCTTTCCTGATAAAATACAGGAAAGAAACATTTGTATGTTTCTTTAAATTATTATTATTATTATTATTATTATTATTATTATTATTATTATTATTATTATTATTATTATTATTATTATTATTATTATTTCGACAACTCCAAGGAGTCGACAGACTCATTGAGGGAGGCCCTAACATTATGTCAACAGCAACTATTCGACAATTACTTTAAATGCTTTAAATTACTATCGTATAGTAATTTAAAGATTTTAAAAAAATCATGAGCCCTTTTATTTCATTATAAGAAGTAAGTGAGGCCGTTTTAGCTGTTTCTGTCGTTTGGGACTGAAGGGTAGTTCAATCTTCACTAGTAGCCAATTAGAGATGGCAGGTCCAAGCTATAATTAATTATATGTGGCATTTGATGAAGAGGCAACTCACAAGTGTCGCCATAATCCTAGCACAAGATGTTATTGTCTGAAATAGTGTGTGTTCTGCGGTCAATTTCCTTGAGTTTATGGAACTCAAAACCCAAGTTTCGTTAGAAAAAACTTGCTTGCCCATGCTAGAGATCGATTAACTCGGGAAGCAGTCGAAAAAAGATTTGAAAAAATTCCTCCATTTGATTATTAGATTAGAACCTAGGTAATTCTTTGGGTGGCGTATCAGAGATAATACAAAAGTAACTTCCACTGAGCAACCCAGGCCTTTTCAATGTTTTAAATAGTAAAGTTATGTTTCATAAACTGCCTTGAATAGACTAATAGAAATTATGGCTTCCGTATTTCCTGGACCACTAAAAGGAAAGTTTCAGAATGCAGATAAACGTGTATAACAGATACAGTATTTTATTGCAATATTTAGCAATTAAATATTTTTACAAAAAGTCTTTGTTGCTACACTGCACGGAGAAAGAGCGTCTTAAGTTCTTTTCTAGTCACCGACTAGAGGGATTTTTTCTAAGTCTTTTCCACCTGTTCTCGAGTTATTCCATCTCTGGCACAGGCATGCGGGGTTTTTTCTCCCAGGAACTCGGGTTTTTCGCCCCGTAACCTCAAGAAAATCGACCTAGAACCTGCTCTATTTTCATGCAATTAAAACATTGTGTTAGGATTAACGACTACGAGATGGTGGGACTGGTTAGCCACCTTTCTTCACCGGAGGGCATGTATAATTAGTGATATCCTTAGGCCAGCTATCTCTGATTGGCTACTGGTGGAGATTGAATTTCCCCATCAGTCACCAAAAGTTAGATAGGACTAAAATGGCCTAACCTTCTCCCTATAAAGGGATAAAAAAAGTTAGTTGATTTTTTTATTTGATTAAAATATTTATTTACTCATATTTTATGCATTGGGCATTATCATTACTTGTCTAGGTTACCGAAATCTCTTTGAATGCTTAAATTAAGATCACCTAAACAGGGTGAATGTTTAGCTCTCTGAAATGGCACTTTGTGTCCATAGTGATAGGCTGACCGAACTTTCAGAGGCCTTTTTTTCTTTTGATTCCAAGTTAATCAACCTTCATCATAGTCCAGTAGGGTTTTACACAATGGAAACTTGGTTTTAATCTCGAACCTCAAAAATCTATTGTAGGTCTTACATTACTTGTTCATTGATAGCTTGTGCTCACACTCGGCAATGGCTGATCTTCAAAGATATATGAAAGTAGCTCTGGAAAGTAGCTTCTTTTGCAGAATAAGAGCCCAGTAGAGAAGTTTTAATAAAGAAATAAATCTTTTAGCATCTTCTTATTCATAAAAGAAGTAGTAGGCGTCACCCTATTAACCCTAATTTTTTTAAAAAAAATCGGCAGGTACCCGGATCTGTCATTTGTCATCACTAAAATTTGATGAATCCCCACGTCACTAAATAAAAAAGCAAGTTCTCTAACAGTATTTATATATGTACATGTTCCTTTTAGTTGTTCTGCAACTCAGTGTACAGAATGCATGGTTAAATATGTGATTTTTTAAAATTAAGGTTTAAAAATTCCACTGAATCGACAAAAAAAGCCTAAAAGTCTAGAATGTAACAATACCGCTTTCTGAACATATGATATATTCCTTAGCTGAAAGGGATTAGATAATCAGACCAAAGAAAACTTTCGAGGTGTCAACTAATGTAGGCATGGGTCAACGTATACTCCATAACCTTCAGAGGAATCGTAAAGCCTCTGTGGTACTGATATCATAAAGACTACGATTAGACCCCCACTAAATGGTAGAAGTTTCGTTGTCCAGTGTATTAGCATCACTTTTCTTCTTGGAGGTTTGAAGATGTACCCGTGTTTGAACTGCAGGGCAAGATACGGTTTACTTGGAAGTTTGAAGAAATGTACGACTGGTCGCCATAGCAAAGATATAGTTTACTTTTACACTATTTCTTCCAGCATACAATATGAGTGATATCTTCATATTGATGTCTTTCACCATAGAATCAGGAGAATGAGAGAGAGAGAGAAACCTGGCTTTATTTTTCTTCTTTTCAAAGGTGCAATTTCAAAACGTTCATTCCATAAATCATCTACTAGGGAGTATACCCGTAACACTTAGTAGCAATGCATTAATAATAATAATAATAATAATTAAGGGGATTTCCAAGTCAGTAAGCTAACATGCCGCCATTCTGGCACTACCTGACGGAAGTTTGCGTATTGATATATTGATATATATTTACACAGTAAAGTAATAGATATATTTTACTAAGTTTTACCGTACATTGCTTTGCAATATCAGCTAGATTAAAGTTCCTTCAATTTCCAATTTAAACGCAGCTTAAAGAACAAACATGAAAAGTCAATTCAAGAGAAATTAATTGTTTGCAGAAAAAGGCAAACTTTCCCACACCTTCCAGATTCTCTTCATGGACATACGTGTTTTTAATTCAAATTTCAGTGATGTTCATTTCAACTCCAATCTGCAATACCAACTCTTCATTTGAGTTCAGTTGGTTTTGGATAATCCCAAATGCTACTTTCTACAAGCATTACTGAACTCAGCTTTCCCAATCACACTCACACTTCGATCCTTTTGGTCTCGAAGGTAACATTTGGTTATATGTTCGCTGTAATGTGTACTTCGTCAGAGTAGTTCCAAATTAGAATCTCCTCTTTTTTGATACTCTTTCGTGCTAGCTAAAAATATCTCTACCCCATTTTATGTGTATTCGTCGGCTATATCTGAATTCTTTTTTTTCTAAAATGCTGTGTTCCTCTAGTCCAAATTTTGCAATAGTGAAGTCCATTTTTCTTAGAAACCTTAATATTAACAGCACAAATTGGCTTGTTTTTGTCAAAAGGGGCTTTCCTAGCCCATTTGGAGTCTACAACTCAATGTGTGTTAGCCTGTCTCATACGGAGGAGGGTTTGCTTCCATATAAACTCGGGTTTTTCATTCCACGAAATACTAACCAAGATAGGCCAGAAGAACAATGTATAATTCTTGTAAATGGTGTGGAATTTAACAATACCAGCAAGCAAACAAACAAAAAACATCCGTTTTCCTAAAGAAATAATAAAGCATTACCACACAAATGTTTCTTATGCCCATCAAAATATCTACCTTTTTCTTCTCTTTGTGTTAAGAAATATAGGTGTTGAAAAATTTGGCAAACACATTATTGCAATAAGTAATACGGAGTAGATGGATCTGAGCCTTATGCCATGGGAAATTACGATGATAGGTAAGGAGGAGGTAATATTCCACATACCCCTTTCTACTCTCTCTCTCTCTAAATATTCTTGATTTTCTTTTTTGCTTCTACCCATTTTTAGGTATTTTATGGATTTACGAGTATTTTTGGGCTAGGCAATTTAGAACATGATCGATTGTTCCTTTCTTCCACCACTGAGCAACCTTAAGCAGTCAGTCTCATCTGAATGGTGTCTGGAATTACGATATCGAATGGGACGATCTTTGTGATTTCTCTAGTTCATTCATTTCCTAAGTTGGATTTTTTTTCAGGCTTCTGATCCAAACATTTGCATTGATCGCATCATTGAAACATTACCTATTATTAGCATGGATATATTCATTCCCATTTCAATTTAAATACCTGTCCATCACTAATTCTTGTTCTCTAAGAAATGTGCCAATGCAGGTATAAGAGAAAAAAATAATCTCATTCCTTTCATATTTGGGTGGTATCTATCTATCACAATTAGCTTACATCAAAATGACCTTTCCTTTTCCATTTAATATTTATATTCAAGTACAAATATTTGAAAACGAATCATAAATGCATTCAAAACTGAATTTGGAAGGAAAAATGCAGGAAAGTTTTATCATATCACTATGGTAGGCAACTAACCTCTCGCTAAAGTTATTGGACCTAACTTTTTCCAACTACGCATCCATCTGTTTTGCACCAGGATTGTTCCATTCTTTATTGACCAAAGAAAAAACCGAAGTTCTGGTTTTTTACTTTTCTTCTATTTCTTGCAATGAACTTGGTAAATATCTTAATGCTATTTAACACGTAACATTAGATTCTTCCTTTGTCAAAAATGATCATAAGAATCTTGTTCAAACTCAAACTAATTAATCTTCTGGTTTCGATAACATTTTTCCGATTGTTTTGGAGCCTGCATACTGCAGCATTGACGCCTTTGATTAGTGGTAACTGTCCTACAGCTTTGAAATTAGCCGATATTCAACCCACTCCAATCAAAGGAGAGAAATTCTTTATCATCAAATGACCGTATAGCTTCTCTTCAATTATTTCTAAGAAAAGGGAGAAAATCATTCCCACTCAACTTTTATGATATCTAGAAACAAATAATTAATGTTACTTCCTTTGCTCAAATACCATGGAAACGTTACAAATCTTCCAATCATTCTTCAGCGAATTCTTGATGACTATATTAATTTCAATGCTAATCAACTCATTCCGTCCGCGAGGTTAGCCTAGTTGTTGTGCGCTTCGCAACCATATGCCTGGGGAAGGAGTGTTCTAGGTTCGATTCCCGTCAGTGACGTGAGGAGCTGAAGAATGTTCCTCAGCCATAGCCAAGTTAGCCAGTCTTGGGCGTGGATAGTAGGGTCCCCCCCCCAGTTTATCCTGGTGTTTTTCATCCCGCAAAGTAGGCAAGCCGGCCTTGAGAACTCAACACTACGGACATAGGATACATCGGGAAGTAGGGCTAACCACCTTATCTTGTGAACGGATTGAGGTCCGATGATTAATAAACCCTCGACATCGCAAGGTAAAAGAGGGATAAGGAAGATGAGATGAGATAAACTCATTCCTATCTTAGTTATCACAAAAACGAACCCTTCTCTTCAAGTCCTGCTTCAGACAACACATCTCGGGATAAGAAGATTTCTCTTTTTCAGATATCACTAACCTCCAGTCTTTCTTGGCATATTATGATTAATATGGACATAAGATTATCTATGAAGCTTAGCGTAGGTTTGTGAAAGGCAAGGCTTGTTTTAGCCATCTGCTTATGTTTTATGATAAGGTGATGAATGTGTCGGATAAGGGAGAATCATATACAGTGATATTCTTGGACTTTGCCAAAACATTTGATAGATTACCACAAGATAAGTTGTGTATAAGCTGCAGAGCATTGGAATAGATAGTATATTGGCAGAGGCGTAACTAGGGAGGGGTGGAGGAGGCGGTCCTCCCTGGGCGGCACTTTGAACCTTTTTGAACTTCTGCAGTTAAATCTAAAATACAGTCTCGAGAACTCATTTCCAAAGATTGTAATGGTACTGCGAATTTTCCTCACAATTGTTGTAAGTGTTCCTAGTTGTGAGAGAGTTTTTCTAAATAAAATTGATTAAGAATTATCTATATTATTATGAAATAGACTTCGCCAATGTCATCGACGATTTTCCTAACAGAAAAGCAAGAAAAATAACATGTAAAGTTGAAATTAAAGTTTTACTTCAAAAATTAGCATGGTGTTTTAATTTATTTCCCTATACATCGTTTTGATTTTTGGTAGTATTTTGATGTGTATTGAGAGGGGCGGCAAACTCAGGGACCGCCCTGGGCGACAAAAGCTCTAGCTACACCACTGTATATTAATTAGATGGAATGGAGATAGGCTCTCCGAACGACACCAGCAAGTTGTATATGACGGAGCAGTGTATCAGAAAAGGAAGGTGACCAGTGGCGTACATCAGAATTTTTTTCTGTTCTTGGGCCATAGTCTTTAACTTATTTGTTAATGATATTTCATGTGGAATGACTGGGGATCTTTAAATGTTTGCCAATGATGCAAAGTTCGGCAAAATTATTAGGAGTAGTGCTGATGTTACTTCTCTAGAGGAAGATTTGAATAGACTTTTAGCATGGACAAAAGTAGGATTGGAGCTTTAATATTAATAAATGCAAGGTGTTACACTTTGGGAATAAAGAAATATTATAAAGCTGTAAAGTAGAAATATTATTCAGGAAGTAAAGTAGATAGATTCGGGATCTTGGAGTGATGGCGAGTAGTGGACTGAAGTTCGAGGGCACATCGTATATCGCTATGATAAAAAGTACGAGTAAATTGAAGTGTAGGGATAAGGAGGTGGTTGTGCATCTATATAAGACATTGGTAGGACTACTGTGGTCATATTTGGTCACCTAGATTTCATTGTAATGTGGAAACACTAGAGAGGGTTCAAAGAGAAATAATTAAAGTGACATCAGGGCTCTGCAGTGTTGGTTATGAAGAACGTTTGAGAATGTGGATTACAGAGGTTTAGATAGAAGTAAACAGGAGATATGATAACGATCTTCAAGTTAGTTAATGTATTTTATCAGATTAATACAGAAGGAATTATAAATGGAGTAGATATTAAGATGTGAAGAACGAGAGGTCATCCCTGGAAGTTGTATAAAGATATGGTGAAAAACGGTGTGAGGAGTAATTTTTTACATTGAGAGTCGTTAGTGAGTGGAATGCATAGAGAGAGTGCATTGTGAATGCAGGTAGTGTAAATAACTTCAAAGCTTATTATGATAGACATGTTGCTGGTTCCATCGGCTTCCCACGAGAGTCTGTTGACTCAATGGAATTTACTAAAATCATCATATAATAATAATAATTATTATTTTTTGACAAAGTTTATTATCATCTTCACATATACAGATTATTTACAAATACACAATTGAAGTATTACTATTACATTTTGTTCACTACAAATATTCATTACATAGTGTTCAGTGAATATCTTATTTAAATGTGTATAAATAATAATACTAACAATGCATTTTACATTTTTCCGATATATATTTATAATGATTCATTTAATATGTTAAGAGGGGAATATTTTTTACATCAATGTCCTCAGACTCATTGGGGGATGCCCTAAACATCATGTCAAGAACTATTCAACATACACACAATATCTATCATATTTTGCCTTGAACTCATTCACAGTCATGGCACCCACAACAGACTCTGGCCACTCATTCCTCATTCTCCACTCTCCAAGTAAAAAAACCTAGTTCTAACACCCTTGCTTACCGCACCCTTTCCCAGATTCCATGGATTGCCCCTAGTCCTCCCACCACCAGACCTGTTCTGAAATCCGCTGAATTAATCTTATAGAAACCCTTCAGTAATTTAAATGTCTCAATCATATCACCCCTTTTCCACCTATCAACCAATTTCTGCAATCCACAAATCTTCAACTTGTTCTCATAAGGTTCATTCCGTAGACCTGCTATCATCTTGATCACTCGCCTCTGGATACTCTCCAACTCCTCCCAATCAAGAAGAAATCCTAGCATCAAGATCTGGGCACAGTAGTCAAGATGGCGTCTTATCAAGGCTCGATACAGAAGGACAATAACTTGCTTGTCTGTGCTCGTCAAAGTATTCTTCAGTAACCAAGTGATTTGACGAGCTGATTTAGCTACTTTTGCAATGTTCCCCCTAAACTTCAACTCCCTATCCGCCAAAACTCCCAAATCCTTGGCCTCGTCAATCTCCTGGATTACAGTTCCACGAATGTGGTATACTGCTAGTAATATTTTCACCCCAAAATGCATAACCTTACACTTTGCCACATTAAATTGACATCCATTCTCCTTAGCCCAGTCCTCCAATATATCCAAATCATCCTGCAAAATTTTGACATCATGTGCATTCACTATTGTGCTACCCAACTATGCATCATTAGCAAACAAATGAACAGTTCCTCTCAGATCCTTTCATATATCATTAATGAACAAATGAAACAGCAGTGGTACAAGATCAGAACCCTGAGGCACACCACTAGTTACTGGTCGTCTTTTGGAGTCTACTGGTGAATAAATACTCTCTGATATCTCTCCATCAACGACCCACCTATCCATCTCACCAACCCTATATTCATCTCAATATGCTGCAGTTTACTGATTAGAATTCCATGTGGTATCCTGTCAAAGGCCTTAGCAAGGTCCAGCAGTATCACTGTATACCCATTATCCTTATCTAGTTCAGCCTCACTATGTTATAAAACGTAAGCAAGTTAGTGAGGCATGATCTACTTTCAGAAAACCATGCTATCTCACATACAGTATCCCATTTTCATCTATCCATTCCTCTATTTTTCTCTTGACTACTTTCTCCAAAACCTTGACAATGACTCCTGATATGCTGATCGGTCGGTGATTTGCCACAGCAGTCTTGGAACCTCCTTTATGCAGGGGAACTATATTCAACTCTTTTCACCCCCTCGGGACTAACCCAGACCCGAGACTCAAATTAAACAAAATGGTCAAGGGTCACTAACAATTTTTTAGCCGCTTCACGTAAGACCCGAGCTGGTGTCCAATTCCATAGATGTATTCACATTAAGGTTTTGTAATATACTATTCACCTCCATTTCATTGACATCAATTCCCGTATAAGGTATTGGTTCCTTAATTCCTGCAATATTACCACCTGGATGATATACTCTTGCAAAGTGCCCACTCAGTAATTCCACTATATCAACTGATTCAGTTACCTCCCTACCATCGGCATTCTTTAAAATCATTCTGCTGTATACATTTTTTCTTTTACTTGCAACATATCGAAAAAACTGTTTGTGATTCTCTTTAGTTTGCATGGCCAATTTTCTTTCATAATCCGCTGTTGCTTTTCTTACCACACTCGTTACCCTTCTGGCCTGTGCTTTATACTATTCATGGGCCTGCAGGTCACCTTTCTCCTTAAATTCCCTCCACAGTTGTTTATTTTTTTGCAGCTCAAGCTTAATTGTGTTATTCATCCATTTAACCCCTACTCGATTTATTATTCGGATTCTAGGTATACAGTCAGCCATTGCTTCCTGCAAAAACTTCTTAATCACCTCCCATGCACTATCAACCTCCAGCCCTTGCAATTTTACATGCCATGGCACTGAACCAAGCAATCTCCTAAGCTTTTCATACTTACCAGCCCATTCCACATGTACCCTTTCCTTAATTTAAAATTCCACACATTTAGCTAGCTCCCAAGTCAAGACCTTATGATTGCTCTCACCAATTGGTGGCAACGTGGTCATATCCATTACAGTCAAATTCTCAGATGCAATTACTAGGTCAAGCACTCTCGAATCCCTAGTATTTTCCATTACATGCTGTCTCAGGTAGTTATCCCTTAATAACTGCATAAATTCCAATTCCCTCCTCCCATGTGTTCCTCTCCTCCTTACAATCAATGTTACCATAGTTGAAATCCCCCATAATAATTACCCTCCTTCCACTCATTGCATCTATTTGTCTTACATACTATCTCCACCTGGTCTACAGCAGCACCCAATTGTATATTTTGTTCCACTAGTCTCAATCTCACACCAAATAGCCTCAAACAGCTCTCTTAACTATTCTGCAGTTCAACTTCAATTCTCCTCGGCTGCAGTTCAACAGCTATCATCAATAACACTCCTTCTCCCTCCATTCTTTTCTCTCTGTCCCTCCTAAACACACTATATGCTTCACATTCTATCCCACTAGCTACAGAGAATGCTGAATGGATTCATTTCACTTATTAACATTGCTATTTTTTAATCAATACTACTACTACTACTAATAATAATAATAATTATAATCACAACAATAACAATTTTGTTTGTTTGGGTGGCATTTCTACTTTCTTTCTGGATGCTTCTGCAGAGCTTATGTGTGGAAGATAATAGATGACAGTGGTTTCGTGGTTATGTTTCGATACTCGTAGCAAGCCAGGCGTTGATTTAAATGTTTACATGTGTATTAAACGATATTTTTTCTTGACTACCTAAGCTAAGTCAATTGACTATTTGGGAAATATTGATCAAGTATCTGAGAAAAAACTATTTTAATACCAACTAGTTTCACCAACTTAAACTGTTGGCATCTTCAGGGTACAGGACTGGTGACAGTAACTAAAGCTAACAAAACATGTTACAGACAAGTCATTAACAGAATTCTAATTATAAATTACAAAATAACACTGAACGTGTGCAATACAGGTGTGGCGCGTACATGATTTCACTTGTTGTTGTTTAGGAACGTTTTATAGTTGGTAATAAAGTTCATTTCTTGTGTGTTTAGAGATCTAATTAGAGTCTTCCAGATTTCAAACAAGATCAACTTTGGTTCCTATTAAGATTTTCTACAGAACGGGCGACTCTTGTGGCTTCTTTAAAACTACGAAAACGGCAATCCTCTTCTATGTAAGCTGTACAGCTTTTATCCCACTCAATGATATGGTTGGTTGGGTTGTGGAGAAATGGGAAAATAAGCCCGATATATCTTGTCTGTTGTTTTTGACATATCCGATGTGTTCTTTCTGTCTTATCTCAAGGCTTCTTGAAGTTTGGCCGATGTAACTTAAACCGCACGAGCATGAGATATTATAAACTCCAGCATATTTAAAGAA
Organism: Typopeltis vanoorti; assembly: GCF_054136105.1. Classification (NCBI taxonomy): domain Eukaryota; kingdom Metazoa; phylum Arthropoda; class Arachnida; order Uropygi; family Thelyphonidae; genus Typopeltis; species Typopeltis vanoorti. Next base: position 77,850,205 of record NC_143569.1, on the reverse strand, counting down.
AGGATGGAAGTCTTTTGGAGATCTTAAGAGTTTTCGAATTGAATCTTTTGGTTTAAAGGTCACTCTTATTCTATGTGGTTTGAGGAGTTTACCAACCTTGTTGGAGGCTGACCCCACGTATGGAATGAAGATTGTGGTAATATATTGATCAGAGAGAAGAATCGTGTTAACAAGTCTCCAAGGATAGCCGTTCAAGATGAGGTTGTTGGATATCAGTGTCAATTCGTCTTGGAGATATGTGGAAAAGTACCAAAGTTAAATGATGAGTCCTACAAAGATTTTCGCGAATCAACTCCCTTACATAAGATTGATACAATTATAAAATGTAAACAACTAAATTTAAATATTATTTTAAATAATAATTTAAAATAAAGTAATTATTATTAAGATAAGTATAAAATAATTAGATATAGAAATTATAAGATAATGCTGTTGTTTGTGGCCAATATATTTCTCGGTCACATACTTGCACACACTACTCTGTGTTTCGTAGTCTTGATTCTCGTGATGACTTATTTCATTTATTCATTCTTTTCTCCTTAGAGACTCAAGAACTGTTGTACTTTGACCCCAGTATGTCATACCAAGTGGTCAGCAGCTGGTCCCTTTATAACGAGGGCAAAATGAAGCAAATCCCAATAATCCAGGTGTTTATGCAGAATGGTTATTGTAGTCGGGAACCATGAAGTGGGGACCCTTCTTTTTCATGGCAACACCTTTCCATAACTAATACGTGCAACACGGATTTCTCCAGCAGAAAAACTGCTAACTATTATTATTATTATTACTAGGAGCGCAATTTTGCCTTTGTCGCGAAAACACCATAAAAAACACTTTATTGGCTCCCCTGGAGTGCAGGAGGCACAGGATAAATAAAGGTAGCCAGTTCGCGAGGATTTCTAAATGTTTGCTCTTTGGTTGGTAAACAGACATACCAGATAACCTTTAGCTCAGCGCTTCCACAACTTATGGGTGCAATGGCCTTCTTGGAAAAATTAAAATATTTCACGGCCCCCATCGAAAAAAAATCGTAATATAGACATTTATTATTATAATATTAATTGTATTTATAATCAATATAAAACATACACAGCGAATATCTCAAAAATCAAATGCAAATATTACATATTTAGCATCCTACATACACATTTGACATGCCACACTTAGTCTTAAAACATTTAAAATTTGTTTTCATTATTTCACGGCCCCTCAACAAAACAAACGGCCCACAGTTTGAGAAACGCTGCTTTAGTTGATTTGACCATAAATTCAACCAGTCCAATTCAATCAGCAGGACAGCAGCCACGTAAGGTGTAATAGCCATGCAGTGTCTCCACCTGCTGAGAAAAATACGAAAAACACATTAAACCTTCATTCTGAATATACTGTTCTGAAATGTTCATAACATTATACTAAGTTAAATAAAAATGTTGACTAAAACTTTCGCTTTATTTTCAAAATACATTAGTATATTTAATATAATATGATGATATTATTAATTACAGCTCAACCAGATAATAACCTGATAACGTTTATTATCAGGTTCTCACAACACTTCGGAAAATGAAGACTCACTTTGATCTTCTAATAAAATGTCATATTTATTTACTTATGCGACTTATATTCTGTATTTTATTACGAACGCAATACAAAATATAATCCTGGTAGCCCAAAGCCATCGATATTTAAGAAAATATACTTTTCGGAATTCGTATTTAACTTTCAAGAGTAATTATAATGTTGAAATTATAAGTAATTATAATGTTAAACCATTAGAGCAGGATATCACTGTACCACAAAGAACAGGTTTTAAAATTTTGGCACCTACAAAAGCAGAAAATAACCAATTAAAAAATGATCTAATTTCCAAAGAGGATTGGGTAGAGCAGTATAAATTATTATTATTATTACGGGCAGTTCCAAGGAGTCTTTAGACTCATCGAGGGAGGCCCACATCATGTCAAGAAAAACTATTCAACATTCACACAGTATCTATCATACTTCTCCTTGAACTCATTTACAGTCATGGCACCCACAACAGAATCTGGAAGCTTATTCCACTCATTTTCCACTCTCCAAGTAAATAACCTAGCTCTAACACCCTTGCTAACCACACTCTAACCAAGCTTCCATGGATGGCCCTATTCCTCCCACTACCAGTCCTATTCTCAAAAAATATCTTCTGAATTAATCTTATAGAAACCTTCAGTAATTTGAATGTCTTAATCATATCACCAGTTTTCCGCAAATCTTCAATCTGTTCTCATAAGGTTCATTCCATAGTCCTGCTATTATCTTGGTCATTCGTCTCTGCATCCTCTTCACCTCCTCCCCATCGAGAAGAAACTCTGGCGCCCATATCTGGGCAGTAGTCTAGATGGGATCATATAAAGGCTCGATATAGAGGAACAATAACCTGTTTGTGTCTGCTCGTTAAAGTGTTTTTCAGCAACCAAGTGATTTTATGAGCTGATTTTGCCACTTTTGGGATGTGTCCCCTAAACTTCAACTCCCTATCCACCAACATTCCCAAGTCCCTGTCCTCGTCAATCTCCTGGAGTAGAGTTCCACCAGTGTGATATACTGATGCTAATCTTTTCACCCCAAAATGCAAAACCTTACATTTTTTCACATTAAATCGGCATCTATTCTCCTTAGCCCAGTCCTCCAAACTATCCAAATCATCCTGCAAAGTTTTGATATTCTGAGCATTCACTATTGCTCTACCTAAGTTTGCATCATCCTCAAACAGATGAACAGTTCCTCTCAGATCCTTTCATATATCGTTAATGAACAAATTAAACAGTAGCGGTCCAAGAACAGAACCCCGCGGCACACTGCTAGTCACAGGCCGTCTTTTTGACTCTACTCCTGAATAAACCACTTTTTGATATCTTTCCATCAACCACCCTCTTATCCATCTCACTAACCCTATATCCATTCTCATATGCTGCAGTTTACTGATTAGAATTCCATGTGATATCCTATCAAATGTTTTAGGCAAGGTCCAGTAGAATCACTGTAAGCCGGTTACCCTTATCCAGTTCAGCCGTCACTGTGTTATAGAACGTGAGCGAGTTACTGAGGCATGATTTACCCTTCACAAAACCATGCTGTCTCCCATAAAGTATCCCATTTTCATCTATCTAATCTTGTATTTTCCTCTTGACTATTTTCTCCACGACCTTGACAACAATTCCCGATATGCTGATCGTCCGGTAATTTTCAACAGCAGTCTTGGAACCTCCTTTATGCAGTGGAAACTATTTTCCCCTCTATCCACCCCCTTGGGACTAACCCAAACCCGAGACTCAAATTAAACAAAATGGTCAAAGGCACTGACAATTCTTTAGCCGCTTCTCTTACGACACGAGCTGGTATACCATCCAATCCCGCTGATGAGTTGACATTGAGGTTTTGTAATAGACTATTCACCTCCACTTCATTCTCCACAATTCCCCAATTCCCGTATAAGCTATTTGTTCTTCCATTTCTGAAATGTCACCACATGGATGATATAGTCTTGCAAAGTGCTCACTCAGTAATTCTAATATATCAACTGATTCGGTTACCTCTCTACCATCAGCATTCTTTAAAATCAATCTGCCATATACATTTTTTCTTTTACTTGCAACATATCGAAAAAACTGTTTGGGATTCTCTTTAGCCTGCATGGCTAATGTACTTTCATAATCCGCTTTTGCTTTTCTTACCACACTTGTTACCCTTGTGGCCTGGGCTTTATACCATTCATGTACCTGCAGGTCACCTTTCTCCTTAAATTCCCTCCACCGTTGTTTTTTTTTTCAGCTCAAGCTTAATGGTGTTATTCATTCATTTAATCCCTACTTAATAATTCCACATGTACCCTTTCTTAATTGTAAATTCCACACCTTTAGCCACCTCCCAAGTCAAGACCCTATGATCACTCTCACCAATTGGTGGCAATGTAGTCATATTCATTACAGCGAAATCCTCAGATGCAATTACTATGTCAAGCACTCTCTGACCCCTAGTGTTTTCCATTACATGCTGTTGCAGATAGTTATCCCTTAATAACTGCATAAAACCCAATTCCTTCCTCCTGTGTGTTCTCTCCTGCCCCCAATCAATGTTACCATAGTTGAAATCTCCCATAATAATTACTCTCCTTCCACTCGTTTCTTCTATTTGCTTATGCATACTATCTCCACCATCTTTTCGATCACCTGGTCTATAGCAGCACCCAATTCTATATTTAGTTCTGCTAGCCTCAATCTTCCACCAAATGGCCTCAAATGTGCTTTTCTCTATCCCGGAATTCAATTTCTATTCTCCTTCGCTGCAGCTCATCAGCTGTCATCAATTATACTCCTTCCCCATTTTATTCTCCTTGTCATTCCTGAACACACTATACCCCTCACATTCAATCCCACTAGCTATATCACCTTCCGTCAGCCATGTTTTAATGCCAATAACCTGTGGTCTGGAAGTGCCAACCAAGGCCAAAAATTCTTCCTTCTTGTTCCTAATACTCCTATCATTAGTATACATGAATTACAGACCCCTTTAGCCCTATCCCTACCTTGATGCCTTATACTAACTATCCCATTCTGATTGTGCTTATTCCTCGTGCATATTATACTCATTCATACACTCAACTGCCTCCTTAAGGTTTGCATAACTACTCCCCCCTTAATAAATCTAGTTTTCCTGATTCTGCACATCCACGTCATTCAACAACACTTTTTCAAGTCTCCTTACACCAAATCCATTCAAATGCAAACCAAACATCTTATATAGATCCTTTTGCCCAACGAACTCACTCCGCACGCCAACAAATTTCACACCACTCGTCATGCATAACCCATGCATAAAGTCATTTGCAATTATGGCCCTCCTTCTAAACTCTTCACTGTCATGCAGCAGCAAAAGGCTAATCATCCTAACTCTCTCACTCTTTTCTTTTGCTACCTCAAACAATTCATTCAGGTCCTCTATCATTTCCATTTTATCTCCTTTCAAATCATTCATACCTGCCACCACTATCATTTCTTTCACCCTTTGCTTTTGCTCCCTAATAGACTCACTTACGTCCTTTATGGTCGACCAGGTTGGTACGATTTTGTCAAATTCTCTACTATCACACCTCGTACTAACGAATCTCCATACAGCACTCGCTCTTTCATTTTGTTTACGTTCAAAATCATACTCTTATTTTTCCTATCACACTTTTTTTTTGGCTGGTACACTCGGTAGATATTTGTGCATATGCTCCAACTGCCGCTTTGCTCTATGTATCGCTCCGCTCAACAACGCCATCTCACTCATTGCATCTATATCATCTTTTTTATTATCTGTTAAACCATTAATTTGCTCTGTATTAATACCTTCATTCACACTTTCTACATTCACGCCCTCACAGCTCTCTGGTACAACCTCGCAATTTTCTACATTCTGAAATTTGAGAAAAATATCACACTCGCGACCTGAAATACACTTTAATTCCTCATTTTCCTTATATTTTCTACACACATTCACTCCATTATCATCATCTAACCATACTCCAACCGCTCTCTGCAAGGCATACATTTCACAGATAGTACATTGAATAATCTCCTTTATATTACAGTTATTGAACAAAGATGGTGAACCATTATTACTAGCCGCCATTTTCCTTCGTACCGGAGCCACCATGTGCGCGCTTCTATCGTACTTTATCAAATTAATAATTGAAACACCAAAAACACACAAACAGACACACTAAGATACGAAAAGGAAACAAAACTACGCAATATTCCAGCAAAATTGTCAATGATAACTTAAAATAACACTAAAAAACACATCTCACCAGGAGCTCTCAACAATCACTAGAGACCACGAGTCCCTCTAGCGGCCCATCCTAATTGCGGAATGAAAAACAAGAAATAGAAGGCAATGACAAAACTCACAAAACTGAAGATATCAATATACAGGAAAGGACAGAAGAAATAGTAATGGAAGAATTAGAAAAAGAATTTAAAAAATCAAGAAATCAAAAAGTCCAAGCCTGGATGGAATACGTGTTGAGCTCTTGAAATGTGCAGACAATAGCTTAAAATAAAGCCTACTTAAACTCTTCAATAATATCTGGGAATATCAAAAGAATATCTCAAAAGAACAAGAAAAACTAGAGTAGTAATAAATTTTCACAAGAGAGGTCCCAAGGACAAATATGAAAATTTCAGAAGTATTAATCTCTTAATAACAGCATCTAAACTATATGCAAATATCTTAAAGAGCAGATTAATTAAATACACAGAAAATTATTTAGAAAAACAATGTGCTTTAGAAGAGGAAGAGGATGCACAGATGCCTCTTTCACAATGCAACAGATCACAGAAAAAAAGAAAAGCATTTAAACCTACTCACTTTCCTTCTATTTACTGACTACGAAAAAGCGTATGATAACTTGAACAGAAATTTACTCTGGAAAATATTACCAGACGATAAAATATTCCACAACTAATTAACGCAATAAAATGTCTACACAGAGAAACAAAAATCTGCATCAAATTTGCAGATGGAACATTATCAGAACCTATAACTATAAATAAAGGAGTAAGACAAGGTTGTGGCTTATCCCCAGTCCTATTCAATATTAATATAAACAGAATCCTAAAAGAATCGAAAACAACTGTCAAAGATGGAATTAAACTAACAAATAAAACAGCTAAATACAATACTTTATGCAGATGATCAAGTAATAATTTCAAATTCAGAAAATAAACTCCAAATTGCAATTAACCATCTAAATGAAATAGCAAAAAAATTTAAAAAGAAAATCTCTGAAAAAAACAACAATAAAAGTTATGGCAATATGTGGAAACACCATTCAAAAAGTCAAAATTATGCTTAACAATAAAATAATAGAACACGTTACGGAATTCAAATACTTACGAAATATAATCTCACAGTACAATACTGATTCATAAGTGGAAGAAAGACTGCAAATTTACAGTAGAATGAATGGCATAATTAAAAGAAATTTTGGAAGACAAATGACTAAAGAAACTCAATTAAGATTATGAGAACACCTCTAAAACATCTCTCAAATTTATTAGTATTATTATTATGTACCACTTCCAGGGAGTCCAAAGGCTCATCGAGGGAGGGCACTTACTCTACAACTTCCGTTTCCACCACTCCACCAGCGCCATCTACCGCCTACCACCACCACTAGTGTTTTTTCAAACAATCACAAACATGCCCACGGCGGGATTTGAACCTGCAGCCTTTTGGCAGGAGATCGGATATGCTGACCACTCGGCCAACCAGAACGGCAAAATTAGCTACACCACATAGAAAGAACGAATAACAATAGGATTCCTAAACTAGCACTAGAATATAAACCTACAGGAAGAAGAGACCGTGGACATCCAAGATGGAAAGATCAATCTCATTTGCAGATCCGGAGCAGGACATATACAAGCCTATACCTAAATTTGTTCAGACGACGAGTAATTATAATAAATAAGTAATTATAACGAACGCTTTCCTTTCTGTTTTCTCTTGTTTCGGAATTACACAGGTTTTATTTCCTTAACTTTCGTTTGGTCGCGTATATGGATGAACGTGCAAATTTAATCTCTTTATGTCTTACGTTGCATTTAGTATTAATTTGTTGTGTAATTCTGTCGCTAAACATATTTCGATATTTCTTGGCCCAATGGGATCTGATCCAATGGAATCTGTCAATTAATAGTATTACAATGTGTCTTTGATCAGTACTACACTGGACACTGATTCGTCACTGTCCAGTCAAATATCATCTCCATAAGTTAGTGTTTTATGTCTGTAGATATGTGTTCAGGATGCCGGAGGTGCTTTGAGGCATGAAAAATCTGTGTTCCGAAAGAAGAAGAGAGAAATATCTGTATGAATAGCTAACTCACTTTTGAACGAAAAGCCCTGATAAATGTTCTCCGCATCCCCGAAGAGATTCGAACCCAGGTCTTTTCAATCCCACGGTTCCATCGAAACCAACCGAGCTGTGGAGGCTCTCATCTATGTCACTGCCATTCTTAATAAAATTTATACCATAACTAAAAATAAAAGTTAACATTTTTTTACTGAGAAACGTTAGCCTATGTTTCTGTATTAGATGAGATGAGCTTCAATATCAAGTATTTACGAATAATTGTAATAGTAGTGTAATATTATGATTGTAAACAATCTGGTTGTTATGATCAAGATACCCAGATCATAACAACTAGATTCCAAAAGTAAGTCGTGGCTATTCATGAGGTGAGGACAATATTCCCAATTTGAATAATGAACGAAAAAATCAAATTGTTAAATGTGTACTCACAGGCCAGTTTATCAGTTCGAAAATCTGGGTTCATAATCCGTCCTAGACGCGAGAATCATTTAAGCGCTTATCAGAATACGAACCTAGATTTTTCGAACCGAAAGACAACCATTACATTATCCTCTGCTAACCTACAATCACACAGCCTACCCCCCCCCCCTCAGCGATTGTTGCCAAGACAGTGAAACTTATTGTATTATTTCCTGCCCCCTCTACCCCCGTAGAGGGGGCAGGAAAAAAAAAATCAGCTAACGCCTTTTTATTCCCGTATATACGGGAGTAGGCGAGGCCATTTAGCCCTATCTAACTTTTGGAGACTGAGTGGGCAGTTCAATCTCCACTGGTACCCAATCAGAGACAGATGGCCCAAGGCTATCACTAATTAAGCGGTACGCAGTGAAGAGAGACGGCTCAAATGTGCCGCCATCTCGTGGTCTCTAACCCTAACACAATATATTTAATGTCTGAAATAATGTGGGTTCTACGGTCGATTTTCTTGAGTTTACAGGACGAAAAACCCGGGTTTTCGGGAGGAAAAACCTGCTTGCCCGTGCCAGAGATCGACTAACTCGGGAACCGGTCGAAAAAAAAGGCTAAGAAAAATTTCCTCTAGTCGCCGACTAGACTCGAAACCAAGACTTCCTTCGTGCGGCCTAGCGCGATGGTGTGCAAACGCCACATCCACTGAGCTACACAGGCTCTGAGGTACTTTGTTTAACTGATGATTTCGAGAAGAAAGCGAGTACACATTCAAATTTTCGAATCGCGCGCAAAGGGATCTCGTGGTAACCTTTTATCCTATACTCAATAGGATAAAAGGCAAAAGGCTGCGTTAAGGGAATTGTGTTTAAAGGAACTTTTTTTCGTGAAGGAATAAAGTTGCAAACTTGGATATCTTGTAATGTCTCAAAGACATCACTAGATGATTTCACACGGGGAAGAATTATTGGAAAGCTTGAAAAGATAAAATGACTGATATTGCCAGAGTCTGGAATCCACATAGCGTTGTATCCAGGTTCTGGGCAGCGTTTTAAACCAATGGAATGTGTTCGAGACGTTTGCTAAGAAGTCGTCCTCGCGCTACCATGGAGCGTGAAGACAGATTTTTGGTGATATTAGCAAAACGTAATCGACGTGCCACAGCAGGTTAGTTTCCAAGTCGGCTCCATTCAAGCACAAGCAGATATCTCGACAAACGGTGACAAGACGTATGTGACAAGTAGGCCTATACTTGTCACAGACTACACGAAGGCGTGTAGTCTGCGTCCCTTTATCCACAGCTCATCGTATAGTACGTTTTCATTGGTTGTTTTATCCATAAAAATTGGACAAGACACCAATGGGCTAATGTACTCTTTACAGAAGAGAGTCGTTTTAGTCTTTCTTCCGATTCTAGACGACACTTGATCTGACATGAAAGTGTTACTACTTACCATCGCGAGAATCTTCTCGAAAGGGATAGATGACGGCAGCGCTGGGGTCATGTATGGGGAGGCATTATGCTTAATGGACGCACTGAACTACAAGGAAAAAGGGACTATGATTGGTGAACGATATTGCAACGTTCTTCACCTCCATGTTCAATTGTTCTGTGGTGCTGTAGACAAAGAATTCATTATTATGGATGACAATGCCATACCACATCGTACGGGAGCAGAAGAGATACTGTTCGTGTACAAAGATGCTCGAAGTTCTCGCTCCAGAAAGCAAACAAGGCCTTATGCTTGCTATGAGGGAGGAGTGGGCCAGTTTTGCCTCAATAACTCCTGAATCACTTGGCGCTAAGCATGGTACGATGTTGTGAGAGCTGCATCACAGTTCTGGATAGCCATTCCGTATTGAAATATCTCTCTGCATAGTTTTTCTATATGCACTTTACATTAATTCCTTAACTACGTCCTTAGAAAATGTGTAACTTTTGCCAAAAATATATTGCAATTTAATTTGTACGAAATTTATAGCACATTTTTGTGCAATATAAGTTATTCGTACGCTGCCAATAAATTTATGCCTGCATTTTGCTGTAGTTATGAAAATTTTTTCATATGCAGGTAAAAATGTAGTTCGTCCTTAGCTTTTGAACACCAGCATATTTAAACTGTGGGCGTTCATGGCCCTTTTGCTGAAAGTCATTCCACATATTCTTAAACTTAATTGTCAAAAATGAATCCTAAATATTCTTTTTTTCTTACTTCGCTACTTTCTGATCATTTCCTCTTGATGACCTTGACACAGTCAAGATGTACTAGTGTTTGGCTATCTGCGTTATATAATAAGTGAAGTAATTCTGAAAAATCAGTTTCCCTTCCTTCTTTTGCTGTTAGTTAAGTTTAACAAACAAACAGGTAACAAAGAGAATGGCATTACCATCACAACACAATCAACCACGAGCATAAATAATCTTCTATGATTACCTGCGATCACTTGACATATATTAAAAATCTGGGTCACCAAAGTTTGGTTGGAAATAACTAAGACCAGGTGGCCAGGATATTACATATGTTAACTCAATGTGGTATTCTACTGGATGTTTTTTTTCCCCCTTCTAGAAAATCCAGACTTTCTAGAAGGAAACTCTGCAAAAAAAAGTTAAAATCAGGATCTAATATGCCTAACCAGCATGTCAATGCAGTATTAGGCATCATAAGTTTTCTCTTCCTTGACGTATTTTTTTTTTTAGTTAAACCAACCATTTAAGTTTTATCAGTATAATTATTCCCAGCTGAAAATTATTATTGTCACCTCAAATACTCAAATTTTCATATTATGTTAACTCTTTTCATAGCCTTTTCATTCAGATTGTATCCGTCTAAAGGTATAAAGTAAAATAAAAATAAATCCTCTAACTCATTTTTCCACAAATGGAGTAAGCGAGGCTCTTTCAGCACTAATTTTTCGAAAGTCGCTTCGAAAATCAGACAACTGCCACGATTTCGAGGCTCATAATTCTAACAAAATATATTATTGTCTGAATTAGTGATGTCTAGGGATAGATTTACTTTAGTTGGGAGAGTTAAAACTAGAGTTTGGATGAGAACCAAATCCTAGTCACCAGTGCCAAAGGTTGGCTAACTATAAACAAGCTGAAAGAATGGCTAATTTTTTTTCTTTACTCTCTCTCCTACTAGAATCTAACCTATAATGATCTTTCTTCTAATAGTCTAGAAGAAGTCTAGCACTACAGAAGCAAACGCCATTTCCACAGGGCTACACAAACACCAAATTGCAACGGCGGTGGCAAAATGGTGCGTGTGTGCTGATAATTATCACAACACACACACACCAAACACACACATGCTTATCAGCTAACTCTGATATCCTGAATTAGCTGATAAGTGCGTTTATTACGGATTCCTTAGTCGGATGTGACTAAGGAATGCACATGAAGCATATCGCCATCTAAATCGATCTTCTTACCAAATCTCATGTATTTCCATTTCTCATATACAATATTTACAATATACAATAGCATCTTTTATTAAAATAACTATGGAAATGATAACGGAATATAAAAAGGTGTCCATCAGCATTCTTGTCTGTAATCTATCGTAGCACTTGAATTCTGAGTAATTTGTATCATTATGCGTTTCGCATGATGCTGAGCTGAGGCAACTATTACATTCGTTTGGTTCGTGTGTATTCAGATGAAAAAAACTTCACTTTTTCCAGGTGATTTTATTGAAATCTGACATTTACAATCTTTATTAAAATTTGTCTTTTAGTGTAAATTGAATCTAAAAATGGATTGTGGATGTATTTGGCAAAATACAGAAGCTCCGATTAGATTCGTTATATTGGTTCACGAGTATATGCTTAACAGTATTGTCTTGTGAGATTTTACTGAAATTTAGTATTTGAGATCTGATGTTTAATGAAATTTTCTGCGGCCAAAGCTGTTTAGGTTTAAATCGCTTATTTTTAAACTCAAACGAAATGCAATGCATCGGCTCTCCAACCGGTGAGATATAGGTTCAAATAATCCTACCATGGGATTATAGCCGAACTTCGTGTGAGAAACTACCTTTATTGTTGGATGCATGAAGTGGCCTGGTTGGTTCCAGGGATGGTCTCTAGAGCAGGAAAACTTTATTATATAATCCTTAGCCATCATACATTACTAATCTACGATAGATTTACAATCTTTCTTGAGTGAGATTCACCTAAAATGTATTTATTTATATAAACTTCTGACACGCCAATTAGATTCTTTATGCTTAACAGTGATACCATACAAAAATAAAACAAAATAAAAATAAATAAAAAATAAATAAATAAAATAAAATAAAACAAAATAAAATTTATTTTGTTTTAAAAAATATATTCTATTTAAAAATGGTTTATTTATTTTTTCACTTTTGAATATCTATGCATGCTGTTTCTACTTCTGACACACCAAGTTATTCTTTGTTTCTATTCCAACATATAAGCAGTACCTATCATACTTTGATTTGAACTCATTCATAGTCATGGCCCACAACAGCCTCTTAAAACCTATTCCACTCATTCACCAGTCTCCAAGCAAAAAATCTATTTGTAACCCTTCCTAACTATACTCTTACACAGTTTCCAAGGATGGCCCCAAGCTCTCCCACCACCAGACCTGTTCTGAAATTTTTCCTCTGTATTAATCTTGTAAAAAATCCTTCAGTAATTTGTATGTCTTAATCATATCACCCATTTTCTGCCCGTCAACCAGTTTCTGTAACCCACAAATGTTCAACCTGTTCTCGTAAGGTTCATTCCATAGACCTGCTACCATCTTGGTCACGCGCCTCTGGATCCTCTCTGCTCTTCCTTATCGCCAAGAAATCCAGCTGACCAAAATCTGTGCACATTATTCAAGATGGAGTCTTATCAAGGCTCGATAAAGAGGTACAATAACCTGCTTGTCTCTGCTCGTCAAAGTATTCTTCAGTATACTTTTTTAAATTTTAAATCCCTATCCACTAAGAATCCCAAATCTCTGGCTTCGTCAATTTCCTGGAGTAAGGTTCCATCACTGTGGTATACAGCTGATAATCTTTTCACCCCAAAATTCATTATAAAATGTAAGTTGCCGAGGCACGACGTACGCTTCACAAAATCATGTTGCCCCTATACAGTATCCCATTTCCGTCTATCCATTCCTGTATTTTGCTCTTGACCAGTACCTTACAAGAACTCCTGAACTTCTATGGACATATGAAACTACTTGTATATATATAAAAAAGTCCGGTCGCTACTGCTGTACGAACTAAGTATATAATATTCCTCGATGAGTCTTTAGACTCCACGGAGGTGTCAAATAATAATAATAATAATAATAATAATAATAATAATAATAATAATAATAATAATAATAATAATAATAATAATAATAATAATTATTATTATTATTATTATTATTATTATTATTATTATTATTATTATTATTATAAAAACCTCCATGCAGTCAAAAACTCATCGTGGGAGATCCACTGTTATACACACAGTTTATCAAACGGTGCCTTAAATATATTCACTGTCTCTACACACACCACACTCTCGGGCAAAGCATTCCAATCACTCACGACTCTCCATGCAAAAAAACCTACTCCTCACTCCCTTGCTCACACCCTCCTTATACAGCTTCCAGGAATGACCTCTTGTTCTCCTGCTATCCTCACCCATTCTGTGCAAAATCTCCCCGACGTTAATCTGGTAATAACCACTTAACAGCTTATATGTCTCAATCATATCCCCCTCCTCCTTCTATCCACCAATTTCTGCAAATTGCATTTTGTCAACCTGTCTTCATACTCTACATTCCAGAGACCAGAAACCACCTTAGTCAATCGCCTCTGAACTTTTTCCAACGCAATTTCATCTTTTTGAAAACCAGGTGACCAGATCTGTGCACAGTAATCCATATGTGGCCTGATCAAAGCCTTATACAAAGGAACCATAACATCCTTACTTCTACAAGTCAATGTCCTCCGTATCATTCCCATTATCTGCTGTGTTGTCTTCACTATTTTAGTAATATGTCCCCGAAATTTTAGGTCCTTGTCTACAATCACTCCCAGATCTCTCATTTCCTCTACCTCTTCCAAGATATTCGCACCGATTGTGTACTTTACATCCCATCTCTGCTTCCCAAATTTCAAAACCTTACACTTTTAAACATTGAATTGACATCCCCACTTATTTACCCATTCAGACAGTGTATTCAAGTCCTCTTGCAAAGCTACAGCATCCACACTACTCCTGATAGCTCTGCCCAACTTTGCATCATCTGCAAACAACTGCACATCACCATTCAGACCTCTCCAGATATCATTTACATACAAATTAAACAGCAATGGACCCAAAACAGACCCTTAAGGTACACCACTAGTAACTTTCCTCTTCTGGGATATCGCTCCTCCATAGACAACCCCCTGATACTTATCAGACAACCAATCCAGTGAACCAATCTACTGTTCAGCCCCATCCGTTCCAATTTAATTACCAGCTTGTCATGTGGCAATTTATCAAAATTTTCAAAATCTAAATATACCACTGTATATGCAATACTCTTATCCAACGCATTTGTCACTTTATTATAAAAAGTAAGCAGGTTGCTAAAGCACGATTTTCCTTTAGTAAATCCATGCTGGCAGCCAAAGAGTATTTTTCTGTTGTCAACCCAATTCTGAACTGTATTCCTAACTAACTTCTCTAATACCTTGACCACAACTCCAGACACACAGACTGGTCTATAATTCAAAGCCTTACTCTTATCACCTCCCTTATGAATTGGAACAATTTTACCCTCTTTCCACTCTTTTGGAACTTGACCCAGTGAGAGACTCATGTTGAAAATATATACAAAAGATGTTGTTAACTCTCTGGCACATTCCCTGAAGACACGTGGTGAAACAGCATCAAGTCCCACAGCCTTATTTTCATCAAGTCTATTCAATTCCTCATATACCTCCTGTTCACTTACTAACAGTTCCTCCTTCTCCTCCTTTCCCACTGCTTTCAAGTTCTGCATGATGCCGCATTCACAAGAATGAAATACCTTTAGAAATTGCTCAACTATATCCTCCGCAGCGGTTATCATTCCTCCGTTTTCACCAATCAATCCCATCCTACCATAACCATTCTTTCTTCTACTGGCAACATATCAAAAAAACTCCTTAGGATTTTTTTGGCCTCTTTAGCTAACTGCTGCTCATACTGCATTTTTGCTACCCTTTTCAAGCTAGTCACCTTCCCCGCCTGCTCTTTGTACTTCTCATGCAACTGGTTGTTATATATACTCATTTTGTGTTTCTTCCATAATACCTTCTTCTTCCAGATTGCATACCTTATCTCTTGATTCATCCATTTTACACCCACTCTGTTTACCCTCTTGACCCTTGGAATACACTCCGATATTGCCTCCACCATAATAATAATTTAATTTAATTTAAAAAAGAGCATTTTTTGCAATTATATATAATCGCGATATTTTCAAGCACACTGCTTAAATATGATCGTATGCGTAATGATTGCTATTTCAATTCTTTCTACCGTATTCGCATAATTTCTTCTAAATTAACTACAACACTCGTTTAGTTCCAATATGATAGAAAAGGGACGACATTGGTGCCAGGAAGACATTGCGCTATAGAAATCAGCTCATAAAATTTACGCACCTGCTATAAAAGAATAATCATTATCACTGCACTACAGTAGGTCATGAGATAACGTCACCATCTAAAACAAGTCCTGATTTGTGAGGGGAGGAAAATTCACTACAACGTTACAGAACTAGTGTGGCACACTTCCGCTAAAAACCTTCATGAGAGAACGTCATAATACATCTGAAGCCCGTCATTATGCTGAGGGCGTTGAGCCTACGCGTATGACGCCATAAAATAGGAAGCGCGGTGTTAGAAAAGTTTTGGTACTAGTGGCTTTCGGTACTATAGCTAACGATGTCGGGTTGCGTACAGTGATGTTTCTGCAAGAACTCTAGAGTAGTTGCTTTTAGAGGAAAATTCATCTCGTCGAAGTTTTTTTAGGTAAGTTAATTTGCATGTGGTATTGTCTCAGTTTGTTTATGCATTTTAGCAGTTGATATGGTAGCGTCAATTAGGTATATTATGCACTTTTAAAGTCCGAGTTGGGAGACTTATTCAAGCAAAGCTTTGATGCCCCTGTGTTTAGTTTAAATCGAGCAATATTTTTTGACGACGCATGGCTATATTATGATAATTTTGATTTTTATATAAATTATTCTTATGTAATGTTTTAGTGTAGTAGTGAAGTCAAAGCCAGTAGACCGAAACCTTTAATTTTAATCACTGATGTACACGTGAGTTAAAATTACTATTATTAATGTTCTTGAGGACAGAAAAAATCTGACAAGGAAAAAATCATTTTTTGAGATTGCATACCATATGAAAAAGCCAATATTTTTGTTCTTCTGTATTCGTATAATAGGTAATTTATAGGTAATAATTAAAAAATCAAAAAGTCACGTGATGGCTAGTTTAATAGGACTTTAATAATAATTTAAAAAAATAGCCATCATATGACTGTTTTTTTTAAATTATTATTACCTGATTATACGAAAGAGAAGAACAAAAATATTAGCTTTTCATGTGGTGTGTCATCTCCAAAAGTGTTCGAATTAAGTTAAATAATGTTTGAAATTTTACAACCAGATTTTTTTTTTGTAAGAAATCTGAAGAGCAAACACCCTTGCTATAATATATTTTACGATCATGACATTTGATAGTGTTTAAAAAGGCATTTAAAGTGGTAGCTAGGTACATAAATCGTTTTTCTGATTGTGTGGATATGCAATAGAAAAACAACCACAGGTTGGAGCTTATAGTGAGCTGAGACCTTTATTTAAATACTTTTTATAACTTCCAATAGATGTAACTCCTAATAATACCTACATCGCCATATTTTGAAATAATGAGAAAATCAAGTTATTGGCTATTTATATTCAACTTTTTAAATGTTAAAATTTTAATGGTGAATATGTTTGAAATAAATGCACTATTCTAAAGAACTACTTCTACTTTGAGATAAAGAATCATTCTGGATATAATCCATATTTCCTCTAATTCCTACGTCATCAAGCATCCTTCCATATTTTTCTTTTGATTTATCGATGCTAACTATTGTTTCACAAGTCAACTTATTTGCTGTATATTTTATTGAGTAAAATATCGCCATTTTATCACCATACACTCCTGTATTTAAGATGTTTTCCTCACCGGTTAGATGAATAACTCCTGGGAGAAATAATGTCGCTAACGTGCAAGATGTAATATCAATCTCGAAGAGATGTTTGGACAAAACTGTTATGGGAAATCTTGATCACATACGTTTATGATATTCATATTGTTTCCTCATTTTGACTTTTCTTTTCTCTCTCCAAAGTTTCAATATCCTGTTTCACATAACCTAAAAAGACAGTTATAGACATGAGCTTTGTCTAGACCGTTCCTTGGCCGAGTTTTTGTAAATTTTGAAGTGATATTCCCATGATTTGCCGGTGTACAATCATTACTCTCTTAGATAAAACGAACATCCTTATTAGACCAGGAGTATTGTTTATGGAAAACATGCAAAACTGCATTAGAATTGACAAGGAAAGCTCCCCCCCCCCCC
This sequence comes from Typopeltis vanoorti, assembly GCF_054136105.1. NCBI lineage: Eukaryota > Metazoa > Arthropoda > Arachnida > Uropygi > Thelyphonidae > Typopeltis > Typopeltis vanoorti. The sequence continues at coordinate 77,832,258 of NC_143569.1, read as the reverse complement.
CCCGAATAATAGAACTTTGCATTTCGGGATGCTTTCATTCTGACATCTCGGTAAAGTTTCAAATATTTTCACAATGGGGCAAGGCAAATTTTCGTGTCTTCGTGACTTATCAATCCGTTTACAAAGAAAGCTGGTTGCCTCACCTTGGCACGCCCATTGAATAAATTTTAATGACCGTGATATTGCACTTAACTTAATTCTTGTTCTTTTTTCATGATGCACGTTGTTCTGAGGACATCTCAATAAATGTGTACGGAAATGCGGCCTTCATACCGTGTAATATGAAAATATAAACCACGTGGTCGAATGTGACACAGTGTTTTGTTTTTCATCTGTTTGGGAGAGTTGCTTGATAAAGAAAAATAAATACTTTGACATAAGATCTCGGAGAAGTTAGAGAGACAATTTATAGATGGTATTAAAGCATGCTGGCTTAAATTGCTTTAGAGCTGTTATAAACAATCCAACCCACACAATATGGATTTATTATTTTTTTTTAATATAGCATAACAAGTTCTCTGATCTTATCCTACTAAGGGCAAAGAAACTGACACGCCTTTCTCAGGAAGAAAAAAAAAATCGTAGAAAGAGGTCGTGCAAGTTCATAACCTAATTAGTTGTTAGGTTGCAAGTGTTGCTTTTTTGTCCCGACGACTGGCAGGCAAAAATATGGTCATGCTAGATAGGATGCCTTTCCCTCATGAAGCACGCATTTTCCGATTAATATTTTATGCAGCTGTGGGAGTTCTATTGTGTTACCATGGAAACATGGCCCCGACGTGTCTTCATCGATGAGTAATCCTCATGAGTCTCTGTTCACTTGTTACTCTTCCCCGCGCGCGCACACAAAACAAACCGAAATAGAATGTTACCGATTTCTGGAGGCGGAGAGAAGGGAAGCTTTATACGCAGAAGTGCTAAAATCTGCATATTAGCTTATAGTAGTGTTTTTCAATCATATTTGAGTTTAGGTTCAATCATAGTTGAACAGCACACCTAAACTATGATGAAATCCAGAATTTCCACAACCCATTGATATTGCTCCCTCGCAGAAACATTTTAAACACTGTTATATATAACAAACCTTCTTTGGATCTACTCGAACTTTTCACGATATATCAGGAGTTGAAAAACATCGGCCTGGAAAACGTCTTTCCACAAGACAAACAATATCGCAAGCGCCACGTGGGAAGTTAGTTGCAACACTTCAATCTCAATACTGTGACTGGCTCTTTAACACTCCTCTAATTATGGTCTTCAGCTGTTCAATTTTATAATGAGAGATAAATGGAACCGTGTAGTACACGGCGATGTAGTTAAATGACATACATTTTTATCCCCTTTCCCTTTGTGCAGCGGAGAGAAAAATGAACAATTAAAAATGAAATAATTATCCCGATCATATGTATAATTAATGTTTCTAATATTCTTTAACAAAGGCGAGTGATGTTGAAGTCAGCTGTACCTTTTTGGTAATTCTTCGGATTTCCTTCATCAGCTATTTTAAAGCGCTGTGAAGTAAGTAGATAATTCTGAAGGAGAGGCTACGTGCCAACAGTTACGCATTTTGTTTTTAACTTCTGTACGGTCTGGTTTGAGTGGAGCAGATTTAGCGATGATATACCACATCGTACAATAGTGATATAGAGTAAACAAGTACTTTGGATTTCTGTGTTAGCGAATGATTAATTTGGTCGGAAATCAAACGCATTGACTGTTATTAATAACTAGGGCAGTGTCATTACGGAATCCTGTTCTGCTATCGCATATCAGTATAGATAGTGAAATAGCACTTCTACGTTTGCTTAGTTTTGTCTACTATTCAAGATGGTATGACTCAGTGTCTGCGGGTGATACCTCAAAGTATACCTCAGATAAAGTATAAATCGGGCCAAGCTAAAAAGAGTAGAAGACAAGAGACTTAAATTTAAAACTGACATGTGCACAGAATTAGACGCCAATAATTTGAAGAATTTTTTGTTTTATATTTGAGTGCATATACTTCATCTGCCTTTTGATTTTTAAATGCTCGTATTACAAACTTGTTTCCTTCTACGGAAGTTTTTTTTTTTTTACAAGTTATGATAATCCCACGTCTGACAAACCTTTCGTTTTCTATTTCAGTTGATGATCGTGAATCTAAAAGCCACTATTGCATTTTAAGAAATCTAGTGAATAAGCTACAATTTCTTTGCGTAGTTTACGAAATCGAAACTTACAAGCTAGAATTGACCTAGCAGTCCTATCAATTCCTTATATCTTAATTAAAAAACCAAACTTCTAAAATTTCGACAGTTATGAAGTATCGCATAAAGAGACCCAAAGTGAGTTGTCATTTTCGCATGCAAAGTATACCTCAGATAATTATACCGTCATCCGTAAAATTTTCCTATCATCGATTCTGTTCTTTTAATGCTAAACAAATATTGAATGGGAGAAATCCAAATTACTCATTCGTATCTACTGTATAAAAATGCAGTTGATTAAATTTATGACAATAAGAAACAATGCTGGCTTTGTGCCGAGACTCTGGTATAAGTTTAAAATGAACTACCCTTTTTGATTCGAAGATTTCACGTGAACGAATAGCTGATGCAAGGCCGATTAATAATTCTGACACTCACACATAAAAAAGAAAAAAAAAGTTATCTAGATTTTTTTAAAACAATCATTGGTATGTCAAGACGAAACATTTTTAGGCCTAAATGAAACCTTAGTAGAATGGTCCCCAAACATTTTGACTTATTTATTCCAAAATACAGAAATAATATAACATGGGAATTTTTTTATTTCCATCTTGAATTCCCTCCCCACAAACCTCAATGTGCTGAACATTCACGTGAAATTGGACTAGTGTTCAGGACTTTCTTAGTTGAGTCTTAACACTTGCCAAGATACTGGCACAGGACTGTGTGAAGGTGATCTGGTTCTTGGGAAAAACCATTAAAATTAATGGGCGAGGGGAAAGAAAAGCATAATACAAAATATAATGCCGAAAATTGAAATTATAAAGACCTAAAACCTTCCAGTCTAAAAATATTTTAGGATTTTTTTGTTCTAAAAGAACAAAGATGCAATTTTATATAATAGCATTCAAGTGTGGATCACTTCTGATGAAAAGTATCGTTTGTGATCTCGTTTATTCTTTTAATATGCATCTTCTCATTTTTAATGAGACAGAATGGTTTCTTTTATAGGTAAAATTGGCTTCTTTTTTTTTTTTGTTGTTGTTCTAGGCGAATAACGATCTTATTGAATAGCATACACACATCGGAGGTCTTCAATATGTTGGAGGATAATTAGGCCTAATATAAGTTACGCTCGAGAGTATCTTTGCGGAACGAACGCTGCCGTGGGCGTCTCCATACATTCGCGACCATAACTGGTTTTTATTTTAGGTGAAGTCATCGTGGTTGTTGAATAGAGGTTACTATTGTTGTGGAATGTATAAATGCAACTATGTGGACTTATACAAGAGGAGAAATATCTTAATACCGGAAGAAGTGTCAATCGCGAAGAATTAAATGTTATTAGTCATGACAAGTTTGTTTCTACTCTTTCACACAACTAATATGGCATGACTCAACTAGCATACTCAAGATTTTGTTCGGTGTTTCTACTAAGCAGATAGAATACTTTGACATTCTTAATGATGCTGTGATTGTCATCCGAAGTGGGGGGGAGGGAAGAGAATGTGACCGCGGAGAGATAATATTTAAATTCTGGTCACAAAAGCAATGAACTTACTTGAACTTAATTTTCTAGAATTAGCAGCAACCACACGTATTTTAAAATCTTAATAAAATTAAGTTCGAGATGCAAATGATTTCAGAAAATAGTGCAAGCATCATATGTATGCAATTATATTTAAAAAAAAAATATTTATCCTGAAAGTTTACTGATGTAACAAGAAACGAAGGAGGTTGTGAACGTAAGACTACCCAAGAATCCTTTCAATGATCATATATATATTTCCAAACCTTGCATTTTTTTTTTTTTTTTTTTTTTTTTTTTTTTTTTTTTTTTTTTTTTTTTACATTTAGAAACTTACTTCATAAGATGATTGCTGTCAGTGTTTTTTTTTTTTTTTTTTTGGTCAATCCTTATACAATAATTAGTCGAAGCAGCTACTTATTTACGAAGCGAAAATAATGTTTGTGCGTACTATGGGTCAACGTAGTATCGGCTAGTCCAGTAACAAGTAATTCCCGTAATTTCGCATAAAGTTTGACTTGCTTTCCTGGCTTGAAGATGAACTGGCTCCACAGTTTTTCAAACTGTGGGTCGAGGAATGCATTTAGTGGATCGCGACCAGCATATTCTGAAAGGAAATAGAAAATATCACAGATTTCGTAGCTTTGAAGCACTGGTTTGATTTTGTACAAGTGTTCAAATCTTAACTCTAAAACAAAAGAGTTTGTGTGCGCACGCTGGTCGCGATGTAAAATGCATTCCTTAGAATGTAGGTCGCAGCCATAAGTTTTGAAAAATACAATTGCTAATGTCATTGCATCCGTTGTCCAGCTTAGCTAAATGAGCTACACAACTTACCAGCAAACGCTCTGCTACAGTAGCAACAGACAGCGAAGTTCCCCTCTCTCCCTTCAGTGATTCAACAATTCCCACATGCAGCTGTCTTCGATACGAGGGATGATATCGAACGCTTCGAAACACAGCATCCATTAACTTCTGTCTCATACGTAAGCACAGCGAGCAGTATCGCACCAAAACAAATCAGATTAACTAGCACCCTTCCTGCAATTCAAAACAGTTCCCCAGCAAGCAACGACACACTGTACTCGTGTGACCAAGGAATCACTTAATGCCTGACACTTTTCTTGAACACTCCTCCTGACAATATCTTGGCGTTGCCAAATTATCAACGAACAAGAACTTGCACTGAAAGGTATTTACATCAGTTTTAGCCATCGAGATATCATTCATCGCATCAAACGTTCGGTTGAGAGGCGAAGTCGTATCAAAGTAATACACGTAAAATGAAGCCAACTTTAAACAACAAAACAGGAATACGTACAGTTTCTGAAGATGGATGCATGTTGCTCAAATACTAGGATCCGGTACTGATTCCGTGTTACAGATCCTAAACATTAGAAACAACAGAATTTCGTATAATTCCTACTTCAGTCGCTGTATGGTACTTTCACTGCAATAAAGATGTATAAGAAAACTTTCCCTCATCCTGCAAGAGTAGAATAAATCGGTCATGGATACATAATGAGAAACTACATTAAGGAGTGGATAATAGGAGTGAATTCATACTCGTAATCAGTCTCGCCAAAAATGCAGTTGCCGAAGCCATTTCAAGGCCAAAAAACGGAAAACAAAGACTACCTATAGAAAAAAGGTCTGAGCTATGGAAAGAAAAGCTAGTCAACGATACTTTACTGAAACCAGGAGATTTGCGAAGTCGATTCAAAACACAATCCGAGATCGTTGGTAAACCTGATAAGGAAACGCCTTCAGTGATTTGAGATGCATCCGAACATTGAAGGGATTCACGATTAAAACGTAATTATCTATCCCTTACCCTAACTATGAAGCAGTTTTTTTATATTTTAAAAACACTTAAACTTCAGATTATTGTGCACAATATCATACTTTTATAAAAGCATATTGTCAGTTAACAGATCCGAAAGAAAACGAGTTATAGGCAACTTGTCAAAAAATTGCACCACATAATACAACGTAGCACTGCAAGCGTGCATGCGATATTGAGATATTATCAATTAGTGCAATAAGACTTTGTATGATTATTATTACGTGACTTTATTATTATTATTTCATGGAGTCCATTAGATGAGCAATTAATCTTCGGCGCTGAAGCAATGAATATTGTATTATCAGTATAACTAAAATTGCTTTTTCCTCCTATTTTTATTCCTTCCAGTTCTTGCATACTTTTATAAATTTCTTAACTTTAGAGATTTACTAGAACACAAAGCACACCTTTTTGTATTTGGAAAATTTCTGACGATTTATTATTGCTTTGTTTTTAGTTTGATTCCACTATCGTATATTATATAATCCGCCTGTCATACTTGTCTGGGCTTTAAAGTTTTTATTATTATTTTTTATTGTGAACACTGAAATTTTTATAATTTATAAAACAAAGATATTCATCTTTTCTGCGTTTTCTAGTATTAGTATATCTGATACTGAAAATACACTCCAGTTAGTTATTCACGTGTGACTTCGTTTTAACACAGTGTGGTCACTCCCATATCTCATAGGGTTTTGGGAGTGAAGCCTTCTGCTAGAAGTGGTAGAGTTGCAGATCGCATTTTTTACACAGTTAATAGGACCGTAATAAGCATCCATCGGATTCTAACCGCAGCCTCTTTGGATGGAGAGCTTATGCGCTAACCTTTCGACCAAGCATTCTTATTTATTAATCCGCTTTCAACGTCGCTTATTTCATTTGCTTTTTTTTTTTTTTAAATACGGGATGTTTATACATGTAGAGTTCATCAGGAACATATCCACTTTCATATAAGGAAACTACCCGTATATGAAAATGGATATTCCATTTTCTTCTAGTTTTATAGCATTTCTGTGTGAATTAGTGCCTTTTGAGTGTAAAACAATGATGGAATTTGAGCAATTCAATTTTGATGAGCATTTAAAATTCCAGGGATCTGTTTATGCACCGTGTACTTATTTTGATCTTAGTTTCTTTTAGTTGCATCCCAAGTTCCTCTACCCGATCGAGCACACGCGAATACATGCAAATGAATACTAGTTAGGGACATTTGTTATTTAGCACTTGGAAAGAATGCACTCAGCGTTGGTGTAGAGGTGGTGACCGGTTAATTCTGAGGGGAGTGAAGACTTTAGAGGATCTTTTTATTTTCCTGAGAGATCCAGCTGATGATGCAGCAATAATATTCGAAGGATGATACTAAGAAACTCCTGTAGATATGTAAACAATTGGAAATTCAAAAATAGATGTTGGTAAATAAAATTTTTGAAACACTAAAGATAAATCTATAACATGATTTAATGTGTTGCAACTTACAAAATTGCAAGTAGATCAATTTGAAATTACAAGTGTGATTTGTTAATTCATTGACAAGTTGTTTTTTATTTATTTATTATTTTTTTGCACATACGGAGGAGGCGAGGTTCCCGCAAAATAGGCAAACCGGCCATTAGAACACACCCAATTAACAGACATAATACACTGGTCTCATAGCCTGAGTTGCTTCAGCCATAAATCCATATAAACGAAACTAAATCAAACTTTGCATCATATTAAAAATAAAATAAAATAACATATTTAAATTTATTACGAAAACTGGGAGCCAGTTGTGTACTACAAAATTATTTTTGTTTTTCTGACTGAATTATATTCTTTTTCCGTCTAAACTGTTAGAATCAACTTTATACTGTTGATCAGTGATACTGCCACGCGCCGAAGACTACTTAATTTTTGATTTTCCCCTTTAGTGTCGTGTCTGCACTCAGTGAAATTGGCACATTCTTCCTCTACGATTTCACGAAATGAGTTTTTTGCTAATGGCAATTATTTTCTCATAATAATGACAAGTAATCACTTAAATAAGATGCCATTCTGGCACAAAAAGTGTTGATTCACTAATTCCTCAGTTGACTGATGAGAAAGAAAAAAGAGGCGTTCTCGAACTTTTCGCGTTCGTTTAGTAACATTAATTTTTGTATTCTGCGAAGATCATAAATTTTTAATATCAATGAAATACAAACTTGAATTCTGAATAATGCACTTTTCTGACAGGCACAACTTAAACTTATTGGTAGTACAGGGAAATAGTTCAATGCGCACAAATTTTTTTTGTTAATTTTAAATAGTTCGGTAGTCTAATTAAATGTGAATGAAAAAATTCAATACAAATTAAGATTTTGAATGTGAAAATGATTCGCTTCGTTTAATTAGACGTGTGCTCAAATCCCATCAAGAACTTCATTGGTGAGGTAGTTAACTGACCTTAAGACATCGATTTATCTTCCAGGATTTTTTTTTTTTCTTTACAGAAACTCGGGTTGTCTTCCTAAAACACACGCAGTTAATAGCTAGAATATCGTTCCGCCATAGCATTGGTTGCCTTGACGATAATATAAATATTAATTTTCTTGGCTATCTTATACCGGAAATACTAAAATCAACAGTATCTTCATATTTTATAAGCGCTAGTCAGTCTCTTGTTTATCGTAAGGTGAGAAGCGATTAACGCTCACTAATTTTGCATTATGACAAGGCTTCTTTACTAAGTGTACAAAGATTGCCGAGATTTGATAATATTCCAATGTTTCCACTCGCCTCCACCAAACAAACCAGTTCTTGAACACAATTGACATGTCTCATTTTTCTTGATTTTTGTGTCCCTCAAAACAGAAAAATCAACCCCAATGCAATTGGCAATTCTGAGCAACCAAAACAGTAATCATTCATCTGTTACTGCTGCGCTAGTCCAACTTCATTTCATTCACCTCAATGAAGAATTGTAGAGATCTCGTCGGAAGTAATGAGAAAACGTAGGTTGAGAAATCACGTACCTGCCTTTTGTTCCCACGCAATTCTGTTCTGACATCATACTACTTTTGCGCCTCTCCTCTTACCTGTGTGCGACCTGCCCTCCTTAATCCATATTCGTGCCTTCCGCTTCCCTCCCACCCGCAGGCATTGTTTAAAGCACTAATCAAGAAAATATCCAACTGGTGTACCCTGAAACGTCACCGACGTTTCTAGTTATGCCTTGACCCGTATTACACATCCCTACATTAATGTCAAGGATATACGGAACACTACAACATGAACTCCATCACAAACAAGCACCCAAATTTCCCAATCTGAATCCACACCACACCCGTCTGTCTTTAATTAGGAAAACTGGAGCGTGATTTGGAGAAAGTTATAATATGAAGATTGAAAGCATCTATTTCTCTGCGGAACTCCCACTTCCGACTGATCCAACCAGCGCAATCCCACACAGTAAGGGACTGGTTATGACTGGCAGCACGTGGGAGTCATAACCAGCATTAATAATTTTACATCTCCAATTCAGTAAGACGCATGCGCCCTAGTGTTGTAAAGGCATTTAAAGTTGGCGGATGTATTCCTGCACGCATCGTTGAACGCTTCTGTTGGTTTATTAAAGATCTGTATCCCCGTGAATGGAGTTACGTGCAAAGCGGAGCTTGTCTCAAGGTTAGGTACTGAACTGTTTGTCGTCTGCCTATGACAAATCATACAAACACGTGCAGGTGCTTCATGACTGGCATGCGAAGCGAATAGAATTATTTAAATTTCTTAGTGATATAAGATTTGTTTAGAGTGCAAAGTGTAACTGTAGTAATGTTTTTGTTATTAAAACAACAAAATTGCATGCGCTGTGTTAATAGAATATATAAATTATATTTAATATGTAGTAGATCTAAAATGTAGCAACAATATAATGTGGTGACCTACATCCTAAAGGAAACTTAATACCAAATGAAACTTTGCAAACAAATTACCATTTTTAAGTGCATATCAAATTATGCAACAGAATTAGCACCAGTTTAATACTTTAGGTTTTCATATGTAATAATAAAACTAGGCTAAACGATTCAAAGCAATTTGAATTCCTCCACTTAATTGTACAACCCAGTCAACAAATTTTAGTAATTATAAATATAATTTTTAAATCTGCAGGAGTAGTTCTTTTCATCCATCAAACGATTAAAATCAAAATCTGTTCTGACAATTTTTTTTTTTACAAATTTTCAAAATTCTGTCCACCCAGAGCAGGGAGATATGCATACAGACGCAGACAACAAACTGCTTACACATATATAATAAAGCATTACGTATTTTGCGAAATGCACTAAAGTTTTAAATTATTATCAAAGCAAAGTTGAGATAACACACTTGTCTCATTAATGGGGTTCGCTAGGTAGTTATATTTTTCGAGATGGGAAGCCGCCGTATGAGACCGACTAAATCGCCTTCAGTTAGAGCTCTTGTAAATATTCTACGCGTCCTTGCATTTCACGTTAAGGGGGGGGGGGGATTTTTTTTACATTTTCTGCTTCTATTTCATTTTTCCTTATAGTTTAAGTTGTATTCAACCTGGAAAATTGCCAGTGCGATATTAAGAAATAGCAAAATCATGCAGTGATGTTATTCCAAGCTTGGGAAGACATGTTGGGACACGGTGAGGATAAATTTTTTTTATGATAGAAAGACAAATGAAGTATTATCGTACAGGTTAACTATTTTTGTGATTGAGGAGGCAATGTATCTATCACTTGAGTCTCGGGGAAAAAAAAATCGAAGATGTCCTTGTCATCGTAGACCAACACTAATTTGTATTGGCAAAGAGAACCAAACAACAAAAAAGTAGAATCGAACACCGTGACAGATCGGCTTTGTTGTACAAGTTCACAAACTGTTCCAGCTGGCTTCCTTCAAGGAAGGAAGCCATTGTTTTGCGCTCTCCTGTCCTCATAATTATAAGAATTATAATTAAACTAACTACGATTCTAGAACTTCTGGAGGAGTGCATTTTTTTATTTCAAAATTTAATATGAAGGTCGCGTTACCTTCTAAGTTCATCAGTTGCTAAATATATTACAATATATTAGTATTCACGTTGTTCTTCACAATTTGCAAAATAGCAATTGGGTATTAATTCGTAGCATTTTAACGCTTTCGCCTTTTTTTTCTTTTTTTTTTATTCCACCCCCTTCCTCAGAGGAACCGAATCAAGACATGTTGGTTCGAATGTAGTCGGAATGAGACGAACTACTAACAAACACTTTTCTATCAAAGGTGCAATAGCCAGGCCACAAAAGGACTCCAAAATATAGTTGACTTGACAAACATAGTACATGAATTTAATGGAATTTTATGAGTTTCATAAAAGAATCGACCACTAACTTTTTACTTTATTTTCCGAGGTCAAATGCTAAACTACACTGAAACATGCAAAATAATACCCAGTTAAATTTCTCAACCGTATTAAAAGAAACTTTAAAATGCATCATAATAGTAGCTATGCCGTTATACTTTTGGTGTGGCTATTTTCACTTCAGGCAGCGCAAGTTACTACCTAATCGAAATCCTGTGAAAGGAATGTAACATAATCAGAAGCACCTGTTGCAGCGCATGATTCTCTTTATAGTATTTCACATGTAACTTCGTGGTAACTTTTTTTCCTTTTTCTGAAAAAATTAAATATTGCTATATATTTTATGCAAATTTCGAGCTTATCTCTTAAGTAGCAAACGCATCCCCCACCGGGAATTGGAGTTTTGAATCTCCCTTATGTGATTAAATGTTTTCAATTTCTAGTCGATAGTACTATAGGGTTCTCTAGGATTTGGATATAACGTGGATAGGCAATTGCTTTGATTTACCAGAAATTCATACCGTATAACTAAAGAATAATGAGTAGGTTGTAGGTCTGTTCTCATTTAATTTGCGAACATGCAAAAAATGCATTTATATATTTCTTCTCCATCGCTTGCAATCCAAATGGCACTTTAAATTAGGCTTAATCATGTTTGAGGGGGAATGGAAGCTGACCTTAGCATTTCACTGATCTAAATCTGATAACATGTCGGTGCCATCCCTACGTGACAGATATTGGTAGTTGTTTCTTGTTAGTTACACAAGGGTATTTGAAACAAGTACGACACTTCTCTCCCCCTTTTTCCCCCAGAATCGTACTACCGTAACGGATGTCACGTCTTGTCAAGTTTAAAAACATTTCGTTCCACTTCACTTGGCAATACTAACCTGCAGATGGAATTCGGTCGCATTTCTTGTAAAAATGATTGGCTAACATTGTTTTCTTGATGTTTATCGCATCTTATAAGTATTAATCCTAGTTATTATAACCAAGCAAATTGCACAGCCAAAAGACTTCTAATAGAATTTAGAGCAGGTCAACTTCGGTCTGCTATCCCCATTGTTCACTTCTCCCAAGTTCATACACAGATGTATATGAACTTGGAAGCAGTTTAAGGACGAATAGTCCTTAAACCACTCATTTAAGGACTATTCGTCTTCCGCACACAGATGTCGTAAGTTAAAATTACAACTCTGTACTTATTCATGATCAATACTAAGCTATACGACTAACATCTCATTTAATTGGACAATTATGGTATCATAAATACAACAGTGCAATTTCGAAATGTTTAATTTACATATCTTATGAAATTGTACGAGAAGTACTGTCTTGTTAGTGATTCAACCAAATAATACCAATTTTTTTTGATCACACGAAGGGTTTTACTTTTGAAGAGTTTCTGTCTAGTTAGGTTTTAAGTATGTACATTTTACCGATGTGTCGAGTGGACCTTTCGCGACAAGTCTTGACCTCCATGAAAGTGCCAATAGTTTAATATTAATGTAAACTCCAGTGCAGGAATGTTCTAGTGGTGTTCTGTGGATAATCTCAGCCCGAAAGTATCAAGTAATTTGCATATACAAATTTGACTTCTCTTATAATTTAAATTAATATGAATAGTCGGTAATCTCTACCTCATAATTTACAGTGTTTGAATATTGTCTTATTAGTAACAGGAATAAAACTGACTTGAAATATAATATCTAAAACTATTACTTGAGATCAATTTCTCAACACGTTTTTTGCTTATGGGACAGGGAAAACTATGTTCCAGGAATTCTTTCCCCTCTGTTTTTGCTAGTAAAGTTTCATCAGTAATTTACACTTAAGACATTTTTATTACATAGAGCTGTATATATTATACACAATATTTGAAAGTAGAATTGAAGGGGAGGAACCTTTCAATATGAATATCAAGTATGAACAGTGATTGCAAATAATAACCTGTGTAGCTTCCTTCGCTCTATCCATTCTATTAATTATTAATACACAATAATCGGGGTTGATCTGTGTTCATAGGCCCGCATTTCTTGATTCATACGTGTGGGCATCATTATGATCAATTTTTGAATGCAACAGTAGATCACATTCGAAGGGCGAAATTTGTCTTTCATTCGAATATCTGCAAGTAAGTTTTTTCTCATTCGATTTCGGTCGCCCTTTTTCTTCAAGTCAACGGTATCAATTCACATCTAAAATCCACTTTAATCCCAAGTTAATTTTTTTTCTTTAATTATTACGAAGTAGTTCAGTTACGATTCACATGAAAATTAAGCTCTGGACCAACAGTGTTAACGATCGCATTGTATTCAACTTCACTTATTTTGATTTGTAATTTATTTTAGGATCATAATAATCTACCATTCTTTCATTATGAATTCATGCAACAATACGTTCTTTCAACTTAATTTTGAGCTTTCCGAAGACGTGGGTAGAATGAAATCATTGACAGAGGAACTCTTTTTATTGGGCTGACGTCATTACGGCAACTACTCACTCAAAGAAAGAGGCTTGCCGCTGCACTGGAATCTGCGCAAACTACAAAAATAACACCCAAAATATTTCTTGTAAAGGAGATAATCACAAACCATTCAATGATTTTGGAAAACAATCAAAGGTAACTTTGGAATTATTGGCCGAAGCAACTGACGTTATAAGATAGGTAATTCATTGTTCTCCAGCCAGTTTCTATGTTTTGAAAAATGAGCTGATGGGAAAAGAAACCCTATCACCTTCGTGACTCCCGAACTCAACGTTTTGAGACTGTACGCGAGGCAGTCTAAAAATTTCACAAATATTTTCTTTCTTAAACTTTTTTCCATCATTTAAATTCAAAAATAACTTTGTAAATTTGATTAAATTTACATTTGTAATTCTAATTGAAATTTGAATTTGCACTTATGCTGTTTTTATTGAGTCCAGTTTTTGATTGCATTTCATTTACTCTGGGTTATCCTCGGCGAAGAAATAATTAAAAATAAGCGTAATGGGGTTATCGGATTATCAAATCTAAGAAGAAAATGCACCATACTGTTTTATACTTGTCGCAGTAAGCTTAACTTAAACTGTAAGTCAGTGATACATAAAGTATGACTAAAAAAAAAAAAAAAACTATTACGAAGTGACCATAGTGAAATGTTTACAAACCATTAGATGTGCTCAAACACGAAATTTTATTATTGTTGAAAGGCTTGTACATTTGTTATTTCACAATTACTCAAAAATTAAGTTGATATGCAACGAACAGGCGGGAAGTATAAAAATTGTAGCTGCAAACTATCGTCGCACACACACCTGTCAATTAACAAAATTGAGTATCTTAAATGTCAAGAAAAGTAATAATTTTAATTAACTGAATGCTAGGTCTGAGCAATGAAATACTAAGCGAGTTTTATTATAAATATATAAAATTAAACATACAATTCTGAATTATTCTCACCTGAGTTTTAGATCAAGTATAGAGTCAAAGTAAAAACTTCATCTGTCCGGGTACTTCGACCTAACAAACCCTATTGTATCTTTCTGGACGGATATTCCAGTCCAACAGTCTTTCTCCTCGAATGTTAATCGAAGTGTTCCGTGGAATATGTACCTAATGGTTTGTTAGCAGTTATCTGGAAATCCTTGTAAGCAGGACAAGGTTTACCAATGAAGAAATGAAATTTGAAAGAATTACTTTCACTGGGGTGAGGGGGGGGGGGGGTCCTAAATATGTTTCCAATTTCTTCATTGTCTCTCTCATAATACCGTTCACTAATCGAAAGCTTTTTCGGCATATTTTGAAAAAGAGCAAGTTGAACTCGAGGAAATCGTACGCTTCGTATGTTAGTTTTTCTTTTTTGAACGAAACTTTGCTACCCTGAAAACAGAACACCTGCTTAATCTAAAACCCGACTCCTGTAGAAGAGACTTCTTCACTATAGAGAACATCTATAAATGCTGCGTTTTGCTAATGCACTAACGAATTTCACATTTACGCAGTACTTCATATGCTCGCCAATTTTTGGGATTTAACATCTTGGGACGCTATCTACTCTGATGTTTAACAGCACTGAGAATTTTTGAATGCAGCGGACAGATTTCTAATTTAAAATTGATTTGTTATAGTGAGTTACTCACTATAGTACTGGCATTTTAAAAAATTTTTAATCTGGAAAAGTGCAATTTTTAGTACCTTGCCTTTCTGAACATCTCTTAAATCAGTTTATAAGCGTAATTAAATCTAAGAACTCTATTGGCTGATAAGTCAACCGTGTACAGTTTCCTTGACTTTCTGTAAAAATGTTTTGGTTTTCATTTGTGGGACACACACAACGATCACTTGGAATATACGAAGAATTTCGAATTTTTTGAATCTTTGAAACGCAATCATTGAGATTCAGTGCAATCATTGAAGCGATTTTGAATCGTTTTAATGATTGAATTTATCAGCCGGCGTTGGTTGAATTTATCAACCGGCCATCAATTGTATCGTTATGGGGTGCGGGGGGGGGAGAGAAAAACGCACAGGAATCACTGTAGATCAGTGTTTTCCAAGGTCTGGTAGAAGAAAGGTATTCAGGTATACGAAATATTTTTTTTTACATTTTAATTGTTTTTTTTTTTTTCTAAACTTCTACATTTTTGCAATTCTTAAAGTGTTTGCCCCTTCCGACAACCATTTCCAGCCGGAAAGAGGAACCAACACACTGTTCTAGATGCAATGAACAACTGGTAATGCAATTATTTATTGTTTTTAAGATAATAATCTTGCGAGTGTATTGAGATAGGTGGTATTATTCTTACCTAAATCACCATACCAACTACGACTGTTGAAACCACTGATTAGGGATACAGTTTTTTAAAACTTAAAATGTAAGGCTGTGGCTAGATCCCTGAAAAAGAAATCCCCCTTATGGAGCACTGTTGCTATTAAGGTCAGCCATCTGAGGTTATCGCCAGTTCATTGTGAGAAATCTTGGAAAATTCACGATGTAACTTTTCGAAAATGATTTTGAAGAAAGCATATTAGTCGTCCCTTCTCGGATAAGAAAAAAAAAAAAAATTAAATAAAAAAAAACCTGAATTATGGAATAAAGGCAACTCCGAATAGTTTTGCTAACTTGTTTTTAATGTATTGAAGTACTGAATTCCGATATGGAAAATTTTAAGTAGGTAAATGTTTTATTTATTTCCCTAAGCATACGTAAGTTGTCAACTTGTACTGGGGAGTACAAGGTTGAAGCTATGATGCTGTAAGGTAAGAGGAGAAAGGAATCAGAGGAGAGAAAAGAGGAAAAATAAACCCAGGATGACAACCCGTATACATAAACACTTAAGAATATCACAATTATAGATACTGTTTTTTGGGTTGTTGACATATTCATCCAGTTGGAACCATCTGTCATCCGTAAAAAAACGGTGCACGAAATATGCACCCATAACGGATAAACTTTACGAACTTACGACAGTAACTCGCTTGTCAAGATGGAGGGTGTAAATTTTTTTTTTTTTTTTTTTTTTCCCCGAGGATAAGCTGGATGACTTCTGCATGGTAATGCAGAATTCATCCAGCCTTTTAAATCGTAGCCTCATAATGCCCTCGATTATCTTTTATCAAATGTCGGAAGTTCGTTCATAATCTAAACATTGCGTACATAAACTTCCTCATTGCTTTTCTGTATGCTTCATGTGTAACATGTGGAGGAATAAGTAATAGCTGTCTCGCCTCATTTAAGCTTAGATACCGAATGATAAAATTTCTTATCGCAAATGCTTTTCAACTGTAAACGTTAAATGTATTATCACATTAACTAACAATTGTCGATTCAAGATGATTTAAAAAAATTCAAGTCTCTGATCGTTCCGGTTACCTCGCACCAATGGCATATGTTCCCCAATAACTGTCTTTATTACACCCCCCCCCCCCCCCCTCACAGTATAAGGTGTAAGTTCATTTTCTAGTCAGCTAACGTGAAAGCTAACCCCGTGAATTTCACTGCAATTGTCACTAAGGTTTTTTTTTTTTTTTTTTTCGTCATTATGACAAATGCTTATTTTCAGTTCCTTTAAATGTTTTCAAGTGTAGTAAAATACAAAACATAGGCAATTTCGTTTTTGTCATAATTTAGATTTTAAGTTTATGCAAACCTAATTAAAATTGTTCGATATTTTGATACTTGTTTAACTTTCACTGTAGTGTATACTCAAGTGATGACACTTGACCGCAAGCCAGGGCCGGATTTGAGGTGGGGTGTGGCCGCTAAGCCACAACTTTTAAGAAATCCCTTTCCCCTCACTGAGTAACTTTTAGGTAATCTACTGAGGCTGGAGCCTCTGTAGCTTAGTCAGTATAGACGAAGCACTTTGGTCGGAAAGACCTGGGTTCGATTCCCGTCCAAGACGCGAGGAAGTTTTATCTGATCTCTTTCGACTAAAGGTGAGTTAGCCGGTCTTATACGGAGGCAGGGATCTTTTCACCCGGAAACTCGGGTTCTTGTCCCCTAGAACAGGCAACCCGGCCTCGTGAACACGCGCATCTACAGCCATAGGATACACCGGGAGGCACAGAGCTAACCACCTTATCCTCGAGGCGGTCGCGGGTTCAAATCGTAATAAGCCATGCCTAATACGCGAAAGGAGGATACTGAGGCTGGGATGCTTGTAATGTTAAGTGATACGCTGCAGCTTATGCTCAAATCCCCGTCCTGCTACACACACAACCAACGTGACATTCTAACTGAATTTTTGCGATAATATACCGATCGATTGATACGTGAAGAGTGTCGTGTCTTTAAGTAAATCAGTCAATTCAACTAAATGAAACATTGGACATACTTCAACCATTTCCATGTTCTAGTACATTTTTTTTACGCTTACAAAAAGAATGTTTTTCATTCTTTCATATGGGATAGGTGGGTTTCTTCACCATTCCTTCCTCCCTAATAAAATGAGTGAGGAAGGAATGGTGAAGAAAGGTACAAAACATTTTGCAATATTGACTATTTTAATTAGTTTAATTGCCAGTGCCATCTTAAGTTTATCCTCATCCAGAATTTTAAACTATTTTTTTTCTCTCATAAATTGAGACGTTGATTTTAATGTAATGATGCAAAACATAACAGGAGCATATGAAATACATGAAAATTTTTTCCTTTGAAAAATATAGCAAATTTAATACTTAAATTTGATATAACTTATCAACCAGAGTATGCTCGGTCAATTATATTTGAGTTGTGAATATCAGACTTTTCTTGTGTGTAATTAAATTTAAGGAAAATACGACACGAATCTGCTCAAGAGCGGCCGTATGAGAGGAAACCAACAAGAACTGAATTTCAAATATTTACTCATTCTCTTGTATAGATTTTTTGCTGCATTAAAATAATAGCAGCAGAGGAAATGTCCTAAGGAGTTTACGCCGTTTAACTCGAGGAAGAGGAAAGACGGCGCCAGTTATAATTTTATATTGATCCCAAACACAAGCAGAAGCACATCAGTCCGTGTGTGGTGTACAGGTAAGAGCTGGGAAAGAAGTTTGAGTTCTCTTGAGTTGAAGATTGTAGTTGTTGGGAACACAAGGCTATTCGAGGAACAGCCTTATGATGTATAGAAAAGGGATGTTGACAGGCTCAACAAAGTGGAGGAATAATGTTTGCTAGTTTATTGGAGCAGTTACCATGGAAATACTTGAAGAGATAATACAGCCGAAACGGTGCAACTGAGATAAAAGCTGAAGCGAATCTGCGAATGACGGATTATCTATCAGCTGAAATGGTATCTGGAAAGTATTCAGAATGTTTCGGAGGGGGGGGGGTGTTTAGGAACACAATCGCAAAAAAAGGATTCTGAGGATAGATGGATTTATAGAGATAGTAGTTGGACAGGAAAGCTTAAGGTTTATAGAAGGCGTAGATTTTTAGAGGCCAAGAAAGTAACTGATCTAATGTTTATACCATGAAAGGCTAGAGGTAAATATCAGTCCGAGGAGATGATCCTGTTTGAGGATAGGGCAGGGTGAGGTGAGAAGATGCCTTTTGCGAGTGACAAGGTAGGACTGCGTTTTGGTACATTTCTAGGCGACTAGATTATCCTTCTCCCTCTGGAAGATGGTATGAAGATCAGTATTGAAGGCATTGATTGTACATCTTGAAACCATGTCTGAGAACTACATGGTTTATCGAAAGAGTAGAATGAGTGTTGTGTACTATTGTCGACAAAGCTGTGAACAGAGGATAAGTAGTAATTGATAGTAGGTTATTTATGTATAGGAGAAAGGCGATTCATGATAGAATGGAGCCCAGACGCACCCTTGCATTGGTGGCAAAGCTTGAAGATATTGCCGCCATTACTCAGTGAATGGCCAGAAAAAACTGACAATCCAATTAGAAGCTGGGGGGGGGGGGGCGTAGGCCGAAGGATGGCAATTCGCTTTGCAGGCCTCTATTCCAGATACTATCAAGAGCGACAGTTTCTCTGAACCTTTTCATGGCATGTGTTCAGTTGTGAGTGATGTAGACTGAGGTCATCCGGGGATCTTAATTGGCAGAATCCATGCCGGCAGTCACTGATTAACTGGTGGGACTCTGGGTAGTGGGGACTGACTGATTTTCTCCATTATTTTGGTGAAAATTAAGGTGATGGCGAATTGTCGTCGGTAGTTATCCCGATTTAATTTTTTTAAACTGGATATTTACTTATTTCCATCCGTTCAGATAAGTGCTCTTGAGAACCACGACTGAATACCCACAGTTCCCATCGGGAACGGTCGAAACGTTGGTGCTAAAGTTTGTTATTCTTCTGGCTTTTTTGCTGAAAAATCACGGAGGCATGTGGTGCTCAGTTTCGGCTATAGTAGGGAATTATTTGCTTTGGTCATATATGCAACAGTTGGACGAAGAGCAATACCAAGAGATCAGCTTTTTCTTTAGGTATTGTAATAGTAATAACATCTAAATGAGCGGTGGAAGCGCAAATGAGCAGAAGTTGCTGCTTTGCGAAAGACTAGAAGGCACAGCTTTCTAGTCTTTGGTTTTTATGAAGTCGGATTTAGATTTTGCTGACGGTTTTGCATGCATTAAGTTCTTCAGCATAGGCAGAATATTAAGCTAAGATTCTTGTTGCGAGCCACTTATGAAAAGGTCGATTTTTTTTTTCTTCAAATGTTTCGGTACACCATCAGCTGAACGAGGACTTGGAATGTTGACGAGAATTTTGAATAGAATAAGGAATGAAGACCTGCAAGCCAGTGAGTAGGGCCGACTCTACGGAAAGTGCAGTACGTGCATTTGCACGGGACAACAAGTTTTTGGGGGCAGCAAAATTGCATTTACTTTGCCTTTGACGAGTATACTCGTCTTCGCTTGATTTTAATTACCCATGCACATGCATGGGTAATTTTCAGAATAAAATTCCACCGTTAAAGGGTTAATTGTCTTTCTTTAAAAAAATAGTCTAATTTTTCATTAACTTGTGAATTTTCATTAGCTAGTGCCACTATTTAGAACGATGATCAGACATGCTGAAACCTAGCTTAACATCATGGCTTTAAAGACGTCATTAAGAGTTTTTTTTTAGGGGAAAGGAACGGCAAAATATGCTATTGCACGGGGAGATAAAATTCTTAGCGCCGGCCCTGCCAGTGAGGATATTTTTGACTCACTCAGCAGGTGCTTTTTGGTCAGAAGCAATAATCAGACTATGGAAACGAAGAATAGAATTTCCAGGTTCTTCCTATATCCTGTCACATAAAAACTAAATTAGTCTCAATGAATAGTTGTAATCGATGGCATGTTTATGCGCAACACCATTCTTCCCCTGGAATCGAAGAGCCTAAGTAGTCCTAGGGGGAAAATGTCCTTATACACTCTTCCATTCTCGTAACTAAGCATAATTGGGCCGCTGCACTTTTGTGGTTTCATCCGTATGAAATAATAGGAATCGAAATCTGTAACTCCATATGCTGATGTTTATTTACCTCTTTTAGCTATAGCTACTTTTTGTTGAGAAGGCGTGGGAGTAGTAATAGTAACCTTAGTGGATATTTACTGTTATACGCCATTCGGGATAGTCCAACGCGCAGCATATTAAAATAATCTTCCTCTGTCTGGTAATATTGCGTTCATTTGACACGTTTAGTAAACATGACAGTCTTGTTCAGTGCTTTTTTCTGGCGTAAGCACTGGAACGGCGTTCCGGCACCTTTTTTTTTTTACAGTTTTTTGAAAAGTAATTTTTGAAATAATGTTCGCGCGTACATAGCACGTGTGCATGCCATTAGCACTACGTTTGTGGCAGTATGGATTTGTGATTGACAACATGCGAAAGATTTTCGGTAAAACATTTATTTATCTAAAGAATATCTTTATTGAATTGACGTAAATTTAACGTCATTATTTTCATATCCTTCTAGCATTTTTTTTTTTACTTAATGTAAAAGTCTGACCCCAAGTTTGAAAAAGATTTCCAATTATTTCTCAACCACCGGCCTCATTAATAAAAAGCCCAGAATAATAACAGACACGACGTCAAAAAATATGGAAATCATGGTGCTAGTTGAAGTTTTCGAATCATCTCAAGCTAATCTTGAGGAGCAAGGCCAAATTGAAAATGACTGGCTGAATTGCTGGACATTAGATCAAAAAAATGACTTTTGCTCGAAAAATGAATGGATGTATATTTGCAAAAAGAAACTTGACTGTACGCCTTGCAGAAAAGTTAGAACTCTTGGAATTGAAACGAAGATGAGAATGAAAATTCTCATAGAATGGGCCAACAATGAGATTACATATTCTGGCAAAGATAGGAAGCTACAGATGAGTTCACTTCGGAAAAAACTGTTTGGTCACAGAGGAATCTGCTGCACACAAAGCAGCGTTAAAATTGTTTCTGAAGCCGACAAAAAGACCCTTGAAAAGGTTTTTTTTTTAAAAAAAATCATTATCTCGTGAAAAAGAAATAACCGCAAATTTTTTTTCGAACTGCATATAAAGTAGCAAAGGAAAACCAATCATTCCATAATTTTGAAAGTGAAATTGATCTGCCAGAACTGAACTGAATTGAAATGGGTCGTATTCTTCATTCAACAAATGCATGTATTAATATTGTGAATCATCTAAGTGAAGAAATGAGAAAAAATGTGTTTAAAGAAATCGTTCAATTCAAAATTATAATTTCATTGATAATTGATGAATCAACGGTTACTTAGAGGACGACATTCGGTCTTAGATATTAAGAGCAAAGAAAGGAGTCGAGACGATTTGTTCGATGAGAATTGGACAAAACTTTGGAAAATTAAAATAAGCAATAAAACCACTCTCATAGTGTATATTCAATGCTGTATCGAAGGTGTTGGAATTAATTCACTGATAAACTTATTTTTGGACTTGAAAACGTAAAGGCAAAAAGTGTACTTGATTTCTTACTCCAGTGTCTTAACTATTATGGGATGACAGAAATTTATTTAAAAATATATTTAGTTTCTAGCATGCGATGACGCTGCTGTAATGTTAGGGTGTAAAAGTGGAGTGAAAAAATTGCTGTCAGAAAAATTTCCTTCTATTATAGTTTGGCATTGTGCTAATCACAGACTAGGATTATCAATAAATGATGCTGTAAAGGAAATTTCAGGAATCAATAGATTCAAATCATTTATTGATGAACTGTCCTATACCATGCTTCGCCAAAAAACAGAGTTGCATTTATGTGTGGAATCACTAGAGGTTGAGCTGCTGAAAATTGGAAAAATTTTAAGTACTCGATGGGTGTCATCTAGTTTCCGTTCAGTTTTGGCTGTGTGGAATAATTTTGAATCTCTAGTGCATCATTTTAAAGATCCGATGCATGATCCTAGGAGAGATAAAAATTATAAATGTACTTATGATGCTTAAGAAGAAAAATAACATCTACAGACTTTTTATTGGATCTAGGATTGAGGTGTGACGCTCTCCAAGAACTGTCTGAATTTAAGTTTGGACCTGCAAGACAGTGACATGAACGTTTACAAGGCAAATAAAAAAAAATAAATGGACTTGTACAAGTTTTTGAAGAAAGAAGACAATTTTGGACCCTATTATACATGTACTGCAGCTGCTGTACGCGATCTGCGCTTTTGTGGAGTTTTACTTCATGAAAAAGTTCCAAAAAAAATCCTCCTATTGACCCAAACACATTTTATACCAAATTGAAAGAGTCGATTGAAAAATGGTTGCTTGATAGCGAGCTAGCACTTTGGGCTAGCGTGCTTGACCAAAAATATTGGCCTGAAGATATTAATGCTCAGCTAACATTGGGAGAGGCGGAAATTTAGAAATTTGTCAATCAGACTGCAACTAAATGAAAGAGAAATGATTCGTGGATTCCGTGAATACATTCTCGATAAGAGATACCCAGAAAAACTGTTGCGTTTGGTACATGCTCTGAATACCATTTCATCAAGTGAATGTGAACACAGATTTTCGCAGATGAATTTAATTATCACCCTAACAAGAGCTTCGTTGAAGACTAAAACAGTTTCAGCACTCTTATTCATCAAACTCGTTGGACCACCTTTAAGACTTTTCGATCCTTCAAAGTATGTTGATCTGTGGTTACTTAGAGGACGACATTCGGCCTTAGATATTAAGAGCAAAGAAAGGAGTCGAGACGATTTGTTCGATGAGAATTGGACAGAACTTTGGAAAACACTATGAGCTTCTCTTAAATTATATAATGTTTTTACAAATTTACTTTTGTGGTCTTTGGTTGTATATTTTAATTTTACATTTGATCATGTCTAAAATAAAAAATACTGAAGATGAATTATATTTAATCCATGTATACAACTCCGTGACAGCAACAGTTGCTTTATATTTCATTTAAATTAAGATTTGAATATCATTTTCTTTAACAAAAAGCTTAACAAGATGTTCGTTCCGGTACCTTTTTTTTTTTTTTTTTCTAGGAAAAAAGCACTGGTCTTGCTTACCTTCGTCTATCCCATCGATTAGCTGTTTCGATCTACATGCATAACATTTTATGCACGTAGTAATCTTAGTAGATGGTTAACGATTTCGGAGATATTAGTCCACACTTGCACTATCATTTTCTGTTCGAAGCCGCTTTAGAATAAAACCTTTATCGCAAACCCTTGAAAAGCAGTCTCTCTGGAGGAGATATTTATCGATTTATAACAGCGCCTCCGTAGCGCAATTGAAAGAACGGGACATTACGCCCTTCGATTGTAAAAGTCACGATTTCGTTATGACGAGAGGAATCTTTATGGGCTTTTTCAGTTGAAAGTGAGTTAGCCGGGTTTTTTCTTCCCGTAAACTTGGACTTTTCATTCCACATACAGGAAAATTGGCCAACAGAACGCACGCAGTTTACAAAATACTTCTTGGTAGGCAGTAGATGGAGGATTAAGTAGTGGAGATGGAGTGCTTTCTCCTACGATGAGTTCTTAGAGGTGTCATAAGTCAAAAATTTACGGACTGGCTTAGATTGTACTGGTTGATTTAATGAGCGATCTACTAAATAAAAACAGTGTGGCAAAGAAATGTTAATCTTAATTCTACAGATATTGTGAGTTGACATTCTAGTATGTCGATGTTTATTATCATACGCTCTGATCATTGTTCCCACTTTAGATAAAATAAGCTATGCACAAACAATTTGGATATGGGAATTACTGTTAATTCATGTGAACATGTTCTGTATTTAATAGAATTTATTACAAAGCTAAAAGGATAAATCGTTAGTGCTGTGTGCTTCGTGACATTTTATCCTTTGCGAGGTTTATTTGCGGAAATGAAATTAAAATTAATATAACCATAAATACAATGTGTACTCATTTTTTTTATAGTTAACGATAGTGGTAATGGATTCTTGGAACCCCCGTCATTTAAAAAAAGAAATGACGACACAAATGGTCTCTGCGTCGGTTTTAGGTTTTAAAGTGAATGTGGCAATCTCCGCGTCATTTCTGTAAC
Organism: Typopeltis vanoorti; assembly: GCF_054136105.1. Classification (NCBI taxonomy): domain Eukaryota; kingdom Metazoa; phylum Arthropoda; class Arachnida; order Uropygi; family Thelyphonidae; genus Typopeltis; species Typopeltis vanoorti. The sequence goes on along the minus strand of NC_143569.1, from coordinate 77,807,420 downwards.
TTCGTTCTCCATGATCGAAACGAAGAAAGATACACTTCGTGTATAATTAAAAGATACACTAAGTGTATCTTTTAATTATAATCCGGTAAATCTCCCCCCCCCCAACAGAAAAAGGATAGTTGTGTACTTCTTTGAGTTTATAAGGCAGTGTGAAAAGGTAATAGGTTGACTTATAGAAAACTCATTTGTAAAATAACCAGATCATTCTAACAATAAAATAACCAATGTTTACTTTTTACCGACTAAACATTAAGATAAAGCGTATTTGATATACTTCTGCATGAAAAAAGAAAATCGCTAATGGATGTCCTGCAAACAGTACTTTAACCCAAGACTGAATATTTGAATACCTCGATTAATATACTACAGTGAAGCCTAATGAAGTGTACATCAAACTGTACTTGTATATAGATACAAGGTAACCCATAAGTCACGAATGGGTTTAAAATGTGAATAACTCATAAGTAATAAAATCTCCAGGTTCAGTTCATTATAATAAAAACTAATAGTTATTAAATGTTTAAACTTTTTTGCGGCCTATAGGCCATCCTGTATTAAATAAACGAAATTTTATTTTTAATATCAATTCCAACCTTTTAATAACAATTTACTGGAATGGATGCCTTCAGCATATCCATCATTCATGCGTTACATTTTTTTAGACTGTTCCGTTTTGTTAAATATTGAATTCCTGTCATGTTCGCAATGCCAAGAAGTTTACTTTTTGTACTGCGTAATTTCATGACATTCATTGTAGCCAAGTGATCTAATGTGAATCTTTAGGAAGATTTTTGTTTTGATAAGGAATCTGTTCTTTTCAACTTCCCTTTATGTAAAGGGGAGTTGAAAAGAACTTCCCAGTTCTGTATAATTTTAAACTTTTTCATAAGTTTTCAGTTACTATACTAAACTTGAGAAAAATCTGTCGAATACATTAGGCCCTACTATGTCATATTTGGCCTATAGTAGTAATATTCAATCGTCTCGGATATAGTCTATACATTGTAAGCAAAAATTGGAGATCGTGCTATACATATTCAAAATTGGGAGAAGTGTGTAGCCAAAGAAAACTGCAATGAAACCACCTACATATAGAAAATATTTGATTAGTTGTCCGATTTAATTGCTGCATGTTGAAATAATATTGGACCAGTACAATATCAAAGAAATCTAAATTGCGTGTGGGTCCTCTTCTGGCCCTCATCACACGTTCCACACTGCCATGTATATCACGCGTTTTGATCATGTCATATTTTAGTGAAGAAACAAATACCATTTTGTTTCTTCACTACGATCAGTCCAAGTACCAATGACGGGACGCACTGATCTAATTCACACCCAACGTTTCATTTCGTCCCAAAGATAGGCTTTTGGATTGAGATAAAGATTCTGTAAGCTCCAGTCAAAATTCTCCCACCTTTTCCTGAAACCATGTCGCAATGGAACCTGCAGTAATTCGTTGGAATTCTTGGAGTCCTTCAGCAAGACTGTTGTTGTCAGAAACACTGACAACTAGAAGTGTTATCATATCCACCATCCTTCCAAGCACTACAACGAAATCTTCCAATCCATACCAGGAGGAACGGCTCCAAACTTCAGTTGGAATGATCCAGGAACATAAAGCATTCCACAAGCACCAGCCATTACCCAACTTTTATCTTCGAACTCCATACCTATTTCAGTGCGTTAGAGACAAGTCACAATGATCTTGGTCGATGTTTGTGTAGCTGTCCTTCCGTAGAAATTTACTGCAGTTTTTTGTATAGTGTGCCCATACTCACCTGAACTGCAGATTATATGAATTTATGATTGAGCTCAGTTCCACATGAGATGTCCATGTTGTCCTTTCGAGCACCACTTGCTCTTAGTTTCCTGTATGCGTTTCTGCCTGAAGTGGTACTCTCGTATTTCCATAGTCTGTATTGCTTTCAGTTAAAACTGTGTGATGTAATCTTTTACCAATGTCTCCATTGGATAGGCAACTGATTATTATATCCTCTGAAAAAGCTTTTTTTTTGCGCGGTCCATCATAAGTTCTTTGAGCCATTGACAGTATACAGATAGTCTACTCTAAAGGCATATGGCAGCATAGGCAACAGGAATATGCATGTCAGTATATTCTGAAAACAGAGGTCTTCTCCACATTTACTATTCGCTCACAGAACTGATGTGTTATAGGTTTGGCGACGTCGTGTATGTGGTTGTACATAGCTAACTATGTATAGCTGGTAAATGATTATCATCGCGCGCTTTTATAGTTAACAGCAGATTTCAATCGCTCTCTATTAACCCTCATGTGAAATTGGAGGATGCAAGAACTGTCTTCTTGACATTTAACTGTTTTCAGTTTACAGAAATGCTGGAAAATATCAGTTGTGGTCTCTCGTCATCCATTCAGCTAGGAACTTTCTATCAAAGACCCTTGAACCATCGAGCCCTTTCATATTTGTGAGCTAAAAGATTACTTTTGAGCAAACGTAAGTGTTTTTCCTAAGGTTATAATACATCTATTAACAAAATATTACAGAAATACACGGTGAGAAAATCATATTTTAGAAACAGAAATCAAATAATTCCATATGTAAAGGTATTCCTGAAATAATCGTTCATATCTTGAACAGAAGAAAAAATTATTCACTTCCTTCTCTAAATGAAACTGGTCTTTACAAAATCTATAATAGAAAATGCATCCCTAGCTCTCTTCCTGGTCTTCACATAATTTGTTCATGTAATCTTATTACAAACTACTAGTCTACCTGAAGAAGTAAAGAACAAGGAATGTCAAGATTAATGAAAACGTAACAATTAAACATTACCTTAAATGGATCATTTTATTATAGGTCCTCTAATTGTGTAAGATCAGAGGTTGAAGTTTTTTTCAACAGCTGAATCTGAACAAGAACTACCAGTTTCTTTCATAATGATTAATTACTGTTAGACTGACGATTTTGCATTAAAAGAAACATTAGCTTTAATAAGTTAAACTGAAATCGTATTTCTTATCTTACTTAAAAATCCAAATGTTTTGGATTTTTCTTGTCACTGTGTTATATTAGGTAATTAATGTGAAATCGATAATTTCATGACTGAGCTATACGTTAAACATCTTTGTGTAACAAAGATGTCATTCTGGAGACATTTAACACAACGCTCAGGTTATGGAAGTAAAATTATTAATAAACTTCAGAACAGTTATGTGAGGAATTATCGATATTAAAGCTTAAGCTAATTAGAGATCACGTTTTGATAATTAAGTTTCCAGTTTCATCGCATTACGATTCTTAGTATGACACCTCTCCCAATTAACCATGTGCACCTTTTTACACTTTGACAACGTCAGTCGCTGTTTACATAACAGCGTCTATTCCAAAAATTCATTTAATTAAACGAATTGATAATTTTAATGTCAGAAGTAGGCTTTTATTTTTTTACCATTATAATGGTAAATAACTAGCTGTTAACACTTATAAGAAAAAGCAGAAAAAACAATTGAAGTTTGTTTTCGTTCTTAAAAAGAATCATTTGGTTGGTAGGCAAGTGTATACGTACTTCGTGCATTGTCTGGAAATATTTACACACCTGCTACCAGACAGCTCGGTTTTTGAATTGGAAGAGGGGGGGTGGGTTCTGAAGCGACAATGTCACGCATAGAACAGAAACGGCTTTTTCACAGAAGTAAAAACAGATGATTTCTGCCATTCCGAGCGGCTTTGACAAGTCAGCTGTATCAATACTGCATGAAATAATTTCACGCAAAGATGCTTCTGTGATTTGTTCTGTTATCACCTTCATTTTTGTTTTCTTCGTAATTTTCCTTAATAAGCAGAATGAGACTAAATGTATATTTTTAATTTTTATTTTTTCCTTGGTGACCGAATTTCATCATCCGTTTAAAACTAATGCCAAATTTACAACAGTAATTTTTTTCCTTCTCAAATCTTCCTCGTCCCTTCCGAACAGTGGTGAACACGAAACAAGTATCAGATAAGCTCTTGACCGTATTTTCCACTGACATGGTCTGTTTACGACAGCAATTTCTGTATAATTCCTCAGAGTATTGGTTAACTAAAAAACTAAAACTGTTTCCAACTAAAACTCAGTTGGAAACAGTTGTTTGAGAGAAGCTGTACTTCTGCTGGAAGAAACAGTTCTCCGGTGTGCTATATTTCGGTAAGCTCGCATACTTCTTACTATTCACAAGTATTGTTTATTATTTATTTTGTAAACCAATGCTTTATTTTCGTAATTTTATGACTCAAGTTAGAAAATTTATTCTTAAATTCTCAGATTTTTGTATTGAGCTCCATACATGACGCTAATTGGTCAATCTACAGTACGTTAATGGAATGGATAGTCGAGACAGAAATTTTGTTCATGTTGGATTTGAGACCTGTATTGTATTCCTTGAAAAACATAAAGGTGAAAACTTTTAGAATGGGGAATTATTGATGAAAGTTCAGACGCGTTACCATAAACTTATTTATATAGGAAATGCATGTGCGATATCGGAATGAATTAGAAAAGAGATGGATCAGCCTCAGTGCTCTTCTATAATATTATACTTATTACGTGACACCTCCAAGGACTGATCGCGGGGGTACGTAAGTTTACTCGTCTGTAACACGTCTTAACTGAGTTTTAAGAGTTTTCTCAATTGCGAATTTGTCATCAAATTAAACTTGATTCTCCCTCAAGTTTAATTTCGAGTTAAGTTGGGATATATTTCTACTATCCACGTCAATACAAAGATCTGCTGACCAAGTATTGAAATTTTTTCAGTGATGAAAGTGACGCACACCCTTCCCCGCTATTAAAAAATAAATAAAATACCCAAAATGCATTAAAAGTGTTAGAGAATGTGATAGTTGTAGTAATGTTGATAATGAAACAATTGCATATGTACATTAAGACTAATGGTCTAAGTGGAATTTGGGCTCTTAAAATGCATTTATTAGATAATATTGAAGGAAACGTGAAATCGGTTAAGTGTGATACTATAGTAATTATATTTTCAGTAACTTCTAGCATTAATGTTTATAAAAAATTGATAATTTCATTCTTAATGCTATTGAATTGAACTTAAGTTCGGGATGGTAAAATTAGATTTGTATATGCAACAAAAACAAGTTGACATTATTGGAGCACAGTTATTGCAAAACCTTAAATTTAAGTCCATAACTTTATATTGAGTGAATTTTATGGTATTTACGTATTTGATCTGTTATGTTGAAATAAGTTTGTACATTATAAATAGTCCTGTAAATAGTCTATTTAGACAATTTTATTGCCAGAGATCGTTGTAATTGTCTAATCCCTTATTCTTTAACATTTGAATGCATTTTCATGCGTTTTGTATAATTTAAATTTTCTGTATTAAATCTTTAATAAATGCATCTGGACTAAGAATAAAATGTAATCAGATTGTGAAGTCTACTTTAGTGTATAAATGGCACAATCATAACTTTTTTTTTATCTTTTGTGAATCATGATTTGCTTTGTGATTGGCATCTTGTAAGCTTCGTGATTAGATTTTGATGTGAATTATGTAGGGATACTTTATTGGTTCAGTTTGGAATCCACTTAGATTGCAAAACAACTTTTTTGCATCCTTGAAACAATATTGTATCTAGACTTGACTCTTGCCAGCTGTTCACAGGCAAAACTGTTACATTATAAATACAAGGAGAAAAATGCAAGATAACCTTCAAAGATCACGATTAAAATCGGCTACCTCCTACATGCATCAAAAATACAGTGTAAAATATCTTCGTTGAAGTCATGGTTATTATCTGCTCTTAGCAAAAAATGAATTTGCTTTGACAGTTTCTTCGATCTTAAATATTAAGTGTAATCAAAAATCGCTTCACCCGTTTTTCCAGTTCTTTCATGCAGAAAGACAAACATGAAACTAGCAGTTTGCTATTTATTTGCGAACTCTCTCTCCTACACAAACTATTAGTCGACATTTGTCAACTCACTAATAAAAAGTGTGGGCACTCATTGAAAAATGCACTAAATTTTTGTATGTGTTACTCTGGGTCATTTACATTTATCAAGAGCGTGGGATGAGTTACCTGGTGCAGGATAATTCAAGGGCGACTTCGCAGCCTACTTACCTTGTCGTAATTAAAATCGTACACCCACGGTTGGCGCACTTCAACCTGTCCGCGGCTTTTTCTAAACCAATCCCTCTAAAATAATTGGGGTACTCTAGCAAATGAATACATGTTTTAAAAACGAAACGGTTGCTTTCTTACTGCGCGTAAAAATTTAGGAGAATACGAAATTGTGCTTATCCGTTAGATATAACAGATAAGCACCATTTTCATACAAATTAAAAATGTGAAAAACAATAAATAAAATGGTTATTAATATACGCTTTTACAATAAAATGAGGTGTTTTAGTCGCCTTTGTCTTTGACAAAGTACTGAAAATCAACATGGAGCTCTGCTTGAAGAAATTCTAATGACATTTTTAGTTTTACATTTTTCGTTAAATTTGCCAAAGATTAAAAGTACATATTTAAGCCAGACAAGTGAAAACAATGAAACCGTTTGTGCTATTTAATCCGGAATAAAATCTACATTTGCCAAACTGAAATCTTTTATTTAAAATAATTACTTTGACCTTCCAATATTTTAGCAAATATTAAACCCAGAATACTAACGCAAGTAAAAATACAGAATGCCTGATATTGTTATTCTACTTCGTTAATGAAACAAACTAAAGACGTTGTCTCCTGGTACCCACAGCAGCTTCTCCTTCGGGCGAAACAAATTTGCCGATACAGGCAATTCACACACCCATCCCCGACGGCTGTGTGAATCCCACTACGAAAGGTTGGAACTTATACTCTGGGTGATATAATGTGGAAACCCTGCTCTAAAGATCAGAACTTTAAGTCACTTCAAGCCTCCGATGAGCAGTACAGCGATCTGTCAGACAATAAAATTTATCTACCTAAAAACACAAGATTCCATGCCCAAAATGGGATTCTCAGCCTGTTGGTTGGAAAGCAGACTCATCCTAAGCGTCAGAAAAAAATTTAATGCGATAATTATAACAGACGAAAAATTAGTGCACCATTGTAATATAGCATCTTTTGTAATATAAAATTTCCATCAGATTGGCTGAAATCTACATCTATCACTATCCCAAAGAAACCCAAAGCGAATTCCTGTGGTGACTTCAGACTTATTAGTCGAATAAGCCAAACATTAAAAATATTTTTGAAAGTAATTCAGAATCGCATTTATAGAAAAAGTGAAGAAACTCTAAGTGAAACACAATTCGGCTTTCGGAATGGTTTTGGTACTAGAGAGGCCCTTTTCTGTACCCAAACATTGATACAAAAATGCATTGAAAAACAGGAATCTGTCTTTATGTGTTTCATAGATTTTGAAAACGCATTCGACGAAGTCAGACACACCAACTTAATAGAAATCCTTCAACAAATAAGGCTAGACGAAAAAGACGTAAGACTAATAACAAATCTGTATTGGAATCAGTCAGCTACCGTTCAATTAGACAACATTACCACCAGTGATATTAACATCAAAAGAGGAGTGAGACAAGGATGTGTGCTCTCACCACTCCTGTTCAACATATATGCAGAGGTAATCTTTAAAAAAGCATTGGAAGAATGTCCAGAGGGAATCACAATAAATGGAAAGATTGTTAACAACCTACAATATGCAGATGACATTATGGATCTCCAAAAACTCGTTGACAGAGTATACATAGAAAGCCAAAGAATGGGAATAAATATAAACATCAACAAGACAAAATACATGATCATCAGCAAACATCCAGCCTCATCAATGAAACTGACACTCAATGGGAAAAATATTGATCAAGTGTCAAGATATAAATATCTTGGCTGCTGGCTTAATGAACGGTGGGATCCAGAAATAGATATAAAGACAAGGATTGAAGTTGCAAGGCAGTCCTTCATGAAAATGAGAACACTATTCTGCAATAAAGACCTAAACATGGAAGTCAGATGCCGAATGCTGAAATGTTACGTGTGGTCTATTCTGCTCTGTGGAGTTGAAACATGGACATTGAAGGCGACAACCATCAAGAAAATCGAAGCCTTTGAGATGTGGCTATACAGAAGAATGCTAAAGATATCATGGACAGAAAAAATTACCAATGAAGATGTCTTAAAATCCATTGGCAAAGCTAAACATCTTGTACAAATAATCAAGAAACGAAAAACATCATATCTTGGACACATCATGAGAAACAGCAAATACCAACTTCTACAAACTATTTTGGTAGGAAGAATTGATGGCAAAGGAACTAGAGGAAGAAAAAGAATATCATGGTTTGACAACATCAAGACGTGGACAGGAAAGAGCAGTGCACAACTGCTCAGATTAGCACAAGAGCGCAGTTTGTTCGCCAAGATGGTCGCTGACCTTCGATAGAAGATAGCACAATAAGAAGTAATAATATACCGGGAAACTTAAAAGATGTAGCTTGGTTTGGATTAGTTTCATCGGGTCCTGAGACACACGTTTACTAGTGGCGAAACGTGGATCTACTGTTACGAATCTTGGAAGCAAAGTTATCAAATCTTCACTTGGAAAAGTGGTGCATACATTTTTCGATCGATAATGATACATAGAAACCATCCGATTTCCCTGCGGGTATGCAGAACCTCGTTTGCATTTCTATATTAAGTACTGTACATTAAAAACCAGAGGTGTTGTCGAAATGAACTTGTTTTCGTTATTCTTACATTGTAATTTTAATAAATGCATTTGTGGATGCTTTGCATTTACACTGCCCAGAAATATACGAAGGTGTTAGTCAAAGCGAGTAAAAAAATGAATAAAATCATCTAATGCCGTTTTGAAAGTTCCATCTACTCAATCTAGAGAACTAGGAAAGAAATTTTGAACTATAACTTTTCGAAATCGGTTGATAAATCTTCCCCACCTTCAAGTTTGCGTCCACTCTTCGGTGAAAACCTCCAGAAATCCTCTAAGAGAGAGAGAGAGAGAGAGAGAGAGAGGACCTTACACCAAAAATTGACTGACTAGTAACCGAGTAACAACTCTTAGAAAACGTTCCTCTAATCGGCGATTCGAATCGAACTTATCGGTCTTCTGGCGGCTAGCAATTTGAAACCAGAAACGTTATCCCTAGTCTACATAGGTACCAATAAAACTGAAATATATCGTTGTTAAACTAGTTTCTAATTAACTTTAACATTTTCGAAATTGAGAAAGAATTCCATAAATTTCGTGCGTCTTCAATCTTCCTTCTTTCAAATATGTTCTTTTGGATGTATTTAAATTAAGATTCCATCGAACTGGAACAGTCAATGCCACTCAATTGTATATACGCACATAATTTTTATATCACCGCAAGAATAATTATTCGATGAAGTAAACAGGACAATTTATACGGATATTGGGTCTCTCGAGGCAATGGATTGCTGAAATAAAAACAGGTACGCAAAAGACCTATTTTTGAAATATAGTAGTACCTTGGGTTATGCTACACATTCTTGGATGCCGGTATCTAGCAAAGTGATAATGCCAGGAACAAGCTACAGTGGCATGAAGGCTTCATTAACTAAAACTATTGCAACGTGTCGCTTATTTGAAGTTGTCGGGCGCAGCATGAGTAGCAAAATATTTTACTGTTGCAAGAGCCCCTTTCCAGTTATACTAATTGCATATTTTGTAGTTTGCCGATTTTTTTCGTTTAAGTATTTCTTGTATGTATACCTAATAGTATAAATACACGACTTTTTTTTCTCTTTTAAATGTATTTACATAAACCTTCCATTATCCCCTCCACATAGCGTAAAAAAAATTGAGGTTTCTGATCCAAATCTAATTTAAATCAGTTTCGATGTGGTTAAAATCATTTACCTTTCCCTGTATCTCATAGTCGACTTAATTCGTCCATTTCTGTGTGTAGGTATGCGTAAGAAAGTTTGATAGTCTAGCCAAGCAGATTTGTAAAAAAATAATCACGCGAAATGGCAATGTTTTTGTTGACATTCGTGTCCACTCTTGTAGCAACATAATTTTCCACACTCCGCAAAATGAGGTACATTTTTTATATGTATAGAACGAATGACTCTGCACGTATATTTGGAAGAGGATGAGAAGGAACAATCCTATAAGATAAACCAACTACCAAGGGAGCGATGATCAAGTGATACTGGTCGTGGTTCACAATTGCGATATTGCTGTGATCATTAGCCATTCTCGAACAGTGGGACACATTTTGGTTTGAATAGCGATCGAAGCAACTAACGCTATAAGGTCGGCGAGTATATCTGTTAACTGTACGTTTTATTTAGGCCGGTTTGTCTAATTTGCAGAATGAAAAAAGCCCAGTTTTCGAGAGGGAAAACCTATCTTTGTACGAAACCAATCTCGAGGGACGGACTTGCAGGCCTTTTGCTTAAAATCATGATGTATCAGATAATACAACTATCTCATGTCTTAGATGTCTCCTTGTTCATTCAAAAACAACTATAAAACTACCTTTCATTTTAAATCCAAATGATAAAGTTCACAGAATTTTTTTTTTTAAATTGAGTTTTTCTTAGGACGTTATTTAATGCTCGGTAAACAAAAGGGTGAAGAAAGGTACTGTTCCCCGGTGTTTTTCTGTTTTAAAAACTTAGTTTGTCCCTTTTGATTTTCATGATCATTGGAAGGTGGACAAAAATAACTGATTAGAATACCTTTTTTTACTCACTCTTAAAACAGGCGAACTGCTTATTCTCTAGAACTTTTTGGTTTTGAAATTACTTCCAGTTATGTGATGCTCCTCTCAGATTTTTTTTTTTTAAAGCTTTCATTTTCATCCTCCATCACTATCACTTGCATTACTGTTTAGTCGAATAGATTTAGGAATTTTATTTGTATATGATTGAAGCTTTTTATCATTTTAGGTTCATATCCAAAAAAAAGATTTTAGACTTGAAGAACTTCTCTAACTTTTCACCCATTTCTCGACTTCATCTTTCCACCTATTTCTGCAGCGATCCCGGGATTTTTTCCCCTAATAAATTACAATGAAATCTGTTTTGATAATATGGTGTTAGATGTCTTTTAAAACCCAGCTTTTTTTTTTCATCAAAAGAGACCAGGATACATAACATTTGTTATGTATCCTGGTCCAAATGTCTTATTCCTTTCATTCTTATATATTTTTCCTCCGATTTTTTTAAATTATATTTTTCTCCAGAATACTTGAATTCAGATTCAGGCTCAGTAATTCTTTCTTGTCTTTAATTTTTTTTGAATTTTGCTTTTGATAATTTAAACTATTTCGAAATTATATCTAGTGTGTTAGTGTATAATACACATACGAGGGTGGTCTGAAAAGTTCTCGGCCTCTTCCATAGATTGCAACACTATCGGCAAGATTTTTTTTCCACGTTAGTACATCTGTCATAAGCATCCATGTGAAATTTGCAAGTCATTCTATCAAGTAGTTTGTTTTATACAGCTGTCTGAAGCAAAAGTGTTGTCTGTATCCCTTAAAATGGATAAAATTGAGTATCGTGCGGTTATATAATTCTTTGTAAAAGAAGGTTTAACGCCAAAAGAAATACCACGTACCAGCCTTGAAGATGATCCACGTGAAGGACGTCCAAAAAGTGTAACAACACCAGAAATCATTGATCAAGTGCACGATATGCTATTGGATGATCGGCGAGTCAAAGTGCATGAAATTGCTGAGACTACAGGCCGGATTTCTAAAGAACGTGTGGAATATATTTTGCATGAAGAATTGCAAATGAAAAAGCTTTGCGCAAGATGGGTGCCGCGCTTGCTCACAACAAATCAAAAACGAACTCGCATGAAAATTTCTGAACAGTGCTTGGAGCGTTTTGACAAGAATAAAACTAATTTTGTGGGTCGGTTGTTTACTGTGGATGATGCATGGATTCGCCATTACACACCAGAATCAAAACAGCAGTTAAAACAGTGGACAGAAGCCAGTTCTTCAGCGTCAAAGAAGACAGTCGGTTCTGTCAGTAGGAAAGGTCAAGGCATCGGCGTTTTGGGATGCTAAAGGCATTTTGTTTATTAATTAAACAATAACCAGGGAATATTATTCCGATCTTTTAATCATCTTTATTAGTACATAGCGCCTCTATTACGGAGGCCACTCAAATACCCATATGAAACGTATTGTAATGCTGTATACTACGTTTCGCATTGGATATTTTTGTAAATTGCATATATACTCACTGAGCGGTTGGTGTGTTTTGCTGAGGAAGGAAAAAAAAATACCGGCAGAAAATATTTAACGCCGTATGAGATGGGCACATTCACTGTCTAGAAGTTCTTATAAAGATTCCTGTCACCATTCTAAGTATCGAACGTGGGTCTTTTCCAATAGGACGCATGACCGACTGCCATACTTTCTTTATAGGCTACAAATAATGTACAGGTTGTTCTCCATTCAAAAGAATAGAACAACCTGACTTTTATTTGACATTTTTAGTTTTGCACGAGATGCCAGTTTTGTTCGTGACAGTATCTGAAAATGTAACTCGCTCCGTTAAAATTCATTAATGCGCTGAGGATGTAAACAATCCTAAACATGTGGAGGGGTAAAAAAAAAGTGAGGTTCAGTATTTGCACGCGAATATGTGCTGACGTCGTTCCTGCTGCTTCATTGCGCTAAAAAATAAACAGCTAGCAGCTTTATAACATATCATGATAACTTAAAATAACGAGCAAGGGTGTTTACTTGTTTCCTGTGACTGCAGAGGAAAGTCGGGTTTTTTTTTTTTTTTTTTTTTTTTCACATCGGATATCTTCAAATTGTTAATTCTTTCTTTGTTATACCAAGAATAATTCTATAAATCTAAGGGTAAGCTAAGAAAGTCGATCGTTGTTAATTAGCTGAACATATTTAATAAAACTCATTTTTACTTTTATATCCTAGCTTGTATATGTAGTATCTTGTAGCATATTCGCAGTAGATGTTCAAGGGAATGCCGCTGACAGAATTATATTAAACTTGAGAAACTGCAAACTCCAATCGTATAGGAAAATATAACTGAAGTTTAAGGAAATAATGAGATAACGGAGATGTAACTAGACCGTGTAGATTTCCAGTAGTCGTAGTCCCAATCATTTAAAAATCGAGAAAATTTGATAGTTAGTGTTACCATAGCCTGCAGCACGACCAATACTTAAACAGTAATTTCTAATCTAGAATAAGTATGGAAACAATTACCCATCCTTTAATTTATATCTCCCTACCCCCTATGAAAAACTAAAACATTAAACATACCTTGAGTATAGGGATTATATATATAATTCTATTCTATCAGACTTAACAGGCACATAAGCGCCCACAGCCTTCCAAGCATCCTTGGATTTCCTAACCGTAATACCAGGACAAGTTGGTTATCCCCTATGCATCTAAGTATTCTTGTCTGTAAATTGCGTGTGTTCATGGGGTCGGTTTGCCTGTTCTGGGGGACGACCCCCCCCTCTACCTTTCGAAAGAGACCAGATAAAGGTTCCTCCCGTCACTGACGGGAATTGAATCCAGTGTCTTTCCGACACTAACTGAGCTATGGAAACTCATATAGATAGATAGATATAGAGATATATAGAGATAGACGACGGACTTCCTCAAAACTTTACTTCGACCGGTTCCCGACTTAGTCTATCTTTGGCTTGGGCAAGCGGGGTTTTTCTACCAGAAACTTGAGTTTTTCGTCCCGTGAACTCAAGAAAATCGACCGTAGAACTCGCACTATTTCTGTCCACTCAGTCTCCGAAAGTTAGATAGGGCTAAAATGGCCTCGTCCACTCTATATATTCATTTGATGAACATATAGTGGGCGATGATTACTGCTAGTTACAGCTGTTGATTCATTTGAACTCCATGTAAAAAGCTAAGTATGCTGTTTAGTATGCAGGACTTTCATATTGACAACGTTGAGGGTTTACAAGTCACTGTCATGAACCTGTCAAAGCACAATGTTATTTGTAACATTTCGACGTAATTAAACTTCGTCCTCGAGGAGTTTCAGATGAAGAATAGTTGCATTAAAGGAAAAGGTCGAAGCCGTCATAGCCGGACATTAAACAATATTTTTGTCGATTTCTTGGATAGAAGTGTTACTCAAATATTAACACGTAAGCACGGAAATTATCAAGACCTACATTTAATATTAAGTATTATTCTATATAGTCGCACACCTCCTTTTGGATTTTTTTTTTTTTTTTTTTTTTTTTCATGGTCCAAATAATCTATTCCTTTTTGCGATGCCTTGAGATAACAAATTGCAGTCTATTTAGGCCTAGCAATACATAATTTTTTTTGTAGATCTCGCATGGAAGCTTAATCTTGTTTGGAGTTTGTGGAATGTCCATAAACTATTTGAAGACTCTTTAGGTCAGTAGGATAGATTTATAATAGTCAGAATACCTAAAGAACATATGATCGGAGAAAATTTAAACAGAACTGAAACTTTCCATTTGGAAGGGGTTTTTAAAACTTTTCAAACGCTAATGGAGTTTAATAAATTTATTTTTACTTAAAATTGAGCGAGGGTGTATGGGTAATATAAGTAGGATAAGTTTTTTTCTTTGTCTGTTGGCTTTCTTTCCATATCTGTTCTGTTAACTCTTTTCTGTCATTAAAATTTTTGAAGAGGTTATATTTGTATGTGCGAATTAAATTCTACGGTGTAGAATTTCGTGATTTCTGTATCTGAAAAGTGCATATAGCAGACCAGTCTTTTGATTTTGGTGTATTTTCGCTAGTTGTGGACTACACCTACAGCACTTAATAGCACGGGAGATACAAAGTCTTTCCCTTCATCCTTATCAACTTAACTGTTACAAAATATTATACCGAATTGACAGGATACTTATGAATGTTACCGAGACGCGATAAACTGTCAAGGAATGAGTAATCGAGCTGGAGGTATTCCCACAGACCTGAGATGAAACTTCAGCAACCATCCAGGTAAGAGTAAATAAACTTCACATGTGTAGCAAAGGAATTTTTTAGTAATAAGAGATTAATTTTTTTTTTAAATACGAAGTTTGTTACAAATAAGTCATTGTATATTAAATTGAAAAGGGCAACTTGTTAATAGTGCATATTCTATTGACATTTTCAAGACTTGCTGATAATTTTAATTACTTAGAAATCTAAATTTCTAATTTCTTGAAATATTTTCTGGATGGATGTGAAGTTTATAAATTAAATGTTGCAAGTTTATCGCAGTTAATAATGCTGAACAGTATTTCAGATTGGTAAAACAAGACCTATCTTTAGTAAATCTACTTGTACTGTATTTTAAAGTGATGACAACGGAGTTACATAATAGAAATGCAATAAATATACCAAGATTCTTGGATTTTGTCCAGATATCTGACAGGATTCCAGATAGGTTATGTTATACCCATGTTAGCTAAGTGGTTAGCATGCCTGCTCTCCACCTAACAGGCTGCGGGTTCGAATCCAGCCGTAGAAATGGATGTTTGTCTTTAGATGACTTTTCTAATTTCATTGCCCGGTGTGAGACTACTAATCCAATTATTGGAGGCCCGAAGTGGCTTGGAAGAGTTCCATTTTTTGTTCTCTACAGCATGAATTCCGGATTACGTAAAAAAAAAAAAAATAATGATTTTCCAACCCATGGTACAAATAGGATTACAAAAATTTTTCGTGGTTTGGAGCCATATTAAAAAGAACATAATTTGGAGCATGGAAGAACAATCTAAGAAAGTGACTAGTAAGGACACCACAGAGGTCTGTCCTTGGACCACTGCTTTTCAACTTGTATATTAATGACACTGAGGATAGTTTGTCATGAAGCACATTTGACAGAGAATCCTGGCAGACTGACTTGACCAGACTGATTCTTCGGACAAACGTTAACTTCATTTTAATGCTGTGAAGTGCACGGTTATGCATTTTGGACTGAAGACATTGCAGACTGAGTATTGTTGATGAGAATTTGAAAGTGGTTGAACCTAGAGACCTGAGAAAAGGTGGGCAGTAGTGAGCTAAAGTTTAGAGGTCGGTGTCAAGATGATTAAAACAATATTTGATAACTTGCAATGTTGAAAAGAACCAGCAGAACATCTAAGAATAAGAAGTTATTATCCCCTTTATAAAGCCAGATCTGGCCTACTCGCTCAGGTTTGGTTTCCATGGAGATGAAGCAGTCAGATCCAGCATTAGCTAAACAAGATCGTATCTGGCTTGTGGAACTTTGCATGCGAAGACTGACTGAATGAGTGTAGCCTTCAGTCTCTCTGGGAAATTTTGCAATTCATGGTAGATTCAATGGACACTGAATGTGTCTCTGAATTCAGAAGAAAAGGTATAATAGAAAAGGCATGAAGGTTTAATTCAAATTCCTTCAAGGAATTTGAGCCTTCTGCCCTTAAAGGCTTCATACCCTTCAGGGGCCATTTCTCGATGCGTTCATGACTCCTTTGCGATGCATAATATATAGAAGTGAAAGTTGACTTAAGGCAAAATTAGTGGAATGGTTAAACCTCAGACAACAAGTCAAGGCAACATCAGTCTAATGATCAACTACTTCTTCACCATGTATTAATTTCAGTACACAGGAGAATATTTGTAATTTCCATCAGATGCATAATCACAACTCATTTAATAGACCTACCCAGCGCTCAAGTAGCATGCATTTCCGTCTAGAGATATTTAAGTTGCAATGAACAACTTACTATGGTCTAGAATTCGGTTGAAGATTACGGACTCGATTCATGCGATTAATACCATTTTTGCTTTCAGTATTATAGCTTCCTATTACTAATCATGGCCAGTCTAAGCTGGCCGAATAGCTAGCGAGCCAGCTCTCCAGACCTGCGTGTTATTCTCTCCCGCTTATTTAGACGACTAAAGTTCTATGTATGGTCTCTAAAGAAGGGCTTTTTTGATTATGTAAAAAAAAAAAAACTTAGCCTGCCTAAGGTACTAAAGATTAACCTTTCATGGGCGGATTTTACATTAAAAAATGTGTTTTTTAAAAAAAATTTAACATTGATAAAAAATGTTAGCAAAATTTTATGGAATATAGTTATTTATAATGGAATATAGTTAGTAAGTGAACAGGAGGTATATGAAGAATTGAATAGACTTGATGCAAATAAGGCTGTGGGACTTGATGCTATTTCACCACGTGTCTTGAGGGAATGTGCCAGAGAGTTAACAGCTTTTGTGTATCTTTTCAACATGAGTCTCTCACTGGGTAAAATTGTTCCAATTCATAAGGGAGGTGATAAGAGTAAGGCTTTAAATTATAGACCTTGACCACAACTCCAGTCTGTGTGTCTGGAGTTGTGGTCAAGGTATTAGAGAAGTTAGTTAGGAATAAGATTCAGAATTGGGTTGACAACAGAAAAATACTCTTTGGCGGCCAGCATGGATTTACTAAAGGAAGATCATGCTTTAGCAACCTGCTTACTTTTTATAATAAAGTGACAAATGCGTTGGATAAGGGTATTGCATATACAGTGGTATATTTAGATTTTGCAAAGGCGTTTGATAAATTGCCACATGACAAGCTGGTAATTAAATTGGAATGGATGGGGCTGAACAGTAGATTGGTTCGCTGGATTGGAGATTGGCTGTCTGATAGGTATCAGCGAGTTGTCTATGGAGAAGCGATATCCCAGAAAGGAAAGTTACTAGTGGTGTACCTCAAGGGTCTGTTTTGGGTCCATTGCTGTTTAATTTGTGTTTAATTATGTAAATGATATCTGGAGAGGTCTGAATGGTGATGTGCAGTTGTTTGCAGATGATGCAAAGTTGGGGAGAGCTATCAGGAGTAGGGTGGATTCTGTATCTTTGCAAGAGGACTTGAATACACTAGCTGAATGGGCAAATAAGTGGGGATGTCAATTCAATGTTTCAAAGTGTAAGGTTTTGAAATTTGGGAAGCAGAGATGGGATATAAAGTACACTATTCGGTGCAAATATCTTGGAAGAGGTAGAGGAAATGAGAGATTTGGGAGTGATTGTAGACAAGGACCTAAAATTTCGGGGACATTTTACTAAAATAGTGAAGACAACACAGCGGATAATGGGAATGATGCAGAGGACATTTACTTGTAGAAGTAAGGATGTTATGGTTCCTTCGTGTGAGGCTTTGATCAGTTCACATATGGATTACTGAGCACAGATCTGGTCACCTGGTTTTCAAAATGATGAAATTGCGTTGAAAAAAGTTCAGAGGCAATTGACTAAGGTGGTTCTGGTCTCTGGAATGTAGAGTATGAAGACAGATTGACAAAATGCAATTTGCAGAAATTGGTGGATAGAAGGAGGAGGGGGGGATATGATTGAGACATATAAGCTGTTAAGAGGTTATTACCAGATTAATGTCGGGGAGGTTTTGCACAGAATGGGTGAGGATAGCAGGAGAACACGAGGTCATTCCTGGAAGCTGCATAAGGAGGGTGTGAGCAAGGGAGTGAGGAGCAGGTTTTTTGCATGGAGGAGTGGTGAGTGATTGGAATGCTTTGCCCGAGAGTGTGGTGTGTGTAGAGACAGTAAATATATTTAAGGCACAGTATGATAAACTGTGTGTATAACAGTGGAACCCCCCACGATGAGTCTTTGACTCCATGGAGGTTTTTATAATAATAATAATCTGAATGTATTATTTATCGTATTCACTTATTTTTATCCATTCTAAAAACATAGCGGGCATCTCTACACTACTGAACATTCCTTCTGCTTTCCCTGCACTTGTCATTGTGCTACATAATTATGCACTCTTTCATTGCGACGAACTGCTTAAGCAATTTCAAATTGTCATCGGTGAAGAGGACAGCATTGCCATCAATTCCTCTTCAATACCGTATTCGTTTATGCTACGGTAATATCCATGAATATTTTCACACGTCCAAGCTTTGAAATGATAAAAAAAAATCTTTAAAAAGTGAAATTAATATTTTGCTACGATTCATGGTACAGAACTATTTACTTATTTTTCCCTTCGCTGTAACTCCGTCAACTCATCAGATAAGGCATGGGAAGAAAAAAAATTTTGAACACCGCCGGACTCTTTCGTGGAAATTTAGTTTAGTTGCAATGCTATTGTGTTAGCGTGCATAAGGAAAAACATGTTTTGAAAATTACTAAGCGATCGATCAAATACTTCTAGGTGACAAGTGCAAAGTTCTTGGCTTCTTTCCAGCCCAGAATTATATTCTTGAATGCTTACTCAATCTCATGACTCAAAACTGTGAGCCATAGTAAAATGGACAAAGTGTAATTAAGTATTTTGTAGTGTGATTGAGTATTGTTTTCAGGTCTCCAGAATGTTCTGAATATCTGTTGGGATGAAGGAAAACAATGTTGTAGAATTTTAAAAACAAACTATAATAAAGAACAGTACTGAAGAATTTTTCTATTGAGGCATGCTTTCCTCTGAACATGAATATCAAGTATTAGATTAAGCTGTAAGGTTTCATTCAAAAAAAGACATTTGTGAGCAAAAATAAGTTTCGACTTTCTTAATAGTAATACATGCAAAATTATTCATGGATCAATATCTGCATGAGAAAATATTTTTGAAAAATAAAATATGAAGTCATAAGGTGGTTTCTGTTAAATAAATTTTTGGAAACTTCTGGAAAGATTGGACTCTTAAGTTAAGAGTCTTAACTCTAAATTTTTATTTAGGAAGAATATTTTGAAAAATCATTTAGGCCTTAGCTGACATGCCTTTCTACTTAACGATTTTTAATGCAGTATGCATTACACCTTCACATAGCTTTTTCTCCGAAAGTAAAAAGCAGGACGGTGCCTTTTTTTTTAAATGAAACTATTAAAAGAACAAACATCGCAAGATTGTTCACGCTTAGAACTGTTCGGGATGCAATGCTTAATATCTTTATTTTATCCTACACTGTTTAGCAAACATCAAAAGATTGAAACAAACGTATGCTAACATGCATTCTGGATCATAATAAATGTAAAATCCATGCGTACTACCAGCTTGTTTTAGAACAATGAGATTCACCGCTAGGGTGACAATTAAAGAGTCCTGAAGTCGTGTGGTTGCTAGTTGCAGAAACCATTTTAGAATGATACTGTCGATTAGTCAAATTTAGTATTATATCATAAGAAATTTTTGCCAACTTTTCTACAATGTTCCTGCCGCTCTGGACTTGTATCTTTCAATTCAAATTCTGTGTCATAAATCATACTCATTCAGTTCTATCTCGAAGTAATCAGTATTCACTGCAGTAAAATACAACTCATAATCTTATTTCTACGAGTAAGTAAAGCTCTTTTAGTTCTAAATATTGCAGCGCGAGCATCCGATCTTCAGATCTTAATTTTTTTTTTTCTGTCACAGAAAGCTGCGCAATGATTATAATTTATTATTATTATTATTTTTAGGCAGTGAGACGAGATCACAAGAGGAGAGTAGACAACTGCTATCTATCGTATCCCTAATACTCATTGAAACTATTTTTTGGCAGGCAACATAGCATTGTGATACAAGAAACCATGTTACAAGGATAGCCTGTATTTATTCTAATATATATTTATCAGTATTATCAGGATTTGTTGTCTTGAGATGCGTGTCTTTCGAAGTTTCATTTACCCTCTAAAAAAATAGTTCTCAAATTATACGAATTCTTATAAAATAGTGCTGCTTCATTATGAATAAATTCAAGAAGCCAGTCGGCTATAGGCTCAAGTGGCTTTTTGGGATTCTTGATAAGATTTTCTAGTTCAATAATTAGAAGGAATCATACGCCATCAATGAAACAGCTTTTTCAAGCGTTCATCATGGATTCATACTTTAAAACTAAAGACGTATCGAAGTTGTGAGCTGCAACTAAGGCATTGTTTCAGCTTATATTAAAGACAAACACTACATTGTATAGTGGGCTTATGAAACTAACCATTATTAAAGGAATTGTAAAATCTTACAGAATGATTAATCGCACTGCTTAAATTTTCAGGTCCTACAAGTGGACGATGACTAGCCAATGGTTATTAATTAAAATCCTTGTTGCCAGATAAGTGCTAGCTGACAAATGTATAAAAGAACCCTGAACAGCCTGTTAATGTGTTTTTCGTATAATAACGGTTTTCTCTGGGATGGTTCATCAAATTAGCCAGTATAGACAAAAAAGAAAATTGAATAGATCACTAAAAATGAATGCTTCAATGCCCGATTTCATAATCGTTACAAGGTCACTTGAAAAATCTCTAGAATAGAAAGGCATTCTGTTAGTAAAGAACAACTTAAAGCACATTATCACAATATTCGCATTTAAACTGTTGCTATTTAACAGAACAATCGTAAATTGTCTAATACAGTTGAATTTTTTTTCAGGAAGAGACGTAGAATCTCTGCACAAAGATGTCAAGTGAAACGTTGTATAACTACACCTGCTCAAACGAAGGCCTGCTACTACCAATAATTAACGAGTACACATGGAGTCGAGAGACGCGTGCCTTTCTTTATCTGTTGGGATTAATGTATTGCTTCTTGGGAATCGCCATTATCGCAGATATATTTATGTGTTCCATCGAAAAAATTACCAGCAGAACTCGCAAAATTCGGTTATCTACAGCAGTTGAAAGTGAGCCGGAGGTGATTGAAGTACGAATATGGAATGATACTGTTGCCAATCTGACGTTAATGGCCCTTGGTTCCAGTGCTCCAGAAATTCTTCTCTCCATCATAGAAATCATCGGAAACAGGTAATGAAATTTATATGTAATTGAGTTTTAAAGAAACCATTTTTAATACTAGAAATTAAGATGTACTTCCCGTCAATTTTACGAAATATTTTTAAAGATTTTTACATGACAGGCCTTAGTGGGGCTCGTATTTTTCACGGAATTGGCCAAACCCTCCCGTTATACTAAGGCAGTAATGAAACATATGGCAATAATGCACACAATGTAGGTGCAATACTCGCTTTGCAGCTAGGCCATACATCCACTAGTATAATAATATTTCCTACTATTTATTTATTGCTACTCAGCTGAGTCGTTACTTGAATCCAGTAAAAACTGGAAATATTAAAGAACCTTAATCTGAAAAACAAGCACAATATTATATTAATCTCTCTAGTGGACTGATAATTCTAGTATTTTCTTATATAATACAATAAAATACTAATGTCTGGACAGGTAGCACTATTTTATCCTTAAGTTTTCTGAAATAACCGAGTGAAATAAGTGAAAGTGATGATTAGGAACACACGATTTCGACAGATGTTCGTATGTCTTCGTTTGATCAGATAATTGTCATCATCCATTCTGAGACTACCATATTTAGAAACCTGAAGTGGCTTGAAATCGGTTTCATAGCTGGTTTTCAAGACTTTGATTTTGGTTGAGGGCAAGATTTCCGAATTATCTGATTCTTACCTTATTCCCAATACTAACACAAATATACGCTAAATTTATTTTTCATGAATGGATTAAAAAAAGGAAAAAACCTTCAGAGGGGGGAACCCCACTTACCTGCATCAAAGATGAACTACAATGAAGAGCCTAGAATATTCATTCTAGTTAGTGACTACAGCTACACTTTTTTCATCTGTCATGAATTTACAAACAGTGCAGGTGTCAATTTTTGGTATAGTGTTAAAGATTTTTACATGACAGGCCTTAGTGGGGCTCGTATTTTTCACGGAATTGGCCAAACTCTCCCGTTATACTAAGGCATACACATTTTCCAAAATATTAAGACACCGAAAGTACTGAGCAGTGTTAACTAATATGGATAGCAGCATAGCTTTGTAACTTAAGAGATCAAATTACCCTGTGCTAGATAATGTCATCGCTGCCGTCTAAGGCAAACCATTTACTGCTTCCCAAATCAACAGTAGGTAGCTGATATTTCGAAATGATGTCAGGTCAGTATTATCTACTCTTACTGCATCGGCAGGTTATTAGCCTTACCCATATCGGCCGTGGATGAAATATAGCAAACCTTTTAGGCTTCGTACTTATGTTCCTTCGATGGTACACTTCGCATCTGTGTTTTGGTTGACGTTATATTCACGTCTTGGCCGGTAGTGGTTTAACTGTATGTTAATAACGATAATTTTTTTTTAAATCAGGGAAGTAGTTATAACAATTGAAGACGGTCTCTGTGAAAGTATTAATAATAGCAGAATATGTGAAAGTAATAGCAGAAAACTGGTATAGCCTTTGTTTCAATACCGTTACTACAGCTCGCTACAGTTAAATAACAGGTTCATTGTAATAGTGGTGGTCAAATTAAAATTGACTTACTTTCACTTATCTCTACATGTACTGTTTTTAGTATTTGACGCATTGGC
The DNA here is from genome assembly GCF_054136105.1 of Typopeltis vanoorti. Lineage (NCBI taxonomy): Eukaryota > Metazoa > Arthropoda > Arachnida > Uropygi > Thelyphonidae > Typopeltis > Typopeltis vanoorti. The sequence goes on along the minus strand of NC_143569.1, from coordinate 77,784,095 downwards.
ATCAACAAAAGGAATGAGTCCACCTTTTAAAGTTCGCATAGACAGGAAAATTCTTTCGGATTCAGCGTTGGGTTTGAGCTAGCATAAACAAATGAAGATATTTGTCAGTTTGGAAATATGAGCAGTTTTGAATTTCTTTTCGGCAAAAAGATAACATTGCACTGTAGCAGAATATTGCCGACAGTGTAAAACATTACTCTGGCAAGTCATCATTCGCCTAATTAATAAATGAACGATGAACATTTAAGATATTATATTGTAATTACGCTTTTCCTTCGAAAGCTACAGTCGAACTTTCTTTTCGTAAACATTTGGGAAAACAAATTTTTAAATTATAAGTTATCTATTTCCTAACATATGTTTTTTTCTTGCGTGTTTGTGTGAGAATGTAAAATATTTAATACAAAATGACAACTTTCATTTGACATCGCCCGAAAATATTTAGTAATTAATGGTTTTTATGTAACTTAAGCATAATTCCCTTTTGCTGCCTTCTGCCATTCGTTCTCGTTGGTGTTAAAATTTAAGTCATAGCACAGGTGCTTTTATAAATATATTAATAACAGATGCTTGCCGTGCTGCATAACCTTGACACTTTTTTAACTCTCATTTGTTATTACTCTTTAATGTGTACCTTTTTAATTATTTAATTGAAACCTGCAACCCTAAAGCGTAATGGATTAAATCATAAGGCTGCGTAAAACTCTAGTAAATCGAATATTTAATTATTTTCCAGACTAACAAACTACAACGTCTCGACTATGTTACAATATACACAGTAGCTCATACGACAACGGATACATAAAATTCACTCCAAATTTACATGCGTATCTGCCGACCAAAATGTTGGTGGCAAAATCATGCTGCAGTTTGTCACTTTTGCACACAAACGAAACACTTGACCACACGATATTGCAATAAAACGAAGAAATAATAGCTACCACATGATCAGTTATAAATGAAAGCGTTCTGAATAAAAAAAACCTTTTAGCAGTACATTCATTATTACAACTACATATACAACTTTTACGTGTACGAAAGCTGAGACGGTGCAGATACCCTGACTGACAAAACCCCATTTTCCCCAAGATTCAATGCGGATCTCTATTCGTCGGAAAAAAAGATGAGCGGAGAAATGGGAATCCTTAGGATTTGACGCTTTTCAGACAACCACATTTAGTCAACTTAGTCGAACATGAACTTTCGTGAGTGTGAGAGCCTGTCAACTAGAATCATCAAATCATTTCGCATTCTTAAATTTAACATTTAAGAATGCGAAAAATGCAGAATGAAACAACAGTTTAATATTAAAACTTGATATTAATATTAATATCAAGTTTTAAAAATAACAAATTATAATTAATTAATATTAATATTAATTATAATTAATTAATAAAAATATCTGTACAAAATTGAATATAACGAAGTTCGTGCAGTCGTAACATAATATTTATAATCTGCAAATAATTAATTGCAATAAGTCCGGTGAAAATGACGATGCTTTCATAGTTCTAGTCTACCAGAACAAAGACCGTTGAGTTCAGTATTATTCCCTACTAGAGGAACTTTTTTTTTTTCTAGCCAGTTAAAAACCAGAAACTCGCAATGCATTATTTGTACTTTCCTCCGATATAGTTCAAATATTATAGCTGCCTAAAAACTCATGCATGGGATTCGTGAAGTAACTGGACCATTTGCAATCTTAGCGAAATCGACTGCATGATACGTTGTATTTTTGGAATCATTGGAACCAGCCAACAGTGGAGAACGATGAGTACCAAGCTTCGGAGGAGTTTGGTTTGAAGTTATTCTTTTAATAGTATATGTAATAATTAGTACATATTAACTGCATTCTATTCAGAAAATGTCAATTATTATTAACGAATGTATGTAGATATTTTTTCAATATAAATAAGGGAGAAGCAAAGCAACACTTTTGAATTGGGCATTTTAATGATTTAATACAAAGCTTTAGCGTCTTAACCTTTTGAAGAAGCTAATAAACTAGCTTAAATCAATTCCGAATGAGTTACATGTGAACGGAAACGACATTCAGGGCCGTTACCAGATTAGATCGCGCCTTGAGGCAAACAATTAAATATCGCCCCTGATGGATTATAACAAAATCTCCAAAACGATTACATAATAATATTAATTAAATGCTTGCTCTATGGGGATATCGCACAATAAAACTGTTTATAAGCTCTTTTAAATTTAAATTATCAGCTATGTCCGCCTCTATCGATATAGTTATTAGACCAACTAATCTTTCTTGGGTCATTGCTGTTCGCAAATAATTTTTAATCAGTTTAAGCGTGGAAAAATTTCTTTCCGCACTTGCAACGCTAACAGGAATTGTTAACAATATTCTTAGGGCGATGGTTACGTTGGGATATTCTACAAGATTTTGGTTATATATATCATCTCATCTTCCTTTTTACCCTCTTTTACCTTGCGGTGTTGAGGGTTTGTTAATAATCGGACCTCAAACCGTTCACAGGATAAGATAGTCAGCCGTATATCCTATGTTTTGTTGAGTTCTCAAGGCCGGTTTTGCGGGATGAAAAACTCCAGGATAAACTGCTGAAAAAACCCTACTGTCCACGCCCAAGACCAGGTAACTTGGCTGAGGAAGATCCTTCAGCTCCTCACGTCACCGGCGGGAAATCGAACATAGGACACTCCTTCTCCAGGCATATGGTTGTGAAGTGCACAGCCACTAGGCTAACCGCGCGGACTTGGTTTTTTACACACACACACACACACACACACACACACACACACACACACACACACACACACACACCGTGAACCATCGATTTAACGGATAAAATTTCCGGTCCGTTATGTCACATGTAAAAATTTACACCCTATTCATTTAAAAATGCTTTTAACCAAGATTTGCTTATAATTAAATTAACAGGTTATTTTTTGTTATTAATTTCCTGTTATTTTTAACAAATTTTGGCGAATAGGCCATCATATGTTGGAAAAACACTGTAATTTAGCCAACATAAATGAGTCACCGCTCATAAAATATGTTCGGCGAATGATTAGGACGTGATCACACCAATCGCACTGTAATTGGTTCTTTTGTCGCGTGGCGTGACTTTCTGCGGCAGTTTTATTACACATTTTCGTAATTTTAGGGAGTTAATTATAAAAAAAAAAAACCAGCAGAATTCAAAAGAAAAAAAAAAACTTGATAGTTTTTTCAAAGTAGGATTACCTGGACATTAAGTTATCTAAAAGTGTTAAAATTTGTGTAAAACAATTTTTTTTTCATTACAGTGCTAATATTGATAAAATTGCAGTATAATGTTAGATATTTTTATTTTAAAAAATTCGCGATTTAGCGGCGGACATCCCTTAGCCCCTATTAGTCCGTTAAATCGAAGGTTTACTATATGTATATGTGTATGTGTGTGTGATAAAATTTGAGAACCACTTTTCTCTTGTATTGTTTTTGAGAGTTTTTAATTCTTCAAATAAATCTATTGCATCTACATCAGATGTAAAATATCTTGTTGCTGTAATACAGAGCCTACCGCAATATGGCTGAACGAGCACCCTTATTAAGCGGCGCCGTGAGGCAGGCTGCATCTATGCTGCACCCTGTCGACGGTATTGATTACATTAAGATGTTTCTGCTATCTTCATTGCTACGATACTAATGCTTAGCATACATTTCCTCCCTAATGCAATCCCTAGTTTATTGACATTAAGCATTGAAACATTTTCTAAGGTCAATAGTCATGCTCCATACGCTCAACAACCTAAATTCGAAGTCGTCGTCATTCAACCCTTTTTTTGATAGAAAGTCACGGTCAGGGATATCAAAGCATTCATTGATGCTAAGAAATTTTATTTGGGATTAGTGGTTTAATGCTTGATCACATGTGTGAAACAGAGCTCTTTGAAAAGTAGGGCATATGAGGTAAAAACCGTGAAATTAGCATATCTAGTAGTGCAAGTTAACTGTTGAACAAAGTGACTTCAGTCTCGATAGTCACGGGTCACTTGTATTTAATGAAGATGTCAATACTTATGGAAGGCTGAATAGCTTTTTAGTGTTAGCAATCATCACTTTCTACAGATCTAGGGTAGCACTGATTATGAAGCCATTGAATGAATAATCGTACGATGTGCTATCTCCGGGTTATGTGAACAATGAAATTGGCTGATAAATACAATACTGATTTCCTTTTAGTATAAGAAAATTATACACAGACTTGTAGAACTAAGAAATTTGGACTGCGACGAAGTGATGGGGCCGAGTTGTTTTTCATTTTGCTGGCCTGATTGTCTGTGGTTAGCATGTCCACTCTCCAACAGGCTGCAGGAACGGATGTTTGTGATTATCATCAGGTGAGAGATGAGATGAATTTCGTTGCCTAGCACGTGATCGCTGCTCTGCGTATTAGAGATCTCAAGTGGCTTGCAATGTGACTTCTAGAGCAAGGTAATTGTAAAATTATCTAGATCATGTAAAATAAAAAAATACAGAAAAGTTCATAGCTAGAAATCCTTAGCTCACCTGCAGTACCAAGCCCTTTATTCCGATGTAGGGAGTAGGCGAGGCCGTTTTAGCCTCATCTAACTTTTGGAGACTAAATGGGCAGTTCGATCTCCACTGGCAGCCAATCAGAGATATCTGGTCCAAGGCTATCACTAATTTAAGTAGCCAGCAGTGAAGAGACGGCCCAACAAGTCCTGTCATCTCGTGGTCCCTAACACATTTTTAATTCCCAGCATCATTCCCTTTTCTTTTATGATTATAATAACATAGGCAGCTGCTGGAACTTGCTTGAATTTCTCATCCTCTTTCATACTATTACCTCTTTCGAACAGCATCCCTAAAGTTATCTTTTCCCGAGATTATAAGAAACGCCGTTCTTCCGTTAATCTCCCTCGCATACGTATAACACCGTGCTATAGATTTTGTAGCCTTTCTTTTGTGAAGTTTATATGAAGACATTATTTCAATGACCAAATCGTAGAACAGTAACGGATTTGCAAAAACTTAACCAGCATTGTTAGTCCTAATCTTATTCTCCAAAAGAATATTTCTACTACTCCAGGTGTGTATGAATTCAAACGCTGTATTAAATTTGCATGTTAAGAACACTGCGATCAAAATTTTTTTCATTTGGAAAAACAAGTCTGTCAAACTAGGACGAACGTATGTGTTACTCTTATACAATTCTTCATTAAAATTTTATTCTCAAAAGGGAATAATAAACTTGTTTAAATAAATAGCGCCCCTTTAGCCCTAACTTTTTGAAGACAGATAAGTCAGTTGGTGGGCTCAAACTATCAATGAACGCTTTCAGGAATAAGTATAGTAGATAACTGCCACCTCCATCTTGTAGCCCTAATGTATTGTGCATAGGCAGCTGCTGGAACCTACTTGGATTTCTCATCCTCTTTCATACTATTACCTCTCTTTCGAACAGCATCTCTCAAGTTATCTTTTCCCGAGATTATAAAAAACGCCGTTCTTCCGTTAATCCCCCTCGCATACGTATAACACCGTGCTATAGATTTTGCAATCTTTCTTTTGTGAAGTGACCTACAGTCAGTTTTTTTTTTTTATTATTATTAAATTCTGCGCTATAAAGTTTGAGATCAACTAACTCTGAAAAAGAAAAGCACTGAAAAAAGATTCCTCTAATCAGCGATTAGAACCGAACCTCTAGCGTTCGGTTCTAATCGCTGATCAGGTGACCTGGCGTTATGGAAACAAACGTAATTTTCAGGGTTTATGTAGGCGTTCTTTACGTATTTTAACATAATCTTATCCCAATAATTTATTAAATTTAAATATTACTATAATTTCTTAAAATTCTTTAATTTAAAGAAGGGAGATGAAATGAAAAGGGCTGTCACTTATGTGAGCTGTCGCCTCAAATTTGGAAAACACACACACACACAATGATCATAATGGTATTGCAGCCCAAGATGCCTTGAATTCGATAGGCATCTTGGCGTATGGGAGTTTAAAAAATTTCAACTGTTGTACAAGCAAAATAGGCACACACTAAGAAGTATACATTGCTATTATAGCATGTGATATCACATCCAAGTGTGTAATCATTTCATTTGTTGTTCCGGTGCTAGATCAAACTGCAGTATTTACTCATGTATCAACTACAACAATATACTAATTTCATTTTATTTTTAAGATTTTATGCTGGAGACCTTGGGCCAGGAACTATTGTTGGTTCAGCAGCTTTTAACCTACTAGTAATCTCAGCAGTGTGTATAGTATCCATTCCTAAAGAAGAAACTCACAGGATACGGATGATTGGAGTAAGTATGGGAGAGTTTAAAAAATATACAAATAAAAACTAAATTCCTCTGATTCTTATTACCTTAATGTGTACTGACTTATGAAGGGAGAAAAGAATAAGGCAATGTACAAATTTGACACAAATTTGTACAAGAGTAATCGCATACTTTATCCATAAAATTTTTCAACTGTTGTACAAGCAAAATATTTACCACTTTAAAAACTAGACTTTTTATTAAAGAAAGCAAATTTTCCGCCCTATAAACACTCATCATTGATTACCATATTATCAGAATAGATTTGCCTTCCGCCATGCATGCACAGAAATGTCAAGAGGTCTTCGCATCTGTGGTGGGACAGTATTTCCTTCCATTCTGTCTCTACATATTGCTATTAATTTAGTTTTGCTGAAGTTTCAGCATTGCGCAATTCTGTTTTTCTAGCATATATTTTAAGTTTCCCTTATTTGGAAATAATACTGCATCATCTGTTTTGTGATGTAAATTTTGTCCGCCCACATATTCTCACTTTTCTGGATGGAACCAAGTTCCTACAGGCATGGGATAAACAATATGATTTGGTAAGCAGTGATGGGATGAGTATACACTTGGTGGGGAAACTTTAAAAGAAGTGGAGATGAGAGATCTTGGAGTGATGCAAGGACCTGATATTCAGGGGGCCACATTGCGCAAGTTGTGAAGACTGTATGCAAAAATAGAGGTTATGATGCCATTGTATAAGGCCTTGATCAGGCATCATATGGATTATTGTGCACAGATTTGGTCATTGGGTTTTCGTGGTGATGAGGATATGTTGGAAAGGGTCCAGAGAAGATTCAAAGAGGTGGCCAGTGGTCTTTGGAATGTGGAGTAAGAGGACAAACTGAGAGAATGTATCAGGTGTGACAATTTAATTCCTGGAATGCACCTGTAAAAAAAAAAAAAAAAAAAAAAATCTGTTTGGAACTATACATTAGTGGCTACTATTGCCTTCGAAGTATATCCTCGTGCATTTATACACTGGTTTAAAGTGTTCTCATTTTAGGAAACAGGCCTGGAACTCTTTTTTTGGAATACTATTGAGTGCCTTTATCACATTAGCTGGATATCGGCAACGGCAGAAAATTTTCAATCTTTTAGCGCAGTCTTTAATTTTGGAAACAGCCAGAAATCACAGGGAGCTAAGTCAGGTGAATAAGCAAGATGACCTAATTCAGTAATAATTTTTTTTTTTTTTTTTTGGCCAGAAACTCTCATGATGAGTGCACCATGACTTGGTACATTATCATGATGGATGATCCGCTTGTCAGCCCACAATTCAGGTGTTTTTCTCCGAACAGAATTTCGTAATCTTTTTAGCACCTCTAAATAGCATTGTTAATTGGTTTGTGCCACTTCAATTAATTCATAGTGGACTATCCCCTTGTGATAAAAGAAATGCACCAGCATGGTCTTGAACTGTGAACATGACATGCATGCTTTTTTTGGATGTGGCAAACTCATGGTTTTACACTGCATGCTCTGGAATTTTGTTTCAGGATCGTAGTAGAAGCACCAGGTTTCGTCACCCGTAATTACTCTCGGAAACATCTGCTTATTTGCAGAAAGATTAGTCACAACTTGAAGCTGCCTCTGCTCCTGTTCATCCATCAAGATCTGCACAAACTTTGCAGAAATCTTTTGCATAATCAATTCTTCAGTTAAAATTACCTGACTGTTTCTTGATTCATTTGCAATTCATCAGCACACTTAATCGTCTCAGACTGTATTAAATCTCGCACTCTGTTCACGTTTGCATCCATCTTTTTTGGTTTTGGCTGCCCACTTCTGGGGTCATTGTTCACATCTTCTCTTCCACCTTTGAATCTCTCATACCACTCAAAGACACTTGACTTTTTCAGAGCATCCACACCAGCGCAATTGGAAGAATGACAGTACATTGCACCCTTCGAATAGGCCTAAGTTCAATTCTTGTTGAGACGGGAGGAATCTTTATCTGGATGATTTCAATCACAGGCGAGTTAGCTGATCTCATACGAAGGTAGTAGGGTTTTTTCTCCCGCATACAGACAAATCGGCCCTTCAGAACGCACGCAATTTACAGACAAAAAATACTAGTTGTAGTGGTTGTGATGGTAGATGGCGTTGATGGAGATGATTTGTAGTAGAGGTTCAGTGTAGTGGTTGAGACAGTTGCAGGTGTCCTCTCCCATGATGAGTCTTACCTCCTTGGAGGTATCAGGAATAATAATAATATGCCACTTGCAACATTTCAGTAGGTTTGGACAATTTTCACACAGAATTTGATAACACACTGCTCCAACTTTCAATCACATACTTTTAGGCAAAGTTTACATGCACGTTTCTATTGTTTTTGCAATAGTCATCAACTAGCAATGGTTCTATCTCTGTGCATAAACCTCAAGCTCTATCGGCTTGAGGTTTATGCACACATCAGTTAAAACATGTACAAAGATTACTTGTGTGACTCCAACCAAATCGGCACATGAGCAATGCTGCCGTTCCAGGAATTAAATTGTCGCACCTTGTAAGTTGCAGAGCCTCATGAATAGGAGGAAGAGTGCAGGGGAAATATGATTGAAGCATATATGCTAGTTGGGTGTTATCAGGTTGACATGGAAGAGTTTTTCATAGAATGGGAGAGAGGTGTTAAACAAGAGGCCATTGCTGGAAACTATATAAGGAGAGTGTGAGCAGAGGAGTGAGGAGAAGGTTCTTTGCATGAAGAGTGGTTGGTGAGTGGAATGCATTGCCTGAGTGTATTGTGAATGTTAAACACATTTAATCAATTTAAAGCACAGTTGGATGATCATTATGTGCAATAGTGTGTACCTCCCATGATGAGTCTGACTCCATGGAGGTCAGATATTAATAATAATGATAGAGGTATTCCTGCATGACTTCTCAGTCGGTGTGTCACAACTCTCAAGTCCAAGTCTGTTCCAGACTTATTGTTGCAGACTCATGGGTGTCTGCAGAGGGGGAGGGGAGGGGAATGGGGCACTCCCCTATGGGATCGAGTAAAAAAATTCCACAAATTATAATCACAAAAGTGATTTGAGATATGTAACCTTACACCCTCAACCATGGGATGCTTTGTCTGTCTTAAAATTTTATTACAGGTTGGCGGGTTTTGGCCTTCGGCAAGATAACCATTATCGGCAATCAATATTTATCTCATACTTGGGTTCTTTAATTTCATCCTTAAAATCAAGATTTTCCTCAGATAATGAAATAGCATTTTCAGTATTTCAGTTTCATCTGAAGAATATTCTAATAATAGATAAAATAAAGTTCCAAAATAACGTCAAAAGAGTAAGTGAAAAATATAATTTACAATATTTAGAAATAGAGGCAACAATGTGGTATGAAAAATGGACAAATTTTCCTTTGACTGATATTCCCCATACTTTATTCCAACACAGTTTTGGAACATTGTGACTAATTCCCTTCTATTAATTCGGCAATAACTATTGGTATGACCTGTACCATTGAAAGAAGTTTCAGCACCTTGAGACGTGTGAAATCTCAGAAATGCACTTATCAGGTTTATGTATGATTAGTATGCACAGGAAGAAACTAGAAGAGGCAGCAGTAAAGAAATTTATTGAAAATGTCATCAATAGGTTTGCAAGCAATAGACAGAAAATTCAATTCTTATATGATACGTGATTATTGAAATTATCTATATGTATGTGTATACGTGTGTGTGTGTGTGTGTGTGTATATATATATATATTTTTTTTTAATTCTCGTTTCCTTTATATTGTAAATTTATATACATTATGTATGTGTTTTGTAATGATGCAATACTGTATTCTCTAATCTACTCGTGAAAAAAAAATTAAATAATTACATCAATAAATTTTTATTCGTCTCTAAGCTCTTTGCCCCCCCCCCCCTGAAAATTTTTGACGAATGCCCATGGTTGCAGTGGTATCTTTTTATATTACTATTTATTTTAATAATTTAGAATTTATTTTTGTGTCCTAGCAATACATTCCTGCAATTCTTTAGTATTTTATCTTCTCCAATCTTCAAGGCTAATAATATGAACATTTGTATTCATTATGGTCAAGGGCCACGTCTTTTTTTATCCTAACACTCTGCTGGTGTTTGAGAAGACAGGCCAAAGGAACCAAGCTTTTCAGCTGAAGTTAGTCTCATATGGAAGGGAAGGGTGTTTTTTTTTTTTTTTTCTCTCTCCCAGATTCTTGGAGTTCTACTTGACAAAAGTATACAGATTGATTTTAGAACGTGCAATTAAGAAATATATTTAGTGGCTGGAACAGTTGGATGCATTGTGGAATAGTTTCCCATGAGTCCAAACTTCATGGAGAGGTGTCCAGCAATAATTGGCTATACTTTTCTTATGCTGATTCAGTAGCTAGTTCAATACTTCTGATTTCTGTTTGCTGCATAGTGCAGTGCCACAAATTTCAGTTTTAAATCCAATATAATATGCATGGCCAGAGAACACAAACAGTTGATAGATTTTCTTATTCTTAATGCAAATATATTAGCAGTAAATGTAACATTAGTTACATTTGCTGCTGATAAAACTATACAATTGTGAAATTTATATTCACAGACAAAGTAAGTTGGTTAATTACTTGGCCAAAAAAAAAAAATTTAGTAGTGTACTATGAGAATATGATATATTACTTTAATAAACTAAAATATTGTGTATTACTTAGGTGTTTGCCATCACAGCATCCTTCAGTGTTTTTGCATATATTTGGTTGTTGATTATTCTGCTGTGTATCACTCCAAAACAAGTAGATGTCTGGGAGGCGATAATCACTTTTCTCTTCTTTCCAATACTTGTGGTTGTTTCATATGCTGTTGATAAGAATATGTTCATGGGAAAAAAAGTACAACAGAAAAAGCAGTTGGAACTTGGAACTGAACCAGGTAAGCATGTGTTTGGTTCAATGGGGATTTATGTTAAAGATGTTAATGTCACGTTGTCATTCCTGCAGTTAACTAAAATTCAGATATTAACTTCGATATGAAGTAAACCAAGATTTAAGTTGATTTCTATTGTTTAGTGTTCTTCAATCTAAACATTTTTTTCCAGAAAAAAAAATGCTTGAATATTTCCCAAAAGGTGAACCAGATAAAAAGTCTCTTATTAAATTTATCAAGGTAAGTTTATGCCATACTAAGTAAAAATTTGATTTTTTTTATGTATACATCTTTCAAAAAGTCGTTGCTTTTTAGCACCAACTGTACTCGACGGTTTGGCATTGTCTTTGTTAGTGGTTGTTCTAACTGTTCTCTTCTTATCATGTTGGAGATGTAATTCTTCTGTACTCTTTGGAATTTCCAAAAGAACTTGGGGGGTAATCTATGGGGGAATGGAGTCGAATCAACTGGAAATATATGCAGATGAGCAGCGATAAGATTTCTTTGTGATTAAATATGAGGTCTTAACCTTTTTAGAATTCAGAAATGAAGACTACAAACCATATTGATGAAAGCAGAGGAAGCCAGGTATTTGATGATAGTGAGCAGCTTGTTATTTTAAGGATATTGCAAAGGTATGAACTATAGAGAGGTGAAAGGGTGGATGAGATGATTGTGATGGTGGGAACAAATGACTTGAGTGGTGGTTTAAATAGGGCAGCGAGAGATATGAGATTCTTGCTTGAGGCTGTATGAAAGACACAGAGGAAAGATAGTGTGTGTGGCCTAGGTATAATAATGTCAAGCTGAGCAGAAGAGCAGTGATATTGAATGGCATAATATTGACAATGTGTCAGAAGAGAGGATTCGAATATGTGGATGCTTGGAGTGCGTTTGAGAGCAGAGAGGAATTGTGTGCGAGAGACCGCCTGCATTTGAATGAGGAAGGATGTAGGCATCTAGAGAGATTACTGTTCTTCTGAACAAGTCAGTGTTTCCCAGTGTGGATGGCAGCAGGGATTGCCATTTGTGGGAATGGGTACTTGGGAGAAGGGGGACGACATCGGGTAACGCTGAGCCCAGTGGAGTGCTGGGTATAGAAACAATGGCATTTTTATGCTTTATACCAATGCCAGGAGTATTTGGAATAAGGGAGAGGAATTGGTGGCACTGATAGCATCAGCCTGGCCAAAGTTTGTGATCACAGAGACATGGTTGACAGAAGAGGATATAATAACAGGAATAGAAGTTGCTGGGTACAGCATTTTACAGCAGGATAGGAAGGGAAAGTGGTGGTGGAGTACTGCTTATGATAAGTGACAATCTATGTCCTCTAAGAATGGAGGCTTTGGAAGGCTGTGACACTAATGATTTTGAAAGCATATGGTGTGAGGTGGAGGTGGGCAAGACAGGATATTTAGTGGGGTGTTGCTACAGACCAAGGAGCACAGAAGGTGGGGACCAGGAGATGTTTGAGACAGTTGAGCGTGGCAAGTGCAAGAAGAACGATTGTTATGGGAGATTTTAACTACAGCAGTATAGATTGGGGAAAGGAAGATGCATGTAGCAATAAGGGAGTGGAATTTCTAGAATTCTTGAGGGACAAATGTCTTAGGCCACATGTAACAGAGGATTAAAGAGTTTTGGATTTGGTTATAGCATCAGAAGAGCTGATAATAACTGAGATGACATCTCTCCCACTAGTTGGAGAGAGTGACCATATGGTTTTGACTTGGAAAATGACCTGCAGAGATAAAATGGTTGTCATTCCGTTGTATAAGACTCTGATCATTCCACACTTAGACTATTGTTCTCAGATCTGGTCCCCAGGATTTGAAGGGGATAAATAACTGTGGAAAGGGTACAAAGATGGTGTTGGGACTGTTCAATGTTAGTTATGAGGGTTGGCTGAGGGAGTGTGGACTGCAGAGTTTAGTGGATAGGAGGAGAGGTGATATGATTGAGACTTTTAAACTGTTGAGAGGCAGTTACAGGGTAGACTTTGGAGAGTTCTTTCACTTGGTGGAACAGCGGAAAGGAGCGATGACAAGGAGCAATCCCTGGAAGTTACAAAATGAGGCTGTGCGCAAGAGGGTGAGGAGTGGTTTCTTTGCTTGGAGGGTGGTTGAACCTTGGAATGCATTGTCTGAGAGAGTGGTTGGAGTGGGAACAGTCAATGGGTTCAAGAAGTGGTATGATAAACTTTGTATTTCCTAAAAACGACCCCCCACGATGAGTCTTGACTCCATGGAGGCCTGGATAATAATAATAAAAGAATTATTGGAAGTAGCAAAAGAAAAGCGTGAGAAAGTTAAGATAGTGAGTCTGTTGCAGCGATATGACAGAGCTGAGAAGGAGGGTCATAATAGTGAATGACTCTGCGTAGGTTATGCAGGAGTGGTGTGTAGTTTGTAAATGGATTTGGTGTTCAGAGACTGGAAAAAGTGTTGTTGAATTCAGTGGATGTGCAGGATCAGGGAAACTAGAGCTTTTTTTGGGGGGGAGGGATAAGTTGTTGAGTGGATATGAAGATCAGTGAGGCACTTGAGTGTAAGAATGTGTGTATGATATGCCTAAGTTGTTACCACTGGTAACAAATCAGAATGAGATAGTTAGTATAAAGCATCAGGATAGCAGTGGACCTAATGGGCTTTCGCACTTTATGTACACTAATGCCAGGAATGCTGATATTTGGAACAAGCAGGAGGAATTTTTGGCATTGGTTGGCTCATTCTGGCCAAAGGTTATTGGCATTAGTGAGACATAGCTAACAGAAGATATAGTTAGTGGGACAGCATGTGAGACCAGGGGATGGAAAAGATTGAGATAATATGCATCGGCAAATAGACTCAATGAGTGTAGGACAGATAATTATTATGGGGGATTCCAACTATGGGAACATAGATTGGAAGGAGGAGACGACACATGGGAGGAAGAAAATGGATTTTATGCAGTTATTAAGGGATAATTACCTGAAACAGCATGCAATGGAATATACTAGAGGTTTGAGAGTGTTCAGTCTAGTAAATGCATCTGCAAATTTGTCTATAACAAATATCACCACATTCCCACCAATTGGTGAGAGTGATCATATGGTCTTGACCTGGGAGGTGACCAAATGTGTTGAATTTTTTTTTTTAAGAAGGGATATATGTGGAATTACAGAGCTGGTGTTCGATCCTGAATGAATGGCCTGCCTCTGTGAGACAGACCCTCATTCAAGATCTAACAAGAACGGAGCCTAAATAAAGAAAATATCTGTACTGCTAGTGAAAATTCTACTAGAAAGAAATTAAGATGGTGAAGTGTATCATATTAAGTGTATATCTATTCACCCAATGGAGAGGGAACATTGTAAAATATTAATATGTGTGATTAAAAGGGAAATATATGTGGTGTGTAAATTGGAAGTGGAAAATAATGTGTAAATAAAAACAGAAGAATAATATGTGTAAATTGCAACAAAAAAAAAGGAAAATGTTGACAATCAACCCAAGGACAGATTCTATGAAACTATGCATGCCACAGTGATGACTAAGAGGCATAAGGTCATGACCTTGATAAACCCATTCTTGAACCTTACAAGCAAGATTTCACAAATTCTCTGGGAGGAGCTCTCTCACGGGTTCGAGATGAAAATATTCGATGTGACTGTAAGCTGCAGGTGAAAAAGGGATTTGATGGTTGGAAAATCGAGAGAAGGGGAGGAAGGTGAAAGGGGTATGACGTGAGAAGGAGGTCCGACAAAAAAAACCTCCAAGTGCAGAACGACAAAAAAAAAAAAAAAGGCTCGGATCCAAAATGAAACCTGAACTGTGATGTCCCTCCTGTATGGGGTACAGAAGTTCCAGACAAGCACCTTAGATGTTTCCCAACGACGGCGAAAATCCAGTGTGCATCAATCCATGAGATGGGAAAGCAATCTGCAGAGTGAAAAAAGGTCCAACCAGGATATGCCCATGACTCGCACGTGGTAATTGAAGGAGACTATATGCTGCAAGAAACAGTAAGGTAATTTTGACCTATCTAAAGTTCAAGAGGGAGCGTTGAATGAAAAATTCGATTTAAGCACATTTGCAGAAAGGAAGACTGAGACTACTTTGTTAGTGTAACTTTTAGGGACATTGGACTGGTAGTCCGAAGAGCCATGTTATGTGATCTTTGCAAAGGAATTTGTATGTGTGTGCTACCTTAGCTGTCTCCCTAAGGATACATGTTTAGACAATTCTTAGTATACACCTATGTGCATGCCCTCTCTTAGGAGATAATAGATATGTCATATATTCTGAAATTGTCATGTATTGCTACTTAAAGTGTTTAATGTAATTTAAGGGAATTAACGAATTGATTGATTTGTTTTCATGTATACTGATAGTGTAAAAATAAAACTATGTTTATAGTTGAATCCTGGTCATTGAATTGTGTTTGAGAACAACATTGCCACTCGCCAAAATACGAACCGTGACAAAAAGAGGAAAGTGTAATTAAGTAATATTAAGACAAGAAAAGGGCACGACTGCAATCTCCCCAAAATCCAGACACCTTCCTGCCTGATTAGAGTCAAGCAGGATATTTATCTAGATCAGGGAAAGGGCCCACAGTTTATTAAAATAGAAAACTAACTGGCACAGAACAAATAAATTTGTTAGTCTGTGACCCAGGGAGAATTTTAGGATCCCTGGCCACAAGGAAGCAATTGATAAGTCATATTCAAAATTAAGAACCCAACACTCACGAAACACCAGTCTAACACTGGTAAGTATGACAAGCTTAAGAGATTGCTTGGATCGATGCCATGGCATAGTAAACTGCAAGGGCTGGATGTTCATAGTGCATGGGACTATTATCTTGACTACTGCATGCAGATCTGGGTGCCAGGGTTTCTTTGTGATGAGGAGGTGGAGAGGATCCAGAGACAAATGACCAAGATGGTAGCAGGTCTTACGAGAACGGGTTGAAGATTTGTGGGTTACAGAAACTAGTTGATTTGTATGTCTCAGTCTTTTGATTGAGACATACAAATTACTGAGGGGTTTTTACAAGATTAATTTAGAGGAAATTTTTCAGAACAGGTGTTGGAGGGAGAACTAGGGGGCCATCCATGGAAACTGAATAAGAGCAAATAGTTAGCAAGGATGTTAGAACTAGTTTTTTTGTTAGAGAGTAGTGAATAAGTGGAATAGGTTGCCAGAGTCTGTTGTGGGTGACTGTGAATGGGTTCAAAGCCAAGTGTTATTTGACATGTTTAGGGCCTTCCTAGATGAGTCAAAGGACTCCTTATAGTAGCACATAATATAATATCAGGATAGTATTTGAAAAATCCACATAGTTGTCTAAAATTACCTGTAGAAATTTATTTTTCCAGGAAATAAGAAAACAACCAGGACTTACTGATGAAGATGCAGCTTGTTTAGCAGCTGCTAGACTTATAGATGAGAATCGTCACTCTAGAATGTGGTACAGGGTTGGAGCTATTAGGGATATAACTGGAGGAAAGAAAACAAAACCTCGTCTTAGTGACAAGCTGCGACAGGTATGTTTGCATATGTTTATCTTTATCAAGATTTAGGTAATTTTTGTTCTTATCAAATTAATTTTCACCTAGCTTCATCTATTTTTTTTTTAAATTTCTTATTGTGATTAAACCTTATTCTAGTAATGTTGACTTTTTTGAATTTTAGGTATATGACATGTTAGAAGGAGAGGATGCAAAGCCAGTGAAGACGATAGCAAAACATGAACGGCAAGATATTGCCATTGTTGAATTTAGTGCAGCTACTGCAGCTGTTCTAGAGAGTGCTGGTCATGTAACTGTTACAGCTCTTCGGCATGGTAAAACATCAAGCCGTGCTCACTGCAGGTGAGTCGAGCATTTTTCAACATCAATGCAGATTTGGAGAGCAACAAAAAATTAAAATCTGTTTTTAAACTGTTTTAAAGGTTAAAATTAGTATTTGCTCATTATTTACATAAAAATAATGTATGTATTTGATATACATACTTCAACATTTTTACCAATATATTGAAAGTTTTTTCACTTTGTTATACAATAAATTAAAGATGCCAAGTGTAAGCAAACGTCACTTCACTGTTTGCTTGGTATCTCTTCTGGGTCTGGCTCCCACTGATGAAACATCAATAAAGATTGAAACTGGTCTGGACAGTGGCCCTTCTCATAGTGATAGCATTATACATGTTTGTAAAGTTATGTGCATTGCATTATAGGATAGTAATGAAACTGATGTGAAGTCATTGGCGTCTATATACAAGTAGTCCAGTCACGAAGTGACTTTATGCACAAACTTTGATAATGGATGAAACTAAGAATATAATTTCTTGGAGTCTTTAATTTATTTTATTTCTATCAATATGTTAGTTTATTTAGCTGTATTGATTCACAACACAGAATAATAAAAAAATAACTTTTTAGCTGATATTTCGCTGGTATTATATATCCGTTATCTTCAGAGCACAAGAACAGTTTGTCACAGTACACAATTCATGTACTGTGACATATCCGTTATCTTCAGAGCACAAGAACAGTTTGTCACAGTACACAATTCATGTACTGTGACAAACTGTTCAGTGAAACATAGCAAAATATCAGCTAATAAGTTTATAAGAAGAAAATAATATTTCTTATTATCCTAAGACCCCATGGAGTTACTCATTTAGGAGGTCCCTTTGTCATACACACAGCTCATCATACTGTGCCTTCAACATGCTGAAATTCTCAGCAGACACCACACTCAAGCAAAGCATTTAATCATTCACAACTCTACTTGCAAAAAACGTACTTCTCACTCCCATGTTCACACCCTTATACAGCTTCCAGGGATGACCTCTTGTTCTTCCTTGATCTCCTACCATTTGTTGAAAAACCTCTTCAACATTGATCTTATAACAACCCATTGCCAACTTGTAGGTCTCCATCATATCACCTCTTTTCCTCCTATCCACTAGACTCTGTAAATTGCATCTTGTCAACCTTTCCTGATATTCAACATTCCATTTATTAGAAATTGACTTAGTCATCTATGGACCTTTTCCAACATCTCTTTGTACTTTGAAAACCAGGTGATCAAATTTGTGCACAATAGTCAATATGTGGTCTAACCAAGGCCTTATACAATGGAACAAGAATCTCCTTCAATGTGTCCCCTAAATTTTAGATCCTTATTCACCATCACCCAAGATCTTATATTTCCTCCAGTATATCCCCATCAAGCTTAAATTCTACATCTCATCTTTGTTTCCCAAATTTTAAAACCTTACATTTTGCAACATTGAACTAGTATCCCCACTCCTCCTGTGCTCATTCACTCAATCTCTGTCTTTTTGTAAGGCCACAACATCTGCTTTACTCTTCATAGTTCATTTCAACTTTGCATCATCTGCAAACAACTGAATATCCCCATCCAAATATCATTAGCATGCAGGTTAAACAGCAATGATCCTAAAACAGATCCCTGAGGCACACCACTAGTGACTTTCTTTTTCTGGGATATTCCTCCCTCCACTTGCTGATACCTATCAGACAGCCAATCTCCGATCCTATGCACTAGTCTAATATTCAGTCCCATTCTGCTCTAGTTAGATTACAGCATGATAAATTGGTAGTCAATCAAAAAGCATTTGCAAAATATAAGTATACTGTGTGTCTATCTCTGTCTAATGAAGCTGACACCTTATTATAAGTAGATTACTAAAACATGACCTCCCTATAGCAGATTCATGCTGTATATGAAGATAATACCATTGTTATCAATTCAATTCTGGATCTCACCAGCCTCTCCAACACTTTAACCACAACTGACACACAGATAGGCCTATTATTTGATGCTTGAGTTCTGTCACCTGCACTTATGAAGTGGCACAATTTTGCCTTCCTTCCACTGCTTTATATCTTGGTTAACTTCTGTGAGAACTTTTGCTCTGAAATCAGGTGACCATATCTGAGCACAGGCAGGATCATGATGGGAAGTACATTGACATAGCAAAAGAAGAGTAAGACAATTGGTGAGATCTCAAGGAATAGCAAAATGTTAATATTGCAGGAGTAAGATGAATACACGAGCTATCATATACAAGAGAGATAAACCAAGGGGTCCGACAGGGATGTCCCTTCTCAGCAACTCTTTTTAATATCTACTTAAATGAAATAATAATAAAATGGAGTAAAAATTTACATCAAGGAATTAAACTTTCTCCTACAGTTAACTTAAACACTCCCCTCTTTGCCGACGACCAAATAATAATTACAAATTCTGAAGATAACTTACAGAAAGCTATGCTATTTTAAATCTAAATGAGATATCCAAAGATTATAGTATGATAATATCAACAGAAAAATCAAAAACTATAGCCTTTAAAGGACAAGATCCAACAAGAACTAAAATAGTAATAGACAACAAGATCTTAAAACAGGCAAATTCATTTAACTACCTAGGATGTATGATCACATATGAAAAAGATATAAACGTAAAAATCGCAAAATATTTAAAAATAACAGGTGTAATTAACTCAATATTTAAAACAAACCTAGTTCAAAAACAAACCAGGGTAAAAGTATACAATACATTAGCCTTACCAGTCTGTATGGAAGCGAAATCTGGACAATAAAACAAAAAGACAAACATAGATTAACAACAGCAGAAATCAAGTTTATGAGAAAAACTGCAAAGTGTACCCTATTTGATCACAAAAGAAACGAAGATATTATGAAAGAATTAAATCAAGAACCAGTAATAGAAAAAATTAAAAAATATAAACATAAATGGATGGAACACGTTCAAAGAATGAAAACAGGCCTTACTTTACCAAAACAAGCCTTAAAGTACAAGCCATTAGGAAAAAGAAAACCAGGACGTCCTCTTAAAAGATTCAACGATGACTTCTAAGGCCGGAACAGGCCATGCTAGGCCTAAATCCTTGATACGCATGATGATGAGTAAGATGAATTAAATGTCTGCAAAGCATATAGCTCTTGAACTGGTATAGAAAATTTTCAGCAAAAATGTTTATAGGGAGTGCAAGATTGACACTTTCAAAAGCTGCCTTAGTAATGCAGCATAGATAAGATCAATTTAGTATTTGCTCTCAAGGGCAGTGCAAACATTATTATTGTGGGTATCTCCATGGAGTCAGTAGACTTGTCGTGGGAGACCCAAACTATCAAAACAATATCATATCTCTTCTTGAATTCATTTACAGATGAACTCACAACTGAATCAGGCAATGCATTCCACTCATTCACCACCCTCCAGGCAAAAAATGCAGGGTAAATATTTCACACAGCTGAAATATTTACCCTGCATCAATCTTATAAGAACCTTTTTGTAATTTAGATGTTTCTATCATATCCCCTCTTCTCTGCCTATTAACCAACCTCTGCAATCCACAAGCTCTCAATCTATCAATGTATGGAGCATATTTTACGTCACTCACCAACTTAGTCACTCTCCTCTGAACCCTCTCCACAACCTCCACATCTCCAAGGAATCCAGGTGACCAGACTTGAGCAGAGTAATCTAAATGTGGAAGTATGAATACCTTATAAAGGGGAATAATAACCTCTTTATCTCTGGATGTTAGTGTGTTCTTCAATAACCAAATAATCCTATCCCCAAGTCCCTAGCCTCATCAATCTCTTGGAGTACCGTTCCATCAATGTAGTACACAGCTGGTAAGATTTTAATCCCAAAATGCATAACTTTACACTTTTCCACATTGAACTGACATCCATTACCTTTTGCCCATTTTGCCAGCTTATTTAAATCATCCTGCAAACTCTCAACATTAGCTTGATTTTCTATTGTGCTACCCAACTTTGCATCATCAGCAAACAACTGAATATCTCCCTTCAAGCCATTTCCTATATCATTTATGTACAAATTAAACACAGAGCCCTGAGGCACACCACTGGTCACCTGCCTCATCCTGGACTCTGCTCCTCCATACACCACTTTCTGGTATCTCTCTCTCCCTGAGCCATTCTCTTATCCATATCACCAGTTTAGTATCCATCCCCATCTGTTCCAATTTGCACAACAGTATTCCATGGGGTATCCTGTCAAAAGCTTTAGCAAAATCCAGAAGTACAATTGTGTAACCATTTCCTTTGTTCAACTAAGATCTCATTCTATTATAAAAAATTAATAAATTGCTAAGGCAGGATCGAGCTTTAACAAAACCATGTTGGCTCCTATAGAGTATTATATTGTGATCCACCCATTTTTGAATTCTGTCTTTAACCAATTTTTCCAATAACTACAGTCTTAGAGCCACCTTCATGCAAAGGAACTACTTTGCCTTCCTTCCACTCCCCTATCCAAGTAAGAGGCGTTGACAATTCCTTTGCACATTCATGTAACACCCGAGCTGATATTCCATTTAAACCTACGGCAGTATTTGCATTTAAATTCTGCAATATACTAAAACACTGATTTATTAACTTCAATTCTCACATTAGTTATTGCTACAGTACAGAGATATCCTCACTTGGGTAATAGACTTTTGAAAAGTGATCGCTCGGTAATTCTACTATTACATCTGAGTTGGTCACCTCAATATCATCGGCACCCACTAAGGTTATCCTTCCAAAGTCATTCTTCCTTTTACTTGCCATGCTTCCAATATCTTTGCAGGGAAATATTTGAATGTTTCTCTGCAAAGCAATAACAATATTATTGGCAGAGGTTAAACAGTAAAACTCCAGTATTAGTTCCAGTTGAACTCCACTTGTGACTATCTTTTTCTTAATACTGCCCCCCCTACCTCAATACACAACTCTCTGACAATGAATTTCAAACCAGTTCACTAACCTGATTTTATTATTATTACACCTGGTTGGAGACTGGATATGCTAACTACTTGGTTAGTGTATCCACTCTCCAATCAGGCATGGATGTTTGTGATTGTTTTCCACTTTCATACAAGTGAATAAACACTCTCACAAGATGGACTGGGTCACAATGGGAGAGGTCTTCACATTGTAGTGGGTGGAAAAATAGGCTGATTATCATCATTACAACCTCCATGGAGTTGGCCCACTTATTATGGGAGGTTCATTCAGCTGACAACATATTTATCATACTGAATCTTAAAATTCTTAGCACTCCTTCTTTGCATTAATAACATTCTGGTAATGTATTCCATTCACCCACAATTCTCCATGTAAAAAAAAACTACTTGCAACTCTCTTCACCACACTCTTACATAATTGCGAGGGATGGCTTCTGGTTCTTTTCCCTCTTGCCTTCTACTCTTTTTATAATCCCATCTGAATTAATCTGATAAAATCCTCTCACTAACTTAAATGTCTTGTCATATAACCTTTTTTCCTTCTAACCACCAAACTTTGCAATCTGCATCCCTTTAATCTCTCTCTAGCCAACATTCCAGGGTCCTGATATTGTCTTAGTCATTTGTCTTTGAACAGTTCTTTGCAACACTTGCAACATGCTTTCTAAACTTCAGTCTACTGTCAACCATCACTTCCAAATCTTGAATCTCATCCACTTCCTGCAGTAGTACAGCACTATCAATATAGTATGCAGCCTTGCATTTCTGCATTCCAAAATGTAACATCTTGCACTTATTAAAACTACAAACCCCACTCCTTTGTCCAAGTCAAAAGTCTATTCAAATTTTCCTGAAGGGAATTAACATCAACAGTTCTTATAATTTTTCCTCATTCTTCTCTATAATTCTCTCAACTTTGCATCATCAGTAAACAACTGAAGATCCCCAATCAGTGCAGGTGATATATCATTTACAAAAAAAAAAAAAAAAAAGTTAACAGCCGAGGCCCAAGAACAGACCACTGGTTACTCCTCTCCCTTTATTTTATTTATTTTTTTTGATTTTTTTTTTCAGACACTGCTCCATTATATGCAACTTGCTTGTATCACTCAGAGCCAGTCACCAATTCATCTGACCAGTATACTGTCTATTCCATCTTCTGCAGCTTGTACACCAACTTATGTAGCTATGCTCACTAATGCTAGGACAAAATCCAAAACTCATGTTCCCTCTATTATATGCTTGACATTTATCTCAAGAATCCCAAGTATTGTATGTTGTTTCTTCTGCCCAATTTATGCTGCTGGTAAGAGATCAGAAGAAAGAAATAAAGGGAAAAATCAGGAGAGTGGTACTGAAGAGACAAATGTTTGGCAGTGGAAACAGTAGTAGTGTGAGAGATGAAGAGAGGACGAGAATGCAAGAGGAAATGGGGGGGGTTCAGGTGGACAGGGAGACATGGCATAGGGAGAGCGAATGTTGAAAGTGACAATGAATGTGTATGAAGATGGAGTATATCGCAATGTGGGTGGAGAAGTTGAGATTGAGCAGATATGTGGTGATAAAGGTGATTGGGCAGGTGTTGTGGAGAAATCGCAACATATAGCTTGGATAGGACTGGCTATAGACCTAAAATGAACTGCTGTATTTGTTTACAAATGCTAGACATATCAGAAATAAGGGGGATGAAATGGTTTCAGTGAATGAGTTTATTTAGTGATATTTGGAAATAGTGGCCGAGTGATTAACATATCTGCTCTCCAGCTAAAATGCTGCGGGCTCGAATCCTGCCATGGGCATGGATGTTTGTGATTGGCCGTGAAAATGCCAGTGGTGTTGGTGGACAGTAGATGGCATTGGTGTAGATGATGATGGTAGTTGTGGCTGGTGGATTGAGTGGTGGAGACAGTTGCAGAGTAGGTGCTTTCCCTCAATGAGTCCCTTGACTCCCTGGAGGTGTCACGTAATAATCATAATAATTTGCCCCAAAATCATTGAAATAAGTGAAACATAGTTGAATGAAGATGATATTGTAACGGGAATAGAAATGGAAGGATACAGTATTTTTTGTGAGGATAGAAAGGGCATGAAGGGATGGGGAGTGCTGTTGCTGATGATAGCAGGGGAATTAAGTCTACATAAGGTAGAATGAAAGGGGGAGGGGAAATAGTGGTAAAAATTATGAAGCAGTGTGGTAACGTGGAGGTTGAGAGTAAGACATTTAGTTGAGTGTTGTTATAGGCCTGGGAATGTGGAGGGTGGTGAAGAAATGTATAAACAACTTGGATTAGTGAACAAAGGAAGGATAATTATTATGGGTGATTTTAATTATGGTGGTATAGATTGGAATGAAGAGATAGCATTTGTGAATAAGAAAAATGAATTTCTAGAGTTCTTGAGAGATAACTATCTCAGGCAGCACATAAAGGAGAGCATGCAAGGATTGAGAGTTCTAGGATCTAATCACTTCATCAGAGGATGTGATTGTGAGAGGTGTTTCACACTTTCCTCGAGTTGGTGAAAGTGATCATGAAGTAATCACCTGTGCTGTGGCTAGTCATATGCAGACTTTTGTGACGAAATGATATATGTGGAATTATAAGGCTGGTGATATGAAAATCTTAGGAGATAACTTGGAGCTATAACATGGAACAGGGAGTTGAGTGGTAAGGAAATAAATGCTGCATGGGAACTCACAAAGAAATACATAACAGCATCAAAGTGTGAATGTATTCTGAAGGCCAAAAGGCTGAATAAGGTAGATGTAAAATGGATAAATGTGGAGCTTAAGCATGAAATCTGGAAAAAGAAAGTACCTTGGATAGAAATTTTTTTCACTTGGCTATACTACCAATTATATATTTGGTTTAATCCTTTACTTTGGGTGTAAACTTTGTTTGCTTACACTTGGATAAAGGATTAAACCAAATATATAATTGGTAGTATAACCAACTGAAAAAACTTCCATCAGCTATCTCTAATCCAGAGAATTTTAATAAGGTGTTGACACCTTTTGGCATCTGGTATATGGTGATATGACTTCTACATTACTTCCACCTTAGTATCACCGGAGATGGCCTTGGGCCGTTTGATGCGGTGATTAATCTCTTGGAGGGTAATGGATAGCAATGTTGTAGCCAATGAAATTCTAACTGAGGCTCAGCTATTGCTGTTACCCTCCTGCCATGATCAGAGCTTTAATAACTCAACACCTTACCCCTACACTGTCTTCTACAGATAATGGGGAAGATGAAAAGCATTCTTGCTTTGCCCCTTTAAGCCAGTCCTTATAAGGACTTAGTATCACCCCCCCCCCCCTCTGGGACTGGCTCTTACCGGTGAGACCTCGAAGGTTGAAACTGGTCTGGGTAGTGACTCTTCCCTTAATACATTATACATCTCCACAAGGAGATGTGCTTTGCATTATGGAATACTAAGGCAAGTGATCAGAACTTGTATCACCTTTAAGAGTTGCCCCAGTCCTGAAAATACTTAAAGTGCAAACTTTGTTTGTTTACACTTGGATAAAGGATTAAACCAAATATATAAAAGTACTTTGGAGGAAGTACAAGATGAATAATAGTAATAATCAGTCATAAAGAGTATAAAGAACAAGCCAGGAGAGCGACTCAGTAAGGATACAAAAGTAGAGTACGAGTAGAAATTGGCAAATCAGGCAAAGGAAAACCCTAAAGTTTTTTAGATATGTGGCAAGTAGAAGGAAGACTGATCATGATAAGATGAAGTTAATGGATGAAAATGGTAGAATGGTAACTACTGCAGAAGACATTGTTGAGGCATTCAGTGATCAATTTATAAGGGTGTTTCATCCTGATCAGGGTGGAATCTTAAGTGTAGAGGATATAGGAGGGGATTGCTTAATCGTGAGTGAGCAGGAGGTATTTGAGGATATAAGATGTCAACAAGGTAATAAGATTTGATGACATATCACCATGCATCTTAAGGGAATGTTCCAGGGAATTGGCAGTAGCATTGGCATGCCAGAGATTATAGGCAGGCCTGTATATCTGGAGTCATGGTGAAAGTAGTGGAGGGATTGGTGAGAAGTAGGATACAGAAATAGGTTGATAACAGCAGTATTCTCTGTGGTTATCAGCATGGGTTTGTTAAGGGACAATTATATTTAACTAACCTATGTACTAAAACAAGGTGATAAATACCTTGGATAGGAGACATGCATATACAGTAGTGTACTTTGATTTTGCAAAGGCTTTTGATAGACTGTCGTGCCACACAATAAGCTCTTATATAAATTGAAACGGATGGGATTGGATAACAGACTTCTGAGTTGGATCAGTGACTGGCTGTTGGATAGGTATCAAAACTGTATATGGTGTTGTGTCCCAATCTCTTAGACTGTTAATTTTGTGTTCTATACTTCCGATCTTCCCTACAGAGTCACGTAGTACCTCCAAGACACAAAGGGATTGCCTCAGGAGCAAGCCAAAACCTAAGTGGCAAAGTTCTTGAAATCTATCTTCTCATAGGCTCTAGGAATATTTATTTATTTTTGCTGCACCACCTAAAATAGTTAGATTAAGTAGTTATCTTAACCAAATTATTTTTGTTGTTTTTGTACCCTTCTTGTATGTTTATTGTTTTTTATACATTTTTTTGTAATTTCTGCTTTTTGTTCAATAAATTTATAATTAATATATTTCGTATATCATTTTTACTCACTAAGTTTTTATAAAGTGATTTTTTATTGGGGGGGGGGTATAGGGGCACCAACTAAAGTTTTGCACACAGGTTCCAGACACTACTGCCATGCTCCCGACCATAGTAAGTTACACACACAGCATAATTAGAAGGAACACACGTATAAACCATAGTGAAAATTATTTAATTGTAAATATTTCATCCTAAGTATCTTAGGACATCATCAGTACAGTATTTAAACAAAAATTAGGAATAACATACAGTTAGGGCGCATGATTACAATAGAATCTCATGAAAACGTGCTAAAGTAGTACAAAAAAAAAAAAAAAAAAAAAGTTAATTATTTAACACAGTTTTGTATGATAATTTCCCATACTTTAGGAATAGTAAGAACGTCGTTGTGGTTTAGGTTTGGTCTGTGTAGTAGGGCTTCAGAACTTTCTTTGTATAAACGTTCATGTTTAAATAAAGATCTATGTAAAAGTTTAGCCTTTTCCCAATGGATCCTATGGTTTGGATTTTCAATTCCGTGTTGAGAGAGGCCAGATTTCTGCAGTTTAAGAAGATGAATGTGGTCTTGATGTTCCGAGATGCATTTCTGAACAGACCTACCTGTCTGTCCAAAGTAAGATAATTTGCATGAGCATGGAATCTCATAAACACCAGGTGACATTTTGATGTCGACCTTTAGTGTAACATGCAAATTGTTTTCCAGACAATGTGTCATTTATTTTTATTTCATTATCTTTGTGTATATTCAATATTACATGTAGCAAAATATTAGGTATATTTATTCTTTGTAATATATCAAACAGTATGTATCTTTTTACTTTGTCAAATGCTTTTCTGTAATCTATAAACAAAAATAAGTTTCCAAATTAAATTCTCTTCAAAACGAGACTTATTATGGTTTTGAGACCATAGGTACTTTAATAATATAATCCCACCTACTAGTTTCACTAGTGACTGTCTAGCTTTGTCAAGGCTGAACGGTACACACACAAAATATGAGAGAATACAGAAACATTGCTAACTGTTAGGCAGTTAAATTTGAAATTATGTGTGACAATGCGTGCATGTGTCGAAGCTTCAGTCAGTATCATGGATACGTGTTGTATGCACACGTGTTACATACAACATGTAACACGTGTGCATACAACACATATCCATGATACTGACTGAAGCTTCTCAACACATGCACGCATTGTCATGCATAGTTTCAAACTTAACTGCCTAAACAGTTAGCAACATTTCTGTATTCTCTCATTTTTTTTGTGTGTACCGTTTAGCCTTCACAAGCTAGGCAGTCGCTAGCAAAACTAGTATGCGGGATTATATTAATAAAGCCCCTATGGTCGCATAACTACAAAAAGTCTTGTTTTTAAGTATTTTATGACCAAATATGTATAATTTAAATTCTCTTCTATTTTCTATAATTAGTTTTAAACAGAAAGCTGCATCCATTGTAATTTTTAATGTAATTACTAATAAACTCCTTTTTGTTCTGTGTTACGCTGCTTTAGTTAATCTCCACTAATGATCACTTGCTTTTCACTTGCCCAACTTATCTGCTTTGGTTCGGCATGTAAAAAAAAAAGGTCTTCCTAATGGAAGATTTTAATTATAGGAATATGGACTGGAAAGAAGTAACATATAGGAACAAGGAGAGTGAATTGTGTCTTAAGTAGCATGTCATCTTGGCAGAGAAATTTTGGAGGATGTTGAGGAGATAAGAGACCTTGAAATGATGGTGGACAAGGATCTGAAGTTCAGAGGTCACATTGTGAAGACATCACATCAGATTATGGCAATATTGCAGAGGGCCTTAATTTAAATAGAGGAGGTTCCATTATACAAGGTTTTGATCAGGCCTTGTATGGCTTATTTGCAGATTAGGTGCCCTGGTTTCAATTGTGATGAGGATATGTTGGAAAGGGTCTAGAGAGGACTAAGATGGTCTTTGGGATGTGGGATATGAGGATACAGATTGAGGGAATGCAATTTGCAAATCCTAAAAGTAGTCTTTAAAAAAAAATTAGTAAAGGGTTGTTATTAATCAGGTTAATGTAAAAGAAATTTTTTGTAGAATTGGGGAAGGGGGTAGAATAAGGGGACATACACCCTCCTTATACAACTTTAGGTGAGGAAGGACATAAGTGGGTTCGTTGCATGGAGAATGTTTGGTGGGGTGGAATGCATTGCCTGACATTGTGGTAAATGCAGATACATGGAATGAGTTTAAAGCATGGTTATGGGTATTTTATACAATTGAGGATAACAATTTCTGAGACTTGGAATGGTGAGACAGTTGTTCTGGTTAAGATTTGGTCTATGATGTAAGGCTTCAGCACTTTCTTCATATAAACACTCGTATGGATCTGTGGAGTAGCTTGGTGTTTTTGCAATTGGATCCTGTGGTTAGCATTTTCAACTCAAATGTTGTGCGAGGCCAGATTTGTGAGGTATGATAAGACTGGTGTGGTCTTGATGTTCAGAGATGCATTTTTTATAGATCGTCCTGATTTTCCATAGTAAGACAAATTACAAGACACTTCATATACACCAGGTAGCATCACTGATGAGTCTGTTTTTTGCAGAAGATAACAAATTATGAATTTGGTTAATTGGTTTATAAGTAGCAGTGAGTTTGTATTGCTTCATAATTTTTGAGAAATGTTCAGAGATCCTTTGATATATGGTATAGGAGTCCTATGGGCTTCTTGTCTAGATTAATGTGTAGGAGAGTAGCTAATAATTTTTTGGGTTATTGGATTATATCCATTTAGTAAAGCTGTATCTTTATATAGCATTATACATACTCGTAAGGATATGTGCATTGCATTATGGGATACTAAGGCAAGTGATGTGAAGTCATACACCTTTACCACAAGTTTCCCCAGTCCTGAAAATAGTTCAGGTGCAAACTTGTTTGCTTACACTTGGATAAAGGATTAAACCAAGTATATAATTTCTTTATCTTTAATTTAATGTATCTTTAATAATTTCCAGTTCTTGTTTTCAAGATTCTTCAGAGAAAATCTCCAGAGTGCACACAAGTTTTGTTCCTACACACACACACACACACAAAAAAAAATAGTCTTATAGACTAAGAAATTTCACTTACATATATATATATATATATATATATATATATATAAAAGACTACAAAGTTTTATTCAAATGATTTGATTGACACTTTTATATTTTTTGTTTAGTGTAACATGCAAGAAATGCTGACCATTTGAGTGTAATAATTTTACTTTACAAATGTGATAATATACAGACTTTTGCAGTGAGTGAACATTGTTTATTGTTTACTGAACTCAGAGTTGTGAAGGAGAAATAATTTAATGACAGGTATAACAATTGTATCTAGAGTAGATCTCCACCCAAACCCTCATGACTGATTTTAAGGAGGTCACATGGTTTTAATTAACTAACCTTTTAGAGGTCTGCATGTGTTTACATTTAGGTCATGATAATAATTGCCTTTTCTATTTGCTGTGTTCATTTAATACATATGACATTCATTTTTTTTTTCTTATTTTAAGGATTGAAACTATTGATGGTACTGCAATAGCTGGAGAAGATTATATACCAATAAAGGAAACAATTACATTTGAGCCCCATGAAACTAATAAAAAACTTCAGATCCAAATTGTAAATGACAATCAATGGGAACCTGAAGAAACTTTCTTTTTAAAGTTAAGCATCCAGGAAGAAGATGTAGATGATGTAGCCCTTGGTCGTATATGTATTATGGAAATAACTATTATTGATGATGATGGTAAGAATTTTCTGAAATTTGTTATTTATCATTTACATTCTAGAACTTCAAGTTCTGTGCTTTTTTTTCTCTCCAAAATATGGTTATTTACATACTCCTGTGCAGGAGTGTACAAAGATATGTGCAGATGGTCAGAATTTATTCTGTATCATCTGATATTCTGAGTCTTGGCATACTGACGAAACACAGTGCTATATTTCTGGACTATTGCCAAGTGGAAAGTTGCTTTCATATTAAGTTTACCAAAAATCATGGCACTTGCATGCATTGTGAGAATTGAATAGCTGTGCATAAAGTTGGTATATGTACATTTGGCAGATTCTTAAACTAGATATGCATGTTTTTAGATAAATGTATAGCCATGTCAATCTTTACCTTGCAGCTGAAGCAGAGCCCACATATCTTGGCCTATAAAATAAGACTTAGTTTGTTGATGTGTAATATTAACTGCATGCATTGTAAGGTGATGCAACTATTGTACAACCAGAGCCTTCAGATTTTTCAGTATAACTAAAACACACTCCTGTCTTTTTCCAAGAAAAATCTCGTATGCCCTTTGGATGATATCCAGTTCCTTAGACAGTTTGAATTCCTTTTCAGGCCATCTTTTTCAGTATTTGTCATGGCTTTTTCAGTAGTTTGGCATCCCTCTTCTGCTCTAAGTATTGCATTTCTCTTGACCAACTGCTCACTTAAATTTAAATGTTTTTAAAACTTTCAGGGCATCCATGAAGTTACATGGGAGGTCCATTTTAAACAGATATCATACCATTCCTTAAACTTGTTCAATTTTTTGCATTTTTATCCATTCTATCAGGCAGTGTTCCACAATCCAATCTCCCTCCATGCAAAAAAAGCCACATCTTGTCCTTTTACTTACTACTTCCATTTACAGATTTCAGGAATAGCTACATGTCCTTGTTCCTTCCTCTTGTTCCACCATATGAAAGATTTCCTCATTGTCAATCCTATAACTACCTCTCAGTTTAAATGTCTGTTATCCACCTAACTTGCAGTTTTTATGCCTTCAGTCTATCCTCATAACTAACATTGCAGAGTTCTGATACTTATTTATCTTTTTCAAAGTTAATTTTATGCCTTCCCTTGAAATCCCAGTGATCAATTCCATTCCCAGTAATATAGTGTGCTGATGAGGGCTTTATACAATGGAATCACCACTCTTATCAGCTGGTCAACGCCCTAATTATTGTAGAAATCCTCTGCATTACCTTTTAACTTATTTTAACTTCAAATTTCTATTCATTATCACTTCAAGGTGTCTTGCTTCTTCCATCACATGATACTGGTGAAACTATCATATGCAACTTTCCATTTGATGGATCCCAAATTTCAAGATATTGCATTTAGTTATATTAAACTGATATCCGCATTCATTCTTCTACCTATCGAACTTATTCAAATCCTCTTGCAAGACCACGACATTGGCACTATCACAAATAACCCTTCCCAGCATCTGCAAACAACCAAATATCCCCCCCCCCCTGCAATCCAGTGATATTGTCATTGACAAAGATTAAACAGAAGTCCTAGTACTAAGCTGTGTGGACAATCTTTAATAACATGGCTTTCTTCTAGCGTATTTAAATACATAAGATTGTTCATGGAATCAGCCTCAGCTCTAAAAAAAAAAACTTTCCAAACCTGAACAAATTTGGGTGCATGAGACTGCCAAAAATTAGGGAAGCTTGCATCTTGAGAACTTCAGCCCAACAGCCAAGACAACCCAATATAGCCCCCTATGGAGCACCTTTAGGACTCTAAGAACATCAGTTCTCTCTCTTCTGCCTCATTGCTCTTTGTAGTGCCTGCGTGTACGTGTCATAGTTGTATCATCCCATGAAGATGGCGATGTGACATTTCCGAAATATAGGAAATATTTATTAAATTTCTTTTAATTAATATTCCAGTATACGTTGTAAATTCCTTAAATAATTTAATAGCCATGTGTTACCAACATGTAAGCCTATCCACAAGAAAGTTTTTTTTCTCTCTCTCTGTGTGTGGGTGGGCTCCTGATGGACTGAGCATGATAGGGACCTATTTGAATACCTTGTAACTAAGTATCCAAGAAGGTCAAAGTCCCTTCTTTTTCCTTTTCACCAGTAAAGTTGATTTAGGGAAGGGAAATATTTTCAGGAATTGTAAAATGTTGGAAAGAGCCTGTGGGCTATGTGGCCATATAGCAAAGATATTGCCTATATACCTTGAGGGGAGAGGGTGATTAAGTGCCAGTGTTTCAAAGGATTCCATGTATAAGTTAGCAATGGAGAGGGAAAGTGGAAAGGGAAAGCCCATTGCTACAACTTCAATTTGTTTAAAGAGCTGGTTATTCCAGCTAAACTATCCTTCTTTAAGACAGTGCTTAAAGAATATAAATATCAGGGTGAATATTTTGGAAAGAAGCACTAATGTTCTGTTGAACAATAGACTAGAGATCCTTTTCCACTTTTTGACCAGAATGGTAACAACAACAACAACAAAAAAAAAAAAAAAAAAACCTTGCCCAAACTCCTTTCCAAAAGACGATCCTCCCCCCACACACAACCAGACTATAAATACACCATATCCCTTCTCTACATTAAATATACAACAGAAATTGGGCTCACTCCTGAAACTGCATGCTGTTCTGAAAACTCCATTTTCTTCAGACAAAGGACTGCCATGATCTTCTCTCCTTCTCAGATGTCTTCAGTATCCCCTGTCAATGTGGGTCCAGTACTTTTGATGGATAAGACAAACCACTATAAGAAGAAAAGAACATAAAAAAAATATTCAATGTGGACAACCAGAAAGTGGACTTGTTCAACATGCCTCATACAAAAACCATTTCATTAAACATAAAAAGGTGAAGTTGCTATACAGATCCTAGTTTAAATAAGACTGTTCCTAGAAGTAGCTCATGTTCTATGGTACCCAGTGAACTGCAATAGCAATGATGGTTTAATTCTATATAAATTCTTGAGCACTGCCCTATCCCACCTGCCAACATTAATCATAGGTAATCCCTGCAAAGAGCACCACCAGTGTCCTCCATACACGTGACTGTCCTTACCCTAGTACTCGTTTTAATTTTCAGCCTTTGCTGATTAAGTATATTCAACATGCCTTCGATAATGCTAGCTTAAGCTGGCAAAACATCTGGTTGTAAATATTTTAATTTATTCAATAAATTATCTATTTCATTCTTGTTTCCTGTCTCTAAGTAATTTTATTCTAGAAAGTTTAATATTAAAAGGTAGTCAAATTACTGAAATAAGAGTATCCTTAACTATTCCGATCCTTCAGATAAAATTACTCTAATCTGTCCAATTTTGTATATGATCCCTCATTACTTTCTCTAAAATATTAACTACAGAAGAAATATAAACTAGTCTGGTGTGACACCTTATTTCTAACACTACTCTTATGTAATAGCACTATCTTATCTTTCCACTCCTGTAACTAGACTTTCTTTGAACTGTGAAATCAGTGGAGTAGTCTGTTGCTCAGCTCGTTCTCTTAAGATGTAGTAAAATCCCTTCCAGTTCCTATTCTTCCAGAGTTCTTAATGTTTGTTCTTAATATTAGGAAACTTGAATTAACATTCAAGTTTCCTAATCTTTCCTGTTCACATTCTTTAACTAATTTTTCATGCCTTTCACTTCTTATCTTGGTACAACTTTCTCTCTCTGTGAGCACTAACTCCTTTCTAATGTACTGCTAAAACCAGGGATTCTGATATCAAGATCACTAGCTCTTCCCATTTCAGCATGCTACAAAACCTAATTGTTAGGTTACTGTGCAGAATGTAGTCCTAATATGTGATATATCTTAGCAGGCTGGACAATAATGGGCCATTTAACTGTATGTCAGCCACCATTGCTGAAAGACAACATAGCAGAAAAAATACTTTACAAACTGAAATACAAGCTCTCCACACTCACTGACAACCAATCTAGGCAAGACACTCAGTTTAGAATAAATACCCTAATAACACTGAAGAAACATTTTTTCCATCTTCCACTTGTTGATAATATCATTATCTTTACCCTTTAGTGAGAATTTTTCATCATAAATAAATAATTCCTAAAAATGTACAAAACCAACATTTTAAAACTGAAACTACCTAGATCAGAGGTCTTTGACACGTGGCCTGCAGAGTTCTTTGCCGTGGCCCACTGGCCATTTTGAAAAAATTACTACTTAACATTAAAACGCAATTGAATAAAAAAAAAAATAATTTCGATGAAGCCTGCAGGCCACTAAGCTCTACTGCGGTATTTAGAATTCTCATGGAAAGGCTTAGACATTGGTTATGCATTTTTACTAACTAGCTTAAGGAAATTACAACGTATACCAGGATATACATTAAAATAAATTTTAATACACTTCCAATATTTCGGCAATGTCATGTTGCCATTTTCACAGGAACTTAAAAACAAGACACGTGAACGCAAGCACAACAAACAGGAAAGCTATTCTTTCTCCTAAAAGTCCTGATGGTGCCCCCTAGCAGGCAATGTTGGTATTCTTGGGCGATTCGGCTGAAGGTCTTCTGATGTAGGTTTGCCAAATTTGAGGCAGTCTGATGCAGCCAAATTTGTTGAGGTTTGGATTGTTTCTCAGTGCTGAGGCTGATTCCATGAAAAGCCTTTCGTATTTGAATTTACTATGGTGTATTATCGTGGCTTTCTTCCACCGTATTCTATGGTGGGTATCCAGCGCATGGTCTGCAAGACCAGAGTGGCTGTACTGGTGAAACCGGATGTAGTCCTTGTGTTCTGAAATTCTGATATTAGCTGTCCTGCCTGTTTGGCTAAAGTAGGACAGCTTACAGCTGCAAGAGACCTGGTATACACCAGCTAGGTCTAGGGGAAGAGGTTGGTCCTTAGTAGAGCAGATAAGGGAGGCCAATTTTTTATATGGTCTGTAACAAGAAGTTAAGTCATGTTTTTTTTAGGATTTTTGTAATTTTTTCCGAGGTGCCTCAGATATAGGGTATGGTGATGGATTTAGAGTAATCCTTGTTGTGAGGGGTGGGTGGTTTATTGGTTTCAATATTTTTTGGATTTTGGATTTTTAGGAGCCTGTGTAGCTCAGTGGATGTGGCGTTTGCACACCACCGCGCGTGGCCGCACGAAGGAAGACTTCATTTCGAGTCTAGTCGGCGACTAGAGGAAATTTTTCTAAGCCTTTTTTCGACCGGTTCCCGAGTTAGTCGATCTCTGGCACGGGCAAGCAGGTTTTTCTTCCCGGAAACTCGGGTTTTTCATCCTGTAAACTCAAGAAAATTGACCGTAGAACCCACATTATTTCAGACATTAAATATATTGTGTTAGGGACCACGAGATGGCAGCACATTTGAGCCGGCTCTCTTCACTGCGTACCACTTAATTAGTGATAGCTTTGGGCCATCTGTCTCTGATTGGGTACCAGTGGAGATTGAACTGCCCACTCAGTCTCCAAAAGTTAGATAGGGCTAAATGGCCTCGCCTACTCCCGTATACGGGAATAAAAAGGCTTTAGCTGATTTTGATATTTTTTGGATTTTTTTTTTGGGTGTGTGGGGGGGGGGAACCATTGGCTGAGAAAATGTGGTTTAGTTCTGTGGTTAGGGCATTGTCATTTGAACCGATAAGTTTAAACTGAAAAGATTAAAATTTATTTTAATGTATATCCTAATATACATTGTAATTTCCTTAAACTATTTAGTAAAAAGGTATATTTAGAATTTTAAGATGTTTTCCAGATTCACAAGGAATGCTGTGCATTTCATACTTTACATAAAATCCTATAAAATAAATATTAAATAGACATGCTTCTTCAGCCATCTACCAGCGCCAAGCGGTACTTTAGTACTAACGTCGCAAGTAGATGGCTGAACAGTAGTTAGTTTTCGAGTATGCTGCTGTCTAGTGCCTTCCGGATGCATCTTGAAGGTTCTCGATACTTCGTTATTTTCATATAAATACAAGAGGATCTCATTCACAGTCGGTCAGTTGTGAACAGTGTGATATTCGTGTATAAGCACATGCAGATTCGTCGTGCCAGCCATAGCCTATTGTGGTTTTATATTGCAAGAACTTTTTTTATTAGTGTGAGACATATTTCGTGGATAATAACTGTTACACAGCCATTTTGGATAATTTTTTGGGTTCACCTACCATCACTATGGCGTCTACGAGTAAAAAGCATAAATCAAGTGATTCTTGTCGGGTTTTTAATGAAAAGTGGACCAATTTGTACTTTTTTTTGTGCCGATCGATAAGCCAGTGTGTTTAATTTGTCATGAGTCAGTGTCAGTATCAAAAGAATACAATAGACACTGAGACAAAGCATGCATCAAATTTCGATCACCTTCAAGGGCAGCTCCATGTGGACAGTCTCCAAATTGATTTAAAATGCCAGCAGGGTACGTTTTAAAAGGCAGAGGGGAGAGAGCAAAGCGTGCATCAAGCTGCTATGTAATATCTGAAAAAATTGCTAAAAAATTAAAGCCTTTTTGGACTGAGAGTTTGTGAGTGTCTCATCACTGCTGGGGATATGCCCAAATAATAAGGAAGTGTTTAAAAAAACGTTTGTCTGGGGGTAACTGTAGCATGACATGTCAAAGAACTTGCCAACGACACTGAAGGAACTTTAAAAAAACGGTCGTCTGAATTTACGTCATATTCGCTTGCTTTAGATGAGAGCACAGATGTGAAGGATACAGCACAACTTGCTATCTTTTGTCTGTGGCATTGATCAACAATTCAATGCGACAGAATAACTGCTAGCTCTCATACCTATGAAGGTAACGACAAAAGGCACTGATATTCTTGAAGCTGCCAAGAAAATGCTCCAGCATTTCGACTTCAGTTTAACCAATTAGAATATGGTAAATGATGGTGCCCTTGCTATGGTGGGAAAGAATGAAGGGGTTATTGCACTGCTACGGAAATAACCGGAACTAGAAGGAAAAGATTTCATCCATTACCACTGTTTAATCCACCAGGAGAATTTGGGTGCGAAAACTATTGGATTTGAGAATGTCATTAAAGTTATTGTGACTGTCGTCAACATTATTAGGGCAAGAGGATTGAATCATCGTCAATTCCAAGAGTTTTTGACCCAAGAGTGCGATGCGGATCAGTGATGTGCATTGGTTGATCAGAGGGAAGGTTCTTAAGTCTTTGACTTAAGGAGCGAAATACAACAGTTCATGCAAACCAAGGGGCATCCGATTGCAGAATTTAATGATCTGAAGTGGATGACAGACTTTGTCTTTGTGACCATCTCGTTTCACATGAATGACCTAAATATGCAGCTACAATCCAAAGATTAATTGGTGCACACTGTTTGATCACATCAAAGCTTTTGTAGCCAAGCTCAAACTTCAGGAGGCACAACTTGCAAAAAAGACTTAACTGATTTTCAGCATCTCGCCGAGTGCAACTGTTTGTCTCTTGATGAATACGCTACAAAATTAGCCGTGTTGCGAAGTGTGCTCGAAGAGAGATTTAGTGATTTTCATAACAACGGTCTTCTTTAGATTTATTTTCAATCCTATTCGGTGTCGATGCTGCCGAAATGCCAGGCTCAGTGCAAATGGAGCTGCTCGAACTCCAAAATAACTCTTCTTTGAGAGAAAAATTATTCAGTGTGCCCTTGCTTACATTTTATGAAGCCTACATTTCTGAAGACACATTCCCTAATTTTCGCCAGCATGCTTTGAAGATGTGAGCTTTGTTAGGAAGCACATACTTATGTGAGCAGTTCTTCTCCAGAATGAAGCATGTGAAGTCCCAAGACAAGAACTCAGATTATGGACCAACATCTCAAATTTTCTGCGTATTGCGACTTCCAACATTGACATAAGCTGGTAAAGGAAAAACATTGCCAAGCTGCCCATTAACATTGTAAAAAATGAATGTTTTCTTCATTAAATTATCTTTTTTCAGGTATTGATTGTATTTACTTATCATGAACCTGACTCCTACCTATTCTCTTAAAGCAGAGTTTATTTTTATAGGATTTTATGTCATCATCATCATCATGCGTATTCAAGGATTTAGGCCTAGCATGGCCTGTTCCAGCCTTAGAAGTCATCGTTGAATCATTTAAGAGGACGTCCTGGTTTTCTTTTTCCTAATGGCTTGTACTTTAAGGCTTGTTTTGGTAATCTTTCTGTTTCCATTCTTTGAACGTGTTCCATCCATTTATGTTTATATCTTTTAATTTTTTTCTATTACTGGTTCTTGTTTTAATTCTTTGATAATGTAAAGTATCAAATGCACGCATTCCTTGTGAATCTGGAAAGCATCTTACAATTTGCAGTATAGCTTAGTGGCTAGCGGGCTTTGTTGAAATTTTTAATGTGGCCCGCACTGTCTGAAAGGTTGAAGACCCCTGAGCTAGATGATAGCTTAAGAATACTCATTAACGATACAAATGAATAACCAAACTGATTGGTAATCGTAGTATGACTTGCACTTGTTATGGAAATCTTTAGACTGAAGTTGAAGTTAAGGTAATATATCATAATTATTTTCCTAACCATTGTGGAGTCACAACTCATTCTGGGAGGTCAACACAGGCTATCATACATTTCTTAAAATCATTTGCAGTCTGCACTTTCACCACCGTCTCAGGCAATGCATTCTGTGCTCCTACCATTTTCCATGCAAAAAAACTTACTTCTTACCCTTTTACTCACCACTTTTTGCAACTTCCAGGATGGCTTCCTGTCCTTGTTCCTTTCCCTCGTTCTACCATATGAAAATTCTACTCAGTGTTACTGTGATAATACCTCTCCCTTCAACAGCTTAAATGCCTCATATCAACATTCATCATCTGCATGCCCTTAGTCTATCCTCAATATCAACATTGTACAGTCCTAACATTTTTGTTATCCATCTCTTCACCCTCCCCAAGGTTACTTCATCCACTTCAAATCATGGTGACCAGATCTGAGCACAGAAATTCAGA
This sequence comes from Typopeltis vanoorti, assembly GCF_054136105.1. Lineage (NCBI taxonomy): Eukaryota > Metazoa > Arthropoda > Arachnida > Uropygi > Thelyphonidae > Typopeltis > Typopeltis vanoorti. Next base: position 77,744,638 of record NC_143569.1, on the reverse strand, counting down.
TGTGGTCTGATCAAAGTTTTATACAATGGGACCAGCACACTTATTTATTGTCAGTGTTCTTTTCAACATTGCTGTAATTCTCTGAGATGTCATCATAACCTTTGCAATATGTCCTCAGAATTTTAAATCTCTATCCACAATCACTCCAAGATCCCTTGTTTCTTCCACTTCCAGTAAACTCCAAGTGAGTGTGAAGCATCCCTTCTGTGGATCCCTAATTTTAAAACCTTACATTTAGTTGCATGAAAGTGACATTCACATGCCTCTGACCACCCTTCCAGCTTATTCAAATCCTCTTGAAGAGCCAAAACATCAGCACTATTACTAATAACCCTCCCATGCTTCACATTTTCAAACTATTGAACATCTCCCTGTAGTCCTGTGACAATATCATTGACATAAAGATTTGAACAGCAATGGTCCCAGGACTTGAACCCTATGGAATTCCACTTTTAACCTTCTTACTCCCTGATATTGTTCTCCTACCATATATAACTCTGATATCTATCAGAGCCAGTCACCAATCCAGTCCACTAACTTGATATCCAAACACATGTGATGAAACTTACAAGAGTGCCCTTTAAAATTAATCTATGCTGGCCTACATAAATATTACCCTCATGTGCCCAATTCTGTATATGAGTTCTCACCAATTTCTCCAAAATCTTAACAACTACAGAAGAAGAAATACACACAGGCTTATAGTTTAAAATTTCCATTCTACCACTACCATTCTTATGCAATGGTATTATCTGTTCCTCCTTCCATTCTCCAGGAACCTGTCCTATTGCAAGACTTTCATTAAATAGTCAAGTTAATGGCACAGTCAGTTCCATAGCACATTCCCTTAAAACACATGAATTCAGTGGCGCACCCACAGGAGTGGGCAGGGGGCCTGTCCCCCCCAGAAAGAAAAAAGGAAAAAAACACTAGAAAATTTTCCAAAAATCTTTTCCTAATTAAAATTCATTTTTTTTAATGTTGTGTCCTGTCTTCTATTTCTATACGACTTATGAATTTGTGATCATTGCTGTCGTATGCAATGCATAGTATGTATTCTCATATCGTCTACTCAACCTGCCCTCCCCCCCCCCCTCCCCCTCCAAGATTAAATCCTGAGTGTGCTACTGCATGAATTCCATCTAGTACCCCTGCCTTATTGACATTTAGCGTACTCTGTCTTCAGAATATATCCTTTTCGTTCACTTCATTACTTGTTATCCTGAAAGGCATTCCTATATTTATTAGGAATAAATACAGGAATAAAATTTGTAGTACCAGGATGAAAACTAATAAAGTGATCATTAAATATCTCAACTGTTATCTGCTTTGTTCACCAGAATACATCTCCACCTAGCAAGATTATACATCCACTCATTTTTTCCTAAGAAAAAATGAGTGGATGTATAATCCTTGGATTTTCCTTGGATTGCACTGCCAGTCTCCTCTCATTCTAATTTTTCTCTCCTTACAATACTAGTGATTTTCTATCCTGAGCCTTGTATTCCTCATGCAACTATTCTCTGCCTCTCTCTCTCTCTCTCTTTATGCCTTCCATAATCTTTTTCTTCTGCAATTAGCCCCTTTTATTCCTTTTCAAATCTATTTGACTTGAGATTGCTTTATCTTCTTCACTCGAGGTATATAATCTGTCATTGCTGTTAACAATTTTTTCTTATGTATAATGACCTCTCTTCCTTCAAATTCTTTCATCCATTGTACTGCTCCAAGCTGGTTTTCTAAGTCTATGATAGTTGCCTGCCTTATAATTCCACATAACTTCCTTCTGTTTTATTACTTCCATATGCCTATTCATCCTCCAAGTCAGGACTATATGGTCACTCTTACCAATGGGGGAGGGGGGGGGCAAGCATTTCATCTGGATCCTCTGCTGCTATGACCAAATCCAAAACTCTGAATCATCACATTCATTCCACCACATGGTAAAACAGTTTTCTCTCAAGAAATACAAAAATTAAGTTCTCTTATTACTGCATGCTGTCTCCTCTGCCAGTTTATCACTATAGTTGAAGTGCCCCATAATGATAACTTGTTTTGAACTTTCTAAACTAATTTTTCTAAACATTTCCAGCTCATCATCTATATTCTCTGGTCTATAACAACATCCCACTAAATATCTTGTCTTATGAACATCTATCTCACGCCATATACTCTCAAAGCCATTGATGTTATTTCCACTGAGGTTCTCCATCTTGAGAGCACACAATCTCTTATCTTGAGTAACACTCTACCACGTTTACCTTTGCTATCTTGCTGAAATATGCTATACCCTTCAATTTCTATCCCTGTTAGAACATCCTCTTTGGTTAACTAGGTGTCACTGATACCAACAACCTTTGGAGAGACAGTCGATCAATGCCACAAATTCATTCCCTTTATTCCTAATGTTCCTAGCATTTGTATACAGAAAAACCAGTGTATTGCTGGTATTCTTATAACCATTATTACTCTATAATAAATTTAGTTTAATCCTTTAAACTTTCAACATTATTACTCTCTTCATACTCCACCTGGCTCTGTAATACAATGTACTACCACTCATGTCTCAAGCCACTATCCCCACACAAGACCATCCCTGCAAATTCCACTTGCATAATTTCTTTCCCTGTCCCAACACACTTACTTGCCCAGAAAACAAGTCCCCAAACGAGTGTGCCTTTCTGTATTCAAATGTAATCCATCTCTAACATATAACTCTCTTCTATCCTCAAACGTACTCCACATATTCCAAACCTCTCTTCCTGCACATTCTTGCCATGATTTTATTTGCCATTGCTCTTCTCCTCCACTCTGGTACTCCATTATCGTACCAGGGCAACATGGTACGATAATGGAGTACCATGTTGAGTATCCGAGGAAAGATATTTCTGAGGAAATGTCTGAGGAAAGATAGTGAGTGATAACATTTCTGCTGCACAATGTCTAACATCAACCTCAAGTCTCATTCTACATGATTCCTCTCAGGTCATTTGTCTTAACCATTACTATCATTGCCTCCACACTTTTGCTCCCTTCACTGCCATTGCCACACTATCATTCCATGCTTCACACTCTCGTCAATGGTATTGCATTTTCATGGAGATTTCACATCTATGGGTAACCTTGATATGTATACATATCAGGGTCAGTTGGATTGTGTTGGAAATTTAATGGAGTATAAATAGCACTGAGAAAGGATAAAAAAACTAATTTTAGAAGGCTTTGGTTCTCCTGTTATTCTTGGAAGCTTCTTACCATCTGTATTTATTTAAATTAGGGTGATTTCTTAGGGCAGCTGCAGATTGTAAAAAGTCTTTCTTTTCTAAATTTTCTGTGGTGGAACATTGTTTTTTTTTCTAGTTCGGTCTTACCTTATTAAGTGGAACAATTTTACTCTTTCTACTTCTTTGGGATGTACTCTGTTTTGTTAAATAGATATGCTATGGGTACCATTAACTCCCTGGAGCATTTCTTCAAGGAGCAGTGATATGTTGGTCCTACTCCCTTATTATCAAAATTTTACTTAATTCCTCGCATACCTACTCTTTATCAGTAACAAACTAATGCTCCTGTATAAGGCACTGATTAGTGGCTTATACAGGAATGGATGAGTGCACAAAAGCCGTTTATTGTGAGGTATATGATGTATTGTGGTCTGTAGAATTTAGCATTCTGTTGTGGGTCTTGATGCTTGGAGGGCTGGAAATGTTAAACTGAGTTTGGAGCCTCAGTGATTTTAAAACTACTTCCAATAACTTAGTGATAATGTATATCTTAGAACATATATGGAAATTGCTAAAATTACAAGACTTGCAGTTGTTATCAAATTATTAATATCTGACCTCCATGGAATCAGATATTTTCCTTGGAATAAAAATAGTTTAATATATTACTGATGAGAATGTTCATTTTTCCCTATTTAAATGAGAATGGGTAGAAAAGGAAGGTTTTATATTAGTAAAGTATATTTTTGCATGGTGTGTATCTGTTGGTAATTTGGCCATTTTTTTAAAGCTGGAGCAACCCAATAAATAAATATTGGACCAAAACATCTCTTCTAGAATAATTGTATTCTAATATGCAATGGTTTTTTTTTGGGGGGGGGATAGTATACAATGGTATGGTGTATTAGCACTTCTATTAAACAGTGATATGTGACATAACAGATGTGCTGCATTTAGAAATTTCTAATATTCAGTCATTTGTAAAATTCAAATAAGCTTAGTTACAGTGATAAATGCAAAATTCATTAAGTATGTTGTTATATTTGCTATTACTGTTTTTAGAACTTTAAATTATTTTCATGTTTATTTATTAACACATTCATGCCAGGATTGTGTCTTTGCGTGAGTTGCAATTCAAGCAGGAGTGTATTTAGTGCTACAGTCAAACTTACTTTTTTTTTATTTGCAACTAGGTTTCATTCCATTGTTTCTAATTACTGTATTTCTCACTAATACAGTATACATAGACTGTGTGCTTTTTTTTTTTTTTTTTAAGATGACAGTGAAACTTTGCCTTGTTTTACTTGCACATTTATGCAGCTATGGTAGGGGAGACATTTTTCACTAAATAGTCATTGCCATTCTGGTACTAAACTACCAATATATATACCAGATAATTTTACTAGGTTTTATCAGAGTTTTATCTTTCTCCAAGAAGTAATGCAAAAATGTCTTGAACTGTGAAGTATAAAATGAAAAGAATTACTAGTTTCTTTTAACCTTCCACAGTTAAGAAATTAAAAACTGATAAAATCAGTTAAGTTTTATAGTCTCTGTAGTTAAGAGTTAACTACAGAGACTATAAAACTGTTTTTGTACCTGATAGTACATTGTCCAACAGTAAGAAATGACATATATATAAATGACTGGTCAAGTTGCTGGGCTGTTGGTAAAAAAATAAATAAAACTTCATTGCAAAGTATAACTGCATAAATTACTGAAAATATTATTATTATTACGGGCAACTCCAGGGAGTCATTAGACTCATTTGGGAGGCCCCAAATCATATTCATCACAGCTATTCTACATTCATACAGTATCTATCATGCCTCGCCTTAAACTCATTCACTGTCACAGCATCCACCACAGATTCTGGAAGTGCATTCCACTCATTCACCACTCTACAAGTAAAGAACCCAGCTCTAACACCTTTACTAACCACACTTTTGCCCAGTTTCCATGGATGTCCCCTAGTCCTCCCACAACCAGCCCTGTTCTCAAAAATATCTTCTGAATTAATTTTATAGAAACCCTTCAGTAATTTGAATGTCTCAATCATATCTCCCCTCCTCCACCTATCAACCAATTTTTGCAACCCACAAATCCTCAACCTGTTCTCATAAGGTTCATTCTACAGACCTACTATCATCTTGGTCACTCGCCTCTGGATCCTCTCCACCTCCTCCCCATCAAGAAGAAACCTAGGTGACCAAATCTGGGCACAGTAGTCGAGATAGGGTCTTATCAAGGCTCAATACAGAGGAACAATAACCTGCTTGTCTCTGCTTGTCAACGTATTCTTCAGCAACCAAGTGATTTGATGAGCTGATTTGGCCACTTTTGCAATGTGTCCCCTAAACTTCAACTCCCTATCCACCAACACTCCCAAATCTCGTGCATCATCAATTTCCTGGAGTACAGTTCCACCAATGTAGTAATCTGCTGCTAATCTTTTCACCCCAAAATGTATAACCTTACATTTTGCCACATTAAATTGACATCCATTCACCTTAGCCCAGACCTCCAATCTATCCAAATCATCTTGCAAAATTTTGATGTCATCTGTATTCACTATTGCCCTACCCAACTTTGCATCATCCGCAAACAAATGAACTGTTCCTCTCAGATCCTTTCCTATATCATTAATGAACAAATTAAACAGCAGTGGTCCAAGAACAGATCCTTGTGGCACACCACTAGTCACAGGCCGTCTTGTGGATTCTACTCCTGAATAAACCACTCTCTGATATCTCTGTCAACCACCCTCCTATCCATCTCACCAACCCTATATCCATCCCCATATGCTGCAATTTACTGATTAGAATTCCATGTGGTATCCTGTCAAAGGCCTTAGCAAGGTCCAGTAGAATCACTGTAAACCCATCACCCTTATCCAGTTCACCCGTCACTATGTTATAATACGTGAGCAAGTTACTGAGGCATGACCTACCCTTCACAAAACCATGCTGTCCCCGATACAGTATCCTATTTTCTTCTATCCAATCTTGTATTTTCCTCTTGACTATTTTCTCCAGGACCTTGATAATGATTCCTGTTATGCTGATTGCCGGTAATTTTCAACAGCAGCCTTGGAACCACCTTTTTGCAGCAGAACTATTTTCCCTCTCTTTCCACCCCCTTGGGACTGACCCCGACCCGAGGCTCAAATTAAACAAAATGGTCAAGGGCACTGACAATTCTTTAGCCGCTTCACGTACGACACGAGCTGGTATACCATCTGATCCCACAGATGTATTGACATTGAGGTTCTGTAATAGACTAGTTACCTCTACTTCATTCATCACAATTCCAGTATAAGCTGTTGGTTTGTCCATTCCTGCAATGTCACCACCTGGATGATATACTCTTGCAAAGTGCTCGCTCAGTAATTCCACTATATCGACTGATTCGGTTACCTCCCTACCCTCAGCATTTTTTAAGATCATTCTACCATGAACATTTTTCCTTTTACTTGCAACATATTGAAAAAACTGTTTGGGATTCTCTTTGGCCTGCATGGCCAATTTTCTTTTGTAATCCGCTTTTGCTTTTCTTACCACCCTTGTTACTATCCTGGCCTGAGCTTTATACTGTTTCTGTGCCTGCTGGTCACCTTTCTCCTTAAATTCCCTCCACAATTGTTTCTTTTTTTTGCAGCTCAAGCTTAATAGTTTTATTCATCCGTTTAACCCCTACTTGATTTATTATTCGGACTCTTGGTATACAGTCAACCATTGCCTCCTGCAAACACTTCTTAACCACCTCTCATGCACTATCAACATCCAGCCCTTGCAGTTTTACATGCCATGGCACTGAACCAAGCACACACCTAAGCTTGTCATACTTACCAGCCTTGTAATTCCACATATACCCTGTCTTAATTGTAAATTCCATTCCTTTAGCCACCTCCCAAGTCATGACCTTATGGTCACTCTCACCAATTGGTGGCAACATGGTCATGTTCGTTACAGCCACATTCTCAGTTGCAGTTACTAGGTCAAGCACTCTCTGCCCCCTGGTATTTTCCACTACATGCTGCTGCAGATAGTTGTTGCCCTTAATAACTGCATAAAATCCAATTCCTTCCTCCCATGTGCCCTCTCCTCTTTCCAGTCAATGTTACCATAATTGAAATCACCTGTAATAATTACCCTTCTTCCACTCATTTCTTCTATTTGCCTATGCATACTATCCCCACCATCGATTCCATCACCTGGTCCGTAGCAGCACCCAATTGTATATTTTGTTCTGCTAGATTCTATCTCACACCAAACAGCCTCAAATGTGCTCTTTTCTCTATCCTGCAGTTCAGCTTCTATACTCCTTGGCTGCAACTCATCAGCTATCATCAATAACACTCCTCCCCTCTTTTTATTCACCCTGTCACTCCTGAACATGCTATACCTGTCGCATTCAATCCCACTAACTTTATCATTTTCTGTCAGCCATGTTTCACTAATACCAACAACCTGTGGTCTGGAAGTGCCAACCAAGGCCAAAAACTCTTCCTTGTTCCTAATACTCCTGGCATTAGTGTACATGAATTGCAGAAGCCCATTTGTCCCATCCCTACTTTGATGCCTTATACTAACTATCCCATTCTGATTTGTTGTTCTTCGTACTCGCTCAGGCATAATATACTGATTCATACACTCAACTGCCTCCCTAAAGTCTGCATATCCACTCTCCCCCATCTTAATAAATCTAGTTTCCCTGAGTCTGTACATCCACTTCCACATCATTCATCAACACTTTTTCAAGCCTCCGTACACCAACTCCATTCAAATGTAACCCATCCATCTTATATAAGTCCTTTCGCCCATCAAACTCATTCCACATATCCACAAATACCACACCACTCTCCATGCATAATCCACGCATAAAGTCATTGGTAATTATGGCCCTCCTTCTAAACACTTCACTGTCATACCGTGGTAAAATACTCGCTATCCTAACTCTCGCACTCTTCTCTTTTGCTACCTCAAGTAATTCTCTCACATCCTCTATCATTTCCATTTTGTCCTCTTTCAAATCATTTGTTCCTGCCACGATTATCATCTCTTTCACCCTCTGTTTTTGCACTCGAATAGATTCGCTGACGTCCTTTATGTTCGCACCTGGCTGGTACGACTTCGTCAAACTCTCAACTATCACACCTCTTAATAGCGAATCCCCATACAGCACTCGCTCCTTCATTTTATTGATGTTTACGAACATTCTATTATTTGTCGTCACCGACTTACGCCGGTTATTAGTCGATACGTTCAGCACACATTTTTCCATACGCTCCAGTTGCCTTTTTGCTCTGTGTATCGCACCGTTCAAATGCACAATTTCACTACTCTCATTTATCTCACCATTTTCGTTATCCATCAAATCATCCATTCGTTCTGTATTTCTACCTTCATTTACACTTTCAACGACGCTCTCACACCTATCTGGCACTACCATGCAATTCTCTATCACACCGCCATTTTCTACATTCTGACTATCGTTAACGATATCACTCTCACCACCCAAAACACGCTTGAGATCCTCATTCTCCTTACACTTTCTGTACATATTAATTCCACTATCACCCTATAACCAGACTCCCACCGCTCTTCGCAAAGCATACATCTCACAGAAAGCACATTGCATAAATTCATTTACATCAAAACTCTTAAACAAACATGGTGACCTGGCCACCATTTTTTTCTTTATCGGCGCCATATGTACGCTATCTTATCTTAAAAATAATACTTAAAATAACAGAAAACACACAAAAATTGCACAGACACACCAAGAAACAAAAAGCAAACAATACTACTTAAAATTCTAGTAAAATTGCCAAAGTTAACACAAAATACTACTAATCTTTTCAGGCTCTCGACAAGCTGATGATCAAATCAGTGCAACACCAAAAATAAGATGTATTATTTTTTTAAATCTGTTTTTCACCTACAAAGGATTAGTAGTAAAACTATAGCACATTTATACCATGGGTGGGCTAAGAATTTTTTCTCCATTTTTATCAATCTTATATATTTTTCTGTAATTTTTTTTTATTTTTAAACAGTCTGGAAACCCTGTTCTACAGAACAAACAGAACTTTTAGCGCCTCCGCAGCACAATTGGAAGAACGATGGTACGTTGCACCCTTCAATTGGAAAAGGCCTAAGCTTTAATCTCATCATGATGGGAGGAATCTTTATATGGACTTTTTCAATTGAAGACGAGTTAGCTGATCTCATACGGGGGTAGCCCCAGAAACTCTGGTTTTTCATCCCGCATATAGACAAATCGGCCCTTCAAAACATGCGCAATTTACAGACAAAAAAACTGGTTGTGGTGGGCAGTAGATGGCGCTGATGTAGATGATTGGTAGAGAGGTTTGGTATAGTGGTGGAGATGGAGAGTTGTACAATAGGTGTCCTCCTGCAATGAGTCTTCGGACTCCTTGGAGGTGTCACGAATAATAATAATAATATTTTTAAAGCCACTTCAAGCCTCTGTAGGGCAGTGGTCTCACACCAGGTGATGAAATTCATTTCCCACCTAAAGACGATCACAAACATCCATGCTCTCAGCAGGATTTGAACCTGCGAATGTTTGGTTGTAGAATGACTATGCTAAACATTCAGTCAACCAGGCTGGCATGTGCAGGAAATAAACAATTTGGAATTTTTGCAGCATAGATGTGCAGGAAAGTTTCTAAAATTTGCCTATTTGAGCAAAAGCAGAGAGTAACAGCTACTATGTTTAACAAAAAAAAAAAAAAATTATCACACTATGAAATAACAATATAGGTAAATACTTTTTTAGCTTCTTTTCATATCTTTTAATCTTTGGTTATTCCTGCTAGCAAAGAATGAGTACCATTACTTTTTTTTAATACAAAAAAAAAAAAAAACTGCTGATATGTATTTCATTGATTGCTATTATGTAATTTCTAAAGCATTCTTTAAATGGTTTCACCTATATTTGTTATTAAGTTAACGTGCTTTTGTTTTTTTTTTACAGAACCTGGATTCTTGCAGTTCAAGCGACGAGGTTTTATAGTACAGGAAAGTGTTGGCTTCGTTCATGTACCAGTTATCCGGAAGCAAGGTGCTGACGGTATTGTATCAGCAAAATGGAGGACCATTGATAAATCTGCAAAAAGTGGACGAGACTATGGTGGTGGTGTAGGTGATATTGTTTTTTACCATGGTGAGATAGAAAAATATATTGAAATTAAAATCATAGATGATTTTGAAGCTGAAAAAGATGAACATTTTGAAATTGAACTCTTTGAGCCAAAAGGAGGTGCCATTATTGGACAAATAAATCGTACAACTGTGACTATTACGAATGATGATGGTAAGAAAGCAGTATTAGATTTAATACTTGAAATGTTTATTATCTTTGAGTTTTTCAGTGTAGTCTCTTATTTTCAGACCTCCATAGTCATGCATCATCATCATACTGTCCCTTAAATACATATATTCATTCATTCATTCACTTTTTGCTGGCACCACACAGGCATTACATTCCAATCATTCGCCACTTTTCATGCAAAAAGCCTTCTTATTCCTTTGCTTGCACCCTCCTTATGCAGCTTCCAAGGATAATCCCGTTTGCCACCATTCTGTGTAAAGCTTCAATGTTAATCTGACAAAAAAAAATCCCTTACCAACTTAGGTCCATATCATATCCCCTCCCAATTCTCTTTTTATCCACTAGACTCTGCAAATTAGAAAATGCAATCTTTCTTCATACTCAACATTCCACACCAGACATCCTTGTCAGTTGCCTATTGGACTCTTTCCAGTGACCAGATCTGTGCACAGCAAACCATATGTGCCTAATCGAAGTCTTATACAATGGATAATCTCCATTGTATTCTCACAATTTTAGCAGTCCTCACAATTTTAGCAGTGTGTTCTCTAAATTTTTAGGTCCTATCTACCATCTCCATTTCTCCCAGATTTCTTCAACTCTTCCAATACATCTCCACAAATTGTACTCCACATATCTTTGTTTTCCTCATTTTAAAACCTTATGCTTTGCAACATTTAACAGGCAACCCAACTCTCATGCCCATTCACTTAGTGTCCATTCTCTTGTAAAGTCACATCTGCTCCATCCCTCAGTTATTTCCTATTCTGTATCATCTGTAAACTACTGAATATCCCAATTCAAACATTCCCCAATATTATTACATGACACTAACATGGGAGAGTTCACTATTCCACAACAACTCAGTCTCCCTTATGTAATCCTCCACCTACTGCCCACCACCACTAGTATCTGTAAATTGAGTGTTCTCATGGCCAATTTGTCTGTATTCAGGATAAAAAAACAGTTTCCAGGAAAAAAAAAGCCCTGGTCCCTCTGTATAAGATCTGCTAACTTAACTTCAATTGAACAAGCAGTCCTAAAACATACCTTTGGAAATGCACTACTAATAACTTTCTTCTTCTAGGATACACTCTCACTACTTCTTTTTGCAAATTTCAGGGATGGTCTCCTGTTCTTTTCTTTCCTTTCCTCTTTTTTCTACCATCTGAAAGGGAAAAAAAAAGCTAAATGCCTCTGGTAAACAGCTCTCAACAGCTTAAATATTATTACAATCAAATCACTCCTTGATATTTTGAGCATCAGATGCTGAAAATTACATTAACTCAATCTGTCCTGGCAACCAATCTTCTGCAGTCTCGATATTTTTATTTATCTCTCTATTATTGAGCCAGATGAAATATGAGTGGAGTAATTATTATTCATGCCTCCACCTCCATGAAGCCAAAAGACTCATCATGGGAGGTCCTTCCTAAGAAACGCCAAGTCTATCATACCACTCCTTAAACTCAGTGACTGTTCTTGCCTTAACCACTCCTCACCCTCTTGCTTACAGTTTCCTTTTGTAACTTCCAGGGATGGCCTCTTGTCATCACTCCTACCCACTGTTCAACCAAGAGAAAGAACTCCCCAGTGTCAACCCTGTAACCACCTCTCAACAGTTTAAAAGTCTCAATCTTATCACCTCTCCTTCTATCCACCAAACTCTGCAGTCCACATTCTCTCAGCCGATCCTCATAACTATCATTGTACAGTCCTGAAACCATCTTTATCTGCCTTTGCACCCTTTCCACAGTTAATTTATCCGCTTCAAATCCTGGGGACCAAATCTGAGAACAATAGTCCAAGTGTGGTCTGATTAGGGTCTTATACAATGGAATAATAACTGTTTTATCTCTGCAGGTCGGTGTCCTTTTCATAATTGCAGCAATCCTCTGTGTTACCTTCACCACCTTTGCAATATGTCCCCTAAATTTCAGGTTTCTTTCAATCATCAACCCCAGATCTCTTGTCTTCCCTACTTCCTCAAGTATAACTCCTCCCATAGCGTATGCAGTGTCCCATTGATGTTTCCCAAACCTCAAGACCTTACATTTTGCTGCATTAAACTGACACCCCATTATTTGCCCATCTATCTAGCTTATTCAAATGCTCTTGCAGGGCTGCCACATCTGCACTATTACTTATAATCCTTCCCATCTTCACATCTTCCTCAAACAATGGAATATCCCCTTGCAATCCACTGACAGACAATGTCATTGATACAAAGGTTAAACAATATAGGTCCCAGTACTGAGCCTTGTGGGACTCCACTTGTAACCCTCTGCTTCCTTGAAACTGCCCCACCATACACAACTCTCTGATACCTATCGGACAGCCAATCCTGAATCCAGTTGACTAATCTGAAATCCAGACCCATTTGCTGCAACTTTAAATATCAGCTTATCATGTGGCACTCTGTCAAATGCCTTCGCTAAGTCTAAGAAAATGGCAGTATATGCTAACTTTTATGATAAAGTTACTCTTGTAACTTTATCATAAAAGGCTTGCATATTGCTAAAACAAGAGCACCCCTTCACAAATCCATGTTGATTTTCACAGATAACATTGCCCTCATCTGCCAAATGCTGTATACGGTCCTTCACTACTTTCTCCGAGATCTTGCTAACTACTGATGACACACAAACTGGCCTATAATTAGACACTTCCAGTCTGCTACCACCCTTATGATGGCACTATCTTACCTTCCTTCCATTCCATGGAAGGAAGGTAAGATAGTGCCATTAGACTAGACTGCAGCTAGACTTTCATTGAAAAGCCAGGTCAAAAGGCATTGTCAGGTCCCTAGCACATTCTCTCAAAATCTCTGTATCCTCTCCAAAGTTATTTCACTTTTAAATGTCAGTGACCAGATCTGAGCATAGTAATTCAGTACGGTTTAATCAAGATTTTATAAAATAGAACTACTACTCTTTTATCTCTGTTGGTAATAGATTGTCTTTAACCTTTGTAGATCCTTCTGGTCTAATGGACCCTCAATTTCAAAAACCTTGCATTTCTGTGTTAAACACTGTTGTTTCCACCCACCTTTCCAGTATCTTCTGTCAGTTCCATTCCCTGAAAAGCCACAGCATTGGAATTTACTGATAACCCTACTAAACTTCATCTGCAATCTGAATATCACCTTGCAATCCAGTTACAATATCATTGATAGAGGCTGAACAATAATGGTCTCTACTAAACTTTGTGGAACTCCACTTGTAACCTCTTTTCCCCGGTAGTGCTTCTCCATACATAATTCTCTGACAGCTAATTTCCAGTCATATCCATTAAACATTTTAAATTCATATGTTCTTCTTTCCCAGATTCCATCAGAACATCAGGAGTCTGTAAATGCTTTCCATCAGTTCCTTATCCTTGCTACTGGCGTTTGTTCAGCAAAACTCTTCTCACATTCTATTAGTTGATCTCCATGTATTTTCAGGATGTTCACACTTTCTCTTTCCTTGTGGATTCAATTCTAGGGCTGCATGACAGATTTCTTCATGATCTTTCCGAAGTATATATCTAATCCATCTAAATTTTCATTTTCTCATTTCAAGATTGACTTTTGCTGATTTGTTCTTTTCCAAAGGTCTTCGTTAGTAATAATTTGTGGCCACCAAATTCAAAGTATGTTCCGGAGACATCAGTTTATGAACCTTTGTAGTTTTCTTTGTATTTCTTTGAAACCAGCCACATTTCACATCCATATAAAAGAACTGATTTAATACATGCATTAAATGTTTTTAATTTTGTATCTGTGTGAATATTTTTCATTTTCCATACTCTAAATTTAGCATATGCACTTCTTGCCTTTTGAATCCTTATGTAAACATCACTAATTGCTCCTCCATCTACAGATAAAACACTGCTGAGATATGTGAAAGTTTAGATTTTCCAATTGTACTCGGTGCTTTGTTGTTCACATTGATTCTCATTTCTTTTGTTTTGTATTTATTTTCAAACAGACTTTCAGTGATTCTTCTTGTAATGTGGTTAATTTGTTTTGGATATCTGCATGTCTGTGAGCAATTAGACATACATCTGCATAGTCTAGATCACCCAAAGTTTTATTATATTCCATGATATTCCTTTGGCATGTTTCGTTGTTATCTGTTCTAGAACTTGATCTAGCACCAATATAAATAAGGGAGATGGCAGACATCCTTGTTGCATTCCAGATACAGTTTGAAAGGGTTGAGAGATATCCATCATGCAGCACCTGCCATTGGAATTGTTATATCCTTCTTATGAGGTTTATTATCTTCTGTAGCATTCCTTTGTTTTGAAGTGCTTTCCACACACAATCTCTGGCAATGAAATCTCAAAGGCTTTTTCATAATTCACAAACAGCAAATATAAAGGAGAATTAAATTCACCTGACTGTTTTTATTATTCTCAAGGTGTTATTGTGGTCTATACATGATCTGTTTGGCCTAAAACCAGACTGCTCTCTTCTCATGCCCTCATCTAAAATATTAAAATATCTGGTAAGAATAATTTTGCAGAAAATTTTGCTAATGACACATAGCAGGTTTATACCCCTCCAATTATTACAGTTTCCTAAATCTCCTTTGGTATTTTTACTATTATTCTTGTATTCCAATCCTTGGGAATGTCTCTTTTTCCCAGATATCTTGGAATAATAGAGCATATCTGTGATAAGTCAGATTTTAGAGTATCTGCTGGGATACCATCATGACCTGTCACTTTCCCATTTTTCATTTCTTTAATAGCTTCTTTTTATCTCCAATTTAGATGGTCTGGTATCAATTTTTAATTCATCTACTCCTTGTTTTATTTCTATTTGTATTCTATGACTGCTGTTGTTCAAAATATGACTAAAATGTTATGTTGTCTCCCCTTTCCAATTGTTCTTCCCTTGACACTAGAATTTTTCCATTGAGATCCTTCACTGGGACATTCTGTTGCATGGCTTCTCCAAAAAGTCTTTTTTTTATACTGTGTAACTCTATAGTTGTCTGTAGTTTGTGCCCTTGATGCCATTCAAGCCATTGCCATATTCTTTTATCTTTTCTAGCACTTTTCTTAACTTTTTTATTTAAAATCTTATTTGTCTAAGTTCATTTTTCTTTTGGGGAGGAAAATGCCCATTACAGCACATAATTTTCACTTTATTTTTTTCCTTTCATCCACTAGTCTCCAAGTTTTTATCAATAACCATTCTTCTTTCTTTCTTTTAGTGTATCCTAAAATATGTTCTGCTGTATCATTAAGGAATTTTTATCTTTTTCCATTTAGCTTCTATATCATCATTCCTTATATCCTCTCTTCCTTCAAAATTACTATCCATATTTTCCCTTAACTTTATTTGAAAATCATCGTAGACTTCAGCATTTTGTAATTTAAAAATATCAAATTTCCATCTATTAAATGTTTTCTCCTGATGATTTTTCTTGAATATATAACTGCATAGATCCTATTATTGAGTGATGATCTGAGCCAATATCAGCACTTTTTTTATTTTGGATATCTAATAACATTTTCCTGCACCTTTGGCTGATGGCAATGTGATTATTTGAATCTGTGTTTTGCCCCCTGATGATGCCCAGATTACTTTATGTATTCTCTTATGCTGGAAGATTGTGTCACCTATTACTAAGTTATATTTGCCACACAGTTCCACCAACAGTTCACCATTTACATTTCTCTCTCCCAAACCATGCTTGCCCATTACATTTTTCAACCCCTCATTATTCCAACTTTAGCATTCAAGTCACCCATGAGAAGTATGCTCTTGTTACCAATGTCATCAAGGTTTTATCAAGTAGACTGTAAAACTTTTCTTTTTCTTCAAAGGATGCATTCTCAGTTGGGGCATAGCACTAAACAACTTAGTCTTCTGCATTTAGTTTTAAGATTTAACTGTTATTATTCATTCTGAAATTGGTTTCCAGCCAATCATTACTTGACTAAATCTTTTACTTATGAGGATTCCAACTCCATATTGATGTATATCCATAATATTATTATTACGGGTATCTCCATGGAGTCAGTAGACTCATCGTGGGAGACCGAAACTAGCAAAACAATGTCATATCTCTTCTTGAATTCATTTACATATGAATTGCTCACAACTATGTCAGGTAATGAATTCCACTCATTCACCATCCTCCAGGCAAAAAACCTTGTTAACCACACACTTCTTTAATTTCCAGGGATGACCTCTTGTTCTTCCATCACTATCACACATCTGAAACATTTCCTCTGCATCAATCCTATAAAAACCTTTCAGTAATTTAAATGTTTCTGTCATATCCCCTCTTCTCTGCCTATCAACCAACCTCTGCAATCCACAAGCTCTCAATCTATCAATGTAGAGAGCATTTTTTACATCACTCACCAATTGGTCACTCTTCTCTGAACCCTTTCCACAGCCTCCTCATCTCCAAGGAATCCAGATGACCAGACCTGAGCACAGTAATCCAAATGTGGAAGTACCAATGCTTTATAAAGGGGAATAATAACTTCTTTATCTCTGGATGTCAGTGTGTTCCTCAACAACCAAGTAATCCTATGTGCAATCTTGGACACCTTAACAATGTGTCCTCTGAACTAGATCTCTCTATCTACCAACACCCCTAAGTCCCTAGCCTCATCAATCTCTTGGAGTACCGTTCCATCAATGTAGTACACAGCTGGTAATCTTTTAATCCCAAAATGCATGGCTTTATACTTTTCCACATTGAACTGACATCCATTATCTTTGGTCCATTCTACCAGCTTATTTAAATCATCCTGCAAACTTTCAACATCAGCTTGATTTTTTATTGCGCTACCCAACTTTGCATCATCAGCAAACAACTGAATATCTTCCTTTAAGCCATTTACTATATCATTTATATACAAATTAAACAATGGCCCAAGCACAGAGCCCTGAGGCACACCACTGGTCACCTGCCTCATCCTGGACTCGGCTCCTTCATACGCCACTTTCTGGTATCTCTCCCTGAGCCATTCTCCTATCCATATTACCAATTTAGTATCCATTCCCATCTGCTCTAATTTGCGTAATAGTGTTCTATGGGGTATCCTGTTCAAAAGCCTTAGCAAAATCCAGAAGTACCACTGTGTAGGCAGTTCCTTTGTCCAACTCAGATTTCATTCTATTATGAAAAGTTAATAGATTGCTAAGGCAGGATCTACCTTTAACAAAACCATGTTGGCCTCTATAGAGTATCATATCCTGATCCACCCATTCTTGAATTTTGTCTTTAACCAATTTTCCAATACTTTTACCACTACTCCTGAGATGGTGATTGGTCTGTAATTAACTACTGCAGTTTTAGAGTCACCCTTATGCAAAGGAACCACTTTGCCTAACTTCCACTCCCTAGGGACCATACCAGAGTTCAATTTGTTCTTTTCCAGAGGTTAAATTAAATATCCAAGGAAGAGGGGTTGAAAATTCATTTGCACATTCATGCAACACCCGAGCTGATATTCTATCTAAGCTTACAGCAGTGTTTGCATTTAAATTTTGCAATATATTAAATACCTCTGATTTCTTAGCTTCAATTCTCACATTAGTTATTGCTACAGGTACAGAGATATCCTCACTTGGGTGATAGACTTTTGAAAAGTGATCACTCAGTAACTCTACTATTACATCTGATTTTGTCACCTCAATACCATCGGCACCCACTAAAATTATCCTTCTGAAGTCATTCTTCCTTTTACTTGCTATATAGCAGTAGAACTCTTTGGGATTATCCTTGATCTCTTTGGCTAAGGTCTTCTCATAATCTGATTTAGCTTTTTTTACTATGCTGGTAACCTTCCTAGCTTGAGCCTTGTACTGCTCATGGGTGTACTGATCACCTTTCTCCTTGTAAATTCTCCATAACATTTTCTTTTTTTGCAGATCAAGCTTGATACTACTGCTCATCCATCTAACGCCTGCCTTGTTTGACTTCCTGACCATGGGGACACAATCTGATATTGCTTTCCTCAGATACCCGCTGATTTTATTCCATGCACTGCTAACATCTTTCCCCTGCAATATGTTCTGCCATGGCATGGCTGCAAGCTCACTCCAAAGCTTGTTATAATTGTCTAACCTGTAGTTCCGTATATATACCCCTTCTTAACAGAAAAATCCACAGATTTTGCAACCTCCCAAATTAATACCACATGATCACTTTCACCAATTGGAGGTAACAAGGATACCTTACTTATGCATATAACCTCTGAACCAATAACCAGATCCAACACTCACACCACGTGTCCCTTCAGTTATGTGCTGTTTCAAGTAATTATCTCATAGAAGATGTATTAACTCCATTTCCTTTTTGCTACGTGATATTTCCTCCTTCCAATTGATATCACTGTAATTAAAATCCCCCATAATAATCACGAAATCTGCACTAATTTGCTGATGCATGAATTCAATATCCCCCCCCCCTGTACTCCGTGGCCTATAGCAGCATCCAGCTGTATATTTGGTTGCATTGGTCACTATTTCGCACCAGACCGCCTCAAATGAACTCTCATTCACATGTCTATCATCTTGATATACTACTTTCTTTGGCTGCAACACATCAGCTATCATCAACAGTACTCCTCCCCCTGTTCTATCTTCTCTATCCTCCCTGAAAATACTGTACCCATCACATTCAATTCTAGTGACCACATCTTCTGCTGACAGCCAAGTTTCACTAATGCCTACAACTTTTGGTGAGATTGCACTGACTAATGCCAAAAATTCTTCTCTCTTATTTCGAATGCTTCTTGCATTGGTATACAAAAATTGCATATTCCCTCTAGATCTTGTACTGGCTTTAGAACTGATATATGTCACTAATTTCAGTAGTCCCATGCCAATTTTTATCCCCTCTCTTCTGCAATTTATTCTGTGAATAAGGATCAATAAATATACACTCAGTGCTAAAGTTTCTCTCTCTTACACTCAACCTTTTCAATATTAGTTTCCCTGCCCAATTACTTCAACTTATTCAGAAAACAGTAACTTCTTCAATCGCTTATGTTCTTGTTCAGATGCAGTCCATTTCTAGCATACAACTGATGTTCTCGTATCATCTGTATTGATCTTCATTCCTCTATAATGTCCTGTTCGTAGTCTTGCTATCATGGTGGAGGTCTTTCTGTCAGCACTGATTTCGGGAATTTGATGTTGTATCACTGATTTCAGTGGAATTAGTTTAGCTTTTGCTAGTGCATTGGCATCAGCAAGAGTTATCATGTGAGTTTCTTGGTTGAGTTCCCTCTTTTGCTAATTTATCAGCTGCTTCATTGTAATTAATGCCTACATGAGCAGGAATTCATCGTAAAATGCAACTTTTTCCTAAACACTTTAGTTGATTTAGGAGTTTATGGATGTCTTGTGTGAACTTGGTATTGCCATTTTTGATTGTGTGCATAGCTGATCTTGAGTCACCGTAAATTATAATTCCTTCAGATTGTTGATGATAATTTTAAGTAGGCTTCGAGTGCTTTATTTATTGCGTAGAGTTTGCTGGTAAAATTGGAAGCAATTTTCCCAGATCCAACTTTTATTGAAAGTTTTTCACCTTTCAGGAGTAGAACACCAGTACGATCCATCGGCATAACAAATAACCTGTTTGGAGGATGAAAGAAGGTTGATGGTATTTAGGCTTTTTTCTTTGAGCATTTCTTTTGGTTCTTTTTTTGTACAGGGTTTAGATTTATGGAGGTATTTGAAGGTAAAGGACTGAAAAATAGAGGTTCTTTGTTTATGTGGGCATTTAGCTGATCAAGACCTATTTCCTTCCTGATAGTGTTATCATATTGTAAAGTTGATGATCTGTGAAATCTGCCTTTTTGATTCAAATGTTCATAAGTTTTTAGGGAGATATGATCACTTTGGTAGCTTCTGATATTATTTATGAATTTTACGGTGGCAAATTTTCGTCTGTCCTCCAGCAGGTCAAGCCCACATTCCTGTTGGGCTCTGTTAGTGGATGAGACTACACCAATGATAATCTTGGATGCTTTTGCTTGTAATTTGTCTAATTTTTTCTTTACCGATGAAGCCGAAGGTGACCAGATAGGTGAGGTGCTTCATATTCCATTATTGGCCTTATTAGTGTAGTGTAAATAGTTTTGAGGATTTTTGGCTTTGTGCCCTAATTTGTTCCACAAAGCCTTTTCAGTATATTTAATTTTTTTTTAGAGCTCTGTTGGAAGTATTAGAGATGTGTTGTGCAAAATGTAATTCCTGATCAAGCGTAATACCAAGGTATTTTGGATTTGTGACTTTCAATTAGCTTGTTGTTGATCGTGACTTTGGGATTGTAGGAATGTTTATTTTATCTGTCTGTACTAAAGGTGCTTAGTTTTGTTTTGTCTGGGTTGATTTTGAGTTTAAGTTCATCTGACCATTTTTCTAATCCTCTCATGGATTTGTTTAGAATCTCCTCTGATTCTTTGATTTTAGCACTAGTGTGCCAGATGGCTATATCATCTGCATAGCAAGTTACTTTTGTCTTCTGTAAGGTAGGGATGAATGTTATTGACATATAGAAGGAATAGTAAGAGACTGAGTACTGAGCCCTGGGGAACACCAGCTCAGGTTCTCTGCTCTCTTGATATTGCTGCATTGATTCTGACTTTGATCTTTCTTCCTCTAATGAAATCAGCAATCCAGATTAAAGCATTTCCTCTAATTCCAATATCATGTACTGTTTGTATTAATTTTTTGATCCAAACACAATCGAAAGCAGCAGTCATATCAAGGAATATGGCAGTTGTCTATTTTGTTGGTTTTTCCTGAAATGAGTCTATTATTGTTTGGCAGAAGTGGAATAATTGATCTGTTGTCGAATGACAGGTTCTATAGGCAGTTTGGTAGTAGTTGATTTTCTTATTTTTTGTCAGCCAGTGCATAAGCCTGGAGTGTATGAGTCTTTCAGTAATTTTACAAAGTATGCTAGTTAATGTGATAGGTCTATAGCTTTGACATTCTGCAGCATTTTTGTCAGGTTTCAGGATGGGTACAATAACTGATTTTTTCCATTCTTTTGGAAGTTTGCCTGTTCGAAAAGAGGTATTGAGAATGTCCAGAAGTGTTCTTTGGCATTTTTGCCAAAGTGTTTGACCATATGACCAAAGATAAGATCATTACCAGGAGATTTATTAGATGCAGTTTTCTCAATTGATGAATTTAGTTCTTTAGTGTAAATTCTTCGGAGAAGATGTCATTAGTTTGGTATGTTCTTGCTTGTTTTAGTATTTTACTTGAGTTTATTGAGGGTCTTGTCCTCTCTGTTATACTGAAGTTTGGAGTTGTTTGAATAGGTTTTTGCCAGTGTGTTTGCAATTTCATTATCTGTAATAGCTTCTTTCCCAGTATTTATGATGAAGTTTGTTTTCTGTTGGTTCTCTTTTTTGATATTGTTGTCTAGGATTCTAATAATGTTCTAATGTTGGCTGTCTTTTCTTGGATCCAGGTTACTGCCAAATTCTGCCCATTTCTCTTGTTTGCACTTCCAAATTTCCTGCTCTATTTTGTGTGTTATGTCCATTAATTTCTTTCTGTATTCATCAGTTTTATTAATTCTGAATTGTTCGTTGATATTGTCTCTTTCTGTAATCATTGAATCAATATTGTGATCTTTCCAGTATGGTATCCAGGTATTTTTCTGCTTGCCTCTTGGTATTGTTGCTTTGGCAGCTTTACTGATGTGTGAAGTAAAGATTTGTAATTTTCTGTCGAGGTTTCCAGAGACAGGTTCGTCTTGACAGAGGCTCCAAGGTTTGAGTAAACCTTGTCCATGTCGAAAGTTTATTTTTCACTTGGTCAGACTATAATAAATTTAGTTTAATCCTTTATCCAATGTGCGCAAACAAAGTTTGCACCTGAAAGTATCTTCAGGAATGGGGTAAAGTGGTACAACCACGGGCGACTCCTTGCAAAGGTGGAGCAAGCTACCAACAATCCTATCTCAGCATCTCCCATAATTCAACACGCATCTCCTTGCGGATACGTATAATATTATGCATTAAGGGAAGGACCACTACCCAGACTAGTGGCACACCGTTTGGCAGCTCCTATAGGAGGAGATGACCTTGCTAATGCTTCTGCCTTGGTATCTCCACTTGGGCCTTGCTCCCACTGAAGAGACTTCAATAAAGGTCAACTAGTCAGGGTAGTGGCCCTTCCCTTAATGCATAACATTATATGTATCCGCAAGGAGATGTGTGTTGCATTATGGGAGATTCTGCGATAGGAGTGTTGGTAGCTTGCTCCACCTTTCTAAGGAGTTGCCTGGTGTTGTACCACTTTACCCCAGTCCTGAAGATACTTTCAGGCGCAAACTTTGTTTGCACACACTTGGATAAAGGATTAAACTAAATTTATTATAAACCTTGTCCAGTTGGCTTTTCTGAAGTTCCATGTCCTTTTGATTTGCCGTTCTTGATCAATCTTGAAGTTTAGCGTTGTTATTATGGGTCTGTGGTCACTGATGGCATTTCCCAAGATTTTCCATTGTGCACTTGATGCAATGCTATAATTAATAGCTGTGATGTCAATAGCAGATTCAGTTCCTGTAGTTAGATTAGAGAGATTGTTAATTGTTGTGAGTTCCAAATCTGTAAAGAGGTCTTCCAATTGTTGACCTTTATGGTCTAAATCAGGGGAGTCCCACGTTGGGCTTTTTGCATTTAGGTCACCAAGTATAATGGTTGTTTCAGTTGGAGATTCACTTAGCTTTTCAATGATGTCTGTATCAATATTTGTATTATCAAGGTGGTAGACATTTGTGATTGAAATAGAATGGTTTGGTAGGTGTATTTCAACAGCTTGAGCTTTTGTCGAACTGTTATTTAAATATTGATTTAGGACGATTTCTTTGAATTTGATTTCTGGGGTCTTCAAAAGGATAGCAAGCCTGTCACCTGCTCTTTCCTCTCTATTCTTCATAAGAACTTTGTATCCTTTGATGCTGAAGTTCAGATTTTTGTTCAGTTTTGTTTCTTGTACACAAGCTATATGGATATTATGACCTTTTTTTTCTTGACCACTAGTATTAATAAAGTAAATTAAAAACTTAATTCGGTATGTTAGTCAAGTAAATAATGATGGTATTGTTGCTTTGGCAGCTTTACTGATGTGTGAAGTAAGGATTTGTAATTTTCTGTCGAAGTTTCCAGAGACAGGTTCATCTTGACAGAGGCTCTATTCGAATAATAAAAACCTATTCGGATATTAAACAATTATTTACTTGACTAGCATACTGATTTAAGTCTTTAATTTATTAATACTATATGGATGTTGCTTTTGTAAAGCATGTATTTAAGTTCATCCATTTTTCTCTGAGTACCGTTGATATTGAGTTGCAAAATGTTAATGAGTCCACGTAGCATATTTATCATCAGGAGCACGGACTGCAGTCCCAGATGCATCGGCTGCCCTGGAAGCAGTAGCATTGGTTGATATCTTTCTATGACTCTTCATTAGAAA
Organism: Typopeltis vanoorti; assembly: GCF_054136105.1. NCBI lineage: Eukaryota > Metazoa > Arthropoda > Arachnida > Uropygi > Thelyphonidae > Typopeltis > Typopeltis vanoorti. The sequence continues at coordinate 77,720,587 of NC_143569.1, read as the reverse complement.
ATTTGATGCTGTTGCCACGTTAGTCACCTTGAAATTGGACAATTAGAAATCTGGTGAAAAGCTTCAAGTGTCCAGGGGGAGCTGCTGAGGAGGAGGTGTGGTTGGATTTCTACTCCCCTGTTATTTCCTTTACTGGCCATATAATGAAACAATTCCTTAAAATTCTCCTTGAATTGAAGTTATAGTCTTCCATACTCTAAATTCTCACTGCAATAGTAACTTTCATAGCTTAAGTCTTATTTGGCTCAGTGACAGTTGGGCAACATTCAGCAAAGTGATAGATTTACTGGGAGACAACCCAGTTAGGTCAAAGTTTAAAAAAACTTCCTTACACATAAATAAAATATGATAACATAAAATAATTATAAACTGTCCATGTAAGGTCAGTTCCAAGACTATAAAATTCTTCTGATGAAAAAATAATTATAAAAATCTAGGTTAGATTCAGAATGAAATAAAATAATGAAAACACATAAATGAAATAAACCTTGTTGTGCAGATGAAACAAAGCTCTCCCCCAAACACTTTAGGAGGAGTAGAATCTAACCATTGTCTTTGAATTCTTGATACCATGCAATCACATTCTTTATTGGTTCATTTCTTGCTACTATCTTCTGGCATGGACTCTGCCTTATGTTTCTTTGGCTAGTTTTAATCTGATGTATAGCAGCCTCAGTGTCATGTTACACCTTTTGTATTTCATCGAGAAATGCAAACATTGACATTCTTCTCTTGTTCACCATTTTGTTAATTTTTTTTTTTTTTGTATAAGTCTTGTACTGTATTGTTAGTTTTTGCTTCATCTGCCATTGTTCTCTCATACACATTTCATTTGGGTATCATGGTCAAAGCACTTGTTTTCTACCACTTGCAGAACAACCACCTTTATCGTGGGTGCTCTGCAAGTTGGTTTGAAATTACAAACTTCTGATGTTACTGTTAGCCTGGGCCATCAGCTGATCCTCTGACCAAGTATTCCTTTTTTTATACAATGAAACCTGTGGTGAATTCATCACTAAAAAACACATGTACTAACCACAGTGATAAGTTTTAATATGTAAATATTTCATCTCAAGTATCTTGGGACATCCTCAGTACAGTAATTCAAACAATACTAGGAATAACATACAGTTAGGGCACATGATTACAATGGAATCTCAATATGCGTGCAGTAGCGTGTTATAGAATTAAATTAAAATATCATTATTATCCAGGCTTCCATGGAGTCAAAAGACTCATCACGGGAGGTTGTTTATAGAAAACACAAAATTTATCATACCACTCCTTGAACCCATTGACTGTTCCTGCTCCAACCACTCTCTCAGGCAATGCATTCCAAGGTTCAACCACCCTCCATGCAAAGAAACCACTCCTCACCCTCTTGTGCACAGCCTCCTTTCGTAACTTCCAGGGAGAGCCCCTTGTCATCGCTCCTTTCTGTCTTTCCATCAAGTGAAAGAACTCTAATGTCTACCCTGTAACTGCCTCTCAACAGTTTAAGTCTCAATCATATCACCTCTCCTTCTATCCACCAAACTCTGCAGTCCACGTTCCCTCAGTCAATCCTCGTAACTTATATTGTACAGTCCTGAAAACATCTTTGTTATCTGCCTCTGTTCCTTTCCACAGTCAATTTATCCCCTTCAAATCCTGGGGACCAAATCTGAGAACAATAGTCTAGGTGTGGTCTGATCAGAGTCTTATACAATGGAATGATAACTCTTTTATCTCTGCAGGTCAGTGTCCTTCTCAGTATTGCAGCAATCCTCTGAGTTACCCTCGCCACCTTTGCAATATGCTCCCTGAATTTTAGTGTTCTATCAATCATCACCCCCAGATCTCTTGTCTCCCCTACTCCTCCAGTACAGCTCCTTCAATCAAATATGAATCCTCCCATCGATGGATCCCAAACCTAAAGACTTCATTTTGCTGCATTGAACCGATACTCCCATTCATTTGCCCATCTGTCTGGTTTATCCAAATCCTTTTGCAGGGCTGCCACATCTGCACTATTACTGATAACCCTTCCCAGCTTCAAACTGCATATAACTAAAAAAATATATATATATATACATATAAGAGATTATTTTACACAATTTTGTATGACAATTTCCCATATTTTAAGAATAGCAAGAAAGTAATCATTACGGTTTAAATTTGGTCTTGTAGTAAGGCTTCAGCACTTTCTTTATACAAATGTTCATCTTTATATAAAGATCTATGTAAAAGTTTTGTCTTTTCCCAATGGATCCCATGGTTTGGGTTTTCAACTCGGTGTTGAGCGAGGCCAGATTTCTGTGGTTTGAAAAGACAAATGTGGTCCTGACATTCCGAAACGCATTTCTGAACACTACCTGTCTTTCCATAGTAAGATAACTTGCAGGAGCATGGGACCTCATATATGCCAAGTAACATCAGAGGTGAGAGTTTGTCTTTAGGAGAAGGTAACAAGTTATAGATCTGGTTGATGAATGGCAAGACTGGATTTCTTCATAATTTTTGAAAGACGTTCGGAGATGCTTTCGACATAAGGTATGGGAATCTTATGGGTTTCTTCTTGTCTAGGTTGATGTGTGGAAAAGTGATCGATTTTTTTTAGTTGTTTTAAGATTGTATCCATTTAGTATTACTATTCTTAAAGTCTGGGAAATTGTCATACGAAATTGTGTAAAATATATGTTATCTTTTTTTTTTCCAGTTATATTTTAATTTAATTCTATAACACGCTACTGCACGCATATTGGGATTTGTTTGTAATCATGCACCCTAACTGTATGTTATTCTTAGTATTGTTTGAATTACTGTACTGAGAGATGTCCCAAGATACTGTCCCAGTATCTTGGGACATCTCTCAGTACAGTAATTCAAATAAATGGGTCAGATAAATTATAGGAGATATATTGGAAGGGGTATTTGTAGATGTCCTGTTGCCTAGTTGTCCATGAAGCCTTATTCCTCATGCAAGCTAAGCATTATATACATGTATATTGTTCACAATGGAAGTTAACTTTTTTGTGTACATTAGTATTTAATAATCTTAGTTTTGATAAGGTCCATCTTAAATATGAACTAATATTTTAGTGCATTCATACCTTTCTTCATTATTTGTAGATTTCAACTGTATCATGAACAGAATTACAGTGATGACAAATGTAAATGTTGATAATCTTAAGATGCATACAGAAACCTGGACTGAACAGATCAAATGCGCAATGAATGTCAATGGTGGTGATATAACAAATGCTACACCTATGGACTATTTCTTACACTTGTTGACTTTTGGTTGGAAGGTAAATATAAATTTTACATATTTTATACTTTGGCCAAGATTTAAATTTAGATTTTTCTCTTGTGTTATAAAATAGAAGTAAAATGCCCAACTTCTAACAAATACTGGATGACCATTTCCAGTTATTCTCCCCCTCCCACCACAGCATAGGATTCATGATCAAAAATATGTTTTACTAAAGTTTTTAGGATATTTCAATCAATTCTTTCCTCTAATAAATGGGAGAAACCAACATTCTCTTATATTACATAAACAAAATTTCATTCCTTATTTATGCACAGAAAATGTAAATCTCTCTCATTCACATTTTTTCTATTCTCAGGCATTAATGATAACTAGAAATTGATTTTTAGTGCTGGCTGTGAAACAACTGAAACAGTTTGATGCATTGACCTAACTTTGCTTACCAGATACTTGTGTTGTAGGTCTTGATACTTTTTTAAAACTTGTTACTGTTATTAGCAGTAACAGTTTTAAGCTTAATGTATGTATGCTGGTATTGAACTATTTCTTGTGTGTGTGTGTGTGTGTGTGTGTGTGTGTGTGTGTGTGTGTGTGTGTGTGAGATACATCCAGTGTTACCTACCATTAAAAATACACGAAAAATTGTTAAGGTGTTACCAAGGTATAACGGTGAGGAGGTAGTAAGCAAGAATCATTAGTAGTGTGAAGGCAGGGCTATATGGGGAGAAAGGGATACAGTTTGTTAATGTGTGGGATGTATTTGAAGAAAGGATGTAATAGATAAAAGTGGTGATTATATTTAAATGGATTTTGTGAGTCATCTGGAAAGAATCTTACTAAAAAGAGGTTGCAATGAGTTGGATTACAGGAAATGATGTGAATCAGTGGAACAGAATAGATGGGACTACAGTGCTTATTAATGGGGAAGGAGTAATGAAAGAACAAGGGTAAGATGGATAGATATTTGGAGAGGGGGGGGAGAATGGACCAACATCAAGAGAGTGGATGTTGGAGGCAGTAGAGAATGAATAAGAGGATGGTCAGTGTCAGCATAAGAGTGAGATGGTTTGGAATGTAAGGAAGTAGTTAAATTTCAGGAGAGAGATATGGAGTAAGTGATAAAGATGAGCTGAGATGGGCAGGTGTGAAGTCACAGTTGACAGATTGCATAGATAAGGCAGAATATAAACTGAAATTGAGCTTTTCTTCTCCCTCTTTCATTCAAATTAAGGATATGACTGTTTGTGTACATATACATTGACCAGATATATATGTGAAATGAATTGCTATCATGCATGTTGAAGTTTCTGGAACAGAAAACTACATTGAAATTGAAATGCAAATAAATAACTTATTGATTAAAAGTAATTTACAAGCTGATTGTTTAACTAACTCAAGCAAATGTTATTCAGTGAAGCAAGACGAGAAAATGACCTTGAGAACAAGGATCACGTGCATGGAGGGTTGACAGTGGTGCTCTTTATGGTGATTCCTGTTATTAATGCTGACAGGTAGATAGGGCAGTGCCCCAAAATCTATACAAGATCATTGGTTTTGCAAGTTACCTGAGTTCTGTAGAACTTGTACCACTTCCAGGAATAGCTTCTTAGATTTAAACTGGGATTTTGTGAAGCAGCCTGGCTTTTTTCCATCTAAAGTGGTCTTTCTCCAAGGCATGTTGTACTAGTTCACTTTTTTTGTTGTCCATTCTGGATGTTTTTTTTTGTTCTTTTTTCCCGATTAAGGCAGTGTGTGCTGTCTATTTAAAAATACTGAGCATCCACACTAGCAGGGGATGCTGTAAATACCTGGGAAGGAGAGAGGATTGTGGTAATCTTTGATTTGTGCCTGGAAGATAAAAAAAAAAATAAGTATATCATTCTGTGTTTCAGGAGCAGCACAGTTTATCTGTTTATCTTTGTAGGGTAAAGATGGTGTATGTGTGTGGCCTGGCCTGTTTTTTTTTGGGGGGGGGGGGATATCTTTTTAAGGCATTTGGAAAGGGTTTTTATTCGTATCAATTTTGTTGGAATGATTATTATTATTACGGGCGACTCCAGGGAGTCCTTAGGCTCATCGAGGGAGGCCTTAAACATCATGTCCACACAACTATACGACATTCTCACAGTATCTTCATACCTTGCCTTGAACTCGCTCACCGTAATAGCACCCACAACAGACTCTGGCAACTTACTCCACTCATTTACCACTCTAAAAGTAAAGAACCCAGCTCTAACACCCTTACTAACCACACTCTTGCTCAGCTTCCATAGATGTCCCCTAGTTCTCCCACCACCAGTCCTGATCTCAAAAATATCCTCTGAATTAATCCCATAGAAACCCTTTAGCAATTTGAATGTCTCAATCATATCTTCCCTTTTCTGCCTATCAACTAATTTCTGCAAGAAGGAACTGATGTGGCCAAATCTGGGCACAGTAGTCGAGATGAGGTCTTATCAAGGCTTGGTACAGAGGGAGGTACAATAACTTGCTTGTCTCTGCTTGTGAAAGTATTTTTCAACAACCAAGTGAGTTGATGAGCTGATTTAGTCACTTTTGCAATGTGCCCCCTAAACTTCATCTCCCTATCCACCAACACTCAAGTCCCTGGCCTCATCAATTTTCTGGAGTACAGTTCCACCAACGTGGTATACTGCTGCTAATCTTTTCACTCCAAAATGCATTACCTTACATTTTGTCGCATTAAATTGTCCATTCTCCTTAGCCCAGAACTCCAATCTATCCAAATCATCCTGCAAGATTTTGATATCTTCTGCATTCACTATCGCCCTACCCAACTTTGCATCATCAGCAAACAAATGAACCGTTCCTCTTAGATCCTTCCCTATATCGTTAATGAACAGATTAAACAGCAGTGGTCCAAGAACAGAACCCTGTGGCACACCACTAGTCACAGGCCATCTTTTGGACTCTACTCTTGAATAAACTACTCTTTGATATCTCTCCATCAACCACCCACCTATCCATCTCACCAACTCTATATCCATTCCCATGTGTTGTAGTTTACAGATTAGAATTCCATGTGGTATTCTGTCAAACACCTTTGCCAGGTCCAGCAGTATCACTGTAAACCCATTATCCTTATCCAGTTCAGCCGTCACCTTGTTATAAAACTTGAGCAAGTTACTGAGGCATGATCTACCCTTCACAAAGCCATGCTGTCCCCCATACAGTATCTCATTTTCATCAATCCATTCCTGTATTTTTCCCTTGACAACGACTCCTGATATGCTGATCGTTCGGTTATTTGTAACCGTAGTCTTGGATCCTCCTTTATGTAGTGAAACTATTTTCCCCCTCTTTCCACACCTTTTGGGACTAAACCAGACTCGAGACTCAGATTAAACAGCATGGTCAAGGTCACTGATAATTCTTTAGCCGCTTCACACAAGACCCGTGCCGGTATACCATCCAATCCCACAGATGTATTCACATTAAGGTTCTGTAATAGACTATTCACCTCCACTTCATTTATCACAATTCCTGTATAAACTAATTCCCGTTCCTTCATTTTTTCAATGTCACCGCCTGGATGATATACTTTTTGCAGAGTGCTCGCTCAGTAACTCCACTATATCGACTGATTCAGTGACCTCCTAACCATTGTCATTCCTTAAAATCATTTTGCTATGTACAGTTTTTTCTTGCTTGCAGCATATCGAAATTTGGGATTCTTTTAGCTTGCATAGCTATTTTCCTTTCATAATCCGCTTTTCTTTTTTTACCACACTCGTTACCCTTCTAGCCTGCACTTTATACCGTTCGTGTGCCTGCAGGTCACCCCTTTCTTTAAATTCCCTCCACAGGTGTTTCTTTTTTGCAGCTCCAGCTTAATGCTGTTATTCATCCATTTACTACTTGTTTTACTATTCGAACCCTAGGTATACAATCGGCCATAGCCTCCTGTAAATTCTCCTTGACCACTTCCCATGCTCTATCGACGTCCATGATGTATGTAGAGCTTGTTGTTTCAGGTGCAGTGCTCCTGGAACAAGCTCTACAAACTCAAATTAGTTTCACTCTTGAAGATGAAAAAAAGTTCTAGCCTTTTTAAAAATTTAGTTACAAATTTTAAGTTACAGATAATATCTACAAGCTAAAGTTTACATTAAAACTTTAGCTTCCATGACACAGAAATTTGTCTTCAGGGACCAGCAATGCACTTGGAAGAACAGGTTCTATTTAATTAATCATTGAAAAAAAAACTAAAAAAAACTCACTAACTCAAAAAAAAAAAAAACTCCACTCTTTCCAAAACCAGATTTTATATATATACCTTACATCAAAGGTACAACAGAAGAAACCAGACTCCTCCTCCTAAAACAACAGGATTATGAGAACCGTATACAAACCTCTAAACAAAGTATGTGTTCCTGCCACAAATCAGATTGCCAGAATCCTCTTGTTTAGCATCCCTGATAGTGTGGAAAGACAGAGAAAATGGATTACCTTGGTTCAGGAAATAAGAGCAAAATAAACCATCCAGAACTGACTACCAAAAAGAAGACTGACATGCCTTGGTGCTTCATTAGATGAAAGAAAGCTAGGCTACTTCAAATTTCAGTTTAAATCAGAGAGAGAGAGAGAGAGAGAGAGAGATTGTCTCTGGAACAGTGGCATAGCTAGAGCTGTTGCCATTAAAACACTGTTTATTTTTGAAGTAAAACTTTAATTTCAACATTCTAAAATGTTATTTTTCTTTTCTGTTAGCAAAATTGTCGAACATTAGCGAAGTCTATTTCATAGTAATTTAGGTAATTCTTAATCAAATTTTATTTAGAAAAACTACTCTCACAACTAGCAATACTTACAGCAATTGTGAGGAAAATTTGCCTTAGTATTATAATATTTGGAACTGAGTTCTCGAGACTGTATTTTAGAATTAACTACAAAAGTTCAAAAATGTTCAAAGTACTGCCTGTGGCACACAGCCCCCTAGTGATGCCACTGCTCTGGAAGTGAGACAAATTCGGCAAAACCCAGGTAACTATAGCAGAGGCAATGGCAGTCTGTGCTTGCATAGACTTGGGCATACTGCCCTATCTACCCCATCAAAATTAATAACAAGAATCACCATGAAGAGCACCATTCTTGCCCACCATGTATATAACTGTCCTTGTAGATTATTATTAGTTATTATTATTACCCCAACACCTCATGGAGTCAATGACCTCTGGTTCTTCCCTGATCTCCCACTATTCTCTGTAGAACTTCTCCACCATTGATCCTATAACAACCCCTTACCAACTTGTAGGTCTCTATCATATCTCCCCTCTTCCTTCTCTCCACTAGACTCTGCAAATTACATCTTTTCAATCTTTCCTCATACTCGACATTCCAGAGGTCAGAAACTACCTTAGTCAGTCGCCTTTGGACCGTTTCCAACATCTCTTCATCCTTTTGAAAACCAGGTGACCATATCTGGGCACAATAGTCCATGTGTGGCCTAATCAAAGCCTTATACAATGGAACAAGAATCTCCCTACTTCTACACGTCAGTGTCCTCCGCATCATTCCCAGAAGTCTTTGTGTTGTCTTCACAATTTTGGCGATGCGTCCCCTAAATTTTAGATCCTTATCCACTATCACCCCCACATCTCTTATTTCCTCTACTTCCAACAATATATTCTCACCAAGCATAAATTCTGCATCCCATCTTTGTTTTCCAAATTTTAAAACCTTACATTTTGCAACATTGAACTCACATCCCCATTTGCTTGCCCAATCACTCAATTTATTCAAGTCTTCTTGCAAGGCCACAACATCTTCACTACTCTTTATGGTTCGTCCTAACTTTGCATCATCTGCAAACAACTGAATATCTCCATCCAAATCTTCGCCAATATCATTAATATACAGGTTAAATAGTAATGGCCCTAAAACAGATCCCTGAGGCACTCCACTAGTGACTTTCCTTTTCCTGGATATTGCACCCCCATACACAACTTGTTGATACCTATCAGATAGCCAGTCTCCAATCCAATGCACTAATCTAATATCCAACGCCATCTGCTTTAGTTTGACTGTCAACTTATCATGAGGTACTCTATCAAAAGCTTTTGTGAAATCCAAGTATATTACTGTGTATCCTTCTCCTCTGTCCAAGGAAGCAGTCACTTTATTGTAATAAGCAAGTAGTTTACTAAAACATGACCTCCCTTTAGCAAATCCATGCTGTCCATCAAAGATAATACCATTGTTGTCAACCCAACTCTGGATCCTAGTTCTCACAAGCTTCTCCAACAACTTAACCACAACACCTGACACACAGATAGGCCTATAGGTTGATGCTTGAGTTTGATCACCTCCTTTATGAAGTGGCACAATCTTGCCCTCCTTCCACTCTTTAGGGACTTGATCAAGTGCAAGACTCATATTAAAAAAAATATGTCAAGGCAGGTGTCAACTCTGGCACATTCCTTCAGAATACGTGGTGATATATTATCAAGTCCCAGAGCCTTATTTACATCTAGTTTACTCAACTCCCCAAACACCTCTTGCTCACTTACAGTCAGTCTCTCCTCCCCATCATCAACTGCTCTTAATCTCTCCATGAAGTCACATTCAAGATTGAAAGATCTTTATGAACTGCTCATTAAGTATCTCCACCACACATTCTGCAACAGCTGTCTTTATACCATTTCCTCCAATCAATGTCATCCTTCCATAATCATTCTTTCTTTTGCTTTCTACATATCGAAAGAACTCCCTAGGATTCTTTTTGGCTTCATTAGCTAACTGCTGTTCATACCTCTCTTTAGCTACTCTCACCAACCAAGTCACCCTCCTTGCCTGGTTGTCTTTGTAGACCTCATGAAATTGGTTACTTCCACTTCTCTTATGCTGCCTCCACAATGCCCTTTTTCTCTGTATTACATGCTTAATCTATTTATTCATCCATATCACACCTACCTTATTTAACCTTCTCACCCATGGTATACATTTAGACATTGCATCTATTAAATATTTTTTGAAAATCCCCCAAGCTGCATTGATCTCTTTTCCAGCTAACTCCTCATTCCATGCTACACCTGCAAGCTGTCTCCTGAGCTCTTCATAATCACTCCCCTTGTAGTTCCACATATACCCTTTTTTCACAGGTGTCCTTGCACTGCTGGCAACCATCCAAGTAATCACCTCATGGTCACTTTCACCAATTGGTGGATGATTTGATACCTCATTGATAATTACATCCTCCGATGAGATGACCAAATCCAAGACCCTTAATCCTCGTGTGCCCTCTGTTACATACTGTCTGAGGTAGTTATCCCTCAAAAACTCAAACTCATTTTCTTTACTTCCAGTTGCTATCTCTTCATTCCAGTCTATATTGCCATAATTAAAATCACCCATAATGATCACCCTTTTCTTATTTGCTTGGCTTATTTGACTATACATTTCGCTATCACCACCATCCACATTACCAGGTTTATAACAACATTCCACCAAGTATTTGATTCTATTCACCTCTATCTCACACCATACTGCCTCAAAACCACTGCCCCATTTCCCTCTTGCATCTCTACCTTGTATGGACATAACTCTTTCTCTACCATCAATAGCACTCCCCCTCCCTTTTTACCCCTTCTATTCTCACGAAACACATCATACCTTTCCATCTCTATTCCTGTCATGATGTCATCCTCATCTAACCATGTCTCACTTATTCTGACAATCTCTGGGTGCGCAGACGCAATTAAGTGCAACCATTTCATCCGCCTTGTTTATTATACTTATAGCATTGGAATACAAACACAAAAACTCGCAATTTATAAGCGTATAAAAGGATATCACCTGTAAATCGTTGACATATCAGCAAAATTCTCAGACGTGCCACCTCTGGCACAGGTGCCAAAGGTGGCATTTAAAATCATAAGTGTGTTATTCTCAAACTGAGCAGTTTATTTTCTGATGAGTTACATACAATATGTAATGCTTTTTTTATGTAAAAGTTTATTTTTATTGTAATGGCCACTAAAACTGCAATGAAATGGAAACAGCCAACATTGAAGAGGAAATTCATTTCTCTCTAAGAAAAAATTAAAATCTTGGATCGGTTGAAAATTGGAGAAAAACCGGGAATTGTTACAAGGACTCTTTAAATGAATTAACAATTCAAACAAAATGAACATAAAATCCAATAAAGTGTTATTGCTGGGTCAACGGTAAGTGCAAAGTGTGTTGCTCGTGTTCGCGATATTCTAATAAAAAAATGGAGAAATCTCTAATGATTTGGATAGACGATTGCACTCAAAAGAAAATTCCTTTGGATGGAACCTTATTAAGCAAATAGCTCTCAAAGTTTATAAACATTTAAAAGAGCTCAATGAAGATTCTTCAGAAGAAATCTCCCAGCATAGATTTTGTGCCAGTAAGGGTTGGTCTGAAAACTTTAAAAAGCGGTTTTCTTTGTATAATCTTAAAATCCAGGGTGAATCAGCAGATGTCATTAAAGAAGGTGGTTACAGTGCAGACCAGGTGCTCAATGCAGATGAATCTGGGTTATATTGGAAAAAAATGCCAAAACGCACCTATATTTCAAAAAATGAAAGATTAGCTTCTGGATTCAAAGTTTCCAAAGATAGAATTACTCTACTGTTTTGTAGTAATGCATCAGGTGATTACATGACAAAACCGATGTTTATTAACCGATCCGAAAATCCTCGTGATGAAAGGGCTCGACAACTCCACCCTACCTGTTTATTGGTGGCCCAACAAAAAGGCATGGGTTACAGCTAGCATGGTTTGAAAATTGGTTTTTCAAGTGTTTTGTACCCAATGTAGAAAGTTACACAAAGAAAAAGAATATGGACTTAAAAATTCTACTAATTTTAGATAATGCACCAGGCCACCCAACAAATTTAAGCCATCCGAATATTAAAATAACTTTTTTGTCACCTATTACTACTTCACTTATTCAACCACTCGACCAAGGAATAATATCAACATTTAAGTCGCATTATATTCGGCGAACATTTCAATTAATTTTGGAAAAAATGGAATCTAATCCAAACATGACACTGCCTCAAGTGTGGAAAGAGTTTTCAATATTGAATTGTGTGAAAATTACTTCTCTGTCCATTAAGGAATTACAACCCTCTACGCTGAATGCTTGCTGGAATAAAAAATGGCCTGAAGCCGTTCTGGAACAAAATTTCGTACCTCCAGTGGATGCCGAGCTACGTTGTATAATAAACGTCGCACACATTTTGGGTGGAGAAGGCTTTTGCGATATGGTTGAAAATGAAATTAGTGAATTAATTGATCGAGAAACAGATTTAAATGAGGAGGAACTGGTACAATTAATAGATGGTGTTGAACCAAATGCAGAGAAAGTTCTGCTGAAGATTCTGATTGTGATGAATCAGTTTAAAGAAATTAGCAGAAGGATTGGACTAGGCAAGAAAGTTAGGAGGTAATTTTACAGAAAATTCATGAGACAATTGGATATTTGTTTAGTGCCATATTATGAACTTAAAAAATTGCAGCACAGTGGAAAGCAAAGTCTTATTACTGACTTCTTGAGAACTAAAATAGCCAAAGTATGCAATGAGAATTATACAAATGATGTCCAAGAGATTTCAACTGGTGACGACCTTCGGCCATTTAAAGAACATTTACGAAATGTTATTTCTGAAGACAGTGATGACGATTAAAATATGTACTTTATTTTATTGTCTAAAACATTTATGCATTATGAAATGCATTTATGAAATTTATGTACAATTTGTAATTTTTATAATTTTATACTATGTATTTCTCAACTTACATGAATTACATGAATTGTTTTTGTTTATATAATTTAAAAAAAAAAAGATTTCGGAACCTAACCCTACTTTTTCTATGTGATCTAAGTCTCGTATAACGCAATTTATATAATGCGGCATTTCTATGGAACCTAACATCCACGTTATACGAGGGTTACCTGTATTTTGCAACATTAAACTTGCATTCCCATTTCCATGCCCAATCACTCAATTTATTCAAGTCTTCTTGTAAGGTAACAACATCTTCTCTACTCTTCATGGTTCACTCCAACTTTGCATCATCTGCAAACAACTGAATATCTCCATCCAAATCTTCACCAATATCATAAATATACAAGTTAAACAGTAAGGCCCTAAAACAGACCCCTGAGGCACTCCACTAGTGATTTTCCTTTTCCTAGATATCGCTCCTCCATGCACAACTTGTTGTGCATGGGGGGAGCGATACCAATCTGATAGCCAGTCTCCAATCCAATGCACTAATCTAATATCCAACTCCATCTGCTCTAGTTTGACTGTCAACTCATCATGAGGTACTCTATCAAAAGCCTTTGCAAAATCCAAGTATATTACTGTGTGTATCCTTCTCCTCTGTCCAAGGAAGCAGTCACTTTATTGTAATAAGTAAGTAGATTACTAAAACATGACCTCCCTTTAGCAAATCCATGCTCTCCATCAAAAATAATACCATTGTTGTCAACCCAACTCTGAATCCTAGTTCTCACAAGCCTCTCCAACAACTTAACCACAGCACCTGACACACAGATAGGCCTATAGCAGGGGTGGGGAACTTTTTTAGTATCAAGGGCAAAAATTACTAATTTAAAAACTTCTCCAGGCTACTGGCAAGTTTTAACTCTTATATATAGTGGATGTAGTGTGCTGCTGATGTACATACGCGTACATCAGCAAAGGGGCGAATTGAAATAGACGCACAGGCGAAATTTCGCCAACGGGCGAGCGGTGACCCACCCCTGGACTATAGTTTGATACTTGAGTTCGATCACCTCCTTTATGAAGTGGCACAATCTTGCCCTCCTTCCACTCCTTAGGAATTTGACCAAGTGCAAGTCTTGCATTAAAAAAATATGTCAAGGCAGGTGTCAACTCCCTGGCACATTCCTTCAGAATACATGGTGATATAATATCTAGTCCCACATCCTTATTAACATCTAGTTTACTCAACTCCACATACACCTCTTGCTCACTTATTCAGTTTCTCCTCATCATCAAGTGCTCTCAATCTCTCTATGAAGTCACATTCACAAGATTGAAAGACCGTTATGAACTGCTCAGTAAGGATTTCAACCACACATTCTGCGACAGCTGTCTTTATACAATTTTCTCCAATCAGTGTCATCCTTCCATAATAATTCTTTCTTTTGCTAGCTACATATCGAAAGAACTCCTTTGGATTCTTTTTGGCTTCATTAGCTAACTGCTGTTCGTACCTCTCTTTAGCTACCCTCACCAACCAAGTCACCCTCCTTGCCTGGACTTTGTAGACCTCATGGAATTGGTTATTTCCACTTCTCTTATGCTGCCTCAACAATGCCCTTTTTCTCTGTATTGCATGCTTAATCTCTTTATTCATTCAGCTCATATCTACCTTATTTAACCTTCTCACCCTTGGAATACATTGAGACATTGCATCTACTAGACAGTTTTTGAAAATTCCCCAAGCTGCATTGATCTCTTTTCCAGCTAACTCCTCATTCCATGCTACACCTGCAAGCTCTCTCCTGAGCTCTTCATAATCATCCCCTTGTAGTTCTACATATGCCATTTTCTCACAGAGGTCCTCGCACTGCCAGCAACCACCCAGGTAATCACCTCATGGTCACTCTCACCAATTGGTGGATGATTTGACACCTCGTTTATAATTACATCCTCTGATGAGATGACCAAATCCAAGACCCTCAACCCTCGTGCACCCCCTGTTACATACTGTCTGAGGTAGTTACCTCTCAAATACTCACTCATTTTCTTTACTTCCAGTTCCTATCTCATCATTTCAATCTCCATTTGCCGTAATTAAAATCATCCATAATGATCACCCTTTTCTTATTTGCTTGGCCAATTTGATAATACATATCATTATCACCACCATCCAAATTACCTGGTCTATAACTCTCAAGGTTTTGTTGTCTTAAATGAGTGTATATTATTAAACTGACTGTGATCATGCAAATAGTGTAGAGTGTGGTATAGGAGGAACTGAGAGTGAATGAGCAAGAGATATGAGAGTTATGTAAACTTGATGTTAATAAGGCAATAGGATTGACAACATGTTACTATGCCTTGAAGAAAGGCTCCAGAAAGTGAATGGCATCTTTTTCTGTTTAGCAGAAGTCAGAGCTCTTGCAAAAGGGCAGATCCCAAAGAAATGGAAAGAGGGTAAAAAAACTGTCCCACGTCACAAAGGGGGGGGGGTGAAAACATTGATATTAAAAATGTATTTTTGTGCATCTGAGGTTGTGGGAAAAATTGATGAGAGAGCTAGGATTCAGGATTAAGTTGATAATAGTAGTATTTTCTGATGAATAGCATGGACATCTTAAGCAGAGGTCATGTTTCAGCAGTCTGCTTATGTACTACAATAAGGCGACATTCACTGGATAAGGGAAATGAATATACAGGGATATATTTGGATTTTTCAAAGGCATTTGATAGATTGCCATATAAGTTGGTAGCTAAATTGGAATGGATGAGATTGGATAAGAGACTAACAAGTTGGATAGGTGATTGGCTGCTTCACGGGTATCAGCAGGTTGTGTATAAGTGGTCTCCCACAAGAGGAAGGTTGCTAGCAGTGTCCCAGACAAGGTTCCTTCTAATTTTGCTGACTCATATGGAAAGAAAAACATTTTGTGTATAATTTTCCTTTCAGATTCAATGTATGCACTAATGTGATATTTTTTTGTCTAGCTATAACCTGTAAAACTGCGAGCATTAAATTAATTTGCTTAAATCTTTTAGCCACAAAAATGTTTGAAGGAGGTCAAGGGACTGAACTCTTCTGTCTAGACAGTAGATACGCTAAAATGTCTCTGCAACTTCCTGACATTAGTGTCAGTTTGCCCACAGCACAGGCTAAAATTACTTAATTTAAGTTAAGGGATATTACATCCCATATTGTTTATTAGCCGAATAAGAAACTCAAAGAGTTTCATGCCGAATATAGAAACTATATAAAGTGCGGCAATTCCAAGCATAAGCAAATACCTGGATAGTGCAACACCTGACCCATTTGGTAGTGCAAACTGAGGCAACTCATAGTAATGGGGATCACTATTCTTGGTATTTACCCATAATGTGAACTTAGCTACTAGGAGCTGTATTGCTGTTCTACATTATGAGAGAAGGTCACTACCCAGACTGGTTTCAACTTTTATTGTGGTTTCATCAGTGACTAGGTAGACCTAGTTAATACCAAGTTTGTAGCGAACAGAACTTGCATCCCTTCTATGAGAATTGCGATTCTCATAGAAGGAAATGAAGAAACAATATGGGATGTAATATCCCTTAACTTAAATAAGCTCATGTCGCCGAATTGAAGTCTTTGGCTCTTCATATAATTAGTAATTTATTATATTAGGACACCCTCTTGGCAATTCTCATAGAAGGGATGCAAGTTCTGTTTGCTACAAACATGGTATTAACTAGTTCTACCTACTCACTGATGAGACCTCAATAAAGGTTGAAGCCGGTCTGGGTAGTGGGTGTCTTCTCTCATAATGTCGAACAGTAATACAGCGCCTAGGAGCTAAGTTCACATGAGTAAATACCAAGAATAGTGATCAGAGCTTGCTCCACCCTTACTATGAGTTGCCTCAGTTTGAACTACCAAATGGGTTGTTGCACTATCCAGATATTTGTTTACGCTTGGAATCGCCAAACTTTATATAGTTTCTATATTTGGCATGAAACTCTTTGAGTTTCTTATTCGGCTAAGAAACAATATGGGATGTAATATCCCTTAACTTAAATAAGTTCATGTTGCCAAATTGAAGCCTTTGGCTTTTCATATAATTAATTAATTAAAATTAACTAATTAGTTTATTAAATTGGAATGGGTTAAAGTAATACTGGAGCGAAAATACTGGAGAATTTACTAAATGAAATAAGTGACAAACATGGTTTATCATTATAGTGCATTCAAAAATTGACTATAAATTAAATTCCGAAAGCAAAATTTTTGTGTGCAGTTAGTAGACATGTATGCTCCCTTCTTGACTAATGTGTATGCACACAGCTTAAATGAAACATTGGTCATAGAGGTGTGTGTGTGTGTGTGTGTGTGTGTGTGTGTGTGTGTGTGTGTGTGTGTGTGTGTGTGTGTGTTAGGACCATTATTGTTTAAATTGTATGTTAATGATACTGGGATAAGCTTAGCTGGAGATATGGAACTGTTTGTAGATGATAGTTAGAAAGGACTATGAGGAGTAGAGCAGATCTTGTTCGTCTTACAAGAGCATCTGAATAGAATTGAGTGGGCAAGTGAGTTGAGCTACCAGTTTAATGTTGTAAAATGTAACATTCTAATTTGGTAGGCAAGGATGGAATAGAGTATACAATTAATGTGGAAATTTTGGAGGTGGAGATAATCTGGGAGTGTCTTCTGATAGACTTGAAGTCTAGGGGTAACATTGCTAAAATTGTGCGATCATCTCAGCAGATTATGGCAATGATGGGAGAACCTTTTACGTTATTATTATTATTATTATTAAGGCCTCCATGGAGTCAAAAGACTCATCGTGGGAGGTCCTTCCTAAGAAACACCAAGTCTATCAACACTCATCGAGAGGAGTTCCCCCTTAAGAAACACAGTCTATCATACCACTCTTTAAACTCATTGACCGTTCTCGCTCTCACCACTCAATCTGGCAATGCATTCCATGGTTCACCCACCCTCCATGCAAAGAAACCACTCCTTACTCTCTTACTTACCGTTTCCTTTCGTAACTTCCAGGGATGGCCTCTTGTCATCACTCCTTCCTGCTGTTCAACAAAGCAAAAGAACTGCCCAGTGTCATTTAATTTATCCTCTTCAAATCCTGGGGACCAAATCTGAGACCAATAGTCCAAGTGTGGTCTGATCAGGGTCTTATACAACGGAATAATAACTGTTTTATCTCTGCAGGTCAGTGTCCTTCTTATAATTGCAGCAATCCTCTGTGTTACCTTCACCACCTTCACAATATGTCCCCTAAATTTCAGGTTTCCATCAGCCCCAGATCTTTTGTCTCCCCTACTTCCTCCAGTATAACTCCTCCCATAGAGTATGTAGTGTCCCATTGATGTTTCCCAAACCTCAAGACCTTAAATTTTGCTGCATTAAACTGATTCCCCCCATTCATTTGTCCATCTATCTAGCTTATTTAAATCCTCTTGCAGGGCTGCTACATCTGTGCTATTACTTATAATCCTTTACAGCTTTGCATCATCTGCAAACAACTGAATATCCCCTTATAATCCACTGACAATGTCATTGATATAAAGGTTAAACAATATAGGTCCCAGTACTTGAGCATTGTGGGACCCCACTTGTAACCCACTCCTTGAAACTTTCTTGAAACTGCCCCATCATACACAACTCTCTGATACCTATCGGACAGCCAATCCTGAATCCAGTTGACCAATCTGACATCCAGACCCATGTGCGCAACTTAAATATCAACTTATCATGTGGCATCCTTATCAACTTATCATGTGGCATCCTGTCATATGCCTTTGCTACGTCTAAGAAAATGGCAGTATATGCCTTTCCCTCATCTAATGCTCTTGTAACTTTAGCATATTACTAAAATAAGAGCACCCCTTCACAAATCCATGTTGACTCTCACAGATAACATTATCCTCATCTGCCTAATGCTGTATACAGTCCTTCACTACTTTCTCCAAGATCTTACTAACTACTGATGACCACAAACTGGCCTATAATTACACTTCCAGTCTGCTACTGCCCTTATGCAATGGCACTATCTTACCTTCCTTCCATTCCATGGGCACCTTTCCTGCAGCCAGACTTTCATTGAAAAGCCAGGTCAAAAGCACTGTCAGTTCCCTAGCACATTCTCTCAAAACTCGTGGTGAAATACCATCCAGTCCCATAGCTTTACTGACATCCATAGTATTCAGTATTTGAAACACACCGTCCTCCTGTACCTCTAAAACTCGAACCTGACCAATCCCTCTAGCACTAAAACTGACTCCTCCAGGATGAAATACTCCAATAAAGTGTTCATTGAACAATTCCACTATGTCCTCTGCATCAGTCACTCTATTCCCATTTTTATCCCACACTATCATTCTTCCACAGTCATTTCTCCTCCTACTGGCCACCTAGCTAAAAAAATTCCCTAGGATTTTCTTTGGATCTTAGGGCCAATCTCCTCTCATATTCCAGTTTGGTCTTCCTTACCATACTAGTCACTCTTCATGTATCTTCTCTTCACCTGTCTCCTTATATCTCTTCCATAGCCTCTTTTTCGCATGCAATTCCTGTTTAATATTGTTTGTCATCCACTTTACTCCAAATTGTGTCCTCTTGTTTTATACCATGAGTTGTATACTCATGGTATACAACTTGCCATTGCTGCTAACAAATATTCTTTCATAATTTCCCATGCACTAATGATATCCTGTCCTTCCAATTCCTCCCTCCATGAAACTTCCCCAAGTTGACGTCTTAGACTATTATAATCAACTGCTTTATAATTCCACATACGTTCCCGTCTCTTTGATACTCCTGCATGTCTATTCATTTTCCAAGTCGAAACCATATGGTCACTCTCTCCAACTGGTGGGAGAGATATCATCTCAGTTATTATCAACTCGTCTGATGCTATAACCAAATCCAAAACTCTTGAACCTTTTGTTCCCTCTATTACATGTTGCCTGAAACATTTGTCCTTCAAGAATTCTAGAAATTCCCCTCCCCAGTTTGTACTAGTGTTGTTAAAATCTCCCATAACAATCATTTGTCTTGCACTTGCCAAACTCAACTGTCTAAACATTTCCTGGTCCCCACCCTCTGTGCTCCTGGGTCTGTAGCAACACCCCACTAAATATCCTGTCTTTCCCACCTCTACCTCACACCATATGCTTTCAAAATTATTAGTGCCACTGCCTTCCAAAGTCTCCACTCGTAGAGGACATAGGTCATCACTTATCATAAGCAGTACCCCACCACCACGCTTTCCCTTCCTATCCTGCCGAAAAATGCTGTACCCAGCGACTTCTATTCCTGTCATTATATCCTCTTCTGTCAACCACGTCTCAGTGATCCCAAGAGGTTATGGCCCTTGATCAGGTTGCATATGGACTATGTGCAGATTTGATCATTTGGTTTTAAGGGGATTAATATATCTTAGTAGATTCAGAGAAGATTCCATAAGTTGGTGTTGTTAATTCCATAAGTTGGTGTTGTTAATTCCATAAGTTGGTGTTGTTAATTCCATAAGTTAGGTCTCTGGAATGTGAAATATAAACAGATTGTGACAATGTGATTTACAAAGTTTTGTGAACAGGAGAGGAGATGTGTAAAATACACAAGTTGATGTAGGGTTGTTACCAGATTAATGTGAAGGAGATTTTGGAGGATATTACCATCATTATCCCAAGAAACCAGTATCACCTTTCTGTAATTACTCTTCTCTTCCTAAGCTGGTGTGGTTGGCTGAGTGGTTAGTGTATCTGTTCTCCAGCCAAGAGGCTGTGGTTTGAATCCTGCCAAGGACACGGATGTTTGTGATTGTCCTACTAACCAGTTACCATATGTACTACTGTGACCTGTGTCCTGGCACAGTATGACCCTTGATATCTTTGCACCATAAAAAAAAATCAAAAAATAAATAAAAATCTTCTCTTGCTCACCATATAACATTTGTCATGATTCTGCAGTTTCCTTTTTTTTTTTTTTTGCCTGCATCTTTTATTTTTCGTATACCTGATCATTACTTGCTACCTTGTCCCTTCTATAACTTCTGTTTTACATTATCTATCTACCTGATTTTTGCTCTTTATCCATTTTTTTTTTTACTTTTGTATTGTTCATATGTTCATACTTATTAGTATTGCAACATCTATCACTCCCTTATCTAGGCAGCACTTAAACTGATATCCAAAGCATTGCCAGATAGAACCAGTGACTGATTTGCTATAAGATAAGCATTCCTCTGCATTATCACTTGTCTTCCTTTCAGACAAATTATGGAGACTACAACTGTGTTAGAAATAATTACTTTAATTTCCTGACGCTTCATCCAACCTTCATATTAGGGTCAACATCTGGTGCGTGCACACACACACAAAGACAAGCTATGTTACATTTCAAACAGTATGCCAAAGAGACGATGATTTGATCAATGCTATTCTACTGGCCTGACCTCTAATGGAAAAAAAATTAAAATTAAATAAAATAACTACATCAAAGCTATATTCTATTTATATCATCAGAGGACAATTTCATATATAGTTTTAGACTTTAGATTTATTTTATATAGATAGTTTTAAAACTATCTATATGATATTGTCCTCTGATGTCATAAATAGAACATAGCTTTGATGTAGTTATTTTATTTAATTTTCATTTTTTTTTAACTAGAGCTCAGGCCAGTATAATAACCATTGATCGAATCATTGTCTCTTTAGCATACTGTTTGAAACGTCATATAGCTTGTCTCTGTATCGTGTGTGTATACTCCAGATGACCTTAATATGAAGGTCGAAATGTCGAGAAATTAAAGTAATTATTACTATCATGGTTGTAGTCTTCATAATTTGTCTGAAATGAATGCTGATCACCATGTAACACTAAAGAAAAGAATTATTACTTGTCTATTTTTGTATACAGGGCAATACTGAATTAAGATTAATTGGAACTTCTGTAATCCTGAAATTTCTTTTTATCTTTGCCTTTTCAAATTTCTTTATTCAAAGAATGAAGTTTTCATTTGCATTTTACTATATTTCACAAAATACTATTTTTGATTTGTTAACTGTTTCAGTTAAAGATAAAACTGCATTAAAAACCTTAACCAAATCTCATATACAGTAATTATATATTTCATATAATTGCAGATTTTATTTTCTCTGGTTCCTCCAACTTCCATTCTTGGAGGATGGTTGACATTTTTTATCTCTCTGGGAGCAATTGGTCTTCTGACAGCCATTGTTGGTGATTTTGCTAGTATATTTGGCTGCTTGGTAGAATTGAAGGATACAGTCACAGCCATAACATTTGTGGCATTAGGAACATCTCTGCCAGATCTTTTTGCATCACGTACTGCAGCCCGTCTAGAAAAATATGCTGACAATTGTATTGGAAATGTAACTGGAAGTAATTCCGTGAATGTGTTCTTGGGATTAGGCCTGCCGTGGCTTATTGCTGCTATTTATTGGGAAGCTAAGGTATGTTACAGAATTTCTTTAATATTTTAATGTATTGAAGAAATTAATATGCAGTTCTCTGCATCATGTTAAACATTGTTAATATTTATTTACAGATCAAAAGGTAATTACAGGTCAGTAGTTAATACAGTAATTATATACAATTAATAAAATAAAAAATTGAATTCATTTCTGAACCAGATACATGCATTCAGGTCTGTATTTAATTACTTAGGGGCAATGCTTGCTTGCATATTAGAGCTTCTATAGTTATCTTGAAAAGTCAACTGATAATCTGATCAAATTATTACTGAGAAGAGTAAAGGTTTGGTGGGAAAAATAGTTGCTGTTCAACTAATGAGTTGAGATGGCAAAGGCAACAAATGTTGACAGAACTATGAGAAGCAAATGCATTATGTGAAATGTATGAGATAAATTGAAGGGATGGATGGAACTAGTGTGAATGTGGTGTCTGCTGGAGAAGGCATTGCTGGAAGGGGAGTAATGAAAGAATTAAGGGAGAGAGATCTGAGAGGGAAGATGTGAGGGGGGAAATAAAACAGGAGAATGGGATAAGTAATATTCAAGAATAGATTGTAAATGGATAGGGAGAGGAGTAAGGGATGAAAATAGGTTTGCAAGATGGATGGAAAGACTGCTTAGGGAAAGTAAGATGCTAGAAGCAGTATTGAATGTGTGTGGCAGGGATGTGTGTGTGTGTGTGTCATAGATAATTTGCTATATATATTATATATACCCATTCTATTACTGTTTATGAATGCTAGGAGCATGAGGAATATTTCCTGTCTGAGTATGAGACTATTATATGGGAAAAAATGTTGGACAGGAATACACAAAACTGTTGGTTGCATCACATCAGTTTACTTAAAAATTGTTGGCCTAAAGCATGGTTAGATAATATTGATGGAAATAGACAGAATGGCTATAATGGTTTTTGTGAAGATAAGAAAAACTAAGAAGGAAGATGGAATGTGCTATTGATTGAAGAGAAATCTCCATTCAAAGGAGAAAATAGTGAGAGTGGTTTTGAAATAATACGGTGTGAACAGTGGCAGCTCCTGGCTTGAAATCATGGGGGTGCTGCAACTTTCGAAATATACATACACACTGCAAGTACGGTGTATATGTGTTTGGATAAAATATCAAAATTATGGTAAAAATTTTTAAAAAAATGAAAAATGAAAAAATATTATCAATAAAATTATACAGTTCAGTATAATTCAAAATTACTTAAAAATAAAATCCATTCCTTTAATTGTAATTAAAGGAATAGATTTACAATTTTTGGACATTACAATTAAATCCTTTAATTGTAATATCCAAATATTTAGAGACAGAGTAAACACAATAAGCACTACGAACACTCTACTACTGGTGCAAACTTCATACAAACAACAGTGGAACTGCACGACGGACAGTGCCGCATTATGCTAATAGCTCGCATCTCACTATGATGTGCATACGCTTGCGCACATAGCAATATGACAGTCGTAAACACAGGTTTACAATTGCATCCTTCGCCCTCCTAAATG
Organism: Typopeltis vanoorti; assembly: GCF_054136105.1. NCBI lineage: Eukaryota > Metazoa > Arthropoda > Arachnida > Uropygi > Thelyphonidae > Typopeltis > Typopeltis vanoorti. Next base: position 77,696,600 of record NC_143569.1, on the reverse strand, counting down.
CTACAAGATGGATTTTTATTATTATTTATACAAAATAAGAGAATTGTATAGGATTGTTATATTAGATATGATAAAATTAAATATTACAAGCAAATATAAATCAATTAATAAATATATTTATATATCGAGAAAAATTGGGGGTGCTGCAGTTCCGCAGTGCCTATGCACGAGTCGCCCCTGCTCCTCAGTTATCTAAATTTTAATGTAATTTAGTTACTTTTTTAAAAATATTTATTTGATATTTTGATAATATGCCATCTTCTGGGGACAAAGCAAAGAGCATCATGATACTAGTGTCGCAAGTGAGCGTAGCAGTAGTTTTGAGCTGTGATTTTTTTTTAAAAAAAAAGTGTTTAATTACTGTATAGTGTGGCTTTTTGTTGCAAATTGTGCTGCATTTTTTCAGTGTGGAATCAAGTGTCCTTCAGTAGTGTTGTTGAAATTCTTTTGTTGTTTATATTGTGTTTTGCTACTTGTTTATTGTACTACCTCAGCTTTTAAAGATGGCATCCATAAAGAAATGTATGTCGGTGGTACGGAAGGCTACTGTACGAAAGTCTGGCTTTGCCTTGGATTTTTCACAGTGGATGCATTGCGAAAACTGCTATATGTATGCACCGAAAAATGTGAAAATCTGTGGACTGTTTGGGTAAATGACAAGAAGGAAAGCATTAACGTATGTGAAAAGTGTGGATAGATTCAAGCGATTTAGAAATGAGAGCAAACGTTGAGACCGTAGTAGAAGAGCTTTGGCAGGAGTTAATGAAAAGTCAAATGAAACATCTGGAAGAGGATATTAAACAACTACAGGATAAATTGGCTGATGAGAAGGAGGAAGTTCATGTTATAAAGAAAGAACCAAAGGATAGTCATATACAAGTGTATGGGGACTCGATCATTAGAGGTGTGATTAGTAATTGCTATTAATTTTCCCGGTATTCCCTTTTCTGCATTGCAGAAAAGGAAATACTGGGCATCAAAATTAGTGGTAATCATGGGCACAAATGACTTTTGGGGAGAAGAATGTTGATAGAAACTTGGAAGTTGTTGCAGCAAGTAAAGAAGAATAGTGTTGGGAAAGTCATAGGTGTGTTGCCCAGATATGATAACAGTGAATTAAGGAGAGGAGATAAGAGATAATGAATAGTAAGATGGTTGAGTCGTGCGAGGCAAAAGGGGTTCAATTTGTAAATCTGTGGAGTGAATTTGAAGGGAAGTTCAAATGGTATAAATCTGATGGATTACATTTGAATAGATTTGGTGTTAGGCATTTAGAAAGGCTATTGTTTTCTGAGAAGGCACAGAGTCAAGAAGTTAATGTAGCAAATGATCAGAGTCTACCTGTGAAACAGGATAGCACAAATGAACAGATTGTACAGCAGGAGGAAGATGGATGAGGTTGAAGATGTTGTTGGTGATGGAATGCATAAAGGTTAGGATAAGGCAAGTAAGAATGGAAATCAGTCAGGATCAGGGAAAACGGGTGTGGTCAAACCGAAGAGAGGTGTAGTATAGCAGCTAAAATAGAAAAGGTTGGTGCTGATAGGATGGCCTCAAACACATTTGTTTATACACAAATAAGGAGTATTCAAAACAAGAGAGCTGAGTTTGTGGCATTGATTGAGACGGTATGCCCAAAAGTAATTGGAATAAGTGAAACATGGTTGTCTGAGGAGGATGTGATGTCGGGAGTAGAATTAGATATATCATTTTCCCGAAGAATAGAGATACAAAAAGAGGAGGGAGAGTGCTGTTGATGATTGTAGAGGAATTGTCTGAAGTGTAGAAGTTGATGGTGTATGCACAGATTTTGAATTTGTGTGGTGCGAAGTTGAAATAATAAACAGATTAGTACTGTCCAACCACAGATGCAAGAACCTCAGTTGGCTCGGTGCCAAGAAGAGTCGATTCATGTTGAAGGGGAGAAAGAAATAAGATAATTTACAAAATTTATACGTAAAAATTTCCAACTGTTATGCAAGCAAAATATTTACCACTTTATAAACTACAGTATGCATAAAAGAGAAGTTAATTTTCCGACGTGTAATAATAAACAACTCTTCCCACAATACGGACTGATTACCCTATTATAGGAATGGATTCTCCTTCTGACATGTGCAAAAGTGGCGAAGGGTCTTGCATCTGTGGTCATAGAGTATATTTGATAGGATGCTGTTATAGGCCAGGGAATACAGAGAATACTGATTATTGAATATTTAGGCAAATTATTAGGCATGTAAAAAGGTGATCCTGATGGGAGACTTTAATGACAGGAATATATATTGGAAGGAAGAGATGGTGTATGGGAACAAGGAGAGTGAGTTTGTGGAATTTATGAGAGAAGTATCTTAAGCAGCATGTGATTGAAGCAACTAGAGGCTTTAATGTTTTGGATTTGGTGATAACTTCAGAAGATGTAGTTGTTAATGAGGTGTTGACACTACTGCCAGTTGGTGAGAGTGATCATGAGGTACTTGTTTGGGAAGTGATGAAACAAGAAAAGGTCACACCCAAAAATGGATACATGTGGAAGTATAAAGCAGGTGATTATAGGAAGCTCTGTAGTCAGTTAGCATCAGTATGTTGGGTAGATGAGCTGAGTGGAAAAGATGTTGACAATGCATGGAAACTAATAAGGCAGTATCTGACAAAAGCAATGTATGACTGCATATCAAGGGTTAAGTGAGTAAATAGAGTGGGAGTGAAATGGATGAACAGCGAAATCAAGCAAGCTGTGCTGGAAAAGAAAATGTTATGGAGGAGGTACAAGACGCTTGGTGATCAGATCCATGAAGAATATAAGGTGCAGGGTAGAAAGGTGACGAGCATGGTAAAGAAAGAAAAGGTGCAGTATGAGAGGAGATTGGCTGGTCAGGCCAAGGTTAACTCAAGGGAATTCTTCTGCTACTTGGCAAGCAAGAGGAAGAATAATTATGGCAGACTAACATTGGTAGATAGTCATGGCAGCAGACTAACAGCTGCAAACGACCGGTGTAAATGACCGGTACAATACATAGAAGAGAGGCAAGTATTAGGAGAATTGGAAGTGAAAGAAACAGGCAGGCCCGGCTGGTGGCATGTGCGAAGTGTGCAATATACACAGGCGCCGCAGAAGAAAAGGCGCCTAAAAAATATGAGATAAGAGTTTAAACAAACAATGAATGGTACAGAATGGTACATATAATTATGAATGTACATAGTCTTCCATTCGGGCCCCTTCAGATCTTCCCGGAAATGAACAAATAAATTCTGAAATTGTATCCTGGACCCGATTATATCACTGTAATTTTTGATTAAAATTTACAAAAATATACCTAAAATAGTTCTTTATTTTTTGATGTATCATAAATCAACTTACGATTAATTGTTGAGTTCTGTATAAGGGCCGTATCCTAATTTTAATCGGATCGGATGCATGTGGTCTGGCCCTAAAAGTCGGCTTACTACTGGTAACTCATTCTTCTCTACATTTGACCTTGTTATATTAGTGGGCTGTTAGGGCAGCGTTAGCAACACAAAATAATCTGTGAACTCTGGAGTCCAATGCGAAATATTCTTGTAAAATTCTCTTATCTATTTTTGTTGAATCTTCCTGAGAGAACTAAGTAGGCTAGTATTCTGTAACATTTCCAGAGAGAGAACATTTTCTAAATTACAATTAATAAAGAGCTACCTGTGATCAAGCAAGAGTCAAGAAAAACTGAATGGTTTGGCACTAATTTCAATAGAAAATAATATTGCTCAGTCTATCAACATTGTACTGTGACAGGATTTCGCTAAAATGAAAGCCAGACGAGTCCCTTTTAGCAAAATTAATGTAAAGAATATTTGAATAAATCTCTTAACTTTATGTTACTATTTTATATTATTTTGAAAATTTATATAACTTGAAAAAATTTGTATAAGCAGGACTAATCCATAGGTAACATTATACTGTAAAGCGGTTTTCATTTGTTTTTCATTTCCTGTTCATTTTATTCACACTTTATTCAAAAAAAAACTTTTTGGAAAGGCTCCAAACATTAAATCACACACACAAGAAAAATACTATGCACCGGTCCTGGAAATAGGTGTATCAGGTGTTGGTTGGGTTAGATGTGAATAAGGCTGTGGGAATGGATGATATATCACCATGTATGCTTAAGGAATGTGCACCACAGTTGGTTATACCCTTGACCTAGTTATTTAATGAAAGTCTTGCAGTGGGTAGGGTTCCTAAGGAGTGGAAAGAAAGCAAAATAGTACCACTCTGGGAGCATGGGTCTAAGACAGAAGTCTCCAACTTTAGGCCAGTCTGTATAACTGCAGTTGTGGTCAAGGTGTTGGAGAGATCTAAGGAATAGAATACAGAATTGGGTTGATGGTCAGCATAGATTTGTAAAGGGTAGGTTTCAGTAATTTACTTGCATTTTATGATAAGGTGATGAGTATGTTAGATAAGTGAGAATCATATACAGTGATATTCTTAGACTTTTCAAAAGCATTTGATAATTGCCACCCGATAAGTTAGTGTACAAGCTGCAGAAGATGGGAATAGAGAGTATATTCTGAGTATATGGGAATAGAGAGTATATGGCTGTCTGAACGATTCCAGCAGGTTGGTGATGGAGCAGTGTCTCAAAAAAGAAGGGTAACTAGTGGCATGCCCCAGGGTCTGTTCTTGGACCCCCTGCTGTTTAACTTGTTTGTAAATGATGTATGTGGACTGACTGGGGATCTTCAGTTATTTGTTGATGATGCAAAGTTGGGAAGCATAAGTAGCACTGCTGATACTGAATCCCTTCAGGAAGATTTGAGTAGTTGTTTACTTGGATAAAAGAGTGGGGTTGTAGTTTTAATATCAATAAGTGCAAGGTGTTGCATTTTGGAGTGCAGAAATATAAGATTGTGTACTATATTGATGGTGCCATACTGCAAGAAGGGGATTAAGATTAGAGATTTGGGAGTGATGGTAGACAGTAGACTGAAGTTTAGAGGGCATATTGCTAGTGTAGCAAAGGTTGCACATCATAGTGCTGCTATGATAAGAAGTACTCTAACATGCAAGGATAAGGTAGTGGTTGTGCCGCTGTATAAGGCACTGGTCAGACCACACTTGGACTGTTGTGCTCAGATCTTGTCACCTGGTTTTCAATGTGATGTGAAGACATTGGAGAGGGTCAAGAAACGAGTGACTAAGACAATATCAGGAGTTTGGAATGCTGGCTATGGAGAGAGGTTGAAGAGATGTGGATTGCAGAGTTCAGTGGATGGGAGGAAGAGAGATGATATGATAGATGTTTAAGTTAGTGAGAGGATTTTATCAGATTATAAAAAGAGAAGGTGAGAGGAGAAGAGATGGAGGTCATTCCTGGAAGTTAAAAGTGTGGTGAAGGGTGTGAGGAGTAGATTTTTTACATGGAGAATTGTCAATGAGTGGAATGCATTGCCAGAATGTGTTATGTTGTTAATGTAAGGAGTGTTAAGGACTTTAAATTCTATATGATAAATATGTTGTCAGTTGAATGAACCTCCAGTGATGAGTGTTGACTCCATGGAGGGTGTAATAATAATTACTGTATACAATGTATAAACACAAGATTATGAATGATGGCAATAATCAATTGCATGAATCCTTAGTGTTACACGGTGATCAGCATTTATTTCACTAAAATATGGAGGTTACAATTATGGATTAGGCTACCGCTTTTGCTGTATTAAAACTATAAGAATTTGTTCTCTGATGATGTTATAAATAGAATATAGCTTTGATATAGCGATTTGTCCTCCCCCCTCCCACTAGAAGTCAGGCCAGTAGAATAATGGTTGATCAAATCATTGTCACTTTTACATACTGTTTGAAATGTAATATAGCTTGTCTTTGTATATGTGTGTGTGTGTGTGTGTGTACTTCAGATGATGACCTTAATATGAAGGTCATAAAAGCATTTGGGAAATTAATTATTCCTAACATGGTTGTGATCTCCATAATTTTACTGAAATGAAATCAGTTGCATGATGAGTATAAAGAGCAGGCCAGGAGAGTGACTCAGTAAGGACAGCAAAAGTGGTATAAGCAGAAATTAGAAAATCAGGTCACGAAAAATCTACTGGGGTTTTTTGATGTATGGCAAGTAGAAAGAAGAATGATTATGGTAAGATGATTTTAACGGATAAAAGTGGGAAATTGTAACTGCTGCAGAGGATATTGTCAACTTGTGCTGTTTAACAAGTCTTGCAACAGCATCTCCCAAAGGAGTGGAAGGAAGATAAAATTGTTCCACTTCACAAAGGTGTTGATAGGGTTAAAGTTACAAATTATAGCTCAATCTATATAACCGGAGTTTTAGTTAGATATTAGAGATAAAAAAATAATTAAAATACTAAAGTGGGTTGATTACAGTGATGTTCTTTGTGCTAGTCAGCATTGATTTGTTAAAGGGAGGTCATGTTTTACTAACTTATATACTAGAAAAAGGTGACAAATGTATTGGAGAAGGAAGATTCATACAGTGGTATACTTATTTTGCAAAGGCATTTGATAGATTGCCACACCATAGGTTGGTAACTGAACTGAAGTACTTGGGATTGGATGAAAGTCAGATAAGCCACTGGCTCTCAGATAGTTATCAGCAAGTTGTGTATGGGGAGGGTGCAGTATCCCAGAAGAGGAAGGTCACTAGTGGTGTGTTACAGGAGTCTGTTTTATGATGATTGTTATTTAATTTGTATATTAATGATATTGGGATGAGTTTAACTCGTGATATACAACTGCTACAACTATTTCCAGATGATGCAAAACTAAGGAAAGTGCTAAGGAATCAAGCAGATGCTATGGCCTTACAGGAAGACTTGAATAGATTGTATGAGTAGGCAACAATATGACAATTGGAGAGATTGAGAGCAGATGATGGGGAGGAGAGACCGACTTTGTGAGCAAGAGGTGTATGGGGAGTTCAACAAACTAGATTTTAATAAGGCTGTGGGACTTGATAATATATCATCACGTATTCTGAAGGAATGTGCCAGGGAGTTGACACCTGCCTTGACATATTTTTTTTAATGAGTCTTGCACTGGATCAAGTTCCTAAGGAGGGCAAGTTTGTGCTGCTTCATAAGGGAGGTGATAGAATTCGAGCATCAAATTATAGGCCCATCTCTGTGTCAGGTGTTGTGGTTAAGTTGTTGAAGCTTGTGAGAACTAGGATCTAGAATTATGTTGACAACAATGGTATTATATTTTGATGGATAGCATGGATTTGCTAAAGGCAGGTCATGTTTTAGTACTCTACTTACTTATTACAATAAGGGTGACTGCTTCCTTGGAAAGAGGAGAGGGATACACTCCTCTTAGAAACTGTACTTAGATTTTGCAAAAGCTTTTGATAGATTACCGCATAAGTTGATAGTCAAACTAGAGCGGATGGGGTTGGATATTAGATTAGTGCATTGGATTGGAGACTGGCTATCTGATATCTATCACAAGTTGTGTATGGGAAAGCAATATCCAGGAAAAGGAAAGTCACTAGTGGTGTGTCTTAGGAGTCTGTTTTAGGGCCAGTATTGGTGAAGATTTGGATGGAGATATTCAGTTGTTTGCGGATGATGCAAAGTTGGGACGAACCATGAAGAGTAGGGAAGATCTTGTGGCCTTACAAGAAGACTTGAATAAATTGAATGATTGGGCATGGGAGTGGGGATGAGAGTTCATGTTGCGAAATGTAAGGTTTAAAATTTGGGAAACAAAGATGGGATGCAGGATTTATGCTTGGTGAGGATATATATTGTTGGAGGTGGAGGAAATAAGGGATCTTGGGGTGATAGTGGACAAGGATCTGAAATTTAGGGGACACATTGTCAAAATTGTGAAGATAACATAGGAAATGATGCAGAGGACACTGACTTTAAGAAATAAGGAGATTCTTGTTCCATTGTATAAGGCTTTGATTATGCCACATGGACTACTGTGCCCAGAGATTTGGTCACCTGGTTTTTCAAAAGGACGAAGATGTTGGAAAGGGTCCAGAGGCGACTGACTAATGTAGTTTCTGACCTCTGGAATATGAGGAAAGATTAAGAAGATGCAATTTGCAGTCTGGTGGATAGGAGGAAGAGAGGAGATATCATAGACCTATCAGTTAGTAAGGGGTTGTTATAGGATCAATGTCAGAGAGGTCCTACAGAAAACAGTGGGAGATCAGGGGAGAATCAGAGGTCATCCTTGGAAACTGTATAAAGAAGATGTGAGCAGGATAGTTAGAAGCAGGTTTTTTGCATGCAGAGTTGTGAATGATTGGAATGCCTTGCCTGAGAGTGTCATGTCTGCAGAGAATTTGAGTGTGCTTAACACATGGTGTAAGCTGTGTGTATGATAAAAGGGCCTCCTAGATGAGTCTGACTCCTTGGGGTCTTGGTTAATAATAATATGGAACTATCAGTTCAATGTTGCAAAATGTAAGGTCTAGAAATTTGTAATCAAAATGGGATGGTGAGGAAATTTTGGACCAAGTTGAGGAGACAAAAGACCTTGGAGTAATGGAGGACAGGATCTAAAGTTCAGAGATCACATTCCACAACTTTTGAAGTCATAACATCAAATAATGGCAAGGATGTGAAGGACCTTAATCTGCAGAAATAAAGAGGTTCTGGTTCCATTGTATAAAGCCCTGATCACCTCATATGAATTATTGTGCACAGATTTGGTCCCTTAAGTTTTCATGGTTATGAGGATGTACTGAAAAGGTGCCAGAGAAGACTAAGGTGATAACTGGTCTTTGGGATATGAAGAGAGATTAAGAGAATGCAGTTTGCAAAGCATTGTGAATAGGAGGAAGAGAGGGGATATGACTAACTTTAAGTTGGTAAAGGTTTATTACTGGGTTAATGTAGAAAAAAATTTTCATAGAATGGGGGAAGGGAGGAGTAAAACAAGGGGGAATCCCTAAAAGTTGTATAAGAAGGGTATGAGCAGTGGAATAAGGAGCTGGTTCTTTGCATGGAGAGTGGTTGGTAAGGTGGAATGCAGATACGGTGAATGAGCTTAAAGCATGATTTGATGGGATTTGTGTGTTTTTGAAAGTTTATTTTTCACTTGATTAGACTATAATAAATTTAGTTTAATCCTTTATCCAAGTGTGAGCAAACAAAGCTTGTGCCTGAAAGTATCTTCAGGACTGGGATGAGGTGGTACAACACCGGGAAACTCGTTGCAAAGGTGGAGCAAGCTAACATCACTCCTATCTCAGTATTCTCCCATAATGCAAAACACATCTCCTTGCAGATATGTATAATGTTATGCATTGGGTAGTGGCCCTTCCCTTAATGCATAACATTATACATATCTGCAAGGAGATGTGTTTTGCATTATGGGAAATACTGAGATAGGAGTGATGTTATCTTGCTCCACCTTTGCGATGAGTTTCCTGGTGTTGTACCACCTTACCCCAGTCCTGAAGATACTTTCAGGCACAAACTTTGTTTGCTCACACTTGGATAAAGGATTAAACTAAATTTATTATGTGTGTACCTCCCGTGATGATTCTTTGACTCCATGGAGGTCTGGGATTAATAAGGCATATTATGAATTTAATAGATCAAGCTTGCTGCAAGTTTCATTTTTGTGTAGTGCTATAATTCTTGCATTTCCTCAGAAGTTGGTATAACTATATGTCAACATACTGAAATATGAGAAATAGATCTTATTTTTAAGTAACTGAATACAATTAAAGAAAAGTTTAGATTAACAAATTAGCATCTAAGTTTAATTACCAGTATCATAACTGGTTTTGGGTGTTGACACAAGTTACTGCTGCATCAAATGCAAAAAAGTCAAATTCAAACATACATTTATACAAATATTTTTAAAAAGGTTTGAGAGGTTTATAAAATTATTTTTAAAAGGTTTCAGCAGAACTCTAAGAAGAATTCATCAGATTTTTTGACAAAAAAATTCAACCTTCAGACCTTATTAACTTTGATATCCAGTCCTTATATACTACTGTACCCTTGGCTGACACTTCAACTGTTATCAGATGAGTTTCTTCTAGGCATAGCTGAATTGTTCAACTTTGTTATGCACTGAGGCTATTTCATTTGCAGGAACCAATTCTACAAATAGATTGAAGAAACTGCTATTGGAAGCTCCTTGTCACCTGCACTTGCTAATATCTACTTAGCATCTTGAAAAATCCCTATTCTCTTCAGTATAATCCCAGCCTTTCTTTTAGGTGTGATATGTAAATAATGTAGCCAGACTCAGAAGAATCTACATACCTTTTTAACCAAAATCAACAGCCTACACCAACACATCAACTTTTTTATGGAAAAAGAAAAGGATGGACAATTATCCTTCCTGGATGTCCTCCTTTCTCATACCTCCTTCTGGAGTACTTGCTACTTCTATTCACTGTAAACCTACCTTTACAGGCTGCTACATACAGCAAGATTCAGTACATCATCCATCTCAAAAAATAGGCATCTTCAGATCCTTGTTCAACAGAGTACATGTTATCTATTCCAATTCATAAGCTCTCCAACAAGAATTGAGTGCAATTATGCTAGTGTTCCTACAATTTCAAAAAGGATATGTGAGTATTGATTTCAAGCTTGGGAAGCACTGCTGTGCACATTTCAATTATTATTCAGGCCTCGCCATTTGCTCTCACCACTCTCTCTGGCAATGCATTCCACGGTTCAACCACCCTCCACGCAAAGGCAAAGAAACCACTCCTCGCCCTCTTGCTCACAGCTTCCTTTCGCAACTTCCAGGGATGGCCCCTTGTTATCGCTCCTTCCTGCTGTTCCATCAAGCGAAAGAACTCCCCACTGTTCACCCTGTAACTGCCTCTCAACAATTTAAAAGTCGATCATATCACAGCCTTCTTCTATCCACCAAACTCTGCAGTCCACATTCTCTCAACTGATCATCATAACTAATATTGTACAGTCCTGAAACCATCTTTATCTGCCTCTGTACCCTTTCCATAGTTACTTTATGCCCTTCAAATCCTGGGGATCAAATTTGAGAACAATAGTCTAAGTGTGGTCTGATCAGGGTCTTATATAAAGGAATGATAACTCTTATCTATGCAGGTCAGCATCCTTCTCAGTATTGCAGCAGTCCTCTTTGTTACCTTCACCACCTTTGCAATATGCTCCCTGAATTTCAGGTGTCTATCAATCATCAACTCCAGATCTCTTGTCTCCCCCTACCTCCTCCAGTACAGCTCCTCCAATCGAATATGCATCCTCCCATCGATGGATCCCAAACCTAAAGACTGTTCATTTTGCTGCATTGAACCGATACTCCCATTCATTTGCCCATCTGTCTAGTTTATTCAAACTTCTTGTAGGGCTGCCATATCTTCACTATTACTAATAACCCTTCCCAGCTTCACATTATCTGCAAAGAACTGAATATCCCCTTGCAAACCATTGACAATGTCATTAATTATTCGTTTCATTTTTAATCTATCAATTATTTGTTTCATTTTTAATCTACAATGTGTTAGGAAAATTTGAGTACTGTTTTTCTCTTAACAGAATTTTTCTGTTTAAAATTATATTGAAGTTTTGTCATAGACAATCAGTTTCAATACTATAATTTTAAAGAAAAATTCTCTTTATCAGTCAAAAAACAGTGCTGACAAATTTTTCTAGTTCACTGTATGATGAAAAATAAATAACTGAATTGTATAGAGCACATCTAGAGCATAAAAGATTTTTTCTTCATATATATATATTATTGACACCATTGTAACACATCTTAACTTTTTTCCCCTCTCTCCAATAGCTGTAATAGTTGCACAAGTTTGTAGTCATAAAAGGATGATTCATCTTCTGTTTTAGCAGATATGAGTTTTAGAGAAAGTTTTAGAATGTCCAATTTCTGGACTTCAGATTTGTATTATTGACTAATTGGATTAAAAATATATATATATATATTTTTTCTTTAACTGATATTTGAGAAATAGCAACAATTTGACATCTTTTTGTAGAAGCAATGTCAATTGCTTCTACAAAAAGATGTCAAATTGTATTCTTACAGTATGTTTTATTATTATACATGGGCATCTCCATGGAGACTGAAGATTCATTGTGGGAGACCCAATCTATCCACACAATCTATCATGCCTCTCCTCGAACCCATTAACAGACAAAGCATTCACAACTGACTGGCAACCCATTCCACTCATTCACAACTCTCCATGCAAAAAATTTGGTCCTTGTACACCTACTGACCACACCTTTTATTCAACTTCCAGGGATGATCCCCTTCTTCTGATCCCTCTAGCCAAGTGCTGAAACATTTCCCCTGCATCGACCATATAAAACCCTTTAAGCAACTTAAATGCTTTTATCATATACTCTCTTTTCTCCTATCAACCAACTTCTGCAATCCACACACCCTCAATCTGTTCTCATAGGAAACATTTCACAGGCTACTTGGTCACTTATCTCTGAATTCTCTTCACTGCTTCCTCCTCCCCAAGAAACCCAGGGAACTGGGCTTGAGCACATTAATCCAGATGTGTGTGTATCAAGGCCTTAAGAGGAATAATTAATCCAGATGTGTGTGTATCAAGGCCTTATAAGAGGAATAACTGCCTTATCTCTACATGTTAATGTGTTCTTCAACAGCCAAGTAATCTTATGGGCTACCTTAACAACCTTAGCAATATGTCCTCTAAACTTTGTCTACCACCACCACCCCTAAATCTCTAGCTTCATCTATTTCCTGGAGTACAGTGCGATCTAAGATGACTTCATTATGGTATTTGGGATGGATACTTGTGCATGTAAATCAATTTGAAATTTATGAGAATATCACAATTTGAGCTAAATTATGGGGAAGGAAATGCTAAATGGAAAGATTACCAATGTACTTTTTTTGTTCTAGTTTATTTAAGAAAGAGATAAATTACCATAGAATAAAATGTCATTTGTTTTGCAGGGAAGTAAATTCCATGTTCCTGCTGGAACTCTTGGATTCAGTGTAGGAATTTACACTGCTGTGTCCTTAACTGCAATAGCACTACTCATGGCAAGAAGAGTTCTTCCTGTATTTGGTAAGGGAGAACTAGGTGGACCAAGAAATACTGCTATTGGAAGTGCTATTTTCCTGGTTTCTTTATGGTTTTTGTATATAATTTTATCTTCATTGGAAGCTTATGGACATATTTCCATTTAAAGTTTGATTTACAGTTGATATGAACATGTTGCACTTTCATTAACACCTGTCTCATTTGTCTTCAGAGACTGCTTGAGAATCTACTGTACATTTATTGGTAAAAGTGTGTTCTGTGAAACTACTACAGTGCAGGATGTTATTTGTAAAATGCTGGCATTTGTCATAAGTTAAATTGTTACTATGTTCTCTTATTGAAGAATTTCCTATTATCTGTGTTAGAAGCGAAAACATGTCTTTTAAAGATACTGTCTGTATAAATTATTTTTACATACTTTTATAAGTGAAGGAAATTTGAATATCATGGATATTAATAAATAATGGCAAAGGCCTAACTTAAACATGTTAGTAAATTTTCTAGCTATTTAAATGTATAGAAAAAAAAAATTAAGAGGCAAAGATGATAGTTAAAGACTGCCCTGTTCATGGTGTCTGATGCAGTCTAGATGTGCTTACCCTGTGCAAGATAAACACTCTTGTGAAGGATAAACACAAAACAGTTCTAGATTATGTCAATTATCAAATGCAAATATGCTCAGAAAGGGCACCTGTAAGATGGGTGAAGAAAAGGAATAAAGTGCACATGGTCAACCAATGTTAAAATCATGAAATTTTTTTATTAAAAAAAAATGAAACAAAAGCAGAAGTATACACACGTAACAGATTGTTATGGATTATATAATTTTGCATAGATCATTATTTAAAATAACATACAGTTATCCCTTTTGATATTATACAGGCTTGTATGTTTTTCCAGTATGAATAGATTTATTTATGGATATCACTGGTGTATACATCTGCCTTTTCGTATTACCCAGGAAATTTTGGTTATGTTAAGATCATAAGATTTACAGTATTTTCACTTGTGCTCATGTTTCAACATGCAATATATGCTTTCAGTAAGATACTGAGATAAATATTCAACTCTGCTATCTGTATACTTATGATTTCTACTGGACTTTAAAAATAACCCAACCAAATCATACATTCAGGAAGTTCTTCATATTTACATTTAATATTCATAATTCAAAGCTTACACTGAATTACTGTTCATAACTTGGATTTTCTCACAAAATATTACATACATGTCTTTAGTAAATGGCACTCGGTATTTTTTATTAGTAGATTAATTTCATTTTATTATCTTCCTAACTTATAGAATACTATCTCAAAGATATATTTATGAAATTTAATTTTTTTGAGATGTCCTTCAACAGGCTGTGGGTTCAAATCCCACTGTGGGTATGGAAGTTTTGTGAATGTCTTTAGGTGATATAAATTTCATTGTCCATCATGAAACCACCACCTTCATTTTACACAAATTATGGACTCTACAATGAAAAGAGAGGAAAAAAAACGAGAAAAGAAAAAACCACCATATTTCAGGACTGCATTGGCCTGAGAAGGCCAAGGTCCATACAGGGCTGTCAAGCCAATGATGATTGGCCTGAGAAAGTACTATGTTTGGTCTCTAGAGCAAGTTTGCCTAATCATCTAACCCTTAGCCCATCTCACAGTACTGATTTCCCAGAATAAAACTAGACCTTTTCTGTTATTAACATAAGTGATTTTTTTTTTTTTACATCCAGAATCATTACTGTTAAAGTACAATAGCAATGGACTGTTTGTGCAACATTATTTGTACTTAATGTTCATCAAGACTACTATGTACCTGCCATCTTTTTCATTTTAGGTGGGAGACTCAAAAGGATGTATTGCTTCAATCAATACAGTGTTCCTTAACTTTTTTTTTTAAAAAAAGTTAAGGAAAAAGTTGAAATTATAGCTTAATTAGCATATTTACAATTTGAATTGGTATTTATCATTCAGATTAGTAATTCAGTTAATGAAGAAATCGATGTAGTTTTAAAGATGGTTAATTCAGTTTCTTTTTTTGTAAAATTTAATTCCAAATTTGTAAAGCAGTTTACCACGATAACCCACAATCACAGTGTGAGACCACTGTCCTGCTTATTGGAGGCCTAAAGCAGTTTGAAAAAAAAGTTCCATGTTTGGTCTCTAAAACAGGGTTGCTGGACTATATGTAAAAAAAATAAAAATAATTACAAAAAAATATATAATTGATTTTAAAAAAGGAAAAAACATCCTTAGATCCACAGCACGAATGCACTATAAGTTTACTAATAACCTTTCATGGGTAGGAACCACATTTTATGTGTGTGTGTATATGGCATTGCTAGTTTGAATGTTTTCTATTAAATTTTATTCTTTACTTTACATAAAATGTTTGATTTTTGCAACCAATGACTGCATTTATAAATAGGATTACCATGTATTTTTCTGCAATTGAAAATTGGAAATAGGTTGTTAGGACAATCTATTTAATTAGAATACTGTTTGGCACTACAATAAAACTTTTTTTTGTCTGTATGCAGTATATCTGTGGGAGTGGAGTTTTCTCATTATTACTATTATTATTACTATTATTACGGGCAACTCCAAGGAGTCATTAGACTCATCGAGGGAGGCCCCAAATCATATTCATCACAACTATTCGACATTCATACAGTATCTATCATATCTCGCCTTAAACTCATTCATTGTCACAGTATCCACCACAGACTCAGGGAGCACATTCTACTCATTCACTACTCTAAAAGTAAAGAACCCAGCTCTAACACCTTTTACTAACCACACTTTTGCCCAGTTTCCATGGATGTCCCCTAGTCCTCCCACAACCAGCCCTGTTCTCAAAAATATCCTCTGAATTAATTTTATAGAAACCCTTCAGTAATTTGAATGTCTCAATCATATCTCCCCTCCTCTGCCTATCAACCAATTTTTGCAACCCACAAATCCTCAACCTGTTCTCATACGGTTCATTCCACAGACCTACTATCATCTTGGTCACTCGCCTCTGGATCCTCTCCACCTCCTCCCCATCAAGAAGAAACCTAGGTGACCAAATCTGAGCACAGTAGTCGAGATGGGGTCTTATCAAGGCTCGATACAGAGGAACAATAACCTGCTTGTCCCTGCATGTCAACGTATTCTTCAGCAACCAAGTGATTTGATGAGCTGATTTGGCCACTTTTGCAATGTGTCCCCTAAATTTCAATTCCTTATTCACCAACACTCCTAAATCTCGTGCCTCATCAATTTCCTGCAGCACGGTTCCACCAATGCAGTAAACTGCCGCCAATCTTTTCACCCCAAAATGCATAACCTTGCATTTTGTCACATTAAATTGACATCCATTCTCCTTAGCCCAGACCTCCAATCTATCCAAATCATCCTGCAAAATTTTTAACGTCGTCTGCATTCACTATTGCCCTACCTGACTTCGCATCATCCGCAAACAAATGAACTGTTCCTCTCAGATCCTTTCCTATATCATTTATGAACAAATTAAACAGCAGTGGTCCAAGAACAGATCCTTGTGGCACACCACTAGTCACAGGCCGTCTTGTGGACTCTACTCCTGAGTAAACCACTCTCTGATATCTCTCCATCAACCACCCTCCTATCCATCTCGCCATTATGCATGGCTGTTTTCATTCAATTTATCTCCAATTTACATTTTCTCTACATATAGTAAATAGACAGTCTCCATACTGTATTTAGTGATATAATAAAGTTTTTTCTTGCATTTGAGGTATGTGTGTAGTTAGGGAGGGGACATTTATCACTATTCATGGACGTTTTGATTCAAGTCTTCTGAACAAATAGGAGTGAAAAAAATCTGTTTATTTCTCAGAACGAAACTGAATCCTATGTTTTATGGAAATGCCCTCAGTGGGATTGAATTAAATATTTCCTAATTTCTGTTTTTTTTAATTGTTTTGTATATTTTTCATTTCTCCTCTAGGGTAGTGCAATACCAGGCAACTCAAGGCGAAGAGTTATCTTGGTATTGTACTACTTCATTCCCCCTTCAGGATATTGTGTGTTGTGTTCAGAAAACTTTGGAAAACACTAGTATAGAGCATATTTATGTAATCTCAGTTGTTGAAAA
Organism: Typopeltis vanoorti; assembly: GCF_054136105.1. Classification (NCBI taxonomy): domain Eukaryota; kingdom Metazoa; phylum Arthropoda; class Arachnida; order Uropygi; family Thelyphonidae; genus Typopeltis; species Typopeltis vanoorti. The sequence goes on along the minus strand of NC_143569.1, from coordinate 77,679,459 downwards.
TGTAGTGAATTAGCAAAGAAGTTGTTTATATCTTAATGTATATATTAACAGAACCTGACAAAGCAAATCTGAATTTCAGAAATTAACATATTAAGATATACAGAACATTACTTCTAAACTTTTTTGAAGGGGGAAAAAAACCATTGAAAGGACTCAAAAGGCTTATTTATCAATACCAGCATTTCAGCATTGATTGTTATACTGATTAAATTGATTTCCTGAACACTTAATATAAGTAAAACATGAATGGATGATGCTGACTAGTGTTGTGTGGAGATGAAAGATAGTATTTTCCATGAAAATATGAAGGACAAGAGAAGGAAGTGCTCTAGATGATAAAGGAATCATCTACTCAAGGTGATGCTATAGGCTTAGAAATATAGAGAACTATATTTAGAAAAAACTGGTTTAGTGAATAAGAGGAGGATAATTATGAAAGTGTAGAGTGGAATGAAGAACATCTCAAAAATCAAAACTATTCTGAAGAGTAGCTGCCTTAGGCAATATGTAACCATGCACAATAAACACTGGGTCTTTGATTTAATCATTGCATCAGACCTTATTCTGAACAAGGTGCAAAATTTACCTCAGTTTGTTAGTTTTGTGAAGAATAGATATGTTTAAGGCAAATTATGGGAAGTTCACAAAACAGCTTGAAAAAATATTGCATGAGGAATTCAGTGAAAAGGGATTAACACTGCTGGCTAAGAATATTTAATAGCAGCAATGATGGAATGCATTCTAAAAGTTAAAATATTAAATGTTGATATACTAAAATGGATGAATGAATGAATGGTGAAATTAAGTGAGCAACTTGGAAAATTGCATTAAGGAGGCAACATAAGTGGGTGATAATCAGGTTCGTAAGAATCATGAAGAGCAAGAAAGTGGGATAAGAGAAAAAAGTATGGTATGAGTTGTACTTGATCAATCAAGTCAAAAGTCTTTGCATTATGTGACAATAGAAAAATGATTGAGAGGATATTATTTGATGGAAATAATAATCAGGTAACTATTGCAATGAATGTAATTTACAAAGTATTCATTATATACTTGAAGCTATTTCATGTTAGTGGGTCATATAAAAGCTTAAGTGAGGTTTGAATGGTGTAAGTAAAAGGTATACAAAGAATTAACTTGATGTTATTTAAATAGTAAACCTTCATGACATGTTGACATGAGCTGTGTATATGACAAAAGGGACCTCTTAGATGATTCTTTGAATGCACAAAGTATTAGGATAATAATAATATTGCAGTATGTTTTAAGAAAATATTTTGATTTATGGTGCCCTTGTTAAACAAGAGCTTTGCAATAAGTATCTTGCTTGCACTGATTCAGGACTAGCCTATGTGTTTGGGGTGGTGGTTAAGGTGTTGCAAGTTATATACAGAAGATACAATGAAGTCACTTGCCATGCAAAGCATGACTAGGACCCAAGATTAAATGGATTACAGCAAGATTCTGAGGTTTGGTAAGTGGGGAGAGTGACATGTTTTAGCAATTTATTTACAGATGTATTGGACAAGAGGATCTGCATGCAGTAGTGTATACATAGATTTTGCATAGGCCTTTGACAGATTTCCATGACAAGTTATTTGAATTTGGGCATATAAGGTTGGAAAATAAAAATTTGGATCAATAAGTTGTATATTGGGAGGACAGAATCCTGGGGGAAAAAGACTAGTGATGTGCTAGGAAGTCTGTTTTAGACCCATTATTATTTAACTTAATGATAATGGAATAATTTTAAATGCTGACATTCAGTTATTTGATAAGTTAGAATTAAAGAATAAATCGGACTCCAGAAGAATTTCAATAAACTGAGCACATGAGCAGAAGGAGGTAAGAATAGGATGTATATACATTGGTTGTGATGTGTTGAAAGTGGAGGAGGTGAAGCTGGAAGATAAATGATAGGAATGTGAAATTTAGTAACAGTATTTTGGAAATTATGCAATGGATTGTGCAATGATGTGAGGACATCTGCATGTACAAATAGAAGTTTTTATTCCATTGTACAAGGCCATAATCATTTGTTGTGCACAGGTTTAGTCACTTAGATTTTGAGGTGAGATGTTGGAAATGATTCAAAGAAGAATAAATAAATAATTTTGTCCTGTAATGTTGGGTATAAGGATAGACTAAAAGAATACCATTTGCAGTCCAAATAGGAAGAGGGATAATATAATTTAAACATAAATTGGTGAAGAGTTTATACCAGATTAATGCACAAGAGACTTTCATATCATGGAAGAAAACAAGGACAGAATAAGAGGCCATTCCTGGAAGTCATATGAAAATATGAGCAAGGGAGTTAAGCAGCAAGTTAGGTTCATGGACAATGATTGGTAGAGTGGAATGCATTAGTGAGAAAGGCAAATTATTATGTGACACCTTCAAGGACTCATCATGGGAGGGCACTCTACTCCACTCAGCTAGAAACATCTTACCATCTCCCTCTTCTATTTAATTTTCCCACTAACACAAACTGCCATCACCACCACAACCAACAGTATGTTTTGTATGCAAATTGCATATGTTCTCATGGTCATCATACACAGGATGAAAATTTCTGGGAGAAAAAAATCCTGCTACCTCCATATGAGATTGGCTAACTCATTTTCAACTGAAAAAGCCCATGTAAGAATTCCTCTCATCACTAGGATCAAACTCAAGCCTTTTCCAATCAAAGGGTGCATTGTACCATCTCATTGTTTTTCCAGTTGCATTATAGAGGTGCTTGATACAGAAACAATTTAACTTGAAGTACAATTTGACCACCTCCAGTGATTATTCTATTCATTCCATGAAAATCTAGTAATAACAAAGATGGAAATTTGTGCAGTATATTGCTTGATTCCAAAATTATATTATTAAGATTAATTTTTCTCTACCATCAATTTGTTACTTGCTTTTGCCAGAGTCGTCCTATATAGTCTTTCTTAGATATTCCAATTGTTTTCATTACTCTTAATTAAATTAATGGAAAAATTTTTAAAGAAATTAATGTAGTGGTTTCTTTACAACAAAGTTAATCTTTTGTGGATGCCAATAAGACAAAAAACACGTGCGTAAGTAAGGATTTAATTGATTTGAAAATAATTTATGGTTCATGTAATTCATAAGACTTAAGTAATGGTAGAAAAATCAATAAGGCCTCAATTTTTTTTTCTTCAAAATTGATAACCACCTAACTTTAAAAGTGGCAGATATGTTCATCTCGGTTTTATATAGCACAATAGTTCATATTGAACAGCTCTTTTTTAAACTAATTACACTGACCCTGAAGCAGATTCAATGTGTGTATTATTGAATGCAAATGAATTATCATACTTTATGCATAATTCTTTTAGATAAGTGTTGAAAGGTGTCATTTTTAGATCAAAGTGTAGCTGAAAACTTTAATATATAAATTTTGTTTCTAAATTTACAAATAATTTATGGCAACAGAAAAGGTTCAATTCAGATTGATTGGCCTCTATCACTGGTTACTTCACTTTCAGATGTTCTGTTTCTGCCTTGTGCATTGTTTATGTACTTCTGTGGATACTGTTCCACTGGACTGTCTTCCACCATCTTTACTTTCCCCTAGGCGCCTATAAAAACATGAGTAGCTGTTAACAATCTTTCTGTTCACTCTCAAACCCACCAAACTAATTTCCTCCTTCACCTCTTCTATGTTCTCTGGAAAAAGTCTTTCTCATGCTGTTTTCTCCAAGGAAAATAACTTCTGTTTAAAAAAGGGAAAAATAAAGTAGGTTCATTCCCTATGAGTGTGCAACCTCTTGTGTACAGGATTAATTATTAAGGCCTCCATGGAGTTGAGAGACTCATCATAGGAGGACCTTCCTAGGAAACAGTATCATACTACTCCTTGAACTCATTCACCGTTCTTGCTCTCGCCACTATCAGGCAATGCATTCCACGGTTCAACCACCCTCCACGCAAAGAAACCACTCCTCTTGCTCACAGCTTCCTTTCATAACTTCCAGGGATGGCCCCTTGGCATTGCTCCTTCCTGATGTTCCACCAAGTGAAAACTCCCCAATGTCAACCCTGTAACTGCCTCTCAATAGTTTAAAAGTCGATCATATCAGTTGTATAAGTCTCTGATCAGACTACACTTAGACTATTGTTCTCAGATTTGGTCCCCAGGATTTGAAGGGGATAAATTAACTGTGAAAAGGGTACAAAGATGGATGACAAAGATGGTTTCAGAACTGTACAATTTTGGTTATGAGGATTGGCTGAGGGGACTGAATTTGAGAACATTAGTCTGAGTGTGGTCTGATCAGAGTCTTATACAGTGGAATAACTCTTATCTCTGTAGGTCAGCATCCTTCTCAGTATTGCAGCAATCCTCTGGGTTACCTTCACCACCTTTGCAATATGCTCCCTGCATTTCAGTTTTCTATCAATCATCACCCGTAGATCTCTTGTCTCCCCTAATTCCTCTACAGCTCTTCCAATTGAGTATACAGCCTCCCATCGATGTATCCCAAACTTCAAGACTATATTTTGCAGCATCAAACTGATACCCACATTCATTTGCCCATCTGTCCAGTTTATTCAAATCCTTTCGCAGAGCTGCCACATCTGCACTATTACCAATAACCCTGCCCAGCTTTACATCTGCAAACAACTGAATATCCCCTTGCAATGCATTGACAATGCCATTAATGTAAAGGTTAAGACTATTATAAAGACTATTAATATATAGTAAGAGATGCTTCTGCTATTGTTTAACTCGATAAATAAATATCTTCATGGAATCACTTATGACAGGATGACACTTATTTGGAATTCAGGTAATTCTTTGATTTATCACTGACTAGATGAATTCTGTATTATACAAAATTTTATAAAAGTCAGAGGACATCTTCGCAAACTGTAGTGGGAGAGAAGTTTCTGTATATATGCATGTTTTGAGAATATGATTTTCATACCACATAATACGATTTCTGTTTAGTATTTTGTGCATAAGCAGATGGCTTATCCTGATTTATCAATTGATTTATATAAAGAAAAATACTACTTTTTTAAAAATGACACCTTTCTTCATATTTTAGATTTTGTAGGTATGACTGTATTATATTTTTCTTTTGCACTTTGATTATATTTATTAGTACATCTGTAAATTTTGGTTAAAGGTCAAATGCAAAAAAAATTTCAACTTAAAGCACTGAAAAGTGCCACAATTTGTGTATAAATAACTATGAAATTATTTTTTCATGTACAAAAAATGTTTTTATTCTTTTGATATGTATTTTTATATGAATGTTTTTAAAATAAACTTATTCCTATATCCTGACATTTTCACAGGAAAATTGTTGAGTATGATTTATTACCCAGGCATCTCTGTGGAGTAGGCTTATCACTGGAGATCCACACAAATCCTTATTTTGCACAGTGCCTATTACACTTCATTTAAATTAGTGACAAACCTCTCATAACTACCTCTGCTTGACTCAAAGCAAAAATATTATTCTTGCATCCTTGCTAACCACTTTCTTGCATAACTTCAAGGAATATTTCTCTTGTTATGCATAGGACTTCTGCATCTACCTTACAAATATCTTATGTTTTATATATTTTTGGGGGGGGAGGGAGCTAAGAAGTGAATTTTGTAAACTCCTAAACCTTCAATCTGTCTTCATAAAGAGCATTCCACAGCCCCATCACCATTTTGGTCATTCACTGATACATTTTTTTCACATCCTCATTCCCAATACCTCAAGCACTTAGATCTGTGTAGAATAATCTAGATTTGGTCATATCGAGCCTTATAAAGAGGGATAATGGATTCTCAACAGCCTGATGACATTATTATTCAAGCCTCCATGGAGTCAAAAGACTCATCGTGGGAGGTCCTTAAGAACATAAAGTCTGTCAAGACTCATTGAGGGGAGGTCACCCCTAAGAAACAATAGTCTGAGTGTGCTCTGATCAGAAACTTATACAATGGAATGATAACCCTTCAATCTCAGGTCAGTCTCCTTCTCATAATTGCAACAATCCTCTGTGTTACCTTCACCACCTTTGCAATATGTCTCCTAAATTTCAGGTTTCTTTCGATCATCAATCCCAGATCTCTTGTCTCCCCTACTTCCTCCAGTATAACTCCTCCTGTAGAGTATGCAGCATCCCATCGATGTTTCCCAAACCTTAAGACCTCGCATTTTGCTGCATTAAACCGATTCCTCCCCCATTCATTTGCCCATCTATCTAGCTTATTCAAATCCTCTTGCAGGGCTACCACATCTGCACTATTACTAATAATCCTTCCCAGCTTTGCATCATCTGCAAACAACTGAATATTCCCTTGCAATCCACTGGCAATGCCATTAATATAAAGGTTAAACAATATAGGTCCTAGTACTGAGCCCTGTGGGACCCCACTTGTAACCCTCTGCCTCCTTGAAACTGCTCCACCATACACAACTTCCTGATACCTATCAGACAGCCAATCCTGAATCCAGTTAACCAATCTGACATCCAGACCCATGTGCTGCAACTTAAATATCAGCTTATCATGTGGCATCCTGTCAAATGCCTTCCCTAAGTCTAAGAAAATTGCAGTATATGCCTTTCCCTCATCTAATGTTCTTGTAACTTTATTATAAAAGGCTAGCATATTGCTAAAACAAGAGTGCCCTTTCACAAATCCATGTTGACTCTCACAGATAACATTACCCTCATCTGCCCAATGCTGCATACGGTCCCTCACTACTTTCTCCAAGATCTTAACAACTACTGATGACACACAGACTGGCCTATAATTAGACACTTCCAGTCTGTTACCACCCTTATGCAATGGCACTATCTTACCTTCCTTCCTTCCATTCCCTGGGCACCTTTCCTGTAGCCAGACTTTCATTGAAAAGCCAGGTTAAAGGCACTGTCAGTTCCCTAGCACATTCTCTCAAAACTCGTGAAATACCATCCAGTCCCAAACCTTTACTGACATCCAGAATACTCAGTATCTGAAACACACTCTCCTCCTGTACCCAGTGCCGGATTTACGTATAAGCTAAAAAAGCTACAGCTCTTAGAGCCTCACAATCTGCCGTGGACTCGAATAAAAAAAAAAATATTCCTAGAAAAATCACTCAAATGAAGTCAGACATGTCACGATAATTTCTAAATAATTTTAAATATACAAAATATAAGTTTTTTCCCTCTCAGAAACGTATTAATTAAAATTTTTAATCTTTATGATTGGAGGCATGGTGAGAATCTAAGAAACCAAGTTATGTCACTGTTAATGATGGGAATCTGCATTATTATGGAAATGATTGAGAAGACAATTGTGTTCATCTGGTTCACACTTATCAAGCAAGTGGCAGAATGTCTGCATAAGTAAGGCACTAGACAAGAATAGATTTATTGCAGACAGTCCAACTACATAAGTAGGGAGATAAGGATTGCAAAACCTAGAACTTTAATATCTTACAAGATTTTATTGAAGATTATGCTAAATAGGGTTGAGGCAGAGATGCCCAAGGAACAAGCAGGTTTTTGGGAAGGGTACCAGAGATCAGATCCTTTGCCTTAGACACGGAAAAATATAAAGAATTCAGACTCCCTCTGGTAATGTTTCTTAGAGTACTCCAAGGCTTTTGACTTACATGTAATGAAAAGAATGGGTTTTCCTCAACACATCAGGGTGATAGCCAACTTGTACAGGGAGGAAGAAGCCACAGTAAGAACAGGCATTGGATTAACTTATTGGCTTCAGGTTGGAAAAGGAATTAGTCAAGGATGTTTCCTTTCTCCTCACTTGTTTAGCATATGTGCCAAGGACATCATGTGTAAAGCATTGGATGAGCTCAAGACAGGAATTTGGATAGGTGGTAGATTGATCAGTATTCTGAGGTATGCTGATGATAGCATACTTCTCTGTAATAACAAGGAAGAACTAGGACTAATTCTTGATAAAGTTAACAAGATCAGTAATAACCGAGGACTTCAACTCAATCTTAGCAAGGCAGATTATGGTTCTAAAAGGAAATACAAACAGGGAAGCTCTTGAGAAACAAGTGCAGCTTAATGGAGAAAGAGTTGAAGTTGGCAAGTTTGAGTATCTGGGATCCATTATTCATGCAGAGAATTGCTGTTCAGAAGATGCTCTGTATTAATAATGTCTTGGTATGACAGTGGTGAGATGAGGCAGAGAGCAAGGATTATGAATACGTTAGCTGAAATGTGTGAGGAGAAAGGAGTACAGTTAATGTGTGGAATGAGTTTGAAGGATGAAGTGAACTATATAAGAGTGATGGACTGCATTTGAGTGATTTTGGTGTGACTCGCTTGGAGAGATTGTGCTGGAAAGTAGAAAAGTAAGTACAGAGAATGAAGCTGATCAAGTGGGAAGCTTCAATCTCTGTACTCTACTTTCCAGCAGCAGTCTCTCCAAGTGAGTCACACCAAAATCACTCAAATTATCAAAAGCCTTCGCAGCGTCTATAAAGACCACAACAGTGTGGAGTTCCAGTTGAAACCTGCGGTGATAAATTCAACCATGAGTTGCCTTTTAGTGTGGAGGGTTCTCAGAAATTTCCAGATGGAGTTATCTTCTGGGTTCAGATTGTTCAATTTGGTTTCCCATTCGTAATTTCGATGTTTTTGTAGAGCTTTCTGGACTTGTCTATTTAGGTTATTCAGAGTTGATTTATCTTGTGGGGGCTTTTGTGTTATGGTACCTCTTTCTGGCTCTGTTTTTCAGTCTGATCAGGTTCATAATTTCCTCAGGGAACTGACCATTGGAATGAAAAGCTGTGGTTTGTGTAACTGAAGTTAGTGCTTTTTTAATTTGGTTAGTGAGGCTGTTGACGGCCATATCTATCTCCTCTTTGTTATGGATAATGGGTGCTGGGCCAATGTGGTCTGAGAGAGTTTTGGAGAGCTTTTCCCAAGATATAAAGGAGGAGTGTGGAGGAGAGAATTGTTCTTGTGTATCAAGCTTGAGCAGAATGGGGTTGTGATCAGATGATAATTCATTTAGCATTTCCAGTTGGTATTGGTATCGTATCTGATGTTTCTGAGAACTATGATGTCCAGTACATCTCAGCTTCCATTTGGACTGTGATGAGTGGGCTCTGTGGGTCTAGCTATAACAATAGAATTTTGCATTGAGTAATGGTTTAGGGTGCAGCCTTTGTCATTGATTGTGGAGCTATACCAAGCTGTATACTTGGCATTAAAATCTCCAGCCATGATGATGGAGTCTGTGGAGCCAAGAATGGAGTCCAAGTAAGATACCAGTAATGGATTACTGGGTGGGTTGTATACAGCATAGATTTTGATACTGCCAGCATTGTTTGTATGAACTTCAACGTCTGTTATCTCTAAGTTCTTGGTTTGTGGATTGGTCAGGACATTGTGGCTTAAGTAGTTTTTAATGAATATGGCTGTGCCTCCTCCACTGGTAGTGAGTCTGTTTTGTACATTGCATAGTTCCGTAATTTAGAGTTATTAGCTGGCCTGAGATGAGTTTCATTTACTAGAATTATATCAGGAGTGTATCTGTGAGTGAACTCTTGTAGTTCAACGATTTTGTTGCTCAGTCCATTTGCATTCCATGCAGTTATGGTGAGGGAGTCGAGCTGATATTTCCTAATTGTTCATAATTGAGGGCTGTCAGAATGGAATGGGTACTTTAAAGGAATTTCTTCGTGGAGGATGGCGTAGGATTTGTTTTTCTGAATTCCTGAAACATGGTAGCTAGTGAGGCAGTTAGAACTGATGTAAGGTTGAAGCTTGTGAATTCATTGGAGGAAGTATTCTTGGATCATGCAGCCTTGGCATATGTTTTGGTCCTGGTTGCAGGTTGATTTCCCTCCCGAGTTGTCAAGATGGAGGTTATTTGAGCTTGATGGCAATCTGCACAGTTGCCTGGAGTGTCACTATTGGGTGATAGATGAGTGGTTTTTGGGAGACCCGCGATTCTTTGGGTGTGCTATGCATCCTTTATAGTTGATGGGGTGAGGACCTCTGCAGTTTGCACACTTAGCTGCCATAGATCTTGGCTTGGTGCATATGATGGTCTGGTGGCCTTTGCCACATTTTAAGCACCTGAAGTTGGCCCTGAAAAGCTTTTGGGCATGCCCAAACCTGACATCTGTGGCACTGTCCTGCTGACGCTCTCTTTCTTCCATAGTAATTCTGAGGCTGCAGACAGCAGTCAGTTGATATATTTTCTTCTGGGTATTATCAATCTCCACAAGTACTAAAGGCCTTTGTCTTTTATCAGATCTGAGTATCCTGCTCACTTTGATTTGGGTCAGGCTCTGGTTGCTTAGATAAGCTGAGATTTCTTCTGGGGTGATTCCTTCTGGGACACCACGTATTACCACAATTAGAAGAAACACGCGTATAAACCACAGTGAAAATTATTTAATTGTAAATATTTCATCCTAAGTATCTTAGGACATTATCAGTACAGTATTTAAACAAAAATTAGGAATAACATACAGTTAGAGCACATGATTACAATAGAATCTCATGAAAACGTGCTAAAGTAGTAAAAAAAAAAAAAAAAAAAAAAAAACGTTAATTATTTAACACAGTTTTGTATGATAATTTCCCATACTTTAGGAATAGTAAGAACGTCATTGCGGTTTAGGTTTGGTCTGTGTAGTAGGGCTTCAGAACTTTCTTTGTATAAACGTTCATGTTTAAATATAGATCTATGTAAAAGTTTAGCCTTTTCCCAATGGAGCCCTACTACACAGACCAAACCTAAACCGCAACGACGTTCTTACTATTCCTAAAGTATGGGAAATTATCATACAAAACTGTGTTAAATAATTAACGTGTTTTTTTTTTTTTTTTTGTACTACTTTAGCACGTTATGCTCGTTTTCATGAGATTCTATTGTAATCATGCGCCCTAACTGTATGTTATTCCTAATTTTTGTTTAAATACTGTACTGATGATGTCTTAAGATACTTAGGATGAAATATTTACAATTAAATAATTTTCACTATTTACAATTTAAATAATTTTCCGTTTGTTTATACGTGTGTTTCTTCTAATTATGAACGCACCACAGGTTTCGTTATTTAAAAAAAAAAAAAAACATTACCACCTTTAGGGACTTTTCACTTGGTAAAGCGAATGTATGGTAAGGAAGATTTTTGTTGTCCAATAGCCTTGTCATCTGCCTGTAGTCAGTAACAATAGCTGGCTGGATTTTGACTCCCTCATCTGAGTGTTTTTATTATTATTATTATTAAACAAGACCTCATGGAGTCAAAGACTCATCTAGGAGGTCCTTTTATCTCACACACATCTCATCATACCGGGTCTTAAACACATTCAAACTCCTTGCAGACACCACACTCTCAGGCAAGGCATTCCAATCATTCACAACTCTGCACGAAAAAAACCTGCCTCTCACTCCCCTACTCACACCCTCTTTATACAGTTTCCAGGTATGACCTCTGGTTCTTCCCTGATCTCCCACTATTCTCTGTAGAACTTCTCCACCATTGATCCTATAACAACCCCTTACCAACTTGTAGGTCTCTATCATATCTCCCCTCTTCCTTCTCTCCACTAGACTCTGCAAATTACATCTTTTCAATCTTTCCTCATACTCGATATTCCAGAGGTCAGAAACTACCTTAGTCAGTCGCCTTTGGACCCTTTCCAACATCTCTTCATCCTTCTGAAAACCAGGTGACCAAATCTGGGCACAATAGTCCATGTGTGGCCTAATCAAAGCCTTATACAATGGAACAAGAATCTCCCTACTTCTACACGTCAGTGTCCTCCTCATCATTCCCAGAAGTCTTTGTGTTGTCTTCACAATTTTGGCGATGTGTCCCCTAAATTTTAGATCCTTATCCACTATCACTCCCAGATCTCTTATTTCCTCTACTTCCAACAATATATTCTCACCTAGCATAAATTCTGCACCCCATCTTTGTTTTCCAAATTTTAAAACCTTACATTTTGCAACATTGAACTCACATCCCCATTTGCTTGCCCAATCACTCAATTTATTAAAGTCTTCTTGCAAGGCCACAACATCTTCACTACTCTTTATGGTTCGTCCCAACTTTGCATCATCTGCAAACAACTGAATATCTCCATCCAAATCTTCGCCAATATCATTAATATACAAATTAAATAGTAATGGCCCTAAAACAGATCCCTGAGGCACTCCACTAGTGACTTTCCTTTTCCTGGATATTGCACCCCCATACACAACTTGTTGATACCTATCAGATAGCCAGTCTCCAATCCAATGCACTAATCTAATATCCAACCCCATCTGCTCTAGTTTGACTGTCAACTTATCATGAGGTACTCTATCAAAAGCTTTTGCAAAATCCAAGTATATTACTATGTATCCTTCTCCTCTGTCCAAGGAAGCAGTCACTTTATTGTAATAAGTAAGTAGATTACTAAAACACGACCTCCCTTTAGCAAATCCATGCTGTCCATCAAAGATTATACCATTGTTGTCAACCCAACTCTGGATCCTAGTTCTCACAAGCTTCTCCAACAACTTAACCACAACACCTGACACACAGATAGGCCTATAGTTTGATGCTTGAGTTCAATCACCTCCTTTATGAAGTGGCACAATCTTGCCCTCATTCCACTCTTTAGAGACTTGACCAAGTGCAAGACTCGTATTAAAAAAATGTCAAGGCAGGTGTCAACTCTCTGGCACATTCCTTCAGAATACGCGGTGATATATTATCAAGTCCCACAGCCTTATTTACATCTAGTTTACTCAACTCCCCAAACACCTCTTGCTCACTTACAGTCAGTCTCTCCTCCCCATCATCAACTGCTCTTAATCTCTCCATGAAGTCACATTCACAAGATTGAAAGATCTTTATGAACTGCTCATTAAGTATCTCCACCACACATTCTGCAACAGCTGTCTTTATACCATTTCCTCCAATCAATGTCATCCTTCCATAATCATTCTTTCTTTTGCTGGCTACATATCGAAAGAACTCCCTAGGATTCTTTTTAGCTTCATTAGCTAACTGCTGTTCATACCTCTCTTTAGCTACTCTCACCAACCAAGTCACTCTCCTTGCCTGGTCTTTGTAGAACTCATGAAATTGGTTACTTCCACTTCTCTTATGCTGCCTCCACAATGCCCTTTTTCTCTGTATTGCATGCTTAATCTCTTTATTCATCCATCTCACCTAACTTATTTAACCTTCTCACCCGTGGTATACATTTAGACATTGCATCCACTAAATATTTTTTGAAAATCCCCCAAGCTGCATTGATCTCTTTTCCAGCTAACTCCTCATTCCATGCTACACCTGCAAGCTGTCTCCTGAGCTCTTCATAATCACCCCCCTTGTAGTTCCACATATACCCTTTTTTCACAGGGGTCCTTGCACTGCTGGCAACCACCCAAGTAATCACCTCATGGTCACTTTCACCAATTGGTGGATGATTTGATACCTCATTGATAATGACATCCTCCGATGAGATGACCAAATCCAAGACCCTTAATCCTCTTGTGCCCTCTGTTACATACTGTCTGAGGTAGTTATCCCTCAAAAACTCAAGAAACTCATTTTCTTTACTTCCAGTAGCTATCTCTTCATTCCAGTCTATATTGCCATAATTAAAATCACCCATAATGATCACCCTTTTCTTATTTGCTTGGCTTATTTGACTATACATTTCGCTATCACCACCATCCACATTACCAGGTCTATAACAACATCCCACCAAGTATTTGATTCTATTCACCTCTATCTCACACCATACTGCCTCAAAACCACTGCCCCATTTCCCTCTTGCATCTCTACCTTGTATGGACATAACTCTTTCTCTATCATCAATAGCACTCCCCCTCCCTTTTTACCCCTTCTATCCTCACGAAACACATCATACCTTTCCATCTCTATTCCTCTCAGGATGTCATCCTCATCTAACCATGTCTCACTTATTCCGACAATCTCTGGGTGCACAGACGCAATTAGTGCAACCATTTCATCCGCCTTGTTTCTTATACTTCTAGCATTGGTATACAAACACAACTCATTTCTGGATCTACAGCTAGTTCCACTGATACCACTCACTCGATGTGATCTCTCCATGCTGGACTGGGGCCAGTTCCCTTTCTGCTTCTTCATTTTAGAACCCTTTGCAATTCCATCTGTTTCCTTTTGATCCCTGATCATCCCATTACTTTCCTGCCTACACATTCTCTCACCTCCTCTTGGAGCATTCACCTTTCTCACGCTGTGTATCCCTGTCCACCCTGAGCCTCGCCGTTTCCCTGCTCCTCTTGCACACCCATTCTCTCATTTTCTATACTCATACCACTCACTTCCACATTCATTTCCACTCCTTCAATCTCTCCTGCTCTTCCACATCACTCCCCTCTCGATCTGATTCATTCTCTCTATTCACTTCTCTACCTTCCAGCAGCAGTCTCTCCAAGCGACTCACACTATAACCACTCAAATGCAGTCCATCGCTCCCATACAGCTCACTTTGTCCCTCAAACTCATTCCACACATTAACAAACTGTACTCCCATCTCACACATTTCAGCCAGAATATCATTCATAATCCTTGCTCTCCGCCTCATTTCACCACAATCATACCTAGGCAACACACTGACCACCCTTCCTGTCGCACTATTCTCCTTTATCTTTCCAAGCAGTCTCCTGACATTCATTTTGACATGCTCTTTGTTCTCTCTCAAATCATTCGTACCAATTAATACAATTAACTCTTTTGCTCGTTCCCGCCTCATATTCAATGCCTCAATCACTCTACTCATTTTACCGCCTGGAAAACATACCTTGTGCATTTTATCCTCTAGCACACCTTTAATATTGGAGTCACCATACAACGCCACTCGCTCATCTTTTGTTATCCCTTTCATGCCATCATGATTTATTTTAATAGTTTTGACCTGAATTCTCTTAATTTCATTCCGCATCCATTTCATTTCTTGCTTCATCCAATCCAATTCACCTTCTGAACCTCGCGACACATTCACTCTATCATTAAATCCATTTCATTTCTTGCTTCATCCAATCCAATTCACCTTCTGAACCTCGCGACACATTCACTCTATCATTAAATCTTTCTAACTTTCTAACTCTCGACCCCCTCTTCTCACTTTCCCTCTCATTCATCCTTCTTTGTTTCCGTACTTTCGGTCCAACATACGTCCAACTTTCACTATCATTCTTCTCACTTTCACTCTCACATATCTTTCTTTGTTTCCGTACTTTCGGACTAACATGCGTCCAACTTTCGCTATCATTCTTCTCACTTTTACTGTCATTCATCTTTCTTTGGTTCAGTACTTTCGTTCCAACATGCGTCCAACTTTCGCCATCAGTCATTCTTTTTTCGCTATCATTCATTCTTTCGATTTTTTTTACTTGCGACTTCTGCACCACGCCATTTCTACTTTCATTCGTTCTCTCAATTTCGTTTCTTTCCGCCTCACTTTCGTCCCTTTTAACATCCGTTACGGTTGTCAAATCACTCTTTTTCTTTTTTCCTGATTTTTTAACATTTTTTCACCTGTCTTACCCGCCATCCTTCTCTTTCAAACGTGCACTCGCGACACAATCAGTACTAGCACTTTCTGTCATCAACTTCATATTCGCATTCATCAATTCCACGTTCAGGTCACATTTCGCACACACCCTTCTTCCATCCGCATTAAACATCCACAAATCATTTATGTAGTCGAAGGAATACATATAACAGACCTCACACTTAACGAACCGACTGAAATCCAAATTAAAATCATGGAATGACAATGCCGCCGCCATTTTTTTTTTTTTTTTCTCTGCAGGTTACTAGGTCTAATATTAACGTTTTCGTATTTAGTTTAAGCAAGAAAAAAAAACCCACACTAATAATATCGGTAGCGTACAACGTTTACAGCCGCTCTTACTTAAACAATTACGCATATATACTTAATTATTCCTAGTAAAACTTATCTGAATCAGGAGCTCTTCAAAACATGTTCGTAGCGCTTGACCCACTAGCGCCTCCTGTTTTGTCCAGGAGTATGTGATGTTTTGCTCCCTGAGGGCTGATATGACAGAAATCCATTTCTCCTTGTCCCATAGAATAACTGGGGAGGGGGGGGACCTTCTCCGAGTTTTCTGGAGCATCCTGTCTGGGTGAGTCATCCTCCATAAGATCGTCTGATGTTCTTCTCCGTTTGTTTGATTGCTCTTCTTGTGAGTTGTTATGATGTGGGATTTTAGATGGTGGAGCAGTTATGAATTCCCCTTGGAATCATTCATCCTTTCCTTCTGGATCATTTGTTTGGGCGTAGAGGTTTAAATAACCCGGACAGTCAGTCTCAAACTTTGCCATGATAATCTTTAACACTGCTAATGACTCCTCCTTGTTTAGAGTCTTAATCTGTTCCTTGATGTCTTCCATACCAATCGGGGGGCATCCTGGAGTTATTTAACGGCTACGAAAAAACCCTTCAACAAAGTAGGGCAGTGAGCCTACGATTCAGTTGCCTTTAATAATTAAATCAACAATGGCGATTCCAACAGCGGTTAGGCCTAACGAATCGCCCTCATTGCAAATACAGTCTACTTACCTGTGTTGCTGTTCTTATATAATCCGCAATTTAAAAACTTCTGTTGGATCCTACTTCTTCTCAATCTATACTTTGGATCCGACATAATTACTATTACGATGTTCTTAGCTAATTGATAAGTTGTAAGTTGATTTCTAATTCAAATATAGAGAAAATTTATATTTAAATACTGCGCCACTCTATATCTGAATTAGTTCAAGAATTTGAAGAAAAATCAACCTTCAACTATTTCTCCTTAAAATTATATACTGGCCGAGTATATTGGACTTACTTCATTTACCCGCTTTGGTTCGAATATTTTATGAATGGTGCAGTAAAAGAGATTCAGGCAAAATACAACTTTAGATAAACAAAAGCAAACATTTAATTTAGAATCACAAATTTTACACTTAAATTCAAATCAGTAATTAAGATATCACAAACATTTTAACTCCTCAGGTAAATTCAATCATACAAACTCAGACAATGGTAAATTCGTTGTCTCTAATACAATCTTCTCACAGTTCCTTAAGTTCCAAATACAATAAAATCGCAGTAACACCACTTTACAAGCAAACACTTTTAAATTTACACTTCAGCTAATCTTAACAATAGTTACTGTTAACATAAGGAAATTCTAGGATGAAACTCACACACTTCTCTGTATAGGAATATTAATGGTCGGAATAATCTTACCGATAATCTTCATCAACTTATACACAAACACTTTTTATAACCGTAAACACTTTTAACAATAATCAGCACTCATTAAAATAAATCTTCAAAGCATTAACTGAATTAATTCACGGTCACTATACACATAAACAAACGTTCTTGCATGAAGTACTACTGATCACTCATGAAATAAGGCAACACACAATAATTCCTTAACTTGAGATATTATATGCACAGTTGTTCACTCTTCGGCATTCAATTAATTCTTTAGACACTACAATTCTAAACACAGCTAACGGTAAACTTCAATTTTTCAGCCTCTACTATTCTCTAGTTACTCGATGCCTTATTTCAAGATTCTGTGTGTCCTTGACAGGTCGGCCCTGAAATTATATTTCAAGTATCGCTAGTCTAATTAATAGTCTCTCAGCTGTTTTCCGTAGCTATAATTGTTATTCTACAACTTATTAGCTAACTGCTTCTAGACTAGTAGACTTTATTAGCTGCTTGAGTGACTTGCCGACTCTCTAATATCACAGTCTGATTCCCGAATGTTCCGATTCCAACCTAATGCCAATCCTCTCTTTTCTCTCTCTCTCTCTTAATTATCTCTAATTATCCTTATAGTCCTTATAAGGACTGGCTTAAAGGGGTGAAGCAAGAATGCTTTTCATCTTCCCCGTTATCTGTAGAGGACAGTGTAGGGATAAGGTGTTATTGAGCTATTAAAGCTCTGATCATGGCCGGAGGGTAAAAGCAATAGCCGAGCCTCAGTTAGAACTTCATTAGCTAAGTATTGCCATCCATTACCCTCCAAGGGTATTGGATTGAATGAATCAATCACCGCATCTCACGGTCGATTGATTCTATTCTATCTCTAATTTCAGCGTTCATCGCTTTTTATATCCATTCTTCCCGCCTAAATTGTTCTCGTGATTTCTTTCTAAATTTTCAGCTTTTCCCCCTCACGTAGTGTTCCAACTCGCGCTCGCTTGCTTACATGCGTCTCCATGACAACGAAATAAAACATAATAAAATTGAGCTATTGCATAACGTTAAACTTCTACAAATAGGAATAAATAGAGAATATTAATATTTCAATTAATGGGCAGTTAAATTATCAAATACAAGTTCTTATAATATTAATATAGTAATGAATAAAATAGCTTAATATTTAATACAGTCTTTTCATTATTAATACATATATCTTTGATTAAATAATTAAATATTAGACAAAATTAAGGTAGTTATATGAATATTAAATTATAAATCAAGTTATTTACATTAAATAATATTTACAAGTCTAGCTTTTGTGATGGAAGATCATGTTGGATTCTGAATCAAATAATAATTACTTAAATCTCTATATATTCAGAATCCAACAATATATATATATATATATATAATCCGCAATTTAAAAACTTCAATCGCGTCTCTGCAAGTTAATCTAGCAGCTACACTGCAAAACCAGAGTTTCGCATATTTTATTAACACGTTACACAATCCTTAAAATTCGTTGAAGTCTAGCGTCTCTCGGCTGCTCTCCCAGTACTAGGGAACTTGAAGCGTCGAAGAGGTGTTTTTTTTCCGTAAGCGAATTCTCGGTCGATGCGTAAAGTATTTACTAAAATAAAGAGCCAAATGCTTCATTTCGGCGATGCGAAATTATATAAATTAAGTGGATATTAAATCCAACATCATTTTAATGCCCAATGCAGAAACTATAACCGTTTCGTGCGAAAATTGACCAGAGAGCTTGCGCGAATACACCTCGGTCATACTACGAGTTGCTTTAGCCAAACCTTATAGGAAGTAACGAACGCTCAAAGCGCCCGTATATTCGCCTCCTATTGGTTCATTTTGATAGGGTTTCACTAGTTTGACAGCTGTTTCAAACTCATTGGTTTTCGTCAGGACACTGTTTAAGTAAAGGTCTCTCTAAAAAATAGGCGTTCCCAAGGATCACTCCCTACGAGTGACTGAAAAATCGTCCAACTCAGCGTTGATTCCACCCAGTGACAGGCTCACTCCCACCACTGAGCAGATCCGCTCATATTCCAAGGAAAAGCACCCACCGACATCCTCTCACGGACCACGCCAAAGAGCACTTCGCCTGGAGACTCAAAATGCTCTCTCAGGCAAAACTCTTCCGAAATCTTAAGCTCTTTCAGCTGGGCAAGACTTGACAGAAACCTAAGAGAGCAAAAACTCTCAGTACTAAGGAAGTTGAAGTGTCGGAGAGGTGTATTTTCCATAAGCGAACTCTCAGTCGGTGCGTGTAGTATTTACTAAAATAAAGAGTCAAAAGTACAAATGTACATATCGTTGTTACATTCCCATCCTTTCTAGAGTATTTGTTGTAAGTAAAAATTTGGTTGGAATATTTCTTGTTTGGGCCAAACATTTGATATTATTCTCCTAGTTTCTCTTTCATATTTTTTCTCAGCAGCTTCTAAAGTACGAGAAGGGGATGAAGAATGCTTGCATAAATGTTGCCCGGAACACTCAGTAGGGAAGTCCTTTTGTAACTGACACATTAAGTTTAATTCAGGTTTCCATTTTTACAGATTAGCACTGTGAGAGCTCTACTCCAACAATATAAAACTCGACTTGCTGACCATGTCTCCGAATTGTGCAATGCGACACTCTAAACCATTGATGCCTGTAGTCGCTAAAAGTTAGATAGGGTGTAAAACGACCTCGACTACCACCTATATAAGGAATAAAAGGCATTAAGTTTTAAGCATTTCTGTTCATATATATCATCTACTTCCGAAGCCTCTCCACATTTATTATTATATTTTTGATGGCTTTATTAACATCACTATTAATATTAATATGCACTTTTGACTGCATTCCTCTTAACAGTTTTCTACAACTATTCTGTCACTTTTTTTTTTGTTTTATTTAACAATATTTCGTAGTAATATCTCCAAATATCCAAAATATCTTTATCTTCAGCTTTTATGTGCCTTTGTGTTCTTTGATTACTTTTACAGTTCTTCCTTCTTAAGCTTTTTTTTTTTTTTCAATAGCTTTCAGAATATTTTTGCTCTCTTACTAATATTTATCTTCAGTACTCTTACTGGTCTTCTCATAACTTTTATTTAGCTACTTTTACACATTACTTCACTTCCTTAGTTTGTTTCTCTGTGATTTCTCACTCACTTGCTAGGAATTTCGATGCATTTTTTTCTTTATCAAGACTCTCGCTTTAACTATTTGAGTTCACATTGGAGTTTTTAATTTTACTATCCTTGCAGAAAACTTGATCAAATGCCTTCATGGTAGAATCAATGTTTTCTCACAAGCTGCAGCAGTTTCCATGATTCGATTCTTGTTTAAAAATTCATGCATTTTTCGTGAATAATATTTGTATGCTTCAATTTACAGTTCACCTCTGATAGTTGTTCCACTCTGATTCTTTCTAAAAATTTCGCTTTTTCTTGTAAATATGTTAATTCAATTTCATCCTGCTGAATATTAAATGATAGTCGCTTCCTATTTCAGATCTTCAGTATATTCTTATCTTGAATCAGCATGAAGATATCGCTATCAACAATAACCTACCCCAAAGGCTTTTCGTTTCATCGAATTAAAACGGTTTTCTGGCCACATTTTTTATTAAAAAAGGACTGCTTTTCAAAACTAAACAAGAACTAAAAAACAAACTCGACAAGTTTCATTAGTCGTCAGACTAATATCTTCAGGGGTAAAGATAACTAACAGTTTAAAGCACACACTATAAGAAATTACGAAAAAACAACAAGTTCATTTATTGGTATTACATCATCAAAAAGTTCATGAAATAACCGAATAACAGATCTATACAACCGTTAATACGTGTTACTGGAAACAATGCTATTTGATGTCGCGTTCTGTGGTTCAATTTCACTCTGTCCGAGGCCTGAACTGGGTAAATTTTTAATAAACGCTGCCCAAACTTGATTTAAAATCAAACCTTCATTTTTGTTGCATTGCGTAGGAATTTTAATCATATTTGCTGCCTCTTTGAATTTTCTTGTGAAACAGTTTTTATCAATGTAGGACATGTCTGTTCTGTCCCAGAGTACATTATGACCAGTGAAAGCTGTGTGAAATGCCAAGCCAGACTTATGCTCTGTCTTTTTTTGTACGTCCTTTTGATGTTCGCTCATGCAGATTTATCACGATCACCCCGTCTGGCATACGTAGTAGATGCTACAGAACAGTGAATATTATATTATAAACTCCTGGTTTTTTCATTGGGTGATGTGGAGGTTTCGGAGGATGAAGAGATTTTGATATTTTTTCAAGTGGCAGGAAAGTCACTTTTATATTGTATTTGTAGAGAAATTGGGCTAATTTATCTGTTACATTCTTGATATAAGGAAGGGTGACTGAGTTCTTGAAGTCTTGTTTATTTAAGTTTCTTGTAGGTGCTGTATTGAGAATTTTCTTAATTGTCTTAGTTTTGAAACCATTCAGTTGTAGGATCTGTGTTAAGTATTGTATTTCTTCTTTTCGCTTTTCTTCTGTATTGGGGATGCTGTGTGCTTTATACCTTTAAGGTTTTTATGAGGCCTATTTTTTGCTTGGGGTGATGGTGTGAGGTAGCAAAAAGGAATCTTCCTGTGTTTGTTGGCTTTCTATAAGTGGAGAATGATAATCTGTTTTTTCTTTCATTTATTTCTATAAGCATGTCTAGTAAAGGAAGTTTTTTATTTTCTTCTAGTTCCAGAGTAAATTTTATGTTAGGATGTAAGTTATTAAGATTAAATGTAGTCAATTCTAGTGCTGTTCCAGGCCAAATGATGAAGATATCGTCCACATAGCGGAGCCAAATTGTTGGTTCGATGTGCCAGTTTTGTAGGGCATTATTTTCAAAATTTTCCATATAGAAGTTTGCTAGAGCTACTGAGAGGTGTGAACCCATTGCTAGTCCTTCCTTTTGTTCTCAGAGTTTGACTTGATAAAGGAAGAACGTGTTTTTTATGCAATGTTCATAGAGCTGTACAATGTCCTGTGGGAAGAGATTTTCTAGGATGTTTACTGTTTTATTTCTTGGAATCTTTGTGAAAAGGCTGGCCACATATAAACTCGCTAATATGTCTGAAAGATCGATGTGTTTATCTTTTACTTTCTCTATGAAGTCTCTGCTTTTCTTAATGAACGATGATGTTTTTCCTATATGTGGTAAAATCACGTTTGTAAGATGCTTTGCCAGATTTGAGGTAGGAGAATCCCTTCCGTCTACCATCGGTGTTAGTGGTATATCTCGTTTATGAATTTTGGGAACTCCATACATTCTAGGAAATAGTGGGTGTTTTGATTGTAATTTTCTTTTTAGTTCCTCAGACCAATGTGATATATATTCTTCATAAGAATTCTTGAAGATTCCAACATTAACACAGCATTAGATAGAGCCCCCACTTGGCAAACTCACAACAAAACCAATGAACTTATCAAGAATATAAAAAATTAGTCTGAGGAACTAAAAAGAAATTTACAACCAAAACACCGACTAGTTCCTAGAATATATGGAGTTCTCAAAATTCATAAACGAGATATACCACTAAGACCGATGGTAGATGGAAGGGATTCTCCTACCTCAAATCTGGCAAAGCACCTTACAAACTTGATTTTACCACATATAGGAAAAACATCATCATTCATTAAGAACAGCACAGACTTCATAGAGAAAATAAAATATACAAACATCGATCTTTCAGACATATTAGCGAGTTTAGATGTGGTCAGCTTTTTCACAAAGATTCCAAGAAATGAAACAGTAAACATGCTAGAAAAATCTCTTCCCATAGGATATTGTACAGCTCTACGAACATTGCATAAAAAAACACGTTCTTCCTTTATCAAGTCAAACTCTGGGAACCAAAAGAAGGACTAGCAATGGGTTCACCCCTCCCACCAGCTCTAGCGAACTTCTATATGGAAAATTTTGAAAATAATGCCCTACAAAACTGGCACATCAAATGAAAAATTTGGCTCCGCTATGTGGAGCGAAATCTTCATCATTTGCCCAGGAATAGAGCATTAGAACTGACTGCATTTAAAGACTATTTTAATAACGTACATCCTAACATAAAATTTACTCTGGAACTAGAAGAAAACAGATTATCGTTCTCCATTTATAGAAAGTCAACAAACACAGGAAGATTCCTTCATGCTACCTCACACCACCACCCCAAGCAAAAAATATGCCTCATAAAAACCTTAACGGATAAAGCACACAGTAGTACAGAAGAAAAGCGGAAAGAAGAAATACAATACTTAACACAGATCCTACAACTGAATGGTTTCAAAACTAAGACAATTAAGAAAATTCTCAATACAGCTCCTACAAGAAATTTAAATAAACCAGACTTCAAGAATTCAGTCACCCTTCCTTATATCAAGAATGTAACAGATAAATTAGCTAAACTTCTCTACAAGTACAACATAAAAGTGACTTTTCCACCGCTTGAAAAAAATATCAAAATCTCTTCATCCTCCGAAACATCCACATCATACAATGAAAAAAAAAAAAAAAATAGGAGTTTATAATATTCACTGTTCCTGTGGTATCTGCAACGTGGGCCAGACGGAGAGATCGTGATAAATCTGCATGAGCGAACATCAAAAGGACGTACAAAAAAAAGACAGAGCATAAGTCTGGCTTGGCATTTCACACAGCTTTCACTAGTCACGATGTACTCTGGGACAGAACAAACATATCCTACATTGATGAAAAATGTTTCACAAGAAAATTCAAAGAGGCAGCGAATATGATTAAAATTCCTACGCAATGCAACAAAAATGAAGGTTTCATTTTAAATCAAGTTTGGTCAGCGTTTATTAAAAATTTACCGTTCAGACCTCGGATAGAGTGAAATTGAACCACAGAACGCGACATCAAACAGCATTGTTTCCAGCTAACACGTATTAACGGTTGTATAGATCTGTTATTCGGTTTTTTCACGAACTTTTATGATGATGTAATACCAATAAATGAACTTTTTTTTCGTAATTTCTTATAGTTTGTGCTTTGAATTGTTAGTTATGTTTATCCCTGAAGATGTTAGTCTGACGACTAACGAACCTCGTCGGGTTTGTTTTTTAGTACTTGTTTAGTTTTAAAAAACCGTCTTTGTAAATAAAAAATGTGGTCACAAAACCGTGATAATTCGATTGAACTTCTTAACCACCGACTTTTCGTTTCATCTGTCTTCTCTCCAAATGAATTTGGGGGTATATTTTTGTTGGAGTATAGTATTAGTGATGAACTGTAATCAAGCAGATACTCATCGTTGTTTTATTAGATTTTTTTTCTCTCTCCATATTATACATTATACATTTCTGTATGTTGTTAATTTCCTACTCCTCTGTGCAGATCTTTAATGAGAATATTATTATTATCAGCCGGCAAAGTTTGGTAGAGCCACTGCTACTAATGGTTCAGTTAAGTAAGTTTGAGCCCGGTTAGTAGTTGGAAGGAGCCCAATCGTTCTATGCTGTTGGCACACTCACAAGCTTTGCTTCCTACGTATTTCGGCGCTTAATGAATATTAGTAAATATTGCTTATTCATATGTTTCATTTCAAAGCAGTGGTTAATTGTATTTACTTCGAAATGCTCTCCAGGGAAGCTCCAAATCTTCCTGTCTCTTTCATCATGAGTTCGTAATCAGTGACTGTTGATATTGACTTTATATACATATCAAAACTCGTTTTATATTATCACTGTCATCCGAGATAGTTTTCTGTTACCAATAAAAGTTTCGCATATACTTCACACATGAAAAAAAGCTTAAACAAGTTCATGTGGAGAGATAGTAACTCGCTTGCATTGGTAAACAACAACCCTCCCTAATAGCCACTATACTGCAGAGGCAATAAAAACAAGTTAGATAGGGCTAAATGGCCTCGCCTACTCCCCGTATACGGGAATAAAAAGGCGTTAGCTGATTTTTTTTTTTTTTTAATAAAAACAAGTACTTTTATTATGCCAGTGAATTAGGTATGAGGAGTCTGTGTAATATATTTCTCAACAAATAGTGCAATCAGAGACAACTGGGATAAAAACACACTAATTAATGAATCACATGTCCCCTCATACAGAAACTATGCTGTATAGACTGAAATAAAACCATATGTTGCATGGGAAAACACGGTATCTAACTAAAAACTATTGTTATTTATTAGATGTGTGTGAGTTCGATTTCCCAAGGCAGCAATAAAAGTCAACCGAACGTGTTAAAATTCGTAAAAGTGTTAAAACTAAGTAATATATATATATATTACTTAGAATTCCATAGTAATATATACAGTATATATATATATATATATATATATATATTACTATGGAATTCGGTTGAAGAGAGTTAGCATTTTAACTCTAGTAACTAGTAACATTACTGGCTTAACGGGTGAAGCAAAAGCTTTTCGTATTCCTGGCTATCTTAATAGAGACTGTGAGTAGAAAGAGTTTATGAGCTATATTGCTCGCCCTGAGTGGGCTAGGAGATTAATTCCCAGTGAGGGGGTTGAGGATGGCTTTAGGTCTTTTGTGCTTAGAATAGTCCATTGCATCATAGTCAGCAGCCAGTTGGATCAGTCTGTTAGAATGCACAGTTGCTTTTGAAAAGAATTTGGTTGCTATAGTCTGCATGAAGATGTAGATATAGGGGACCTCCGTGTTGCAGTGCAGTTGGACAGTTCGGATGAACCATGGAGCGCCCAGGATCATTCTATGACACTTGTTCTGAATGCGTTGTAATTTAATGATATTTGAGTTCGAAGTATGGCTCCAGGCCGGTGAGGCATAGGTAAGTATTGGACGAACCATCAGTTTGTATATGAGAAGTTTGATTCTGGTGCTCGGTTTACTGTTTCTGTTTATTAGCGGATAGAGCTGGGCTATGGTTTTTGATGTGTTTGCACAGAGAATCTTGATATGGGAGTTGAAAGTCAGTTTACTGTCCATTACTACACCGAGATACTTGATCTCTGTTTTCCACTGAATTTTTGTGTTAAGGAGGAGAATATCTTCTTTGGGAAGCACTGATCTTCTAGAGAATAAGACGGCTACGCTCTTCTGAGGATTCACCTGGAGTCGCCATTTGGAAAAATATTGCTCTATTTGCAGTAGGTTTTCTTGCGGTTTCTTGATGGCTAAGTGAGGCTTTAATGATCTGGCCAATATCGCTGTGTCATCAGCGTAAAGAGCTTTAATTGAAGATAATGGGTTGTGTGGTATATCATGCAGGTATAAGGAGAATAGGATTGGTGCTAGTAAGGACCCTTGTGGAACTCCAGCCAAGATGTGTTTCTGTGAGGACACTACTCCACTTAATCTCACTTGCATGCGTCTATCGCAGAGGTACGTCTTGATGAGTTGAATGATTCCGATTGGAACACCGGATGATATAAGCTTGTATAGCAAGCCATAATGCCAAACCTTGTCAAATGCACTGGCTAAGTCTAGAAAAACAGCCCCAGTGCATTGACGCCAGTTAAAACCTGTAATGATATGTTCCACCAATCTGTGTATTTGTTGTGTGGTACTATGCAACTGTCTGAAGCCAAACTGCTCCTCGGGCAGGATGTTTAACCGGAGTACAGAATCTTGAAGCATAGTAAGAATTACCTTCTCAGCAATTTTTCCAAGATTAGAGATGAGATTGATTGGCCTGTAATTCTGTGGCAAAGTGGGATCCTTTCCAGGTTTATGAATTGGGACAATGTACGCCAATTTCCAGTAGGAAGGGAAATACTTGTAGTGAAGTATGGAGTTGATTATGTTTGCCAAATGAACAATAGCTTTGCGAGGTAGAAGTTTTATAACTTTGTTGGAGATACCGTCGGGTCCAGGAGCCTTTTTATTTTTGAATTTCTGAATTATAGCATATATTTCAGCAGGTGAGGTGGGTGTAATTTGAGTAGAATGTGTGGGAGCAGACGAGCGAATATCTGACATTATGGTGTATCTTGTAGATATGCCTAATGTCAAGATGATTGTATGCGGGTTTGCATTGATTTTCAAGGTGATTAGCTATTGCCTCAGCTTTATCAGCATTAGTGTGGATGAGACCTGAATCTGTTTGCAAAGGGGGAAGAGGTTTATTTTTGTTCTTGATCTTTCGGATAAGATTCCATACAGAGTGGCTGTTAGTGGAGATGGAGGTCAGTTTTCTTCCCAGAGTTGAGTTCTATGAGCTGCGAGTGCATCTCTCACTGCAGAGTTTAACCTATTTAAGATCCGTTTATCTTGTGGCGCCCTAGTGTTATGGTATCTTTTTCTAGCCCTATTTTTTTCGCTAATCAGATTCATAGTATCTTCAGGCAGGTGGGTGGATTTGTGGGTGGTTGCAGGGGTAGTAACTGCTGCACAGGCTGCTGTAATCTGTTCTGTTAGATTTTTGACAGCTATGTCGATTTCCTCTTTTGATTTAATGATGGTAACAGGACCGATATATTTTGGAAGCACCTTGGAGAGCCTTTCCCAAGGAATAAATGAGTGAGAGGGTGGGGATAATTTTTCAAGATTTCCTGATTTTAACCGTATTGGATTATGATCTGATGATAAATCATTGATTGTCATTAAATTGTATTGGAGTCTGATGTGCTGCAGTAGGGCTATGTCCAATACATCAGCCCTGCCATAGGTGTTGTGATGGGTGGGATCAGCAGGGCCTATTACGTGAAGGTTGTTGAAATCAGCATAGTTCTGTAGTATCTGTCCATTTTTGTTAGTGGAGTGGCTATTCCAGGTAGAATGCTTGGCATTTAAATCACCTGCCACAATGGTAGGCTCTCCTGTGTCAAATATGGCGTTCAAATCAGAAGGTAGTAGTGCTTTTTGTGATGGATGGTATGCTGCAAAAATTTTTAATTTGCCTACTGAGCTCGTGAGAATCTCGATGCCAGTGACCTCGAGATTGGAGGTAGAAGGAATGTTTATGGAGTGATGAGAGATAAAATTTTTGATGAAAATTGCCGTGCCTCCACCTCTGTGGGTTGATCTGTCAGTTCTATACGACTGATATCCATAGATTTTGGGATTGTCTGCTGGTCTTAGATGCGTTTCATTTATTAATAGAACATCTGGCCGATGTCTGTGGGCAAAATTTTGGAGTTCTAGGATCTTATTTCTTAAGCCGTTTGCATTCCAGGCTATTATCTCTAGGGCTTCTGGTTTTAATTTTTTACCGTTCATTAGTGAGCGCTGAAATAATGACTTGAGTATCTTTTAGAAATCTGTTAGTAGAACTTTGTGAAGGATTAGATCTGCTGAAATTTAATAGCATATTTGCCAGGGACACGGTAATGATAGCTGTCATATTTGGGCGTGATGTTGACTGTTCTAGGGATGTCTGTTTAGGGCGGGTTACATCCGCATATGTCCTGGGCTGCCAGCTTAGAGTTGCTTTTTGAGGGACCTCAGTTTTCAACAGATGGGCTTCTGAGTTTTTATTCTGTACTTTAGGAGGCTGTGATGTAGCCGCAGATGTAGGCGAGCTGATGGAAGGAGAGAATGTTCCCTCTTCAGATTTCCTGTTACGTGGATTGTACAAGCATCCTCTGTAGTTGGATGTGTGAGGACCGCCACAATTGCCACATTTGGCCGGGGTGGATTTTGGTTTAGAACAGGTGTTCGTTGGGTGACCAACCCCACACTTCAAACATTTAAATTCGGCCCTACACATTTTCTGGGCATGCCCAAACTTTTGACATCTATGGCATTGCCAAGTAGAAGCTCTCTTCCTTAACGATTCTACCGAGATTTTTAATCCATAGATGGTTGTCAAGTCATATATGTGTTTATAGGTTTGACTGATCTCGATCAGCACTAATGGCATTGGAGTCTTGTCCCTCCTGGTCATCCTGCTGACCTTGATTGGTGGTAAATCACTCGAGTGCAGGTCTGTGATGATTTCGTCGGTGGAGACATCCTTAGGTACACCTTTAATCACTACCTTGAGATTTTTTTCAGAACCGAGTGAAAAAGTGTGGTACTGAATTCCTCTGGAATTTAATTCTGTTGTTAACCTACGATAGTCTGTGACAGTTTTAGGGTGAATTTTGACACCATCTCTGATATTCTTAGCGTTGTTATATGAAATCTTTAAGTTGTTCATTATGTTCTTTAGTGTCATCCATTTGTTCTTCTCACACAGAATAATCGGGGGGATCTTTTCCCTTGCGGAGGTAGGTGAGTCTGGGGCAGAGCCATCTTCTTCCATGACATCTATAATTGGTGATTCGGAGGTCGCAGTTTTGCGCTTTTTGCTTGCGCGAACCTCCTGAAAATCAGTGTGGTCAGTACGGGAATGATCTTCAGCCGTTGTTGTTTTTTCAGTAGCGTTGTCTTGGAGTAGTTCAAGAAGTTGAGCGTCGTCCGTATCAACTTCTTGAATTTCATTTTGTGTGTAGCAGATTTCCAATATGCTTGAAAATAGCCAGGAGTTGTTTGAAGGTGAGTTCCTCGTATGGTAGATCTGGGGTTGGACCCACGTTTTGTTCTAGAGAACAGGACATGCTTTCCATTTCTATCTACCGTATTGTGATAATAGATAGTTTCTAAAATAATAACTGATGCAATGAAACAATGGCGATGCTGATGACAGTAAGCCTAGCGTATCGCCGTTGCTTCGGAAAAAAGGTTAACTTACCTACTGAATTAGTTTTTATGAGCCTATTCAAGAACCAAACTGGTTGACTATACCAGTAGGACTATTCACTGCCAGTAAAAATATTTGTTGAGTTCATTAAATCACATTTTATATCAAATATCAGAATCGCAAATCATATGTATAAGCGCTAGGCAAAACGCCATTTTTATCCATAATTAACAACACAATCGCATTTCAACTGACAATTGACATTTATTCTTTAAGGGTGAAGCACAATGCTTTTCATATTCCCCGCTATCTGTCGTGGTTACAGTGAGGGTAAAATTTACGAGCAGTTTGCTCGCCCTGAATGGGCATAAAGATTATGTATCGCTATAGGAGGCTAATATAGTTTTTGGTCTTCTATATTTAAATATGTCCGTTGGCTCGTATGCTGCAGCTTGTTGAACCAAATCGTTGGGATGTGTGGACGTCTTTAGAAAAAATTTGGAAGCTAAGGATTGTAGATAAGAGAGAATATAGGGAATATTTGTGTCTCTGTGGAGCTGGCTGTTTCTAACATACCACGGGGCGTTCAAAATCATTCTCAAGCACTTGTTCTGCACTCGCTGTATCTTAATAATGTTAGTATTAGAGGTGTGGCTCCAGGCTGGAGAGGCATAGGTGATTATAGGACGAATCGTCATCTGGTATAGCTGCAGTTTGATTCTGTTGCTGAGTTTGCTATTTCTATTAATTAGCGGGTAGATCTGAGCTATGGCTTTAGATGCTTTTGCACATGCAGACTTGATATGTTGGTTGAAAGATAGCTTTTTGTCGAGAATCACACCCAGGTAATTTGTTTCTTTCTGCCAGGGAATTTTAGTATTGAATAGTAATACATCTCCTGCAGGAGACATTGGCCTTTTTGAGAAGAGAACCGCTGAGCTTTTCAGGGGGTTGACTTCCAATCTCCACTTGGAGAACCAACCTCCAGCTTTAGAAGCTTTTCTTGAAGCTTTCTGGTAACGAAGTGGGGTTTGAGAGATCTGGTTAGTATTGCCGTATCGTCCACATACAGTGCTAAAATGGAAGTCATCGGATTGTGTGGGATGTCTGACATGTATACAGAAAACAGCAGTAGAGCCAGTAGAGATCCCTGCGGCACTCCAGCAAAGATATGGCGCTGGGACGATGTAGTACCGTTAATTTTAACTTGCATTGATCTATTCTGAAGATATGAACGGATTAGATGAACCATTTTTAGTGAGATACCGGCTGAGATAAGTTTGTGCAGGAGTCCAAAATGCCAGATTTTGTCAAATGCTTTAGATAGGTCTAGGAATACCGCTCCTGTGCACTGGCGCCAGTTGTAGCTGGTGGTGATATATTCCACAATTCTGTGGATTTGCTGGGTAGTACTATGGTGTTGTCGAAATCCAAACTGTTCTTTAGGGAGGATGTTTAGGTCATTTACTGAGGTTTGGAGTCGTGAGAGGATGACCTTCTCTGCAACCTTACCCAGATTGGAGATGAGACTGATTGGACGATAATTCTGCGGCAAGTGTGGGTCTTTGCCTGGCTTATGTACAGGAATCACATCAGCCATTTTCCAGGTGGAAGGAAAATAGTGAAGTCTTAAGATTGCATTTATTATACTGGTCAGATGCACTATAGCTTTTCGAGGCAGCAGCTTGATCACCCTGTTTGAGATGCTGTCTGGTCCAAGAGCTTTATTGTTCTTAAGTTTTTTAATAATATCATATAATTCAACAGGTGATGCGGGTGCAATATGATCGGCACTGGTGTCAGGGAGGTTTAGTGCATGCCTAACCTGTCTGTGGATTTTGTACAGATGATTGAAATCAATGTAGTTATAAGAAGGTTTGCACTGATCCTCAAGATTTTTAAGTATGGCTTCTGCCTTATCTGCATCTGTGTGGACTAGGCCCTGGTTTGAGATTATAGGGGGAAGTGATCTGTTTTTATTTTTGATATTTCTCAGTAGGCCCCAGATAGAGTGATCAATAGGTGAGATAGAGGCTAACTTTTTATCCCAAACTTCGTTTCTATGTGTTTTAAGTGCATCTCTTACTGCTCCATTCAATCTGTTAAGCACTGTCTTGTCCTGAGGTGCGCGAGTGTTATGAAATCTCTTCCTAGCTCTGCTCTTCTCTCTGATCAGGTCCATAATGTCCTCAGGCAAATGATCAGGCTTGGGAACAGGTTTCTGGAAGGTTGCAACCATTATAGCGGACTTAATCTGTTGGGTCAGGCTAGTCACTGCAGATTCCACATCTTCTGGTGTGCATATGTGAGGGACGGGTCCTATTTGATCCCGAAGTGCTTTAGACAATCTCTCCCACGATATGCCTGAATAAGAAGGAGGAGACTGGCATTCTTGTTCTCCCAATTGCAGTAGAATTGGGTTGTGATCCGACGACAGCTCGTTTAGTGATGTAAGGCTGTACTGTAGTTTAATGTCTTGCATGATGGCTATATCCAGGATATCAGCAGTGCCAGATGTACTGAGATGAGTTGGTTCGGTAGGTCCAGCCACAACAGCATGGTTTAATCCTGTGTAGCTAGAAAGGATGCGACCATTTTTGTTGGTAAATTTACTGTTCCAAGCAGGATGCTTTGCATTGAGGTCTCCAGCAATGATGACCGGTCCTTTTACTCCAAGGATGGCATCCAGATCTGAGGTCAATAATGTCTTTAATGGAGGGTTGTATGCAGAAAAAATCTTGAGGTTTCCAGTTGAGTTTGTGAGAACATTGATTCCTGTGATTTCGAGGTTGGTGGTAGTAGGGTTAGTTATTGAGTGATGATTGATATAGATCTTGATAAGGGTGGCTGTACCTCCACCTCTATACCCAAGCCTGTCGTTTCTGTAAATCTGATACCCTCTGATTTTCAGGGTGTCAGCAGGCCTCAGGTGAGTTTCATTAATTAGCAGTATATCTGGGTTGTATCTATTATTAAATTCCTGGATTTCTAACAGTTTGTTTTTTATACCGTTGGCATTCTAATAAATAATCCTAAGAGAGTTTGGGACGATTTTTTTCCGATGCATCAGAGAGTGCCGATAATATGGATTGGGTTTGTTGTAGGAATCTTTTTGTGACACTTAAGGATGGATTTGAGTTGCTGAAATCCTGCAGCATGTTTGCAAGAGAAGAGGTGATAACAGCTGATAGATTTTAGTGTGGATTATTCCGGTTCTGGGTTTGTACTATCTGATTGGAGCGGGCCACATCAGCATATGTTCTTACTTGATGTTGAAGATTCGTTTTCTTAAGGGGCTCAGTTAATGATGGGCGAGCACCTGTTGTCATGTATTCACTCTTGGAGAACTGAGTAGCCTGAGCTTCAGGAACTCTCGCACTAGATGACGAGGTAGATTGATGACTTGTATCATTCCATCTGTTTTTGGGGTGATGTATACACCCTCTATAATTAGCAGGGTAAGGACCCCCACAATTAGCGCACTTAGCCGGGGTGGATTTTGGCTTGGCGCATGTGTTTGTGGGGTGATTCTCGCCACATTTTAGGCATTTGAACTGAGCTTTGCATAGCTTCTGGGCATGGCCAAATTTTTGGCATCGGTGGCACTGCCCAGAAGATGATTTCTTTCTCAATGGTTCTGGGGTGATTTTGAGTCCACAGATTGATTTTAAATTATAAATGTCTTTGTAAATGTTATGAATTTCTACTAAAACTAAAGGCATAGGTGTCTTATTTGATCTAAACATTCTAGTAACCTTTATGGGGGGTAGTTCCTGTAGGTTAAGGTCAGCAACTATTTCATCTGTGTCAATATCCTCGGAGACTCCACGTAAGACTACTTTCAGATTTTTTTCGGAGGCAAGTGAAAATGTGTGATATTGGGTTCCTCTAGTGTCCAGTTCCTTTGTAAGATTTCTATAGTCAGCCACCGTGGTGGGCTGGATACGTATTGCCTCGTCTGAATTTTTAGCAGACGTGTAACGAATCTGTGAATTAGCCATGATGGTTCTGAGTGATGACCATCTCTGCTTTTCCCTTAGGATAATCGGTGGCACCTTTTCATTGGGGGAAACAGAGGGATCTGAAATGGGAACATCCTCGTCCATACCAACAACATTTGTTGACTCAGCAGCAAGAATTTTTCTCTTCTTACGTGCATGGGTTTCTTCTTGATCAGAAGGATTAGAGGTAGAGACAACTAGATTGAGTTTTTCCTCCACTTGAGGGGAGTCTTCATTTTCCTCAGCATCGACTTCAGGTGAGGAATACAAATTTAAGTAGCCGGGCCAATCCCGTTCAAACTTTTTGAGGAGCTTTTTAATGAAACTGAGTGCTAGCTTTTTATCGAGCGACTCGATAATAGTGTCGGGGTCAATCATATTAGTAGGCCATGTCAGCTTG
Source organism: Typopeltis vanoorti (assembly GCF_054136105.1). Lineage (NCBI taxonomy): Eukaryota > Metazoa > Arthropoda > Arachnida > Uropygi > Thelyphonidae > Typopeltis > Typopeltis vanoorti. The sequence goes on along the minus strand of NC_143569.1, from coordinate 77,645,219 downwards.
AACTTCTTTTGGAGTTTATCAATGAGTTCAAGAGCTGGCTCTTTATCGAGCAAATCAGTTAATACGTCTAGGTCAGGTACGCTCATATCGATTTAACTTCGTATGTGCGTTAATAAAATATCCCGCAGGTCTGAAGACCTGCCAGCAGAAATTTTTGTAAAATATCCCGCAGCCGCAAAGGACTGCCTGCAATATCAAGCATAGGCGTGTCAACCAGCAATAAGATGTTAAAGTACAACAAACAATGGCGATACTAATGGTAGTAGGCCTAGCGTATCGCCTTTGTGAAGTCAGTTCACTTACCTGGATAAACCAGTATGGAAAATACAATGCCTGTTTTTGGCAGCAGCAAATAACTTATATTACTATAAGTCTATAGTAATTTTTAGAGATTTATATTACTATAAATCTCTAAAAACTTATCAGTCAAATTCACAATTCACCATCAAAATACACGACACGAAACACTAACACGCGAGCCGCCATCTTACCTTCTAAATCAACCTCAATAAATCTTCACAGCTTTCCTTCTCCTTAATATATATATATATATATATGCATTTCAACTCAATTGTCAGCTATGCTTTTATCTTTCGGTTGCGCCATCTTTTGTTAATACTGCACCAATCATATGCACCTTTTTAATAACTTGCCTTTGATGTCTGTTTTGCATTAGGCTTAATTACCGTAAAGGGAGAAAAGTCACAAAACAGAAAAATGTTCCAGGTACGGGGATTCCCTTATTCAGGTAATATTCACTAATTTCGTGTTATCAGTCTGTGGTGTGCCAGTATCGGTAAGTGGTGATATTATTTGATCTATTTTACGTTAAAAAATTTAACCCTGAGATGGATAAGTGGCTGATAAAAAAAAAAAAAAAAAAAAAAATCCCGCGAACAATCAGAAGAAGCAGAAACAGACTCAAAAAAAAAAAAAAAAGGACAGTATTTCATATTTTCCAGAACAGCTCGCATCGTTTTCAGAACCAAACGGTAAGAGGCAAAAAATGTATTATATGCATTTGATTTTTGCAATATTCGCTGTGTATGTTTTGTATTGAATATAAATACAATAAATATTATATCTCTCTATTACAATTTTTTTCCGAGGGGGGGGCGTGAAATATTTTAATTTTTGCAAAGGGGGCCCTGACATCCAGAAGTTTGGGAAGCACTGATCTATACCACCGCCCACCACCAGTATTTTCACAGACTATCACAAACATCGATGTCCATGGCGTGATTCGAACCCGCAGCCTTTTGGCTGGGGAGCGGATACGCTAACCACTCGGCCAACCAGGTAGGCTTAAGTTTACTTAAGAGGTTTATTTATTTAAGGGCTTATAGGATTGATGCACAGGAAATGTTTCAACACTTGACTAGAGGGACCAGAACAAGGAGTTATCCCTGGAAATTGAATAAAGTTGTGGTGAATAGGGGTGTGAGGACTAGATTTTTTGCTTGGAGAGTGGTGAATGAGTGGAATGGGTTGCCAGAGTGAGTTGTGAATGCTTTGCCTGTTAATGGGTTCAAGGAGAGGCATGAGAGATTGTGTGGATAGATTGAGTCTCCGCAATCAATCTTCAGACTGCATGGAGATGCCCGTATAATAATATTATTATTCCTGACACCTCCAAGGAGCCTGAAGACGCATCGCGGGAGGACACCTACAACTGTCTCAATTGATACAATTGTCTCAACCACTACACCGAACCTCTACTACGAATCATCTCCATCAATAATAATAATATACTCTCAGACGGAGTATGCCAATGAGCAATCGCACTTCATGCAAAGACCTACTCTTCAACCTTGCTTGCAATCTAATTATATAGATTCCAGCAATGTTCTCTTGTATGTACTCTTGTCTTCTTCCTCTGCATACAGTATATCTCTCCACAAGTGATCTGCTAAGAAAGTGTTTCATTTTTTATCCGACAGGTTTAAAAAAAAAAAAACCTACCAACACGTGTTAGTCATGTTCACACATACTGAAATTATGCGATTTGGTTTGGTTGTATTGCGCTCTAACTATAGTGGAAGCTAGAAACATGAGTAACGCAGATTTCGCTTTTAAAGGGAAAACGGCTTTAGTTACTGGAGCTGGGCGAGGTATGGAATTTAAAATATTCACGCATTGTCAAGAAAATATAATCGAAAAATGTAGAAATGTATTTGAAACGTGCGCTGGGTTTACTTTTCGGAGATGATTTATAGGAAGTTATTTACATTGTTTTTACAATGTATATTATATAAATTAATAAATTATTCCTAACTATATTGCAGCACCTGATTTTTTTTTTTTTTTAGTGAAAATTGTAATTATTATTTTGCAATTCTTGTACTAGTACATTTTATCCATTTTAAAAATAGTATATATTTTAATTAATTTTAAAATAATTTTATTGATCTCTTAAGGTAATTATTAAAATAATCTATATGGGAATTAAAATAAAACTAAGGGTATAAGAATGCAGGTTTACTCCTAGTTATTTGGCTTTGACCCATGATCCCTTAAAATGAAGATATTAGAAAGGAACTTGATATTATTAGCATTTAATATGTGAACAGAGCTCATCTGAGATAGTATGATAACTTAAACGGAATGTGAGATACATCAGGGTTTTTGATAGCAGGAAAAAAAAAGTCATGATCTGAATGGATTGATGCAATTAGTTTTGGCTTAGAAGACTAAAAGGTTCCATTAGACAGTATTGAAGACCTGACAATCAACAGGTTAATTGGGAAGAAAATTGTTAATAATGTAACATAACTGTGTAATACTAGCACAGCATTCTGTACACCCTTTGAGAATATATAATCAGGTAAAGTGATACTATAGGTACTGTGTATTGTTTATTGCACAAATAATTTATTGCACCAGAGTAATTTAATAATAAAGTGTGATACCTTTTGGCAACTGGCATATGGAAATATGAGTTCTGCATTGCTTCAACCTTGTATCACCTCTGGGTCTGGCTCTCACTGAAGAGATCTCAATAAATGTTGAAACTGGTCTGGGTAATGACCCTTCCCATAATGCATAGCATTACACATGTCTGCAAGGAGATGTGCTTTACATTATGGGATACTAAGGAGAGTGATGAGAACTTAGTCCACCTTTGCCACGAGTTGCCCCAGTCCTGAAGATACTTCAGGTGCAAACTTTGTTTGCTTTCACTTGGATAAAGATTAAACTAAATATATAATTCATAACCTGGATACTAAAAAGTCTTCTGTTCCTAATTGCATTTTCCCAATTGTTCTCAAACATTGTGCTCCAGTGCTTACACCTGTCCTGCATTGTCTGTATAATTTATTATACATATCTAGTACTTATCCTAATGCATGAAAGCAGTCTCATATCCATCCTATTCCAAAAAAAGTTGGTAGAAGTCCTGTTAACTACTGACCAATTGTCATTACCTCTGTCCACTCCAAAATAATAGAAAAAGTCATCAGTAGCCAACTTGTCCACTACTTAGAGGCATGTGAATTAATCAGTGATCACCAGTATGGATCTGCCATTCAAGATCCATAGCTGACCTTGTATTGTAGCTTACATCATTCATTCACTGAACACATACCATAGATAGGTTTGGAGAAACTTGTGTTGTCATTGTTGACATTTCCAAGGCTTTTGACTGTGTGTATGGCATTTAGGCCTACTAAACAAATTGCAGTCTCTCAGTCTCCCTGCTTCCCTCTGTAATTGGGTAGCCAGCTTTCTATATGTTCATTCTCTGTGAGTCATGGTAGATGGCTCCCACTTTTTGAGCTTCACCACCAATGCTGGAGTACCTCAAAGCTCTGTCCTATCACTTACTCTCTTTCTCTTGTATATATAAATGACCTATTCACAATAACCACTAATCCCATTCACAGATTTGCAGACATTAGTACTCTCCACTCATCCTACACATTTGGCAAACCATGCACTACTCTGACATCACTTATAACTAGTGCCGTAAACATTGATCTATATACTATCCACCAATGGGGTGAAGACAACTTTGTTATGTTCGATGCTACCAAAACACAGTCTTGCTTTTTCTCATGCAAAAGAGATCCCGGCTCATCTACCCTTACCCTCAGTAATGCTCAAATTGCCAGACAAGATCAGATCTCTCTGCTTGGATTAACTTTTACCTTTCCTGGTATAGACACATCATATCAATAGCCTCTTCAGCATCTAAGAAACTTGACATTCCTTTCATTTAAGAGCCTATTTTATACCCAAACAAATCTTCACTATATACAAATCCCAAATCCATCCATATTTAGAATACTACTCACTTTTGGGGTGGTGCACCTAAAACTTCCCTTAAAATCCTTGATGTCATCCAGAGGCATGCAATTAGGCTCATAGATGATTCATCTTAGACTCACTTCAGCCTCTATCTCACAGGTGAAGCATTTCAGCATTATGTCTATTCTACAGAATAGACTGCTGACTGCTCCAGTGAACTGGCAACCATCATTCCTCTACTTTCTGTTGTGCCTGTTAATATAAGAGCTGCAGCTGCCCAACATGCAATTGCAAACACACTGAACCTGCTTCTGTTCATCTTCTTTTAATTCATCTACCTCTTGCCTCTGGAACTGCCATCCTCAAGAAGTATTCCAAAACAACTATAACTCGCAATTCTTCAAAAAAAAGAAAAAAAAAATTCAATAAACTTCTATCTCAATCCTCACCTGTGCACCCTACACACAGCACTGATATGCCAGTGGGTCCCTCAACCTCTAATTGATCAATTATATATATATATATATATATATATATATATCATCATCATGCATATATCAAGGATTTAGGCCTAGCATGGCCTGTTTCCTTAGAAGTCATCGTTTAAGAGGACATCCTGGTTTTCTTTTCCCTAATGGCTTGTACTTTAAGGTTTGTTTTGGTAATCTTTCTGTTTTCATTCTTTGAACGTGTTCCATCCATTAGGGAAAAGAAAACCAGGATTTTCTTTTTTGTCTTTTTGTTTTATTGTCCAGATTTCGCTTCCATACATTAAGACTGATAGGGTTAATGTATTGTATACTTTTAGTCTGGTTTGTTTTTGAACTAGGTTTGGTTTAAATATAGAGTTAATTACACCTGTATTTTTAAATTTTTTGCAATTTTTATGTTTATATCTTTTTCATTTTCATATGTGATCATACATCCTAGGTAGTTAAATGAATTTACCTGTTCTAAGATCTTGTTATATATATATATATATATATATATAATTTTATAGTTTCTATATTCGGCATGAAACTCTTGTAGTTTCTATATATTCGGCTTTGAAATAATGTTGGATTCAATATCCACTTAATTTGTATAATATGTACATATAATTTAGTTAACTTATATAACTTGACATAAATTGTGAAGACAGTTTATATTGTTGGGGATTATATCTTCGATGCTGGGAGTTTGTATAGTATATTACAGAGCAAAGTGGAACAGGGAAGTGGAGTAATTGATATGCTGCTAATAGCAATACTAGTAATGTGATACTTCTTTTTTTATATATAAATATCAGAAATAAAGAAGAGAATTTGTTTGATTTATGGTCTTGATGTGCTCTCTTGGAAGATGTTGGTTTTCTGGCCAAAATCTTTTGACTGGCATTTAACCACCTGGAATTGAGTAGGCTGAAGAAACTTTAGAGAGTACAAATGCAAATAACAAAAATGATATCAGGGCTGTGGAATCATTGTCTATGAGGATAGACTGTGGAATAGGTTAAACATTTCTGTTTATAATATTAAAGTCATTGTTATCTGTTATTACTAATAATGTTGTTTTTCTGTTCCTGCCAATATGGGATCAATAATTTGTGGAATTCATTATCAGCAATGACTGAAAATTAAAGGATAATTGTTTCAAAACTTTAAAGTTGTATATTGAACTGAAATTAATTAAATTTATAGTCTGCATATGAATTTCACAAGATTTCCAAGATAAATTGCCGGTCTGGTTGGCCGAGTGGTTAGCATATTCGCTCTCCAGTCAAACGACTGCGGGCTTGAATCCCGCTATGGGCATGGATGTTTGTGATGGTCTGTGAAAATACTAGTGGTGGTGGTGATGAGCAGTAGATGGCATTGGTTAGGTGATGATGATAGTTTCAGTTTGTTGGTGGATTGTGAGTGGTGGAGACAGAGTTGTAGAGTAGGTGCCCTCCCTTGATGAGTCCTTGGACTCCCTGGAGGCATCATGTAATAATAATAATAAATACCCTTTTTGGTCATCATAAAATTTTAACTCATTAAAATTTTTTTTTTTTTTTTGCTTATTAACATATGCATAACTCTGTTACCAGTTTTTTAAATCTTCTGAACTTTTCTTATCTTCATTCTGAAATTAATTTTGCTAACAATCATTTCATATTATTAATTTCTAAGCGTTGAAGTTGCAGAACTCATCTTTATACACCATTTGCGAAATTAAATCCTCCCTCTTATCATTGTACTGCATTGATTTATGGAATCAACTACTATTTGAGATGAAAACTATAATAATATTAAAATGCTAGATTTCATCCCATGCATTAAGGTCATCTTCAGGAATATATACATCTATATGCACATAAAGTCTAAAACTATATGATGTGCCTAGCCTGACCTCTTGTGCTTTAAAAAAAGTTTCAAGTAAGAAAGATTATTTATTATCACTCTTAATCTTAATTACTTGAATGTTTTTACCACAACAGGTTAGACTAGACATATTATGTAGTTTTAGATTTAAATGTTGGCTTGCAATGGTATGTTGCTAGTAGCTGTTGTGTAGTGTGTGTATATGTTACCGCTAAAGTGCGAAAACCGTTAATGTGCACATTACATAGCTAATCTGCAGATTAACTGATTTGCTCCGTTAACGGAATCAAGAGTTTTCTGCATTTTACCTAGGTAATGTGCACATTAACGGCTTCGTATCGTTAAAGTTCAAAAGTTTGTTTCTCTCATTTCCTTTCCCTACTCCTTCCCCCCTCTCCCTCCACTTTTAGTTTGGTTTTTTAATAAGTAAACATAATTTTATCATATGTTTTTTTTCTTAATTGTAATAATATTTTAAACCGTTTGATTCCTTGTATTATATTAATTGACTGATGATTGATTCTATCAACTAATTTGTTGATTGTTTGATTGTATTAACTTGATTCTTTAGATATCAAAAAATAAATAAATAACATTATCTTAATTTAAACATACAGAAACGTTCCAGCAAAGATCTTATTTTCACTTTAACGAGTGCCTAGTAGGTCATGTGCAGATTACCTAGGTAATTTGAGAAATGAAACAATTTTTCGCACATTAAACGGATCACCGTAGTTAATCTGCACAATATCTAGATAATCTGCAGAATAACTGATTTCTGCACTTTAGCGGTAACATATATATATCCCTGAAGATGGTTGAGTCCATAAATCAATATGAGTGCTATTCATTGTTTAATATCACTAAATGAAAAAAATCCCTCCTAGATTGTTTACAGTAGCAATTACCTTTTAATACTATTTCATGGTGTTGAGCATTTCATGTTCTGATTGACATTATATTTGCACAATGTCCAAATTTAGAAAGCTGAAATTTGGCATAGAGTGCAAGCCAAATAATGAATTTTAATAAATTAAATTTTATTAAAATTTTTCATTTATTAAAATTTTAGGGTTGTTGAGAAATTTTCTGTGAATATTATTATTATCATTATTATGTAACACCTCCAAGGACTCGTTGCAGGAGGGCACTATATGTGGTATCACTTTCAGAATTTTAAAGTCTTGACCTGAATAAAGTAATCAGTTAAATACTCATATTACCAGAATATTTGTTTGTTATTTTTATAGGCAATCCTTCTTCATATTCTTGTTTAAACATGAGATGTGTGTGTGCAATCAGTAAATAATGCTTTGTCAGACTCCAGTGATGCTTGCAATCAGAAAATAATACTTTGTCAGCTATAAAAAAATAAAAATAAAAGTTTTTGCTAAGAATATCCAAGAAATTTATGAAAATATGCTCTAAGAATTTGATAAGATAATCTTGGCCTTGAAAATAGCTTCAACAATAGGAGATAGCAGTCTTTGGTCAAGTAGTTTCAAAGCACTTGAAGTCTGACCTTCAACATCTCCTGAAATGGCTAAAGTGAAGTGTAAATACCTTGTAAATCTTAGGAACATGAAAGGAGTGGTGTTTGATTGCCTCACAAATTCTTCTATATATCACAAACTACAGAACGATTTCAGGAATTGTGATTGTGAATGAGGGGCAAGAAATGAATTTATTTTATACACACTCCAGTTCAGAAACCCTGCTGTAGAGACCAAAAATGGTACTTTTACAAACCATTTGACCAGACAATAAGTTGGTTGGTAGTTTCACACAGGGCAGTGAAATTCATCTCCTTCCTAATGATGGTCCGTGCTCAAGGCAGAATTCATACCAGCAGCCTAGTTGAAAATCAAGTATGTTAACTATATGGCCAACCAGGCCAGCAAAAATAACTGACCAAATTATATACAATCAGGAGTTTACTTCTGTTTGTATATAATTTACTAGAACTGATTCCATCCAGAGAAGGTAATGTGCATTTGATAAGGCATGTGGAATTCATTTCGAACACAATTCATATATTGACTATTGACTTGTACTGTCAATGCTGAAGTGGTGAAACCAATATCTTCATTAGAAATATTCATCACTGCTTAAAGCATGAAGATGTTCTACACAACAATATTTTTATTGTTGTGTAGAACATTATTTATTTCCCTTGTGTCATGTTTGACTCATATAAAAAAAAAAAAAGAGAGAGAGGGGGGAGGACTCATATAAAAAAAAGAGAGAGAGAGAGGAGGAAGTCATCATTGAATTTCAATAGTGTTTAAGTCGTGGTTATATAAAATGGTTTTCATGTTGATAAAGGACTGTCTTGGCATTTCAATTCTTGATCTTATCTCCATTTTACAGTCAAAACTTTCATTTAGCCAGGATCCCAAGTATTTGAATTTGTTCACGTTTTTGAATAAATTTTATTTCCATTTAGAATTAAGTCAGCTGTTATTGAAGGGATGTTGCTTGTTATCATGAGTTTTATTTTTTTTGTGTTACATCTGTACATAAGTTTGTTTAAAAACTGTCGAGTAATTTTTTAATAGTTTTAATTTTGGGGAACTACAGTATTATTATTTTTTTAACTCTAAACAGTGTATTGTAACTTTTGTCTCATGAAATAAGTTTCCAAGATTCATTGGAAAGTTTTTAGGGTCACATGCAAATGATATTTTAAACTTACAAGCATGATGTTTAAGGAAAATTCTTATAGTATAAGATGCACAACTAGAGTAATACATTAAATATATTTAAATAAATAAATATTAAATGTCTATACTATACTTATTTTTTAGTTTGTATATTTATCTACAGGAATAGGTAGAGCTTTAGCTAAGAGACTGGCTGAATGTGGAGCAGATGTAATTGCCATTAGCAAAACACCAAAGCATCTGGAAACATTAAAACATGAGGTAAATGAAATAGCATGGATAGCAGTTAATTATTTATAATTAATTTATTTATGAAGTGATTCTAGTCTTTTTTTAGTGAAAATTGTATAGACTGTAGTTTTTTAATCTCAGTACTGCCTTATTTGCTCTTATCTTATTATGCATCCTAATTTTGATAGGATATGGGTAGTCAGTCCTATGTTTAAAACGCTAGTTATATATAGAAATGCATGCATTTTTCTACCATGATTGGCTAACCATGATTGTCAGGAAAAGGCAAAGAAGAAATATGATCAAATAGAGAAAACAACAAATGACACTGTAGCTTCGAAAAGAGTGTATAATTTCAAAAAAAAAAAAGTTGTAAGAAGTGAAATCAAGAATAAGGTAAGAGAAAACATTTTAAAATAGGTTAAAGTATCAGTAGGAAACAGTGGCTCCTTCAAATCTTGAATATAAATGGTTTGAGCAAGAATATGAAGATCTTAAAACTGAAAAAAAAAAAAATATATATATATATTTGGGAAATAATTTTTCCTCCCTAACTAATATCAGATCCTACCACACAAGAAGATACAAACTCATAAATCATCAGTACCATGTATGGAAACCGATATGGAACTTGTTAATATTTCAGCAACTGTTGGCAAAAGACTTAAAAGTGAACACAATAAAAAAAAGTAGGTAAATAAAAAGTACTACTCATATTTTTATAGATTTTGTGAAAAGATGGATTATGGATGGCCAGTTCACATTCAGTATCTAAAACTTCCTATTTTGGTGCTTACACTTCAGATCACAGTACATATAAAACTAATAAAAATTTAAATTGTATTTCATCTTGTCTTCCTCTTAACATGTCAGGCCAATGGCCTGACATTGCCTTCTCTATTTGCTAATTGCATGTATGCTCAGGCTTGCTTGTCTGTTTTGCATGATGGAAAACCCAAGTATCCAGGAGGGAAAATCTTACCGCCTCCATATGAGATTAGCTATATCGCCTTCATTGAAAAGCCTGTGTAAAAGTTCATATCTAGATGGAATTCAAATCTAGGTCTTTCCAGTCAGAGGGTATCATTAATATTGATTGCATTACAGAGGCTGTCTTAAATAATAAATTTTAAATATTTAAAATAAAACAAACTTTTATTTTTTATTTGCTTTTACCTTTGAGCTAATATAAGTCATCATCAACCATTATAAGTCTTACTGGATGAAAGCCTTTTCAAGACTGTCAATCACTTTTCTTTCCTATGTTGCACCTGCACATTTGATGATTTTATCAACCTGACAAAGTTTTGGTATTATATTTATTTTACCTCCCACAGTATCCATCCATTCTAGTACTTCTTTTATCTCTCTTGGTCTTCAAGCAATATGCTCTCATCACCACTTCACATGTTTCACTTTCTGTAATGTCAAATTTTGATTTGGTTTCTTATGCAATTATTTCTGATTCTGTTTTGTGATGCCATGCTTACATCTTTGTTACTAAATTGTGTTGTTATTTTTTCAGTTTTATTTACATTTAATGTCAATGTACAACTATTTGTTAGTATAGAAAAAATACAGTTATAAACTTTCCTTCTTTTTAGGCATAGTGATAATTGCCTTTTGAATATTGTTACACCCTGATACCTTAAGAATGTAGAATTCCCAGTTATCATGGTGTAACATGAAGAGATAATAAAATAAAACCCCTGTATAAAAGCTAATAGATGAATTATTTAAAAGAAAAAAATATCCTTGCATCCAAGTAATATATATATATAAAAAAAAAAAGAAGGGTGCTTGTTGAACTAACTAATAAAAAAAGGAATATATTACAGTTGTGATATAAAAGATTAAATTAGCTAAGTAAGACAGAAAGGATTAGTCATAAGAAATTGTATGTGAGAGGCTAGAGATTAAAATATTAAGTAAATTCTTAAAAATTTGGAAGGGGGGGGGGTAATTTAGAGGCTAGCAAGAGAAAAACAATAGACTATCGCTCAGGATCAATTCCCGGATTTGAGACATCGTCACAGGCTTGCCGACCAAAGGATGTTTGTCAGAAAAATGCCACCCTAATTGGTTGGTGAAGTTGAATCAAGTAAGGGGCGGAGAAAAGAAATTAAAGTGGGTGCCATTAGGAGTCAAGGCATAAAAGGGTTAGACCCCCCCATGAGGCTTTTTCCCCAGATAGTTTCTTCACAAGCTCCTTCGTATAGGTTTCACGTGATTTTCCTGAGTGGGGGGATTGGAGTTATCTCCGTCGTCATAACAAGGAAACAAAAGTGAGCCGGATTTCGATTCCGTATTTCCTATGGTAAGAAACGTGGAATGCCAGTTAGTAAATGGAAAGAAGGTACTATTTATGTGTTTCATCATCCAGTGACAACTACGAAAAAGGGGAAATCTGTAAAGAAGTCGGTGTCTACATGGCGAGTTTCACAGCCATTGTATAGATAAATTCAAAAGTGTCCTTAATTCAAGTACGAAAGGTTAAGATCGCGTAAGCACAGTTTATTGCCAAAAGAACTTAGGAGTGACAGATTATAGGAGATACCAGGATAGTTCAATCAGAAAAAGGTAGAGGCCAACATAGAAAACTCAAGAGAAAAGGTACTGTAAAAATCTCGTGTTAACGGAAAATCGTCTGTAATTTTAATCATTATTCTATTACTGAACTGTTGAAGAGACTAAGAAAATTTATACTAGGACTTTAGTACATGACTGATTATAATGAAAGTATGCTTGTTAATATTAATATTATATAAGTAATTATGTGTCCTAAAATTTATGCATGTGTATTGTAACTTATAGGAAAGTTTAAAATGTCAAAGTTATGTGTTAGTACAGTAAAAGGATAATTTGATCTACATAGTTTTGGATAGTTAAATAGAGTGAATTGATCATATATGTCCATGTGCTACAGTATATAGCGTATATTCCGAGTAATATAGGGATAACTAAGGTGTTAATTAGATCTAGAATTATACATATGATTGGATGTGTTGAATTTGTCATGGCAGCATGATCGCAATACCTATATAGGATCATAGCCAAATTACTTGTGATAAGCTAATGTTATTTTGTAAATATTTTCTTAGTATTTGAATTGAACTATATTAGAAATTGCATTGTACCATACTAATGAGTTTAATAAACCTTTGTTCATTGATAAAACAGTTGTCTGAAATTGCTGCCCAATGCACCACTTGAAAAACATACGAACCTAATCACGCAGGAAATTAATGTGTTAAGAAACGAGATAAAGTGTCACAACTGCAATATTGTTTCACATTCAGACATATTTTAGTAATTGCTCCTTGTTTTTGTATTTAATATCTCAAACTAAATGTCCCAAAAGGCGCAGCATAATATAAATATTAGGGACACTAAGGGGAGAAATTGCTTAAATATTTGTATTTTTGGGGTGATATCTCATGCATAGATAATAATTGAACATAGATAAGCATAATTTCACTAGATAGGACAATAATTATAAATTGGGACACAACAATATTAACTGCAGTTTTCCAAAGGCTTTTCAAGCAAGCATTATTCAACTTTATTATAATTTATTTTTATTATTTCTGGTTGTACATAGCTATGGAATGTAACTTGGAGGACCTTCTTTAGAGGTCATCTTTAAGCTAACAATTTAACAGGTTTGAAGTTCATAAATCTGTAATTCATATGGACTTGAAATAAAGATAACTCTCATCTGCAAACCATAAATAGATAAAATGTCTTCCATCTATCTTCAGGCCTTTTTCTCCACAATCAAGAAATTTGAATATTTCTTCTAAATATGCTGTGAATAGTTTTGGGAATATTGTCACTTTGTCTTATGCTTCTCTGTATCTCCAGTGGAGAATTTGCCATTGAAATGTATTTTTGCTTCCATTGGTGTATACTGATTTGATGGTCCTTATATATGTCTCTTCTGCTTGATGTCACAGTGCCTCATGTATTGCAAAGTTTTTACCAAATTAAAAGTTTTTTAATAATCAATAAAACCAAGAAATAGCAGATATTGTTGTTCATTGCATTATTCAATAATCTGTTGTTCAACTTGGATATAGTCTATCGTGCTCCACTTCTAAAGTCGACTTGTTCTTTTTTGCTGTGCCAAGTCTAGAATTGCACAAAGCCTATGAGCTAAGTACAGGTTACCTATGTATAACACAGCATTCCTACAACACGGTTTCGCTCTGACACGGTTCGAGAATTGGGGAAAATTCCCGTATAACACTCCATTCCTACAACATGTTCACTCTCTAACATGGCTCGAGAATTGGGGAAATCCCCATGCAACACGGGACGTGGTGAGAACTTGGTAAGAGCAAGCACCATCTCATTCGATATTTTTCATTCGAGCATGTATGTCATGTCATATTTGCATACAGAATTTTAGAATCTATTAGAATTTTAAATTTTGTTCGTGGAGTATTAAACATATTTTAAGACTTTCACTGTTTTCTTCTTTGTACCATATACATACATAGATTAAAAATTTTCAGGTATGTATTATTGAACCTTTTTTAAAGAAGTGTTAAATATTTCTTTTTTGTGAATTAATTTATAGTCCTGAACAATGTCTGCCGGAATTAAAAAAAAAAAAAAGTATCTCTTAAAAGACATTTCATCTCGCTAGAATTAAAAATACAAATTTTGAATTGTCTTAAAAAAGGGGAAAAGAGTATCATATGTTGCAAAAACCTTGGATTTAAATGAAGCAACAATCCAAAAATTAGAGCTTCCGTTGCTCACAAATATGACAACTCGTCCCAGAGCACCAATACTTGAAAAAATGGAAAAAGCCTCTTAGTATTTGAATTGATGACTGCTCAAAAAAACAGATCCCACCGGACATCAATGTTATTAAACATGAAGCTGTAAAAATTTATAACTACTTAAAAGAAAATGGAGAATCTGCTATTAACCCTGACTTTGTTGCTAGCAAAGGTTGGCTCAGCCATTTTAGAAAATGCTTTTCATTACAAAACATAAAAATACAAGGGGAAAGTGCATCAGCTGATAATGAAGTTGCCAAAACTTATCCAAAGGAATTGCAAAAAATTATTGAACAGGGTGGATATACAACACATCAAGTTTTTAATGCTGACGAGATGAGCCATTGGTGGAAAAAAATGCCCAAGAAAGTGCAACTTAATGACCTTTTTTAGTTATCTTACATGAGTTACTTAGGTGGCACTCTTTGGAATTTTCAGTTGTTGTTTAATTAGCCTTTTTACATGTACTGAAGATGCTTGTGATACTCAGGTGAAAATTCTACTAATAAATAATATTTTATGTGAGTTAATTCTGTTATTATAATTTCAAGTAATATATTTACTTATGGTATTTTCTTATTGAAACAAATAGGCTGATGGGTTGATTGTTCTTCGAATCTTCATATTTTTTGTATACTTTTGGTTATTTGACAGAGTAGCATGCTTCACCAAAATTTTTAGATCACTTCTCTCACCTACTTTTAGAATTGATGACTATGACTCTGTCCTCTAATACAGCTTTTCCATTTTTTCAAAATGGAAAAGCTGTATTAGAATTTAAAATAATTTTTAATGTTTTGATACAATACTAGTGCAAGAGATTGAATAGTGCAGCCAACCTGTCATTACTGATGAAGTATATCCATTCATGTTGTCAGTTTACTTTGCATGTATGAATATATTTGTTATACACTTTCAATAAAGTAATGGACCATATAAGAAAGCATGTCATCCAGGGAAGATTAAAGGAACATGATAGTGACTTGACTCTAATGAATTTGTTTCATTAGTACTGCTAACATCTTTTGGATCATGCTGTAACAAAGTGTTAATGATAGGAATCCATCATCAGATCTGATGGAATTTCAGGAATTCTTGTCTGCCTAGGACTAAATACCTAGTGCACTTCCTGATATTGATTTCAAGACCCCCAACAATCCAACACAATTAGATGGGTATCTAATAAACCAGTCCCTCATTGTTATTGTATTGATAGGTAATGATTTTTGAACAGAATTGTTCCAAATATAGTAGCAAAACTTATTAAAACTAAAACAGACAAATAAAATTCATAAATCTCTACAGAGTACACTGGACCTTCAAAGTCAGATTCATACTCATGTTCACTAGCAGAAGTACAGTGTATCTGTGTAAGCAGAGCATATGATATGCTGATCATCTAATCTGAGGAAAAAGTCAGAAAAATTGCTTGATAATTTACATACCAAAATTTATAACTTTTGTTTTTTTGTTTGTATCCAATTTTTGATCTGAGTACTAAATAGGACTGCATATTTTACAAGCAGAAATTTATTTGTATCCATGGTTTTTATGTGCACTAAATTTCATTTCTAGCTAAATCAACAAAACCAGAAATATACAGAAACAAGTATGTAGAATAAACAAAATTTATGAATATTTGTAAATTGTTATATATAAATATTTCTTTTCAGAATTTAAAGATGATTAAAAAAATGTGAATAGCATTTTTAACATAATAACAAATATGTTTTACAGTTAGAGAACTTCCCTTTCCTCTACCTCCCTCCCCTAAGATTATCTGGGTAATCATCTGACTTTTCCTTGGCTCAAAAGAACCAAGCATGATGCTTAGTTATTTTGATTTAACACGTTTTTCCTGTTAGTTATGCATGTTAACTTGAAATAACCAAGCAGTCATCTAAGTTGTAATTTTATTCTAGTACATTTCCACATCGACTATACGCAATGTTTATTTACATGGAAGTTATTAAAAATTGCCACTTTGGGACCAGAATATCTCCACGAAATAGATTAGATCTTTTAAGGATATTCACTGAGCTATTTTTCTAAGATCTGATTACCATTACGTTAAATCAAACTCTTGCAGATATCATGTTTTAGTCATCTAATGGAGAAAGATTAAAATTATAATGATAGTTATAAAATTTCCCTTTTTTCAAATTCCATTTTAACAAACTCTTTAGAAAACGTTTTCTATAATTTCTTATTTTTATGGCATAAAACTATACTCATAATAGATTAGTTTTTTATATGTATATTGGTTAAATAGTCTAGGAAGATATACAAATTGTCTAACTTTTCATAATGGGAATTTATAAATGTCATAAAAATTTTTTCCTTCATTTTTTTATGCACCTTTGAAAACCTGTCCTGTTTTCTGTGATGTGTCTTCAGGTAATATACAAGAGAATATTTATTCCAGGTTAAAAATATTCAGACAATTGCTCTGGATTTGGCAGACTGGGATGCAACTAAACAATGCATTGAAGAACTGGAAAATGTTGATCTTTTAGTTAACAATGCAGGCATAGCTATCTTAGAATCTGTTGGCAATATTACATCAGAAGCTTTTGACAAGTAAGTATGTTTTGATGAACTGAGTAGTAAATTTTGGAATTTAATGGCAGGTATAACAGTAAACCAAGTACTTATTATAATTATTTATAGTTAAGATAAATTGAACCACATATTATAACTATCAGAAGCAAATTAATTACATAAATTGTTAACTATATTGAATATAGGCATGTAAGTGCTAAACAAAATTATAAGTCTTACAGTATAGAATTCACATATGCTGGAAATAGTTAAACTGCCCAAATTTATAGGTTTGATTATTGTGGGACTTGGTTGACAGATTTTCATAAAGATATTAGTAGTGCATGGAGGATGGTCAAGGGGGTGTTTGAAGAAAGTAGTATCAGACTATATATCTATAGTATGGAGGATAAATTAGGTAGGAGTTAGATGGATACAAAGCATAATTAAGCAGGAGTTGTGGAGGGAATATAAAAAGGGAAAAAGATGATCAGTAAGCCATCAGCAGTACAAGTTACAGTTAAGAAGAGTGACCTGTGTGGTAAAGAAGACCAAAGCTAATTATGAGAGAAAGCTAGCTGATGAGGCCAAAAGAAATCACAAAGAGTTCTTTTTCTATGTGGCAGGTAAAAGGAAGAATAAATGGAAGAATGACTTGAATAACTGCTGATGGTAGGGAGATAACAGAAGCAAATGAAACAGCAAGTTACTGAGTGATCAAGTTCTGAGTATTGTTTCATTGCCATTATCATTGCATGCATTTAAAGAGAAAAAAATTAAATACACTAACAATTGGAAATTATAACGTGTTATAATATATGATGTTAAATGTAGGAAGAGAGTCTTAACAATTAGAATCCTAGTAAATGATGCTGATTGTCATATATTAAATTACTTACTTAGCACAGCTATGAGGGAGTATTCAGTAGAATGACATTCCAAGATTGGAAAAAGTTTTAGGCAATCCCAGTTTATCAGAGTCATGAAACTGGATATATTCTTGGCATTCTTCTAAGCACACTCGTACAAGCCTACCTATCTTCCCATAATGTGCGAGCGTGTACGAGCAAGGAATTCTGTAGGAATTCGTGTACGAGCAAGGAATTCAATGCAGAATTCTATAGACTGCTGGATAGGAAATAGAAGGATATTTATCTTCTGGAGAATGTAAGAGCAAATTTATATGAAGTGGATAGAATGAGATTTGAAAGTTAAACTGACATATATATGTTTGACAAGCTTCTCTCTCTCTCTCTCTCTAACACACACACACACACACACACACACACACACACACACACACACACACACACACACACACACACACTTTGATGTATGGTATGGAGATTCTGGAGAAGAATGGGATGAAGGCAATGTTCCCTCTAAGCTGTGCATATGCACACCAGTCAAAAATTTTTGCTCTCAGAATTTCTAATTTACAGTCAATAATTTTTGAATACTATGAAAATTAATTAAAATCGTACTTTCATTTATTTTATTTAATAATTTCTCCAATGTCTTCACTTTGGTATTACTCTAATCTTTTATTTTTCAAACATTTATGACTGCGACCCACAATAAAAAAATACATTTTACATCTATTCCAATCGTGCACACATTGTACCATCGACAGGATGTAGCATAGAGGCAGCCTGCCTCATGGCACCGCTTAATAAGGGCACTTGTTAAGCCATATTGCAGTAGGCAGCAATTAAACTAATTCTATTTCAATTCTGTGAAATTTATGAAGCACTTGTGGAATTATATGAAAATCCTCAATTGACAGGTTCAAGCGAAATGAAAATGAAACAAGATGCACTGCTCATGACCTTTTTGAAAAAATCACTTCATTCAAATTATTTGTAGCATAATTATTTGGTATGACATTCTATCATTAATAAACCCAGTGAGTAAAATGTTGCAGAGTGTAAATTTAAATATTGGCCATGCCTTAGTGCAGCTGACACCATCCTGAAATTTTTAACTGATTATAGGAAAAACGGATTTCAACAAATGCAGCTGAAATTGCAGAAAAACTTGATGTACCACTGGAATTTCCCCATGTAAGAATAATAAGAAAAAGAAAAATGTTTTCCTATAAGAGCCATGATGAGCCGCAAGCGAAACTTAATGCCTTAATGTATCAATTAAGACATTAAGAAATTAAGACAGTTATAAACACGCGGCGTGTTAGTTAATGTCGGATAATTTTCAGTTCTCGTGTTTACATTATTAGTTTGTGCAGAAGTTCAATTATATTGATGGTATATGTGTGATCAGACATTCCTAGAATAAATGAGGTCATTAATGTGGTAAGTAAAGTCAGTAATCCAGTGTCATTTTTCACTGATTGGAGTTTCGTGTACTCGTCGAGTTAGGCCTAATTTACACGTGTATGAACCATTGTATTGCTGGTAAAGATATAACAATTTAGGTGCTAGTTTCATTTTTACAACTTGTTATTGGTTAACTTAAAAAAAAAAAGAAATTGTTACTAGATTATGAAGATGGAGGCTCAGCAGATCTGTTTAAGAAGGAATAATCACCATGTCAATGTACTAACTACTTTTAATGAGTTACTGTTTACTGAAACTTTTGTAGATGTGACTTTAGTATGTGAAGGTAAGAGACTTAAAGCACACAAAATAGTGTTGTCTGCCTGTAGTTCTTTCTTTCATGGCATATTTCTTGAAAACTCTTGTAAACATCCAGTTGTTATTCTCAAAGATATAAAATACATGGATTTAAAAATGATAATAGATTTTATGTACAAGGGTGAAGTGAATCATTTTGCAGGACCAACTTGCCACGCTGCTTAGTGCTGCTAAAAGTTTGAATGTTGAGATCTGTACAGAAATTGCACAGAGGGATACTTCCAGTATTGATATTCAGGAGAAGAGTGAACATGACTCAAGTAACCAGGCCTTGTTACTTGCTGAGGTGCAACAGAAAAAATGCAGCACAGAATTGCCACCAGTAATTAAGAAGAAAAGAGGAAGACCTCAAAGTAGATATCTTTGTGGTTCTAACAGTAAAGGCATGAAGGCCAATGTGTCATCAAAAGTAAATGAATTAGACACACCAGAAGATACCAACAGGTCAATAAAGTTGTTCACAAATGAAGGAAGGTTAGAACTCTCAGGAACTGATTATCCATTAAATGAGATTTCTGTTTCTAATTCAAATATATATCCTAGTCCAACTCAGAACTCATTTCCATCTATACAGAGTTCAGTGTTGGTAAAAGGATCACAACAAAGTGAAGATACAATAATAGAAATTGAGGAATCACAGGCATTGGCAACATCTTTTGTCAGTTTGCTCCAAGATTCATTGTCAATCCCAGTAATGAATACGATGACAATTCTTAATACTGTTGAGTTAATTGAAACTCACTCAAATAATATAGAATCAGGACTAAGTACAGATAGCCAAATATTAGTTCCTTGTTCTGTATCACCTGAATTATCTACTTCTCTTCAAGTTGCACAAAGTATGATAAAAGATATCGAACCTGGTGTCTCACTCTTATTACCTGGAGCTGCAGTTTCACCTTGTTCCAGTTCTTCACATCAAGACAGTAGATCCATGATGATGTCGTGGGATACATCCAGGCCGACTGCTGTTATGCCAAACATTCCTAAAATACATGATCAGCAGCTTCCATTACAGGATCAGAATGTTGCTCAAGAGAAGGAAAATGGGTCAGTTAATTATCCTTGGATATCCTCGTCAGAACATCATTGTGAGGACTGCTGTAGATGCTGCGCGACCAAAAATATCCAAAGACATAATAGGAAACTACATGGAAATGACAGACAGGAATATATATTGGATATGGACATGAAAGCAGAGTTGATGATGATGAAGCAAGATATGAACTGCATGAGAAATGAGATGAAAAGAATTAGAGACATACGTGGAAGAGTGAATAAGAACAGAAGGAAAGATGGGCATGCGAAAGATATATCGAATGATTCGAGAGTGGTTCTCTATGGAGATTCCATTATTAGAGGTGTGGTGAATGAGAAGATGCACAAGGTTTGTTTTCCTGGTGGTAGAATGGAGAGAGTGATTGAAGCGTTGGGCATGAGGAATAAGAGAGCACAAGAGTTGGTGGTTGTAGTAGGAACAAATGATTTGGATGGAAACAAGGAAAATGCCAGATAGGATATAAGGAGATTATTAAGGAGAGTAAAAGATAACAGTGTGGTAGGAAAGTAGTCAGTGTGTTGCCAAGGTATGATAGTGATGAATTGAGGAGACGGGCAAAGATTATGAATGATATGTTAGCGCAGTTATGTGAGGAGAATGGAGTGCATTTTGTGAATGTGTGGGAGGAATTTGAGGGACAGATGGAATTGTATAAAGAAGATGGGCTGCATTTAAATGGTTTTGGTGTGAGTCTGCTGGAGAGATTGTTACTGGCAGGAGAAGTAATGACTGTAATGAATATATCTGAGGTGGTGGGAAGTGATATGAAAGAGCAAAAAAGTAAGGTAGGGAGAGGTATTTGTTCAGTTGCAAATGGGGAGGTGAATATTATGAGTGGAGTAAATGAGAGGGTGGAGGTACAACACGAACAGGGAAACGGGAGGAGTTAGGGTGGATGGGGAGAAACTTTATGAAACATGCGGGTGTTGAATTCAGAAGTGAATGTTTAAGTGGACAAACACAAATTGAGATGGCCTGGGATGGGTGGAAAGAGTTTAGGTGTGAAGAAAGTTGTAGAATTGGTGGTAATATAGAGGAAGTGAGGGGAAGGTATTGAAGAGTCACATCGCAGGAGTGATGTTCTTAGGACTTGTAGACGCAGTAATGATTTATTATGTTTATTCACTAATGCTAGAAGTATTTGAAATAAGGGGAATGAAATTGTTGCTTTGCTCGAGTCTGTTCGCTCCAAAATTGTTGGTATAAGTGAGATGTGGTTAGATGACGATGACATCCTGACAGGAATAGAGATGAATGGATATGATATTTTTCATGAAGATAGACAGGGAAGAAAGGGAGGAGGAGTACTGTTAATGGTAGCAGATGAGTTGTGCTCATCTAAGGTGGAATTGCAAAGTGCAAATAGCGGTCACAGTTTTGAGGCCGTATGGTGTGAGGTAGAAGTTAACAGGATGAAATATTTAGTTGGGTGTTGCTATAGACCTGGTAATATGGAGGGTAATGAGAAGGAAATGTATAGGCAAATTGGCCTAGCTAGCAAGAAACGAGTTATCATTATGGGCGACTTTAATTATGGTAATATAGACTGGAAGCAAGAGACTGCATCTGGGGGTAAAGAAAATGAATTTTTGGAGTTTTTGAAAGATAATTACCTTAGGCAGCACATAACGGAGGGTACACGAGGATCAAGAGTATGATTTGATCATCTCATCAGATGATGTTATTATAAATGAGGTGTCAAATCTTCCACCGGTTGGTGAGAGTGACCACGAGGTGATCACGTGCACGGTGACCAGTCATTCGAGGGCGTCTGTTAGAAAGGGATAAATTTGGAATTATAAGACTGGTAATTACGAAAAGCTCAGGAAACAGCTTGCGATAATAAATTGGAAAGAGGAACTGGATGGAAAGAATATCAATGCTGCTTGGGCCATACTCAAGAACTATTTGGTGGAGGCAATATCAGAGTGTATTCCAAGGGTCAAGAGGGTAAACAGAGTGGGTGTAAAATGGATGAATCAAGAGATAAGGTATGCAATATTGAAGAAGAAGTTATTATGGAAGAAACACAAAATGAGAATTTATAACAACCAGTTGCATGAAGGAAGGTGAGCAGGCGAGGAAGGTGACTAGCTTGATAAGGGTAGCAAAAATGCAGTATGAGCAGCAGTTAACTAAAGCGGCCAAAAAAAAATCCTAAGGAGTTTTTTCGATATGTCGCCATTAGAAGAAAGAATGATTATGGTAGGATTGATTGGTGAAAACGGAGGAATGATAACTGCTGCGGAGGATATAGTTGAGATATTTAGTGAGCAATTTCTAAAGGTATTTCATTCTTGTGAATGTGACATCATGCAGAACTTGGAAGCAGTGGGAGAGGAGGAGGAGGAACTGTTAGTAAGTGAACAGGAGGTATATGAGGAATTGAATAGACTTGATGTAAATAAGGCTGTGGGACTTGATGCTATTTCACCACGTGTCTTGAGGGAATGCGCCAGAGAGTTAACAACAGCTTTTGTATATCTTTTCAACATGAGTCTCTCACTGGGTCAAGTATCAAAAGAGTGGAAAGAGGGTAAAATTGTTCCAATTCATAAGGGAGGTGATAAGAGTAAGGCTTTGAATTATAGACCGGTCTGTGTGTCTGGAGTTGTGGTCAAGGTATTAGAGAAGTTAGTTAGGAATAAAGTTCAGAATTGGGTTGACAACAGAAAAATACTCTTTGGTGGCCAGCATGGATTTACTAAAGGAAAATCGTGCTTTAGCAAACTGCTTACTTTTTATAATAAAGTGACAAATGCGTTGGATAAGGGTATTGCATATACAGTGGTATATTTAGATTTTGCAAAGGCGTTTGATAAATTGCCACATGACGGGCTAGTAATTAAATTGGAACAGATGGGGCTGAACAGTAGATTGGTTCACTGGATTGGAGATTGGTTGTCTGATAGGTATCAGCAAGTTGTCTATGGAGGAGCGATATCCGAGAAGAGGAAAGTTACTAGTGGTGTACCTCAAGGGTCTGTTTTGGGTCCATTGCTGTTTAATTTGTATGTAAATGATATCTGGAGAGGTCTGAATGGTGATGTGCAGTTGTTTGCAGATGATGCAAAGTTGGGCAGAGCTATCAGGAGTAGTGTGGATGCTGTAGCTTTGCAAGAGGACTTGAATACACTGTCTGAATAGGTAAATGAGTGGGGATGTCAATTCAATGTTTCAAAGTGTAAGGTTTTGAAATTTGAAAAGCAGAGATGGGATGTAAAGTACACAATCTGTGCGAATATCTTGGAAGAGGTAGAGGAAATGAGAGATCTGGGAGTGATTGTAGACAAGGACCTAAAATTTCGGGGACATGTTACTAAAATAGTGAAGACAACACAGCAGATAATGGGAATGATGCAGAGGACATTGACTTGTAGAAGTAAGGATGTTATGGTTCCATTGTATAAGGCTTTGATCAGGCCACATATGGATTACTGTGCACAGATCTGGTCACCTGGTTTTCAAAAAGATGAAATTGTATTGGAAAAAGTTCAGAGGCGATTGACTAAGGTGGTTTCTGGTCTCTGGAATGCAGAGTATGAAGACAGATTGACAAAATGCAATTTGCAGAAATTGGTGGATAGAAGGAGGAGGGGAGATATGATTGAGACATATAAGCTGTTAAGTGGTTATTACCAGTTTAATGTCAGGGAGGTTTTGCACAGAATGGGTGAGGATAGCAGGAGAACAAGAGCTTATTCCTGGGAGCTGTATAAGGAGGGTGTGAGCAAGGGAGTGAGGAGCAGGTTTTTTGCATGGAGAGTGGTGAGTGATTGGAATGTTTTGCCCGAGAGTGTGGTGTGTGCAGAGACAGTGAATATATTTAAGGCACAGTATGATAAACTGTGTGTATAACAGTGGACCTCCCACGATGAATCTTTGACTCCATGGAGGTTTTTATAATAATAATAATAATAAATAGCTTACAAAATAGATTTGAACAGCTGATATCACACAATGATCTATTTGGATTTTATATAATATAAATAATTTACATAACTTTAGTTCGGACGAAATATTAAAACATTGTAAAGACTTGGAAATTGCTTTGAGCAGTGACAAAACATCTGATGTAGATGTAATAGATTTTGAAGAATTAAAAATTCTCGAAAAAATAATACAATTGAAAAGTGGTCCTCACCATCTCTCATCCTGAGATTTTTATTTAATAAGGTCAAAACACCTTATGGTAACTTGTTTTGGTAAAATACTTATAAGCTCTGTATTACTTAAATTTTGGTATTTCCAAGCCTGGCTCCCACTGATGAGACCTCAGTAAAGGTCGAAACCGGTCTGGGTAGTGGCCCCATGCCTTCAATGCATAGCATCATACATCTCCTCAAGGAGATGTGCTTTGCATTAAGGGTAAATATTAAGAATAGTGATCAGAGCTTATTTCACCTTTACCACGAGTTGCCTAGTCTCACTACTTGCAGGTGCAAACTTGACTTACTTAGGAAATGGATTAAAACCAGTTTAAAATAGCTTGGTATCTTTAACGTGTGTGTGTGTGTGTGTGTGTGTGTGTATATATATATATATATATATATATATATATATAAAACCAAAATCTTGTAGAAATATATATAACCAAAATCCCTGTTAGTGTAGCAAGTGGGGAAAGAATTTTTTCCAAGCTTAAACTGTGCGAACAGCAATGACCCAAGAAAGATTGGTTGGTCTAGCAATTATATCAATAGAGGCAGACATAGCTTATAATGTAAAACTCTTTATTGTGTGATATCCCCATAGAGCAAACATTTAATTAATATTATTATGTAATTGTTTGCATTAGTGTTTCTCTTGTAATAAAAAAAAATAGCTGGAGATTTTCTTATATTTATGTCTTATAATCCATTAGGGGCGATATTTAATTGCTTGCCTCAGGGCGCAATCTAATCTGGCGACAGTCTTGTGCACACACAAGGTCGTGAAGTGATACCCTGAGGGGATTGAGGTTATACAATATTAGGCAACTCATGGCAATTATGGAGCAAGCCTCAAGTACTTTTCCACCTTTCAAAAATCACTTTAATGTCTTGTGCCTGTACCAGATATTAAGCTTATAAAAACAGATACTATTACACTCTTGTCTTAGCAAAAAAGTCGAGAAGCAGAAAGTGCAGTGTCTGTTCTTGTTATAATATCTGATATGGAGCCTCAAGATATGCTAAACTGATTTTTGGAAGGCAGAAATGTGTACATCACTCCACCTTTGCCTCAAGTTAGGTATTGCACTATCTCTATGGTTAGCTCTCTCCATTGGGGAGAAATGAAAAACATACACTGCATGGAAAAAAGTCAGCAGACACCCCCCGATGGGCAAGGTGCATTGTACCATGTAATAAGTTCTGTGTTTGTGTATAAAGCAGAGGAATACAATGCTCCCGAGTGATTATATCACTCGGGAGCATTGTATGGAAGCACTAGTCACCTGCAAGTGCTACCCACAGTGGATGATCCACTACACTCATGGAATGTGACCAATAACATGTAAAAACTACCATTCTCAGCTGGCTAAGTTCCAAGCATTGACTCTAGAACACAAATCTGCACAAAATATTGAGAAACAATGCTCGCAACATGGATTTCCATGGTAGGACTGCAAAATGCAAACTCCACATTACCTAAACCAACATGCAGCGTTGTTTTCAGTATTGCAAAGAGCATATGCTGTAGATAATGGAAGATTGCAAAGTAGTATTATGGAGTGACGATCGTGTTTATACCCTCTACTAAGCAGATGAATGGGTGTGAGAGAGGCCCAATGAACATCTCTTACCAGAGTGCGTAACCCCAACTATGAAATTCAGAGGTGGCGGTGTGATGGTATGGTCCTGTTTTTCCTTGTTTGACCTCGGACCTCTGTTTGTGGTGCCATGAACATTGAACTCTGAGATTTTTTGGAAGGACTCTGAGAAGTATCTGAACATTCTGGACAATGCAGTGCTTCCTATTTTGTGATGTTTCTATGGAACTGACCATTGTCTCTTTCAGCAAGGCATGAACTGTCATAAGGCTGCTGCAACTGCATGATTTGTACACATGAACATCCACACTTGACTGGCCTCTACAGAGCCCTGATCTCAACCCTATTAAATATCTGTGGAAATAACTAGAGCATCAGGTGAGATCAAGGGACATCTGCCCCACAACAGTCCAGCACCTCATTACATGCCTACAGGAAGAATGGTCCAAAATTCCCATTAATTGTTATTGTATGCTTGTGGAAAGTATGCCCGTAGAATTACTGTTCTTTACTACACATAAAGCAATATGTCTTTCGTACATAAGAGTTAATCGAACATGAATTTTTTTACCATTGAATTCAACATAAAAAAAGAAATTAAAATAAACAACAAAAGCAGAAAGTAGGAAATAGTTTATTTAATGATGTGAATGTGCTTGCCATTAAACGTAAAAGAGTTAATTTTTATTCATAGTAATAAACAGTTTTGCTTGCTACACCTATTCTTTTGGAAGATGAATGAAAATGTCCCTGTATAGTAATAAATATTCTCTCTTCATCAGGCACTGTACTGACAAACGCAAGAAAAACAAGTAGGCCTTTATCGTACCACTAAATGCAGTACAGACACATTTAAGCTCTGTATTATATGTATCAACAATTAGTGTAAATTGGAGACATCTGGAATGAAAACTAGATGACTACATAATGATTATAAACAACTCATCCTCTTTCAAATACTATACATTATCATTTAGACAATACTAATTTTGTAATTAAAATTTAATCAAAAGCATTCAAACTAGCATGCTACATATACAGTGGTATCTCGCTAATCCGAACTAATAAACACAGAGCTCGTTCGGATTAGCGAATTTTCTCCCAAGAGGCAACAATAACTAGCGTTTAAAACAAAAATAATCAGATTCTAATGATACATCAATTTAATTCTGTAAATAAATGAATTAACTGATAGAAAAAATGCTACTGTCCTAATATGAAACTTAAAAAATAATACAGTACACAAGTTTATTTTAATAAAAAATTTAGTTTGTATGTACCTGGATTGTTGAGGATTCTGATTTAATAAAATTGCATAGTTCAGTACATAACTTAATTTGCGTTAAAAAAAAAAAAAAATCACTTTCTTGTAAACAACACACACAAAAAAAAATGTTTTACAAAATAACACAAAAAAACATTTTTTTTAATTTCTTTGTAAAAAAAAAAGTTACTGATTTTCTTTTGCTTCTTGGAAGCTAAACTTTTTTCGAATGCTTCTTCTCGGAGCTGTATTAGCAATAAAATTTTGTGGAATGGTGTGTCATTCTGCTTACTATACACATATTAAAAATGTCAACTGCTTCTTCATGTTTTACTTTTTTTTTTCTTTGAATTCTTTATCGTCATCATTGTCTGCTAATTCATTCTGTAGCGTCATATTTATAATTTCAGCTGATTTGATTTCAAATTCACTTTCGGTTCTACTTCTGATCCATTCTAACATCTGTTTGTGAAATTTCAACATTTGGATTTATAATTCTAACCAAATTATGCATGTTTTGAATTTCCGCTTTTTGTGTATCACCGTAGTTATCTTCATAAATTCTAGAAGGCCACAGTTTTTTCATGACGCTCGACAGTGGTGATTCATGCCGACAATACGTACTGTACAGTATAAAAAAGCAAACGTCAACACACATTAAATTAAAATAGGCCTACAGTATGACCGTACAGTCGACAGTATGAAAAATAATACTGTAATAATAACAAAATAAATAATAATAGTTAAAATAATAATTATTAAATAAAAAGAATTGTACACAAAATAATAGTTAAAATAATAATTATTAAATAAAAAGAATTGTACACAAAATAATAATACATAATAAATAAAACTTTTTTTTTCCTTTCAAACCACAGTTCGGATTACTGGAGGGTTCGGACTAAAGAGGTTTGGATTAGCGAGATACTACTGTATTTAATACTTGGTAAAAATGCTCCCGCTCATCATGACAGGGACATAATATACCGTCAGGGGATTTCCCTCTCGAAGAGAAATGCGAAGTGTGACACTGCAGATCATGAACGTGTTAGTTACAAAATCTATGAGAAACACTGATATTTTCTATTATTTCATATTTTAAAAACATGTTAGTCACAATCTGCTAAACTGATTTCACAGCACATTAATGGGTTGTGACCTGCAGTTTGAAAAACACTGCTCTAACCCATTCCAACTTAATACACTAATTGGTTACTTTTAGCCTGCTTCATGTGGGTGAACCTGAAGTCAGCAAGTGAAGCATATTTGTTTAGAGTGTCTACACAGTACAGTCACTTGAACTCATGCAAACAGTGATGGATTTTTGTAGCTGTGCAGATTTAAGCAAATTAATTTAGTGCTTGCATTTTAATGGGTTATAACTAAATGAAAAATGGGCAACATTAATATGAAAAATATTACATGAGTGGTTTTGTTGTATTAAATCTTCAAACTGCTGTTGAAATTAAAGCAGAAAAGACTGCAAATTTATTTTATATTTGAGTGCATGGACAAATGTGTTGAAACGGCAATGCCAGAGAACCACCTATTCTAGAACTTGACATAATTTGTTTATAAACTGCATATACAGGGTGTTCGGGATAAATTTGACAGTTTCGTAAGGAAAAAGAAAATCTTCTTTGTATCTATTAAATTTAATGAATTGACAAAAAAACATTACAGGCAGAGTTAATTACAATACTATCAACAAGATTTACTCAAAATAACCACCATTAGCATCGATCACAGCTTCAATTCTGCTTCGGAACCTCGAACAAGCTGATGCTACAGTCTCCCTGGGAAGGGCCGCAAAAACTGTTTTAATTTTATCCATTAACTGGGCTTTTGTATTACTGGAAGTGCGATTGGTGTCTTTTTCAACTGCGCCCCATACAAAATAATCCATGGGGTTAAGGTCTGGGGAATTTGGAGGCCAAACATTTGGACTGGTGAAGTCGTAGAAATTTTCAGACAACCATTTTTGACTTTTCCCAGAGGTGTGGCAAGGGGCCGAATCCTGCTGCCATACATACGGCCTACCATTGGCTACCCTTGTTATCCAGGGCTTGACTACAGTTAGCAACTCCACGAACAAAGCCCGAATTCCAATGCCAGGGTTCTTCAACACCTGTTCCTGCAGATTTGCGAGGAATTCTGCTGTACGAACGCAATCAGATCGTCTGCTAGGGATCTTTCTTCTTGCTACATCCTCGTAGTCACCATTGCAAGTCTCTAGTTCATGCCTGATTGTTTTTACTGTATTCAGGGAGCATTAGGCAGCAGTCGTAATATCCTTATTTTGATGGCGGGCACGAATCATCATGATACAAGTTATTCTCTTCCATGATTCAGGTGGGTTCCAGCTATCCATCCTTTCTGACATCTTGTATATGAATGAAGAAGGGTCCAAACTTTTAAATGAAGAGAAGTGTGTGTTAATACATGTAACTTACGGAAAAATATAATTAATTATAAATATGTCAAATTTATCCCGAACACCCTGTATATGCAGTATTTAAGTAGCTGAAGGAATTTAAGTAGTTCTCCAGACAATAGTAACTTTCAATGCCTGGTGAAACCCTACTAAATACCTTCATTATTTGAGAGCATCAAGTGGCTGTTATCCCTGAGTATGGCATCTGGTTTCTGTCCCAACACCTAATGGTTGCCCATTTCACACACTTGCCACATGGCCATGAAAATAATCTGGACTTCATCTGTTTCTCCATGCCATTACAGCTCCTGTAAGATTTTTTTTTTTTTTTTTTCATTTGAGTATATTTTTAGATAGCTTTTTTAGTACAATTATTGTATTTAGGGCATTTAGCAATGTTTAGTAACAAGAAAATTTCTTGTCAAAAATATACTTTGTAGCCTAGCAGAAAGTTATCCTTCAATAATTCCATACATTTTCATTCCTTCATCTTGCATGCTTTCTCTTCTCTCCCTGATAGTCCTTGCATCCCTAAAATTTGTCTGTGTAGCGTATTGCCTTTTCACATGATCTGTTTTGTAGCAGCATTCAATTGTGAATTTTGTCATATTAATCAGTATCTATGTCTGCAACAAACAGCTTCAAACTTATTGCCTATATTACTTATACTACTACCACTGGAGATTTCTACTCTAGTTGTGTTTAATTCCTGTGGAATCATTAACAGTGGCCCCCCCTACTCTTTCTATCCTCCTCTTTAAATACACTGAACCTATCACATTCTATTCCTATAATATCCTCTTTTGTCAGCCCAGTCTTGCTAATGCCTGTAAATTTTACTCCCACTATGTATAATGTTACTAAGGATTTCTCACCTTTATTTGTGATGTTTCTGGCAAATAAACATGATCTATGACTTCAGATTTATAAGCCAAACAGCCATCCCAGTTAGCATTGGTTAAGCTATACAATCATACATTCCTTGTCACATTTTCTGCCTTTTTTCCTCATGCCACTTAATTTTCTTTCTTTAGAAGTCATCCCTTTAGTTATTCTCCCTTTCCCCCTCCCATACATACATACACCTTCTGTAAGCTTGTCTTACATTCTATCAAGATTTTACTTATTTCCTTGATTCAATGTATCATCATCATCATACGTATCAAGGATTTAGGCCTAGTATGGCCTGTTCCGGCCTTAGAAGTCATCGTTGAATCGAGGACGTCCTGGTTTTCTTTTTCCTAATGGCTTGTACTTTAAGGCTTGTAATTAATGTGATTCAATGTATTAAGTTATAAATTTAAATCTCATAAAATTTACTTAATTCCTAATTAGACAGAAGACTAGGATATTCAAACTTTAATTTCTGTTTTGCAGGGTATTTACAGTGAATGTAAAAGCTGCCATCAATGTTTCTCAGGTTTGTTTTTATAGAAAATCTTTGAACCTCCATGTTTTATATTAATACTATAGGCTCATTAATAAATAACATAAATTGATTAAATAAATACAAGGATGGAGAAAAAAGTTTGTAGCTAAGTTTTTATTATCATATTATTTTCTTTCTTTTTTTTTCAAGGAGTACTCAAGTAGTCTGTAACTGTGATAAATATATTCAGATGAAATGTAGCAAACTGCTACTTAAAAAAATAGATTGATTAACTAAATTCCAATGATTTTTATCAATCCACAAATATTAACTCCTGCACTAACCAGCCTATTTATTTTGTATGCACTTTTAAGTTACTATTTAAATATTATTGTATGTATTCCAATAGCAAATAAATGTACACTCAGATTTGAAGATGCCCAAGTTTTGAATAGATTCAGTGTCTCTATCCAAAACATTACTATAAATGTATCTTTAGCTACCAAACAGCAGTATTGTTCTGACAAATTATGAGTGACCATTATCACAAATTTCTTTGAATATCATAAGAAATAGTCCTAAGATTAGGCAATATAGGCACTTAGAGATTTCTTTCTAATTCTACCACATCACAAGTTCCTCACATTATAGTATCCATTGACTTATTTCCAATTAATGTATGTATACTAAACTGAAACAAAAGCTTCTGAAAGCAATATGCCTTTCCTACATAACAGAGTTAATCAAACATGCATTTTATTATCATTTAAATACAACATAGAAAACTAAATAAAAATTTAGACATCACCATATTTGGAAATAAAGATGCCTTGGATTAATTCCAACAATTTATGGATTGCCAAAAATCCATAAAATAGGAATGGGATTTTTTTTACAATTGGGATTTTATTTCCAAAATTAAAGAAATTTAAAACTAAAAGCTAAAATAACATGGTAAGATTTGAAGTTGCATCCTTGAAGTTGCTATACATGGTAAGATTTGAAGTTGCATCACATATGCCATTATGTGTTAATCTTGAACAATTAATGAAGCAGTTTCCTCCAGATATCATGAAACTTGTAGATTTTGT
The DNA here is from genome assembly GCF_054136105.1 of Typopeltis vanoorti. NCBI lineage: Eukaryota > Metazoa > Arthropoda > Arachnida > Uropygi > Thelyphonidae > Typopeltis > Typopeltis vanoorti. Next base: position 77,612,777 of record NC_143569.1, on the reverse strand, counting down.
TATAAATTCTGACCATTTTACATATAGAAGAATTCTTTTCTCAGCTCTGAAAATGAAGCTTGGATTTTCATTAAGAAGATGAATAGTATCTATCAATGCATCAAATTTCTTGGGGAAAGTAGTGGGGAGGGGGAATCTTTTTTGAAGTATCTTTTATTTGTGTGTGTATGTCAACCTCTTCACACATACACACAAGATTGCAGAACCTTTGACACAAGAATGCCAGTTATGCATGTGAATAGGTAGTCGGAAAGAAAGAATGTTTCTTGAACAGCTAGAAGTTGTAGTCCATAGGAGAAAATGGGCTACAAGGAGGTGAATTAGGCAGTACAAAGAAGAGAATGGGAAGTTGGCTTCGATATGTTTGGAGCTATACTGTTTAGATGTTGCCGCAGTTTCTTGTGTTTTTATATGATTGGAGGAAAGTGAAGGAATTGGTCAAGCCATTCCTATGAAAACATAGAAAAGTGCATCATGAAGAAAGAGAATGTCTGCGGGAAAATGATTATAGCAAGTGTGTGTGTGAGAGAGAGAGAGTGTGGTCATCTCTTAAGTGGATTGTCCTCTTGTGGATAGCATTTTAGAGAGCTTTTTGATGCATTCGGGATTCAGATAGTGTTGGAAGTTGTATAGCGGGGGGGGGGAGTAGTCTTGAATGGAAGTTAACACCAAGTTTTTTTTTTTTTGGAGGCCAAGCATGTGAATGTGATATGGTTGTGCTAGATTGTCCCACAGTGGTATCCTGACATAAATGTAGTATAATCGTGATAACTATGACAGATTTTTTTTTTATTTTTAGATAATTAAAATTTAATCTGTTTCTTTTCCTTTGCAGATTGTTGCCGAAAAGATGAAAGCAAAAGATGGAGGAGCAATAGTGAATATCTCTAGCCAAGCAGGTGTGGTGGGACTTCGTGATCACACTGTTTATTGTGCCAGTAAAGCAGCCTTAGATCAGATTACAAGAGTTATGTCTCTTGAACTTGGACCTCATAAGGTATATTTTTTTTGGCTTTACCATGTTTGCAAATATTATAATTAAGATGCAAAATATGAAGCATCCTGTCTGTCATTCTGATAGACATGAATGTCTGTATTTTTTTCAGTGTTTTGTATATTTACTATCAGATATTTAAATTATCTTAGGTTCTCTTATCTTGCTTAATTAGTTTTAATATATTAGTAATTAAGTAATTTTTCCTTGTAAAATGCCTAGTTATAAAATTTTAAAATGTTTTAAAAAAATTAAAAATTATTTAGGAAGATAGCTTTTTATTTCATTATGAAATTATTGTCACTTAATTAGTTTATTATAGTTTAGATAGATTTTTCAAAGAGGGTATGTAATATAAATCTATAATGAATGCTACTTACTATGCAAGCTTTATTATAGAGAGTCTTAATAAAGACAGTTTCATGTGAAGTATATGCAGAAATGCTTTATAATGCATGGCCATTTAAGATATTTATCTCAAATACTCCCCCCCCCCCCCACACACACTCATTGTTCACTTCTGTTTTGTGTTTAATATTATGCCTGTTGTTTTATTAGCCAATCAGATATTATGCAAGGTGATTGAAATTGAAAAAAAAAATGCTAGTTTATTTTTTGACACTGCTTTAGTCTCTTTGAAACAACTTTGTATAAATACCAAGCTAGATTTTATATTGGCAAAAGGGCAGCAGGAATTTAAGGAGATAACATTTCTATTAAAATTCTCTTAAAGAAAAACTGTATCAGATTTTGAAACCTCCACAATTCTACACATTAGCAAATAACTGGATATCTCCCAAGACTGTATACCCTGTTATTAACTTGCCATATTTTTTACTTTGTTTACTCTATCCAAACCCACTAGCTCATATTAACTACTCATATTAACTGGTCACATCTTGAACATCTCAAAGATCATAAATTCATGTAAATCATCCTTTCTTCTGTCTCACTTCCTATTCTTCTATCCAAATCACCAGTTTTACTAGGCAGTTAAGATTTCTGGATTAAACTACTCTTGCAGCTAAGGACACTGTTTAAAATAAACAATGTGTGTACAAATACTGTTTTGCCATTAACTATGTTCACACCAAACATGGACATATCATCTCATGTTGTACATTTCCATGGGGCAGGATGTGAGAAATGGTCTCATAAATCTGTTTGCGTATTGGGTGAACATGCCACAAATTGTGACATGCAGTTACTATTGAAATGGAAGCTCAGTAGAAGAGAGGAAGAAACATCTATTGTTTTCAGTTTATATAATAATCAACAATTAAGATCATTTTTGGAAGCACTCTTTTTCTTTGAAAACACATTCATTTTTATGCATTTTGAAATAAGATTTTTATTTACTTAGATGTTTACACTTTCAGAAGACTGTTTAGTTTTGTTTAGTTTGTCTGTATACTCATCAATGGAGATGTTATTGTAGCAGTAAATATGGTAGTTTTCCAGCATTGTATTTCACAATAACAGATAAGGGAAATTATTCTAAGAATTTTTGCCATCTCACATCTTATCCTTCAATTCTTTTACTTGAATAAAAGAATTTATTTTATTTTTCAGAGTTTATTTCCAAGAAATCCAAGTAAAATCTTGTTAATGTTTTAATTTCTTATATTTTGAAAATCACCTGGAGTTAAAAGATGCAATAAGATTATCATGAAGCTTTATTCAAGATTGTCATTTTGAATCTAAATTTGTTAATGTGCCAGAGATATTATTTTATGCAGAAATATGTATGAAATATAATATTACAGGATTTAAAATTTTCTTTCTTAAATGAAATCAGAAAAGGTTTCCGATTATTTTATAAAAGTGATAATAATGGCAGTGATAGGTTCACATATATAATGTTTAATTTTCCAGTTGCTATATGGGTGGAAAATTGGACCTCTTAATTTATCATTAGCATTCACCACCTATATATAATATTGTAGGTTCCAAGAATTGTAATCATCAAATATATATGCAAATTTTCTCATTTTTGAAAGGCTAGAGCAGTAGTTCTTAACCGGTGTTCCCCAGAACACTTGTGTTCTGAAATAACTCTTGAGGTATTTTTATCCATTCCGAATACCCAGCTCTCTCCACAAGGGCACTGAAAATTTTGTTACAGTTTGAAACATCATATTTGTGTGAGCTCAGTTTCTCAATATTAACCCATATAAAAACTAAAAAAGCGTGAAGGACTTACAATTATGGACAAACAGATGAGGGTAGCTTTATCACATATTAGACCTATATCAGCTATAGGTCTGATATCACATATCAGACCTATAGCTATATCATATATTTTAAATATATAATTGACATCTTGAAAAAATTATACTGATAACTGTATTTTTCTAGGGAAAAAGAGAGGCGAACTATGTAGTACAGCAGAGTATGAAGACAATGTATAACTCTAATTGGACGTTGTTAAGAATTTCTACCTTCCACGGATGCGCTACCATAGACTAATGTATTATTAATCAATTGGGTAATCTGATTGCCCTTGTGAAATCAACTGTGACTGTTATTTCTGAAACCTGCAAAAGCCGACAAGCTCAAGTATCGCATTAAAATAAGTTCCATTTTTATAAAAGGCAGGTCCATGCATATGTTTATTGTTTGTTACTTTTATCAAAATGCTTTTGGTGTTCCCCAAATATTTCTTATAAGCAAAAGTGTTCCCATGACTTTGAAAAGGTTAAGAACCCCTGGGCTAGAGGAATAAACTTTCTATTAAATTAAAAAAGAAAAAACTTTATTTTTATTAAAAAATTTTATTAAACTAGTGTTTAATAAAATTAAATATTAGTTTAATTTTATTGTTGTGAATCACTACTGGAAAAAAAATTCCCTCCTGTACATCTTTTTTTAAGGAATGTGGCTTTGCTTTGAAGTCATTACTGAAGTTATTTATAGTGCCAAACCACATGAACTGAATATTCCACCTTCAGAGCTAAAAGCCTTGTGGTTACTTAAAAAACAATACCAGCTTGTCATCCTGTGAGCTCAATGAGGGCATCGCAGTTGATTTGGCCTCTAAAGGATTAAAAAATGCATTTGCTTCTTTGGGATCGAAGTATATATCTATTCTGTGATTAGTACAGAAACTACCCAAAGTCAACAGAATAAACTGAAAACAAATTATTAGACTAACCATTTCCATTGATTAACCTCTCTGCTGGCCTGAAATAGTGATGGATGAAATAGTGAAACCAAATTACACTTTTTATCCATGTTATTCAATTGGTGTTACAGAATCGTATCCAGATTTTGCTGGACTTCTATAGACGTCATAGCTAGTTGGGATGTAAAGCAACAAGAAACTTGGAACATATCATGTAGGACTTCCCTTTGTATTCACTTCCTTCATCCTGGGAATTTCAAGAAATCCAAGAAATGTTGGTATATTTATGAGAATGTTTTTTTTTTATTTGTTTGTTTAGTGATAAGATATCCTTTTAGAATTAGAAATTTTAGAATTAATTACTTATGCCTAAATGATCATTTATGTATCATTTTTACATTATTTATTAAACATAATTTTTTCATTTATGCTATTCATCAGCAAATGACAAATCAAAGACTAAAAAATTATATTCTCTTAATTATAATTAAGTGTGTTAGATCCTGAATGGAGAGCTTTACAAGTAAATTCTTTATTCAGGATTTAACATGATATTTACTACTAATTAAGGAGATATCTGCACATCAGCTAATAATTATGAAGTATTATTTTATGTTATGTAATAATGTGTAGTCCATGTGTGCCATATAGTAAGAGTTATTCCTGCATAACTGAAATGAGTAGCAGAGAATTATGTGTCAAAATAGTAATTGTGTAAGGGAATTGTTAAGTTATTTGTAATTCCCATTAAGCTGTCTAGCACATTATGAAATTCTGAGAAAATTTATAAGTAGTAATTTGGAATAATCGCATATAATCTGTACGAGTCGAGCGTAGCAATGGAGGCTATGCCTACACAGAAAATGATGTGAGAACGGCTATCTGGAATAATGTAACCTAACAGGTTAGGGAGAGTGTAGGATCACCCAAGGAGCATGAATGATGGGGTTCGTGGGTGAAAACCACATCGAATAGAGGACCCGAAAAGGGTGAATAAAAGATGAAGCATGCCATTTTACAGGGCTTTTGCTTCTTCGGTTCCTGGATTCGAGTTTTAGGAGGTTTGTCGGGGGATTTGTGAGAGAGCAGTGGATCGACTACGGTGATGACGGATGGAGGGTTCTTTTCTTGAGAATGATTGAAGATTTCCAAGCGGAGCTGATTGCGATATGACGCCCTATGCAGAATGTCCTATTGGAGATAGCTTCCTGCGGAGCGATAGACAGCATGCCATAGTCGGAAATGATTAAAAGAAAAGTGTAGTGCATCGCCGGGTGCAAAGAATATATAAGCCGAAGAATATACAGTAAGGTAACCCAGATCTACATGAGATGGCGGCATGAAATCTGAAAGGATGCGGTAATGTAAAGATTTTCATTCTATGTTAAAAATTGCTTAGAAGAATAAGAAGTTTGTGTATACTGTAACTAAAGGCCACTAGTAGAGAACTTTTAAGTGAGAATTGATTGAATTAATTAAGACCCTGTGGAACAAACAAGAATTGTTGATAGGCAGTATTTTGATTGTGAATGGCTAGGCTTGCTTAATGAAATTTAGAATTAAGATAGATATTGGTAGAGTATTAATGAAAGTGTTCAATGTGTATTCTGTGAATGACTTGTGAAAGGAATTATATCCTAGTAGTATTATACTTGCACTTAAGCTTATCCTTTCGTAATTGAAGAATTTAGCATACTCAGATTCATTGTGATTTAGTATGAACCTTAACTTAGAATAAATTTTGATCCATTAAATAATTTTATTTTCTTAACTGTAAATGTTTTATGTTTTTTCTAATAAACATGTTTTGTACCTTATACCTGATTACGAATTCAAACCACCACTTATGAAATAGAACCTTTTGGCAGGAAGGAATTTAGATATAATTGCTTAAGTGAGATTCGAGTCATGACTGCTAACTGAATCTGCACAGCACTAGCATGAGAATGATTATTGTGTGTATCCTTTTGAATTTAGAATAAGTTTCCCTGAACAAGAGTCTCATCTGTTATAGGATGTTGGCTGGCGCAGCATAATATAAAGTTTGCCAATATCCGAAGAGGAGATAAATCTGAATTAATATTTTAAGGGCACGACAGTAGATTAGAAGGAAGGCTATTTGGAGGTGGAAAGAGATATGATATAGGGTAAACAGCGACATAACAATATATATATAACAAAGACGCAGCGACGATAACAAGTGCATTTACAAATTAAAAATGAAAAACTTCATTTCAAAGAATAATTTTATTCATAAAATGTTATTATTAGAAGAATGATTCCACAGAAGCAGAATGGTTTTCAGTTCATTAAATAAATTCATGATTAATGCTCTATTTCTTGTTGTCTTGAATAATATTTCTAGCTTCAAATACTTGTTTAAACTCTAAACCTAATCGGCTTTAGTATGGCAATGTGAAACCACAATTTTTTACATTTGGTACTTTGTCCCATAGTTCTTAAAATAATATTGCCAAATGGCTGATTTTAGATCAGATATTGAGGGAGGGGAGGGGGGGTAAAGTTTAAAAAAATAAAATAAAATAAAATGGTAAATACAGGGGATCCCTGGATTACAGATGACCCAACTTAAGATATACCATACTTACAAACGGGCTCCCAAGGTTCTCCATAAGGATAATTAAATCAGTGGTTCCTAAACTGTGCGTCATGAAATATTCCAATATTTTCACTGAAATAACCATATCAACTGCACACTGAAACTGTTAGGTAGACCTGTGTTCTGGCTTTGGGTGCCATGGACAAATTCTGATATACTAAGGATGGCATAAACCGAAAAAGTTTGGAACCATTGAATTAAATAATTAAATTACTAATTCGGGAACTAGTTTCTTCCATGCATGTAAACAAACCCACATGTATGAGTTTGTTTTTATGTTCTGTTTGTTTGAATTAAAAGAAGGAGCACAATAGTTTCTGTAACTTATTATTATTATTAGTATTCCACTGTATTATTATTGCCACATATGAGCCATTATAGTGTTGTTGTTGTTATTATTATTACCGTATATGTGCTGTTCATCAGGGAACTGAGTTACATACAAATCTGACCTAAAGACGTTCTCATGTACATATCCATAACCTGAGGACTGCCTGAATATCAACATGGATGATAGGTGGCAACTAAGAACTGAATCTTTGATATTTTAGCATTGCTAGAATATCAAAGCTTAAATATGATAGCATGAGAATAAAAGTTATTCTTCTTTATTCAAAAATATCATGCTCTGGAAATAAGTTTTCATGCATTATAATGATTTCGTGAGTAAACATCAACATTAGCATGCCTTTTTTATTTCATATTTAGACAAGATTAAAATTCTGGTTTCTTGAATATTTATCTAATTCCTGAAATTTTCAAATACAGTAAAATAGGCAGGATCTCAGGAAAGAAACTCCAGTGTGAGGCTTCTCAAAATCTAAGGCACACCTGAACTACCTAAAAATAATTATCTTCTTCAACTTATGATGGATCCCATAGGTAGTCCTACCTACAGAATCTTTATCTAATCTTATTCATCCTCTAATTAGTTACTTTACATAGAATTAAAAATTCTACAGAATTTCTATTAGTGGACATTACCATTAATTCTGAATATTTCACATGGAAAGACAGACTTTACAAACAGGTCAGAGGAACTGCTATGGCCTTATCACTTTCACCAAATTTGGCTAATTTTTGTTTCAAACATCTTTGCTATTTGGAATGGCACTGAGCTGCTAAAGAATGAAGTGATAGCTAGAGCTGCTATCATTCTACATAAAATAATTTACATACAAGAAATAAATTTACTTTGGAGACAGAATCATCAGGAGTAATATTTTATTTAGACATATTCATTCAAATAGAAATCTGATAGTTTGTTTCCTATTTCTGTTTACTGCATATCATCTTTAATAGGTTACTATATGCCTGTCTCATCAGCCACCATCTATCACAAAAATACAGAATTCTAAAATTCTTGGTATTTAGAACACAAAATTTCCTTCTCCAAAGTATCTTTTCTTCAAGGAATTGAAAACTATGAAACAAACTGTTCTATTAAATGGTATAACTCAAGAATTGCACAAAAACCATTAACAGTTTCTTTCTGAACATCCCCCAAGAGAAGAAGTCTACAGAAGTTATCATCTAATTCCTGACATATGTACAGGATTTTATGATAGTGCTTCATAGAAAAGTTATATCACTACTAACTTACTATTAACAATTTTCCTCTAGATAAGCTGGTTATATGTCAACATTCAAATATTATTAGATCTTATATTTCTCTCTTCTAAGTCACTTTTTACTGTATCAATCCACCTACACCTTGGTCTTCCTCTGGGTCTTTTTCCTTCCATCTTGGCAAAGAACATTTGTTTGGCTAATTTTTCCTCTCCCATTCAGTTTAAGTGGCCATACCATCTGAGATTAGTTCTGCTAACACATTCCTGAACGTGAACAATGTTTACCCTGCTATGATATTAACAAAATGCTACCTGATATAATGCCCCATTGACACTATACACTGTAGTGTTTTGAATAATTTCTCTCTTGGCACCTTGTCATATGCCTTTTCCAGATCTATAAAACTTAAATACAGGTCTTTGTTATATTCCCGTGAAGTGAAAATCTGCTCCTGACAGCCTCTATTTGGCCTGAATCTGGCTTGGTTCTTCAGTTTAAGTTACATTTGTTACATTCTCATATCAGGTAGAATTTTGTTAATATCATACAAAAAATTCATATCGATATTTTAATTATTAAAAGTACACTTGGCTGAGTAAAATGACACATAACATATCATGTGTCACGTTGGAGGTTTAATGAAATATTTACATCACTAGGAAAGGATTAAAAACTACTTTTTAATCCTTCCCTAGTGCTGTAAATATTTCATTGAACCTCCAATATGATGTCCTCCTAACACTTAAGCCTTAACTCACAGGTAATATGTTGTATGTAGAATTTAATACAGAAATCAAAAGTAAACAAAATATCCAAAAGTAGGAGCATCATAATTTTCTTAGAAAATTTAGAGTATCCAAGATTATTTTACTCATATCATAGACCAGTGGTGTTCAACCTTTTTTACTATGCGAGCAACTTTTCTATAAAAAGTTATTCACGATCTACTTTCTTCTATATAAATTATTCCGTGATCTACTCGCTTATATAGATCACGTTCCCCCAACCTGATATCTGATTACGCACAAATAAACAACTAAAAAAAATACACAACTAAAAACTTTATTTCTGTATTTAAAAATTTATTTATCACTTTTAATTATTTTAATACAACGACAAAAAAAAAATATATTGGAATAAAATATTTATTTCTCTATTTTGGAAAACCAAACTCACAAGTTACAGGAAATGCTGGTTGATTTAAAAAAAAAAAAAAAAAGTTAATGTGAAATTTGGCATTGTTTGGACCTTGCAATATTTTCATAGTCAAGTTGATATGAAGAAGTGGCCAATCGCAGACAATCATCCAAATGATCATTTGTAATTTGGTTTCTTGATTTATTTTTTATGATGGTCACATTTGAAAAAGCGGATTCTGACAAGTATGTCGATCTGAAACATGACAGAATTTTTTGCACAATATCAGTTAATATTGGGAATTTTTCATGTGCATACTTCCAAATTACTTCATTATTTATTGATTTTAAATGTAAACTATTCTGAATGTTTATTATCTCAAGTTCTATTTCAGCTTGGTTTATATCAAACAGCCCACTAATTTTATTTGAAATTTCTGTGATGTTCAAGTTTTCTTTAAATGGATTATTGATAAAAGATACAATCATTTCAGTTTTATTAAAATCTTTAAATATGAAATTCTTTTAAATCATAGTGAAACATTTCTTGATTTTGTTCAAAAAATGTTAATAAATATGGGAGATGTCTAAATTCACAGTCATTTATATTTTTCTTTAATAAAAGAAAGTATTGTTGGAAGTTTTTATTGAACTTAACATGTCAATTAAATTTCTATCTCTACCTTATTACTCTAAATTTAAATTGCTTGATTTTGTACAGAAATCTACTAAAAATGATAAGCGTAACAACCATCTATTATCACTCAATTGTGGATAAATATCTCCTTTTTCATCAAGAAAAATTTTTATATCGTTAATTAATACAAGAAATCTTTCTAAAAATGGACTTCTGCTGAGCCAGCGAAGATTATTGTACAACAGAAGTTCCCTATCATCATCTGCCTGTAATTTAAATAACTGTCGTTGCAGGGCTTTTCCTCGAACAGAATTTACAATTTTAAATGTAATATCCAAAACATTTTTTGTGTTTAATCTTTTATTACACAGTACTTGTCAGTGAATAATACAGTGGTATGTTAAAAATCTGGATATTTGTCATAGTTTTTACATAATGAAATGAAGCCTGATTTATTACCTATCATTGCAGGAGCACCATCAGTAGTAATAGACACAAGTTTAAAAAGTGGAAGTTTGTGTTGTTTCACAAATTCATCAAATGCCAAAAAAATGTCTTCTTCCCTAGTCCTTCCCAATAATGTATAATTTTCAAAAGTTCTTCTTTACTTGAATAATCTTGAAATACCATGCGAATAAATACCATTAACTGAGCAATATCAGTGAAGTTATTTGATTCATAATGAAAACGCAACAAAAAATGTTAATAAATATGGGTGAATGTCTGACATTAACCTGGCCTGGAAACTTTTCTCCGGCAATTGGAACTCTTCCTTTCGGCAATTTGAAACCTTGTCTGCAGCCTAGAAGTAGTCTCTCTCTAGCGATGTCTCGAACTGAGAAGCTCCTTTCTGGAAGTGGGAAACTCCTCTCTCAAGCAACGTGGATCCGGGCGACCTCCTCTCTGAGAGCAATTCTGGAACTGGGACCCCTTCTGTTTGCTTCAGTCCTTTTTTATTAGGCCTCCTCTGAGACCTCGCATGAAGTTTGGCAACCCCCAAAGAATCGGTATGAGTCTTTCATCTTAAGTTTCAAGTTTGGCATGCCTTTTGTTCTCCTCCGCTTTCTTTTGATTGTAAGTTGTTGGCCATCGGAAAGTTGTTAGAACTCTTTCTGACTGACTTCGGAGATGTTTACACCTAGAGCCTGCAAGCCTTTTTCATACAGGCTTGAAATACAAGTTTCAATAACAGTCTTTCTAATGCCGCCATGTACAGCTTCAGCGACAAAAACATTGCCTTTATTTTTAACACTAACATATTCTTATTAAAGCAGTATATACCGTTAGCGTCAAAAGAGTTATTTACAAAAACATCTAATACAAACTATACCGAGACAAACAAAGTTTAGTTTTTTACAATATTCACATGGGACTTAACCTAAGTTAAGAATCGATGTAATGTACTTTGGAATATTTAGTATTTAAGCTACAATCGAGTTTTTACACTTTGCTTATAATCGTATTCACTCAGCTCGCTGTTTGACTTCCACTGATCCAAATTAATTCATTTACCCGGACTTATAATAAAATTACTGATTTGACAATTTAATGAAAAATAAATAAACAATAGCAATACACTTAAAGCGAATTAAAAATAATACAAAATAATTATAAATAAAATATTATGTTTTCAGTTTTAATTATTGTAAGTAAGGAGGAATACACAAGAGATCAACCAAAAATCGCTCCACGTTCGACGGGTTGAACACCCCTGTCATAGGCCAACCTTCAGCCCAAAGTTGTGATTTAAAAAAATGACCTAAAAATACAAAAATTGCCAATATCTAGAATAACCCTGCTATACTTTATAAAACAACAGTATCCAAATTTTTTTATACCCTTTTTGATGCAGATTCGTGTAAATTCTGTGAACCCAACTGTAGTGATGACAGATATGTTTGAAGTTGGATGGAGTGATCCTGTAAAGCAAGCAGCAATGAAAAGTAGAATCCCGCTTGGACAATTTTGTGGTAAGTTTGCATCATCATTTTAAATTTATGTGTGTGTGTGTGTGTGTGTGTGTGTGTGTGTGTGTGTGTGTGTGTGTTTATATATATATCTATATATATCTGAGGCTATATATGAGAGTGGTCTGAAAAGTTCTCTGCCTAACAATGAAAAAATGAATTTATAATTTCAAAATTATTTTTATTTTTCAACATAATCTCCCTTAAGACTGATACATTTATTCCAGCAATGCTCCAGCTCCATTATCCCGTCCTTGTAGTGGTTCTCAATAAGATCTGCAAAATACCCCTCCACAGCTGCAATTGCCTCTTGATTTGAAGAAAAACGCTGACCAGTGAAGAAGATTTTTAGTTTTGGGAAGAGATAGAAGTCAGAGGGAGCCAAAGGGAATAGGGTGAATGTTCTAACAATTCATAGTACAGATCCCTTCATTTTCCCATTGCCAAAACACCTTTATGGGCAGTTGCATTGTCCTGATGAAAGATGACTTTTTTCCTTCTGCAAACAGAGTCTTTTCTCACAAATTTTTTCATTTAGTCTGGTTAAAAGATTGGAATAATATTCCCCAGTTATTCTTTTATCCTTTACAAGATAGTTAATAAACAAAATGCCTTTAGCATCCTAAAACACCAATGCCATGACCTTGTCTTCTTTGGTGCTGAACAACCGGCTTCTGTCCACTGTTTTGACTGCTGTTTGATTCTGGTGTGTACTGGTGAATCCAAGTCTCATCCATAATAATAAATTGACACACAAAATCAGTTTTATTCTTGTTAAAACACTCCAAGATTTTCAGAGATTTTCATCCGAGTGCATTTTTGATTTGCGCAGCACCCATCTTGCGCAAAGCTTTTTCATTTGCAATTCTTCATGCAAAATGTATCCTACACGTTCTTTTGAAATGCCTATAGTCTCAGCAATTTCACGCACTTTGAGTCGCCAGTCATCCCATACCATATCATGCACTTGATCAATGATTTCTGGTATTGTTACACTTTTTTGGACGTCCTTCACGTGGATCATCTTCAAGGCCTGGTATAACTACATTTAAACTTGGCAGCCCATTTCTTAATTGTTGAAAATGAAGCAGAAGAGTGCCTATAAACTTTTATGAACTTCAAATGAATTTCTTTTGGCGTTAAACCTTCTTTTACAAAGAATTTTAGAACTGCATGATACTCAATTTTATCCGTTTCAAGGGACACAGACAACACTTTGGCTTCCAACAGCTGTATAAGAAACTGCTTGATAGAATGACTTGCAATTTCACATTGATGCTTATGACAGATGTACCAACTTAGAAAAAAAAAAATCTTGCCTATAGTGTTGCCATTTATGGTTGAGGATGAGAACTTTTCAGACCACACACACACACTAACAAAAATCCTGTGTGTGTGTGAGTGTATATACACATACAGTCTCAGATTCCATTACAAAATTATGGCTTTGAAGTTATGTTTTACTTCAAAAATGTTAATTGGAATTGTCTTTGAAATTTTGATAGTAATTGAAGAAAAATGCATTTATTATCATCATCTTTCTGAGACATCCATGAAATCAGAAAAATATTCATTATGGAAGGGCTTCATTCTTCAATCTGGTTTCTGCACTCATTGCATTTTTGGGCAACACTTTCCCACCATTCTACGAGTAAAAACCTACTCATTATTTTGATCATACCATCCTTATACACCTTCTAGAAACAACATACTATTCTTTTGCCTTAGCTTTTCTATTCTATGAAAATCTCTTCTGGTTTAATCTGGTACAAAACTTTTCATCTCAATCATCATCATCCCAAGATCCAATGAAGTTAGATTCATTGTTGGAGGTCCCTTTGTCATACACACAGCTCATCATACTGTGCCTCAAATACATTCATATTCTCTCAGGCAGTGCATTCATGTCATTCACAACTCTCCATGCCAAAATCCTGCTTCTCACTCCCTTCTTATACAACTTCCATGGATTACCTCTTGTTCTCCCCATACCCTACAATTTTATGAAAAACATATTTAACGTTAAACCTATAACAACTCCTTACATGTCTGTTATATCACCCCTCTTCCTGTTATCCACTGGATTCTGCAAATTGCATCTTCTCAACCTTTCTTAATAGTCAACATTCCAAAGACCAGAAAAGTCTTAGTCAATTGCCACTGGAACAATTCCAATATCTCTTCATCCTTTTGTAAACTAGTTGACCAAATCTGAGCACAGTAGTTCATATGTGACCTAATTAAGGCCTTATACTGTGGTACAGAGTCACCTTACTTCTACAAGTCAGTGTCCTCCACATCATTGCCAGAATTTGTTGTGTTGTCTTTACAATTTTGACGATGTCTTCTAAATTTTAGATCCTTATCCACCATCGATCTTTTAATTCCTCCACTTCTAACACTATATCCCCACCAAGTGTAAATTCTACATCCCATTTTGTTTTCTATGTTTTAAAACCTTACATTTTGCAACATTGAACTGGTATCCTCACTTCTGTGTCCATTTGCTCAGTCTATTCAAGTCTTCTTGTAAGGCCACAACATCTGTTCTACTCTGCATCGCAAAATAGTTCATCGTAAATTTGTATCATCTGCAAACAACTGAATATCCCCATTCAGATTTTTCATAATATCATTAATATGCAAGTTAAACAGCAACGGCCTTAAACCAAACCCTTGAGATGTACCACTAGTGACTTTCCTCTTCCAGAATATTACTCCTGCATTGACAACCTGCTGATACTTGTCAGATAGTCAATCTCCAATCCAATGCATTAGTTTACTATTCAACCCCATCTGCTCCAGTTTGACTATCAACTTATGTCGTAATCTATCAAAAGCCTTTGCAAAATCTAAGTTTACCACTGTTTTCATCTCCTTGTCCAATGCAGGCTGCCTGCCACCTTATTGTAATAAGCAAGTAGATTAATAAAAAGTACTCATTAAATATCTCAACTATATCCTCTGCAACAGTTGTCCCATTTTCTCCAATCAGTGTCATTTTACCATAATCTTTTTTTTTTTTTGCTTCATTAGCCAACTGCTACTCATGCTGCACCTTCGTTACTCTTACCAACTGAGTCGCCCTCCCCTCTTCTTTGTACATGAATTATTACCACTTATCTTATGTTGCCTCCATAATGCCTTCTTTCTCTGTACTTAATCTCACCTTCTTAATCTCATCATTCATCCATTTCATGCACACCTACTTTGTTTAACTTTCTGCCCTTGGAATAGATTTAGACATTGCTTCTACTAGATAGTTCTTGAATATCACCCAAGCTGCATTGATCTCCTTTCCATCCAACTCCTCATTCCATGCTACACCTCCAAGCTGTCTCCTGAGCTCCTCATAACCAACCAGCCTTGTACTTCCACATGTACCCTTTCCTCACAGTAGTTCTCACACTGCTGGCAACCACCCAGTTAATCACTTCATGGTCACCCTCACCAACTCGAGGGTGATTTGACATCTCATTTACAATAACACCTCTGATGAGATGATCAAATCCAAAATCCTCATGAATCCATTGATTCATCATGCTTAGTCAACAGTGCAAGCAAGGCTTTCATAGTATTCCTGACATTTGTTAGATTCATACCATTAGAACAAGGGTTGACCATCTCTATTGCATGTGATGACCACTTTTTCAACATAATACATCAGAGGGCATTTGAGATGACAACTTTAAACGGATTGCTTTCCCTCTCCCAGTCACTAGATGTCAATTCCATTGAACATCTTTGTGTTTGTGTTTGTCTTGAAACAAGATGCTTGGTACAGGGAACCTACTTCCAGCAAATCTGAAAAAATGAAAGGAATTCATATCTTCCTGGGGTAGGATTATTTTGGAATTTCTGAAACCTCATGACAAAGCTGCTCTTGCATGTTGAGACTGTTCTTTTGAAGGCTTGTAAAACTAACTTGCTGTTTGGTGGGTATCTCTAATAACCTGGTTACATACTCTATATTAATGTTTTATTTATTTCAGCTCATCTGATCTTTCCCTTAATTAGGCTCAGTGACTTGTCATAGATAAGTAATTTGCCTTATTTTTAGTCACCTAATTAAACCACAGTAGTAGGGAGTCAATGCTCTCTTTGCTCTGAGGGCAAAATATGAGATTACAAGAAAAACCTTTTATTTGAAAAGCCTTTGTTAAAGTT
Organism: Typopeltis vanoorti; assembly: GCF_054136105.1. Lineage (NCBI taxonomy): Eukaryota > Metazoa > Arthropoda > Arachnida > Uropygi > Thelyphonidae > Typopeltis > Typopeltis vanoorti. The sequence continues at coordinate 77,596,560 of NC_143569.1, read as the reverse complement.
TTTTGTATCCTAGATAAGATTCAAACCCCCATCTTCGCAATTAATACTAGTAGCTGAACTAGGAATCTCTCATTTTATTTTTAGTCAGAATTATAGTAAGTAAGAAGCTAGCAAGTAACCTTTGCTATATTATATGAATTAGCAAAATGTAAAGATAAAACATCATTAATTGACATACATAGAAAGAGATAGCAATGAAAAAAAAAAACAGTGGGTGAATGAATGAATGAAAAAGTACTTTTTCATATTCTTAAATTTCTGCAGGGCCCCCTGGTGCCTGTGGCACCCACCCCCGAGTTCCGTACTGATAAGCTGGTTCTCCTTGAATTCTGATGACCAAATTTTGAAGACTTGACACGCAGGGTATCCCCTGAGTGTGGAGTCTTCAAAAGGGGGGCTCCACCTATGCGCCCAATCCCCAGTTCCTGACTAGTAGGCCGATTCTCCTTGAATTCTGACGACTCGAATTTTGAAGACTCGAAAGGGGTTCCCCCCACCCCGGCGCCTATGCTACCCAACTCCCTGAGTCCCGGACTGGTAGGTTGGTTCTCCTTGAATTTTGATGACTTTAATTTTGAAGGATCAACACTCAGGGTAGCCCCTGAGTTTCAAAATGTTTCAAATAACTTGACAAAAATGACATAAAAACGTTTCATAAAAAGCTTATCATTTTATATTATAGAGTAGATATGGTCCTGAATCACTTTTTGTTAACAATTAACAAAATTAACAGCATTGACAACATTCAAAATAAAGTGAATACTCTATAAATAAAATTCTTTGAAGTCAGGTTAGCTAGAAGAGTTGAACAAGAGATACTGTATTTCAACATCATTGTGTATAGTTTGTTTTATTTAATATTTATTATTTATTAATTTGACTCATTACTTTATAATCATGTCTTCACATCTCATGTAGTGTTAGTATGATATTGTTTTTGGATGTGTTCTGTACATTGTTTACTGTAGAAAATTCCCTAATCTGGCTCTGTTGATAGATGAGTTTAAGTGATTTAAAAAAAGCTATAATAAATTTAAATACTTGGTCTTCATAGTGTATTAATATTATATTATATAATCTTTATTTTTTTTTTTTTAATCTTTGATTTTTTATATATGTAGAACCAAGACATGTAGTTGATGCAGTCCTTTTCTTACTGAGTGACAAAGCAGAAATGGTGAGCGGTGTTATTTTGCCAGTTGATGGTGGATTCTTAGCCAGCTGAGGAGGAAAGTTTGCCTTCCAGAAGATGCTTGGTTCAAGATTTTGATCTTACCAGATGCAGATGATATCATCTCTTGCATTCATTTAATTATATGCAGTGCATATAATTGATATGCTCATAACTATAGTTTCTAATTTTTTATAAGCTATTTTGTTTTATACTGGTTATTTTTGATGTTAAAAGATATTATTATAATATATCTTCAAACTTTTTTTTTTTTGTTATTTTGACAGTTTATGTACTCCATAGCATCACATATTTTTAAAAACTTCAGTAAAGTTTTGTTATAAACTATGATGCATTTCTTCAAATGATTTGAAGATAGGACAAGATAATTACTGCCTAAGAATTATATCAAAACAGAAACATCAAATTATGATCTGAATTTTATTTTTTGTGTTATTGTGAATACCTTGGTGTTAGATTACCTTATACCTTAAACATTAAACGAAAATATTTTTTTCCAAAACTGATAGTATAAAAGTCGGCTGCTGAAATCAAGAGTCAGTTCCACCATGGAGAGAGAAAACAGCAACGAAGATTTAACCAATAAATTGCTATACGAAGATGACATAACAGCTCCAAAAAATCGCGTTTCTGGGAAACAATGGATTGTTTCCCTCACAAAACACACAAAAATGCTTCTTTCATTTGGTGGTTAATAAACCAGTATTCCATGGCTTATTATAAATGGGTTTGCCACTTTGACGAAAAAGCTTTAGGCGATATCCTCGATGTCCAGAAAATATATCCAGAGTAATTTGAAATGGCATCAGTGTCCGAAGTGCTATGAGTTATGGAAGAAATAATACCTAAAGATTTGATGACGTTATTTTACAAGATTCAATGCCCGTTCGAAATTACTGGACTCAGCATTCAATCAGCATTTTTGAAAAGAACTTGTTCACAACACGTCATAGAAATTCATTTCAACAACTTACAGTTTGAACAGTTATTGACATTCTTACATCAAACGAAATTTTATTCGAGCTTTCGAATAGTGTCAGTTGCAAAGAAATCTGTGTATTACGAGCTTAATAACCGAACTATAGTAAACTTCTTTTGCAACGAATCTCAATTGGTGCTGAAACATCATTTTTTTCATTCTATCGTATGGGATAATGAAAGACAAATAATATACCGTCGCACTTATGCCACTGAAAAGAATTATGCATGTGTTTGTAGAAAATTTTATTTTGTAAATTGCAAAGACTATTATAACAGCTATAGAGAAAATTATATTGTATGTAGTCAATATTTATTTGTAACATCAGCAGACTTAACGAAAATCGGAATCGAGTTGCTTCCTCTTTTTCTCATAAAAGATCACAAAGAAGCTCCAAAAAAAACACATAGGAATTTTATACTGCACTACAAAATTGTATGTCTTCTGTAGATGAGTTTTGAAGCATTTTTATAAACCAGGAATGAGAGGTTACCAACTAGCTTACGAAGATTTCAACAATCGCTTACGTTTCAATTCGATCTAAAGAGTTTGTTCATGACCATAAGCTCAATGTTAAAGATGGTATACTAAAATTGGAACATTTTTGCAAAAAATTTTATTGCCTAAAGAAAGTTTTGGCCTAGCCCTTCTGTAGACAAGCGTTGCTTTGAAGATCACATGATCCCTCAAACAGAATCTGCTTCTATAAATGAGAAGACTCTTGCCGAAGAAATCAGTCCAACAATGTTTGCTGTGGTAATCAGTTGTAACAGAAGCGAGTATGCCAACCCTTGGGACGTTGTCAGCAATGACGAAGATGATGATGACGACGACACATATGTTCTAACTGATTGTGCAAATCTCAAAAACGATGCATTATACGAAGATGATATTAAAACTCCACAAAATCACGTGTTTCTCTCAGAGGAAGGATTCTTTCCCCAAAACACACCTAAATATGCTGAAAGGTTTTGGTGGCCAATAGACAAAGCAAAATTTTTCATCACGGAAGATGATGATTTGGGTTTTGTATTCAATTCTGATGATGATATACCAAAATTGGAAATGGCATCGGTATTGGATGTGCTTCAAGACGTTAAAAAAATAATTCCTGAACAGTTAATGTTATCAATTAATTGTCCATTAGAAATTACCGGATTCAGTGTGCAAACCACCTACGTTTTAAACCGTTGATGACATTTTTACAGGAAACGAAATTCTATTCGAGCTTTCGAATGGTGTCAGTTAAAAACTATTCTGTGTATTATGAACTAAACAACGGAACGATAATCAGATTCCTGTGCAAAGATTCTATATTTGTACTTCAATATCATTGCTTTCTTTCACTTATAGTGGATAATGAAAAAAAAAAGTCTACCATCATACTTATGCTACTTGAAACATTTATCCGGAGCTTTACAGGGATTTTTACTATGTTGATACCGAAGACTATTATGAAATGCATAGAGAAGGTTATATTTCTAATGTAGCTAATCCTAAAGATGGTTGTTTTCCTGCATCATCTGACTTGACTAAATTCGGCCTCAAGTACTGCCTCTTTCTCTCTTAGAAGAATGGGACAAAGCAAAGAAGATTTCATAAAAGAAGCTACCAAAAAACACTTAGGGATTTTACAATGCACTGTAAAATTGTATATGTTTTGTAGATGAAGCTTAAAGCATTTTTACGAACCAGGCGAAAGAGGATACAAACTTGCATTTGAACATTATGTACGAATGCAGAAATGCATGAAAATGTAATAAAATTTACTTTTATTATCGGTTTGTGCAATTATTCAAACACATAACATCTAAAAAAAATATGCTTGCTTTTAAAAATTATAATTATCTTAAATAATCTCTGAAAAATGCAATATAAGAGAGATCTTTGCCTTAGCTCGTTAGATTAGATGACAGTGTCGATCGAATTTAGGTATTGCAACCATTGGGACTTTCATGAAAGTGATGAGGATTCAAGTGAAGACGAAGAACCAGATTCATTTGAAGGCTTATTCAATCTAACCGATTTTACTAAACTCAAAAATGATGCCCTATATGATGATCACATAACAGCTCCCCGAAAATTGAAGAGGACACAATTCTATATGAAGACCAGTATACAAGGAGTGTTCCTGAATCTCCTCTATGGTTTGGAAACGACGTTCTTTCAAAATGGTTTTAAGTTTGGGAAACAGGAAAAAGTATTGGTGTTAAGTCCAGAGAATATGGTGGATGGGGCACAAAGAATCATTTTACAAATTTAGAATTTTTATTAGCAAAAAAGAGTAAAAAGATAAATAAAATTATTTTGGAAATTTAAGTTATTTGTTTCTAATCACAAATTTGAATAAATCATGATCACAAAAAATCATGATTAATTATTATATGTGATACTATAAAACAGATGATTTTATGAACCAGGTAAGTGTTTCTTTGTGCTGGAAAAAAAAACATCGACTTGTAAATCTGTTAGGTCAAAATGTAGCCATCTATTTGTAAATAGATTGAACATTAAGTAAATCTCCTCAGTAATAGGTTCTACCATTTGTGTTTTGATAACTTATCCTCACTTATGAAGATGAGCTAATCAAAATCAGATCAACAAATTATAACTTGCATAGAATTGATATTGGCATTCTGGAGAAGTACCAATGAAACCATCTTGTCACCAATTCTAAAATAGAGGTTGATGTTTGTCTTTATTAGGTATTGTTTTTTCACAGTGTGTCCATTGAATAATGAGACATAATACATTTTAAATTGTTTGTTTTTCTTATTTGATTCTGTGTGAAGGGGTATCCAAGACATGGTCACACACACACACAATCAAATGGGAAAAAAAGGCAAAAATACTGAACAGAAATTATAAGTTGCAGTGACTGTTTTTGGAATCAACGGGAGCTTTAAAACATTCTCAAATCCTCAAGTATGTTGAAAGTCCTGAAGATACTTTCAGGTGCAAACTTTGTTTGCTTACACTTGGATAAAGGATTAAACTAAATTTATTATAGTCTAACCAAGTGAAAAATAAACTTTCAACATCTTTCTAAATCTAAATCCAGAGTAATTTATTAAAAAGGTGGCACACCATTTGGCAACTACTATAGGTAGAGATGACCTTGCTAATGCTTCTATCTGGTATCTCCACTTGGGCCTGGCTCCCACTGAAGAGACCTCAATAAAGGTCGAAACTAGTCTGGGTAGTGGCCCTCCCCTTAATGCATAACATTATACATATCTGCAAGGAGATGTGTTTTGCATTGTGGGAGATACTGAGATAGGAGTGATGTTAGCTTGCTCCACCTTTGGAAAGAGTTGTCCTGGTGTTGTACCACCTTACCCCAGTCCTGAAGATACTTTCAGGCGCAAACTTTGTTTGCTCACACTTGGATAAAGGATTAAACTAAATTTATTATACTCAACAAGTATGTCTCCCAAATATCTGGGAGACAGTCATTTTAAGATCAAATTAGTACTTGTTAATTCTCTCTATCCAACAATAGATGGTGCCAATTAGAACTTTTAAGTCCTAGTGTTGTCCATTACAATTTTTAAGCTGGTCCCACTATTAATTAATTGTTACTATTCACATACTGTGACAAACTATTTCTTTTTGAAGTTTTACTCTGAAGATGCTGGGTATAATATTAGTAAATAAGTTAAATATGTACTAATTTTTTTTCTGATTATTCTTGTCTTGTGAATTGAATATTAAATAAGCTAAACATGAACTGCCAATACATAATCTTTTCTACTCATTTTTTTAAATTAATTTAAGGTGGGAAATAATGCTTCACTACTTGCTATTATAAACATGGGAAAAGTTATCTATCTGGTAAAGTTAGAAAGTACTGTAGTTTTGTTCAAAATTATTTACAATTACTACTTTGATTTATATTTAAAAAAAGTGCCCTGAATGTATAGGATAGTAATAGTTTTGTTGTAGTCTTGTATATTAGGGAAGGGAGGGTATTATTTCTGGTTATTTCATGTGAAAAGGAAAAATATAGAAACAACTACAGGAGACAGCCACAGGTTCAAACCTTTCCCCACTTTGACTAATTTGTATGTAGAACACTTAGAGAATCAAGCACTCAACACAGCCATGCTCAAACCAGTGGTTTGGCTGTGTGTATATGTGTGCTTGCGCGTGCGTGCATGAGCTATTTGGCCACACAGTAGAAACACATTAGATGCATCTTTTCGTTCTAAACATTGCTTCTTTTACTCTCAACTCCTAACACTCTAAATCCATCTAGCTTTGGAGTACTGTTCCCACATTTGGGGTGGAGCACTCAAGACCTCTCTTTACACAACCCTTCCTTCACAGAGACCCCCCCCCCCCCTTTAGTCACTTTGTCATAAGTGCTTTGTTTCAGCTCTCGGCCTTTTCTATAAGTACTTTCATGGGTATTGTTCCTTTGAATTGACTGCTACATTCCTCTACTCTCTTCTAACCATAGAAGAACTAGAGTAGCCACTGGTCGACACCCATACCCTGTCCAGCTTCGAACACACCGAACTAACTTTTTATCAGCTTTCTTCATTCCATCCACCTCTATTTTTTGGACCAGTTTCCCCCCATACTGTTTTTCCCACTGAGTACATTCTCCCACTCTCTAAGAAACATATCAACAGGCTACATTTTTCTCCTTAATCACTTGCCCACACACATATCACTATAGTGTTATAGGTCTTGTGACCATATATGTATGGACGGTCAACATTAAAGAAAAAAAAAAAAAACCTTAAATAGCTAACATCCTAAAATCCACTTTGCAGTGGAAAAGGAATCAGTCATTTCTTTTTTCTATTTACAAAAAGCTTATACATATTGGAAGATATTTGTCCAGCACAGCAGTGTGATATACTAAAAGCACTAACACACATAGCCAGCGTTTTCTGTTTCAATGATATTATTAATTTGCTTATCTTTGCCACATGTTTTTAGCCAATCTGCAGAAAATGCTCTATGCCCACCCCCTCCCCTCAAATCCCTTCCCTAATACACAAGACTACAGCAAAACTGCTACTATCCTATACATTTAGGATGCATCTGAAAAAATGGCCAGAGTACTTAATAAATTATACTCTTATGAAAAACTCAACATAATATTGCTTATGTTCTGCTGCTGTTATAAATTTAAAAAAATCTACTCTGTATTCAAAAATATCTTTTCAGACTAATGACAATTTTATAAATAAAAATAAAAAGATAAATAAAAAAAGATGTGCGAGTATCCATCACCTACAGCAGTGATATAGCAAACCTGTAGTTAGCAAATATGCAATAAATACGCAAGAACTTTTCCCAATTTGCATGCTAGTGTATTACAGATAAGATCAACTGCTCAACATTTTTTTTTTTTTTTTTTTTTTTTTGTGCATTTACATTAAGTTATAAAAGAATGAAAGGTGGATTCAAACTGCAGAAATTTCTCAGAAAAACAGCTGGATTTACCAAGTAGGACCATAAAGCAAATGAAGAAAGTTTATAGTCCCTAAATACAAAACCAATTAACTGCTATATAAGTAAATAAAAATAATAAATAAATAAAATGGTTGGGACATATAAATCAAATAGACAATAGCTGACTACCAAAAATACTATATGGATATACAGGGCCACCGAGAGGGGGTGACATCTGAGATTTTTGTCACGGGCCCCGACTTGTCGCATAACTATATTTATAATGCATGGTTTTAATTCTCGTAATACAACAATGACAAAGGATAATGGCATATCGAGAAAGATACTGTTTTGTTTTAGACGGATGGCTGCGCTCTTTAGCTCGCCACGAGTGTTCGGAAGACACTGATTCTCTTGGCGCAGATCGCTGTAGTTAAGTGGGTGATGACATCAATAGGCATTTGTGCAAGGTTGTTGCAGTTGGCTGTGCTAGCTCTAGCTAGTAATTGCATTCACAGTAATGTTTCCTGCCAGAATGCTTCGTTCTTGTTAGTATTTTGATAGACGAAGCTTTTGTGATTGTAAAGTGTGCAACTGTATAGTGTAGACCGTGTGCTAAAAAAAAGTATTCTTATTAATTTGATTTTTTAATTATTAAAATTATATTTTTAATAATAAAAATTTTACCAACAGAAATGTATCATCATAAATCTGGAAATCAAAAATGAAAGGAGAAACTTGTGGTCCGGGCCCCACTTAAAAAAGTGGGGTCCAGACCACAGACTTGTCACAGCCCAAAAATTTCTCTCAGCGGCCCTGTGAATATAAAATAAATGGAAAAAGAAGAATTGAAAGACCAAGAAAGTAATGACATGAGACCAGAACAGGCCACTTAGCCTAAATTCTATGATAGGAACAAGACATTAATTTATAAGTTAATATAACTTAATGACCTTTTGCAATTATAAGGAAAAAACACATCCAGACTACCTGTCAGAAATTGATTTTATGGACCAAAGAAAGAAAACTCAAGAAAATCGACCGGAGAACCCGCACTATTTTCAGATATTAAAAATATTGTGATAGGCTTAAGTATCACAAGATGGCGCCACTTGTTAGTTGTTTCTTCACTGCATGCTGCTTAATTAGTGACCTTTGGCCAGCTATCTCTGATTGGCTACCAGTGGAAATTGAACTGTCACTCAGTCTCCAAAAGTTAGATAGCTAAAACAGCCTCACCTACTCCTTATATGGGAATAAAAAGGCATTAGGTGATTTTTTTTTAGAAAGGAAACCCAAAAGAGTTAGAATCAAAGATAGATAAAAACAAGATAGCAAACAACTCTTTAGCATGAAAGGAATACAAAAAAAAAAAAAATGTTGAATAATTCACCAGTGAATGTTGTTGCAGATATTTTGCCCAAAATAATAATCCAAAAAGAACTTCCTATTAGGTGTCCAATTTTAAACTGTACTAAACCCAATTGGAGATAATAATGGATTAAATATAGAGGAGTGGAACTTGGGAAACAATTCCTAAATATCTGCAGTATGGTTCTAGCTATATCTAACATTCCATCCCATTGGAGGGAAGCCCTTTTAATATGAATGCTGAAGAAAGGCACTCTAAACACCCAGAAAATTAAAGTGAATTAACACAGCTTGCCACACTTAAAAATCTATAATCTGTTGTGCACTGAACCATTTATAATGTCCCTTCTGCTCAAAAATCAAGCAGGTTCCTAACAAACACAACTTAAAGTGGTTGTGTCCTTTCAAACACAACCACTGTTTTTGGAAGGAGCAAAAGATAAAAACCTGCATTTAATCTTAAACTTCATATATTTCTCCATAGCTTTTTGATTCAATTAATAGTTAAAGGGTTCAGTATTCCTTGTTTTCGTGGTGTACCCTTGAAAATAATTAAAGTGAGAGCAGAACTACCATGTGGGAGTAATGGTCCATGAAGAGATGACAGACCTTTATTATTTCCACTGGAATTCTTCAGGGAGACTTTAGCACTATATCTTTTTATTATTACTCTTGAATATATTTTCTAACTCACAGGAAATGGGTATGGAAGATCAACAATTCAAACCCACACAAGCAGTCTATTTTGGATGATGCCCTAATCAACTGTGTAATATTCAGGCTATCCAAAACCATCTGGATAATCTCTGTAAAAATGCAGCACTGACTGGGTTGGTGATCAACAAGAGTTCAGCTAAAGTCTTAAAAAAAAATAAATAAAAATAGAAGGAACCATTAAGCTGAACAACCACACCCACTTAAATAAGAGTTTCGTTACCTTGATTCCAACATCAGTATGGTTCATTCATGTGTAATTATCAAATTAATAATTAAATTAAAGCTGTACAATTTTGATGAAAGTGGGTTATTTAGTTATTAAAAAAGCGAGAAAATATCTCAGATTTTTCCTGTCATTCTATTCATTATGGTGGCCATTTTTATTTGGTAGATCCACAGAATGTATATCCAGGTGTGTACTTTGATTTCTTATTTTAATTCTTATTTTGATTTCTTTTCTTCTTTTAAGACATGGTAATTTTTTTTCAATGTAGTGGCTACCTGCTTTAGATGCGTCATGGTAGAGTACAAAATGAGAAAAAAGACCATTCTGATGCTCTTTTTATCCATTTTGTATACTCTACACTCCACTGGCTTAGTTTGAATCGATAAATGCTTCATTTATACATTTAATAGAATACATATGTTTAAAATTGCCGTGATTGAAGCATTTCTTCTATGAAACAAGTCTCAAAGTTTGCAAGAAATTAAAAACAGATGAATTTGAAGTAAAAAAAAAAGCTACCTATCAAGAGTATATGTCAAAATTTTGATTTGTTTTATGAGAGATACTCCCAATTGGGACAAATTTTACTTTATAGCTTTATACCTTTCTGTTATTTCATCTCTTCAGCAGAATAGACAGCCTTTTGAAAATGAAAATCACAATTTTATAATAAATTTAGTTTAATCTTTTATCCAAGTGTGAGCAAACAAAGTTTGTACCTGAAAGTATCTTCAGAACTGGGGTAAGGCAGTACAACACCGGGAAACTCGTTGCAAAGGTGGAGCAAGATTACATCACTCCTATCTCAGTATCTCCCATAATACAAAACACATCTTGTGGATATGTATAATGTTATGCATTAAGGGAAGGGCCACTACCCAGACTAGTTTCCACCTTTATTGAGGTCTCTTCAGTGGGAGCCAGGCCCAGATGTGGAGATACCAGGCAGAAGCAATAGCAAGGTCATCTCTACCTATAGGAGTTGCCAAATTCTCTAAATCCAGAGTAATTTAATAAAAAAAGGTGGCACACCTTTTGGCAACTCTTATAGGTAGAGATGACCTTGCTATTGCTTCTGCCTGGTATCTCCACATCTGGACTTGGCTCCCACTGAAGAGATCTCAATAAAGGTGGAAACTAGTCTGGGTAGTGGCCCTTCCCTTAATGAATAACATTATACATATCCGCATGGAGATATGTTTTGTTATGGGAGATACTGAGATAGGAGTGATGTAAGCTTGCTCCACCTTTGCAGCGAGTTGCCCGGTGTTGTACTGCCTTACCCCAGTCCTGAAGATACTTTCAGGCGCAAACTTTGTTTGCTCACACTTGGATAAAGAATTAAACTAAATTTATTATAGTCTAATCAAGTGAAAAATAAACTTTCAAAATCACAATTCCTTTATTGCATCTTTTGGTGTATTTAGTACGTGCACCTATGAAGACAGTTTTTTTTTTTTCAGGATCAGTAGTAGTGAGACGTGACAACAACAAATGATAGAGTAAGAAATAAATGCTTTGAAAATAATATTTATGCACATGTTCATAAATCTTTGAATCAGAGGAACTCTAATTAAATTAAAAATAAATTATTTGTTAATAAATTAATAAATAACAAATGGTAGAGTAAAAAGTAAATGAATACTTTAAAAAATAAACATTTATACACAGCTCTTTGAATCAGAGGAACTCTAATTTAATCTAATTTATTTTTTTAACACTTCTCTCCTTCACATCACTTTTAAGGGAGAGAGCAGCATTTCAATAACTAAAGTGATAATGTGGTCATTGAGGGTTATATGGTCCCTATCTGGTTTTAAGATTAGATATGATAATCTAGGAAAGAGTAGGATATGAACAGGAATTATATAAAGTATTAAAATTCTCCTGGCCAAACCGTTTTGAAGTTAGTCACTTTAGCATTAAAGCACTAATGTGGATGATTGGCTGTGTTTACTTTGGAAACTATTAAAATTAACTATAGAAACACTATTTAAATTGCCAACACGATTATACATATCATTTGGAAAAATAAATTCCATTTAAGAGATGAGTACCAGTTATTTTTATTACTTGGATAAGGAAAAAACTGGTTCTTTAGCTAATAAAATAAAAACAAAACTTAATAATTTTAGAAGCACTTCAAACTTCAGTGTACCTGTTCTTTGCTACCCCTTAGGTTGAGTCCCTTATAGATAAGAGCCTTCTGCTGTTTTCGGTCCAAGGCAAATTCTTTCATATGTTTCCAGTTTTTTTTTTTTTTTTTTTAAGAATCTGTCAGCTGAGATAGTTATAACACTTTTTTTTTAGAAAGTTCCATTCATTTTGAACATTAACTTCTTGTTTTGTGTTATTGAATTTTCTTCACTGCAGTGGGAATCTGTCCAGGGGCGCGCCGGCAAGGTGTGCAATATGTGCAACGCATAAAGGCGCCAGAGATTTCAGGTGAGGAGCAAATACTTTAAAAAGTATTATTCATTAATTATATCAAAATAAATTACATTTTTTTAATTTTAATTATATTTTATAGATTTGTCTTAAACAAATTATAATCACTTAGTTATTATTCCTTAAGATCTTATTTTATTCTGATCCTAGTTCTAAATTACTTGTTTACGCTAAACAAGTAGTTTAGCGTAAACAAGTAAAAACTTGAACTTGCGTGAGTTTACTGTTTACAGGATGACGCACGTTTGAATTTGTTTAATCTTGTTCACACTCGCATTTGCTCTAAACATATATAAGAAAATCTGCTGCAGTTTTTAACTTTATTCTATATTCTGCTGTTGCAGTGTACATACTTTATCGTATCACTAATCAAAAGGTATCAGTTGTAAGTTTTTGTAATTAGACATAGGACAGTACAGTAAAGTGCAGTACATAAGTAATAACATAATAAGAACAAGTAAACCTGAATTTGAACTAAGATCCAAGGTAAGTTATTCATTCTTTTCTCGTACATTTAACATAATATATTTCTTATTTTTTAATTTTGTTAAACTGTCATGAAAAAATTAAATTTTCATGCTTTTAGATATTTTGCTAAAAAAATTAATATATATATTTTTAATAATTCGACATTTTCTTTTAATATTAATTTTTATTTAAGTTAGTAAATTTATACATGGAATATTCATTGTAAAAATTGTGTTTTGTACTATTTTTTTTTAATTCATATTATATAAAAAAAATACCTAATTTCGAATTTTATTTTACTCAATTATAATAAAATGTATTATAATTGAGTATTTCTTCTTTAATTTAATGTCCCAAGAGGGAAAAAAAATGAAACTTTCCGGATATCAAAAATTTAATAAATAAAAGAAAACGGGAAGAAGAAAGAGAGAGAAATGCTTCCAGAATTACTCAGTACTTCACTAAAAGTAATGAAGAATGACTTGGAGCCAGTTCCTGGTTGCAGTAAGGATATTTTTGATACACTCAGTCAGTTGGAAAAGAATTCCAGTGAAGATAGTGAACATGCTGAAGAAACTGTCGCTCATCTGGGGGCCCAAAGACAATACAGAAGGAACAATAAGTGAAGATACTGAAGACATTTTCGCTACTTCGGAACGTGAAGAATCTACTGAAGGTACAACAAGTGTGTTTAATTTATTGATCCCGTACTTTGGCCGGAAACATTTTCTCATACAACAAGGCAAGCCATTTTAGAAATGGGTCCTAAACAAATTAAAGATTTTAATTTTCCACGCGATTCTTCCGGACGAAAATTTTCACATACATATTATAAAAGGCATTTAAAAAATGCCTTTTTAAATGCGAAGAATACAATAGAAATTGATTCATTTATTCAGTTTCAAAAAACGCAGTTTATTGCTTTTGCTGCAAACTTTTCGAACTTTACAATTCCGAACATAATAAATTTATTCAGGGACTTAATGACTGGCAACATCTTGCTATGTACCTGAATCGTCATGCGAAAAATTTAAATCATTTGAACAGTTACAAAAAATGGACAGAATTAATAGAATAGATCAAACATTAGAATCTTTGCAGGAAAGATTTACTTTATTAAAAGAACATATGAATTCACTTCAGTTTTTGTATTTGTTAAGTACTTCACAAAATAAAGAATATTTATTATCTTGTTGTAAAAAGTTACGACAAAAATTAACACCTGAGAATCATTCAGACATTGACGCAGACGATTTATGCGAAGAAATTTTACACTGTCAACCATTTATTTATAATTTAAAAAACGATATATATCAGATAATTCAGTATATTTATTCAAACAACTTAATCACGGTTTATCCAAACTTTACAATTGCTCTTCGGATTCTTTTGTCATTACCGGCATCTGTAGCATCTACGGAACGGTCCTTTTCTAAACTAAAAATTATTAAAAAGTACTTGCGCTCCACAATGGTACAAGACAGACTTTCAAATCTTGCCATTATATCAATAGTGTCAGATATTTTGGATCAACTTGATATACATATTATTATTCGAGAATTTTCATTAATGAAAAATTTCACTAAGTGATTTTTCTTTCTTGTAAGTTTATCTGTTTCTTATTTATACCTGTACACATGACAAAATGATTTTCTTAAATAAAAAGTTAGTTTAATTTTGTACCCTTCTTGAATGTTTATTGTTTTTTATATATTCTTTTTGTAATTTCTGCTTTTTGTTCAATAAACTTATAATATATTTCATTTTTACTCACGGATACCTTTTTATAAAGCGATTTTTTATTGGGGGGAGGGGTTTAGGAGCGCCAACTAAAGTTTTGCACACAGGTGCTGGACACTACTGGCATGTCCCTGAGTCCGTCTTCTCTCTCAGTTGGTTGCCTTACCTAAATAGGCAAATATAGCCGAGGAATGGTAGGCCAGTTACATTAAATTCAACTGCCTCAAACTCACATGGATTATATTGCTAAAAGAAGTGTTGATAATGTTGAAAGTTTTTCCACTTGGTTATATTATAAATTAAAGGTGTCAAGAAATTATATTCTTGGTTTAATCCTTTATCCAAATGTAAGCAAACAAAGTTTGTGCATGAAGTAACTTCATAACAGGCCAACTCGTATATAGAGGCTAATGACTTCTTGGCACTTTTAATTTATAATATAACCAAGTGGAAAAACTTTCAACATCAGTTGCTTTAGTATCCCATAATGCACTGCACTTATCCTTACAGACATGTATAATGTTATGCATTATGGGAAGGATGGGATACTAAGTCAATTGATGTTGAAGTCATTAGCCTCTGTATATGAGTTGCCCTGTCATGAAGTTACTTCATGCGCAAACCTTGTTTGCTTACACTTGGATAAAGGATGAAACCAAGAATATAATTTCTTGGCATCTTTAATTTATAAGTGTTGATAATATGGGGAAGCCAATGTGTTGAATCTTATGCCACAGAGATATGATGAAAAATTGGTTGTGGTTAGCAAAATCCATTCGCTACATACTCACTGTAAACATTCGGACATTGTACAATCCTGGAAAAATGTATTTGATGGAGAATGAGCTAAAGAGATTTAAATGGAGTGTCGTGGGTCATTTGGAAGCACACTGGACTGGACAAGGCCATATAAATCTAAAATATTTAACATTATATTACTTGCACAGGAATGATTTGGCGCACAGAAAGTGTAGCTGTCATAGTCCATAGATCACTTTCCCACAGTGTTGTAGAAGTTAAACCCATCTCAGGAAAGAAAGAAAAAATACAAATATATGCTGATTTTTCACATCCAGAAGGAGATCATATTGATTTCTATCAACTACAATAGGAAATTGACAGAAGATGCAAAAAATCTGATAATTATGGGTGCCAAAGTGGGACAAAATTTGGATGACATGCATGATGCAATGGGTAAATTTGGAATTGGCACAAGAGATGAGTTTCTCCTTGATTTCTGTAGAGGAAATATTTCATAGTTGCAAACACCATGGTTTATCATACACTTGCCCACAAATACACGTAGACTTCACCAGCTCAAATACTAAAAACTGCATTGATTACTTCCTAATTTGCATGTAAAATCGTATATTTCGAATGTCAAAACCCTTCATAGTCGTGAAATGGATTTCTGAAAAAAGAAACAAAAAAGTACTTCAGATCGAATCTGCAAGATTTTTACTTGGATACTATTAAAACAACATCAAAATGAGATCAGTCGATGTATGGAAAGACGAAAGACAAAAAAAAAAAAAAACCTGAGCACATTAATCCAGATATGGTCGTATTAAGACAATATAAAGAGGAATTATAACTCCCTTATCTCTGCTTGTTAGTTTGTTCTTCAATAACCAAGTAATCCTGTGAGCTACCCTGGCTACTTTAGCAATATGCCTTCTAAACTTCAACTTTTGATCTCTTACTACTACCTCCAAATCTCTGGCTTCAATTTCCTAGAGTACAGTTTCCCTTGAATGTAGTAAACAAACACTTGTAATTTTTGTATCCTAAATTTGCACACTTTTCCATATTAAACGTATATCCATTATGTTTTCTCATACCTGTCAGCCTATTTAAATCATCCTCCAAGCTTTCTACATCATCCTAATTAACTATCCTATCCAACTTTGCATCATCAGCAAACAACTGAATATTTCCTTTCAGATTGTTTCCTGTATCATTTATGTACAAATTAAACAGTGGTCCAAGCACAAATCTTGCCGCACACCACT
This sequence comes from Typopeltis vanoorti, assembly GCF_054136105.1. Lineage (NCBI taxonomy): Eukaryota > Metazoa > Arthropoda > Arachnida > Uropygi > Thelyphonidae > Typopeltis > Typopeltis vanoorti. The sequence goes on along the minus strand of NC_143569.1, from coordinate 77,579,998 downwards.
AGTTACCTTCCTTCGATTGGATTCTGTTTTTCAATTTCAATATACTACTTTTTGGCATCTGTCCATCAGCTGCCCTTCTACCCATATCACCAGTTTCATATCCATCCACATTTATTGCAGTTTGCATAAGTGTTCTTACGTCGTATTTGTCAAACACCTTTGCAACATTCAGCAATATCATCATGTAGTCAATTCTTTATTCAGCTCAGCTGTCACTCTATTATAAAAAGTTAATAGATTACTAAGGTATGACCAATCTTTCACAAAAAGTATAGAGTAAAAACCATGTATATAAACAGTAATGTTTATATCGCCGAAATGAAGCCTTTGGCTCTTTATATTTAAGTAAAAATATATAGAGTATTTTCTTATCCACTCATTTCTGAATTCTCTTTTTGACTAACTTGCCACTACTTCTGAGATGAGATACTGATTACTCTATAATTGGCTACCAGGATGGTAGTCAATTATAGAGTAATTGAGATCCTCCTATGCAAAGGAATTATTTTGCCTTCCTTCCAATAGCTGTATTTGCATCCTGATTCTCCAATATTCTGAGCACCTTCAATTCATCAACTTCTGTTCTCACATCAGTCTCTGTCACCTCTGCCATAATAACATTTTCACTTGGGTGATAGATCCATACAAAAGGGTCACTCAGTAGCTCAACAATTTAATCTTCTATCATCTGCTTGGCTAATTTCTTTTCAGTCTGATTTTGTCTTTCGTGCCTGACCTTGCACTATTTATGATTTAGCTGGTCAACTTTCTTCTTATGTACCATCCACAATTTTTTTTTCTTTTTCGGCTCTTGCTTAACGATATTACTGATTAATATGTTATCCGATTTATCTTCCTGACGTTGGGTATAAAGTGCGATATTGCTTCCTCAAGATATCCCTTGACTATTTTCCATGTACTGTGTGAATATCCTTCTTTTGTAATTCTTTATGCCATGGTACTGCTTCAAGCTGCCTCCTGTGTCATACTCACCTTCTACATTTCGACATATACCTCTTTTTAACCATAATTTCCACCTGTTTTGCTAATCTCTCCAAGTCAAGACCACATGATCACTTTCCCCCAGCTGGAGGCAATGTAGCCACCTTAATTATGGACAGATCCACTGAATCTATAACAAGATCTAACACTCTCGTATCGCAATCCCCTCCATCACATTCTTATTCAAGTATGATAATTATCTCTTATATGTCTCTAAATTCAATTTCCTTCCTGCCACATGATCTTTCTTCCAATCTGTCTCTGAAGTTGAAATCCCCCTATTATAATTACTTGGCTTGCACTCGTATTAATCTGCTGATTCATTTGGGTCTTCCACATCATCCCTGGCCTATTGCAGCAACCAATTTTATATTTTGTCCTTTTGCTTCAATCTCATACCTGACTGATTCAAATGAATTGCCATCTACCCAACTTACTCCTAATCTTGTTGGCTGCAATTCATCTGCTATCATCAGAGTACCCTTACTTTAATTATGGCAATATAAACTGGAATCAAGAGACTGTATCTGGGGACAAAGAAAATGAATTTCCGGAGTTTTTGAAAGACAATTACCTTAAGCAGTACGTAACGGAGGTTACACAAGGATCAAGAGTATTGGATTTGATCATTTCATCAGATCATGTTATTATAAATGGGGTGTCAAATCTTCCACCAGTTGGTGAGAGTGACCACGAGGTGATCACTTCCAGGGTAACCAGTCATTCGAGGACATCTGTTAGAAAGGGATATTTGTGGGATTATAAGAGTGGTAATTATGAAAAGCTCAGGAAACAGCTTGTGGTAATAAATTGGAAAGAGGAACTGAATGGAAAGAATATCAATGCTGCTTGAGCCATATTCAAGAACTACTTGGTGGAGGCCATATCAGAATGTATTCCAAAAGTTAAGAGGGTAAATAGAGCAGGTGTGGAATGGATGAATCAAAAGATAAGGTATGTAATCTGGAAGAAGGTATTATGGAAGAAGCACAAGATGAGTAGTTATAACAACCAGTTGTATGAGAAGTACAAAGAGCAGGCGAGGAAGGTGACTCGTTTGATAAGGGTGGTAAAAGTGCAGTATGAGCAGCTTAGCTAAAGCCGCCAAAATAATAAATAAATAAAAATAATATTAATCCTAAGGAGTTTTTTCTATATGTGGCCAGTAGAAGAAAGAATGATTATGGTAAGATGGGATTAATTGGTGAAAACGAAGAAATGATGTTCGCTGCGGAGAATATACTTGAGATATTTAATGAGAAATTTATAAAGGTGTTTCATTCTTGTGAATGTGACATCGTGCAGAACTCGAAAGCAGTTGGAAAGGAAGAGGAGGAATTGTTAATAAGTGAACAGGAGGTATAGAAGGAATTGAATAGACTTGATCTAAATAAGGCTATATGACTTGATGATATTTCACCACGTGTTTTGAGAGAATGTTCCAGGGAGTTAACAACAAGCTTTTGCATATCTTTTCAACATGAGTCTTTCACTGGGTCAAGTTCCAAAGGAGTGAAAAGAGGATAAAATTGTTCCAATTCATAAGGGGAGGTGATAAGAGTAGGGCTTTGAATTATAGAGCAGTCTGTATCTGGAGTTGTGTTTAAGGTGTTAGAGTAGTTAGTTAGTTAGGACCAAGATTCAGAATTAAGTTGACAACAGAAAAATACTCTTTGGTGGCCAGCATGAATTTACTAAAGGAAAATCGTGCTTTAGCAATCTACTTACTTTTTATAATAAAGTAACAAATTCATTGGATAAGGGTGTTGCATATACAGTGGTATATTTAGATTTTGCAAAGGCGTTTGATAAATTTCCACATGACAAACTGGTAATTAAATTGGAACGGATGGGACTGAATAGTAGATTAGTTCGCTGGATTGAAAATTGGCTGTCTGATAGGCTTCAAATAAATGATATTTGAAGAGGTCAGAATGGTGATATGTAGTTGTTTGCTGATGATGCAAAGTTGATGGGAGCTACCAGGAGTTGAGTGGTTGCTGTTTCTTTGTAAGAGCGCTTGAATACACTCGTTGAATAGATAAATGAGTAGGGATATCAATTCAGTGTTGCAATTTGTAAGGGTTTTTAAATTTGGGAAGAAGAGACGGGATGTAGAGTACATAATCGGTGGAAATATCTTGGAAGGGGTAGAGGAGATGAGAGATCTGGGAGTGATTGTAGACAAGGACCTAAAATTTCAGGGACATGTTACTGAAATTGTGATGGGAATGATGCGAAGGGCACTGACTTGCAGAAATAAGGATGTTATGGATGATCCGGCCTTATAAAAGGCCTGATCAATGCCTTTTATAAGCCACATATATGGATTACTGTGCGCGGATTTGGTCACCTGGTTTTCAAAAAGATGATTTATGGTCACTGGAATGCTGAGTATGAAATTCGTGGATAGATGGAGGATAGGGGATATGATCGAGACATATAAACTCTTAAGAGGTTATTACCAGATTAATGTTTTTGCGCAGAATGGGTGAAGATAGAAAGTGAATAAGGTCATACATGAAAGCTGTATAAGGAGAATGTGGGGGCGAGGAGCAGGTTTTTTTTAAGGAGAGTGGTGGGTGATTGGAATGCATTGCCCGAGACAGTGAACATATTTAAGGCGTGGTATGATAAATTTATGTATAACAGTGAACCTCCGACGATGAGGCTTTGACTCCATGGAAGTTTTTTCAACCTCCCAAGTCAATACCGCATGATCACTCTCACCAATCGGAGGTAACTTGGGCACCTTACTTATGTATAAGTTTTCTGAACCTATGACCAGATCCAACACTCTCACCCCCACGAGTTCTTTCAGTTATGCAGTAATCCCTCGATTAATGTGACCGCGATTAGTGCGTCATTTTTTTCGATACCCAAATTCGACATGACAGTGGCCTATATACATCTTAAAAATAAATGTTACAGATTTAAAAAATTTTCTATCTATACATTTTTATGGCTAACTATTTTAAAAGATTTCTCACCAAAATGAAATAATTTATTTACGATTTAAAACATTTTACAAAGTTACTTTTAATGGCATTCTACACTACTTCTATGTGCACTATGTATACTATGTTCCAAATTTTTACTGCCAAAATTTATGTCGTCTGCTATAGTAAGCCCACAGATTCGAGACCCTTTGACATTTCTGCGCATGTCACAAAAAGAAGAATCATCATCATCATCATGCGTATCAAGGATTTAGGCCTAGCATGGCCTGTTCCGGCCTTAGAAGTCATCGTTGAATCGTTTAAGTGGACGCCCTGGTTTTCTTTTTTCTAATGGTTTGTACTTTAAGGCTTGTTTTGGTAATCTTTCTGTTTTCATTCTTTGAACGTGTTCCATCCATTTATGTTTATATTTTTTAATTTTTTCTATTACTGGTTCTTGGTATAATTCTTACATTATTTCTTCGTTTCTTTTGTGATCAAATAGGATATACTTTGCAGTTTTTCTCATAAACTTCATTTCTGCTGTTGTTAATCTTTGTTTGTCTTTTTGTTTTTATTGTCCAGATTTCGCTTCCATACATTAAGACTGGTAGGGCTAATGTATTGTATACTTTTAGTCTGGTTTGTTTTTGAACTAGGCTTGGTTTAAATATAGAGTAAATTACATCTGTTATTTTTAAATATTTTGCAATTTTTACAGTTATATCTTTTTCATTTTCATATGTGATCATTCCGGCCTTAGAAATCATCGTTGACTCGTTTAAGAGGACGTCCTGGTTTTTTCTTTTTCCCAATGGCTTGTTTTGGTATTAAAATAATAAGAGTCTTTCTTTGAATCTTGTTCCTGCGTATTTATATAGTTCTGAACTAGCGTAACTTCTCCAGGTGATTTTCCGTTTCTAGGTAGTTAAATGAGTTCACCTGTTCTAAGATCTTGTTATCTATTACTATTTTAGTTCTTGCTGGATTTTGTCCTTTAAAGGCCATAGTTTTTGATTTTTCTGTTGGTATTATCATACCATAATCTTTGGCTATCTCATTTAGATCTAAAATAGCTTTCTATAGTTTATCTTCAGAATTTGTAATTATTATTTGGTCGTCGGAAAAAAGGAGAGTGTTTAAGTTTACTGTAGGAGAAAGTTTAATTCCTTGATGTAAATTTTTATTCCATTTTATTATTATTTGATTTAAGTAAATATGAAAAAAAGTTGCTGAGAGGGGACATCCCTGTCGGACCCCTTGGTTTATCTCTCTTGTATATGATAGCTCGTGATTTAATCTTATTTGTATTTGTTTATTTTCATATATACTTGTGATAGCTTTTAGAATATTATTTAGTATTTGTCTTTCTTTTAATATGTTAAATAATGTTTCTTTTTAACTTTGTCAAATGCTTTTTCAAAGTCTATAAATGCAATATGCGTTTCTAAATTGTATTCTCTTCTTTTCTTTATTATTAATTTTAGGCAAAAGGCAGGGTCTACACATGATCGTCCTTTTCCAAATCCATTCTGTACTTCTAAAATAAAGTTTTCGGAATATTTCGTTAGTTTGCTGTTTAAAATTCTGCTATATATTTTGTAACAGAAATTTAGTATACTGATACCTCTATAGTTTTTAGGGTCATCTCTATGACCTTTTTTAAAGATAGGAATCACAATTGCTTTTTTCCATTCTATTGGGGGATACCAGTTGAATAAATTTTATTTTAAAATAATAAGAGTCTTTCTTTGAATCTAGTTCCTGCGTATTTATATAGTTCTGAACCTAGCTTATCTTCTCCAGTGATTTCCCGTTTCTTGTTTCTTTCAGGCTGATTTCTAATTCTTCTTTAGTTATTTTCTTTTCATTTTCATTAATTGTTTGCCAGTTGTCTTTTTTAAAATATTTGTCTGTCCACAATTCTGTGTAGTAATTTAGAAATTCTTCTAATTTCAGTTCGGTGTTTAATTTTATGTTTTCTTTGGTATCTGCATTTAAGCGTTTCAAAATCTTATATACATTGGGTCTTATTTTATATAAATCATGTTCTAAATTAGAAACTAATTTATTCCATGATTCTCTATGTCTTTTTCTGACTTCTCTTTGAGCTATGGCTCTTATTCTTTTATATTCTATTTCACTTCTAATCTTTTACTGCTTAACCATTTGTGATAGGCTTCTTTTTTCTTTTTGATTATTTCTTTGATTGTATCATCCCAGATCTTCATCCAAAAAGGAGAATCCATTCCGATAATAGGGTAATCAATCCGTCTTCTGGGATGAGTTGTTTATTATGACATGTCGGAAAATTAACTTCTCTTTTATGATCGTTGTAGTTTTTAAAGTGGTAACTATTTTGCTTGCATAACAGTTGGGAAATAAATTTTATCTATAAAGCACAAGATTTCGCGTGTTGGCGACCAATTCGTACGTCGTTCATTTCTTTCTCCCTTTCAGTGATAACGTCCAAGAGTTAATTAAATCTCATTCTGAAGAATTGAGTGATCCTGACCTGCTAAATTTAGATGCACAGCGGGAAGATCCTGAAGAATATGAAGAAAATGTAAGCACCGATAGTCAGCCAAAGGAGATTTCACAGAAACAATTTGAAAATATTTTTCGTACAATCGAAGTTTTTAAGCAGCAATGCTTAGAGGCTGACCCTAGTGAAGAGAGAAGCAGTAAATTTTGCAGAAGAGTAGAAGAGGCAATAGGGCCATACATCGGTTGTATGAAATGCCCTCCAAACTACGTTAGCTCAATTCTTCGTTAAGAAGTAGAATAATAAATTTATATTCTGAATATGTTTTATTGTCTTTCAGCTTCATGGTTTTCCTTTAACTAGGCTCTGAGATATACCTTAATTCTCTTATAAAAAAATTAAGGTTAAAAAAAAATTCGAGGAACGAATTATACTTTTTCCCATAGGGTATTATATTCGATTAGTGCGTTTTCGATTAATGCGCCTGTTTTCAAGAACGCATTAGGCGCACTAATCGAGGGATTGCTGTATACTGTTTCAAATAATCATCTCTTAGAAAGTGTATGAATTCCATTTCTTTTTTTGCCAGGTTATCTTTCTAGTCAATATTGCCGTAGTTAAAATTCCTCATAATTACTCGATCTGCACTCATTGCGCTAATTTACTGATGCGTCTTCTATATCACTGTTTGTACCCCTGGCCTAAATCTCGCACACTTGAAGTGTGCGAGAAAACATGTATGTTTTTCATATATATGCATTTAAATTAAATTGGAGTTCCAACTTTTCCAATATTAAATCATTTAGTTCAATAATAAACGTATCAGTACGCAAACACATGTACAGCAATCCCTCGATTAATGCGCCCCCAATTAGTGCGTTTTCGATTAGTGCGTCATTTTTTTTTCAATACCCAAATTCGGTTAGTGCGCCTATATATATCTTAAAAATTTTCGATCTATGCATTTTTCATGGATAACTATTTTAAAAAATCACTCACCAGGATGATATAATTTAGTTACCGATTTGAAACATTTTACAGAGTTATTTTTTAATGGCATACTACACTATTGCCATGTACACTATGTTCCATATTTAACGCCAAAATTTGTCATTTGCTTTACATAGCATTTTGCTGATCATATCACGTGCGATTGTTTTCCGTACTTTTTTATTTTAAATTAATTTCCTAACCTTTAATCAAGAGTAAAAGAATTAGTGAGCAAAAATAGAAATGTGAAAATGATTCGAAAAGTAATCCGATTGGTAGAAAAACTTGAAATAATAAAGAAAAATGAACAAGGCGAGTCCAGAGCAAAGATAGGACAAAAACACAAAAATGGGTGAATCAACTGCTGAATACAAAGAGAAAGGTAAGGCTGCTTCAAGTTCATCATGCATGCACTGAAAATCAAAGTATTATAATGATTGAATCAGAGAGACTTCTTTTTACATGGATCGAAGATTGTAACCAAAAACGTATCCCGCTAAACACTGGCCTTATTAAATCAAAAGTCTCTTTGTAACCTGGAAAGAAAGGGTTATCAATGATGGAAAAGAAGAAGAATTCAACGTTAGTGTTGGGTGATTTGAGCGTTTATAAAAGAGAAATAGCCTACATAATGTTCTAATCACAGGCGAAGCTGCAAGTGCAGATAAGGAGATATCCAGAGATTTTGGAGAAAATTGTGTAAGAAGGGGGCTATTGTGATCAACAAATATTTAATGTCGATGAAACCGGCCTTTGTTTTTTTTTTTTTTTTTGGAAGCGAATGTCTTCCAAAACTTTTCTAGCCAAATCAAAGAAATCGCAGCCTGGTTGGAAAGTCGCAAAGTCGAATGAAATTACTGCTAGCAATATGCGAGCCGTCTGGTAGCACATTGTTCCACATTGTGCAAATGATTTTAGAAGCTTTTCAAATGAATCTAATTAATTAAATCGAGTGATTCCGACCTACTAAATTTAGATAAACAGCGGAAAGATCCCGAAGAATATGAAGAAAATTTAATCACTGACATGCCCAAAGAGATTTCACAGAAACAATTTGAAAATAGTTTTCGTACAATCTAAATTTTTAAGCAGCAATTCTTAGAGGCTCCCTGGTGAAGAGAGAACCAGTAAAATTTGCAGACGGGACAATAGGGCCATACCGTCAGTTGTAAGAAAAAAAAGAAACAGAATGCTCGCCAAATTACGTTATCTCAATTCTTTGTTAATAAGCAGAATAATAAATTTATATTCTGAATATGTTGTATTGTGTTTCAGCTTCATGGTTTTCCTTTAACTAGGCCCTGAGACATACCCTAATTCTTTTATAAAAAAATTAAGGGTCAAAAATTAAATCTGAGGAACAAATTATACATTTTCCCATAGGTTATTATATTCGATTAGTGCGTTTTTCGATTAATGCGCCTGTTTTAAAGAGCCCATTAATCGAGAGATTGCTGTAATATGCAATGTATTCTTAAAAAATAATAATAAATAAATAAATTAATTAATTAATAATAATAAATAAATAAATAAATAATAATAACAATACATAAATAAATAATAATAATAATAATTAATTGCACTTTTCTTACAATATAATTTCATCATAAAATAAACCGATAATTATAAACCCAAATTAAAATTGGCATATTCTAATTAAATATTTTGGTGCATCTATACATTTTATTCTTTGAACACCCCTTAAGTAAGTGTGCAGTTGTAACATGGTATTAGCCTAAACTTAATTTTACAACTCACCACATGAATTAGCCCAGTGTATTTAAATACGTGAAACTTTTACATAATGTAGATTTTTTTTAATACTTATTTTTTTAAAGAAATTATCTTGCAAAGACAAGTCAGACCGGATCATGTGACTGAGCGCATTGTGAAAAGTGAGTCTGGTTCCAAATCCAGTGCTACCTACCTACTTTCTTGTATTCGTGTATTTTATTTTTCTTCCCTGTTAAGCTATTGTTCATGGATAATTTATATAAAATTATCCTCAAGTATGAACAAAAAAAAAAAAAAAACTGAGTTGTAGCGTACTTTTTTTTTGGGGGGGGGGGTAGATGTGCTGAGTCCTTGAGTCTTTATCCCTTCATCTGATTGAATAAAATATGTGGATGGGATGTTATTGAGCTAAACGCTCTAGTCATGGCTGGGTAAAGGCAAAGCCTCAGTTAAAACTTCATTGGCTACTGCATCGGCATCTAAACTCTGGACCATTTTTTCTTATTTTTACCTATATATTGTGATTGTTCATTTTTATTCGGTAGAAAATATTAATAATTAGTTTAAATGACTCATACCGAGAGATAAAGAGATGACGGTTTATTTAAAAAGATACTACTAGTTTACTAGTTTCGTTGAATGGATCAACTTCTTCAGGTATCGCAATCAAAGAAATATACAAAAAATAACAGAGACTTAAAAATTGCATTAACAGTACTAGTACAAAAGACAATAGTACATTTTGAAAATAGTAATGTGAGCTTGAGTTCCAAAGAAAAGTTGACTGCGTGCTGTCACGAGTGCGCCAGTATTGAACAGAGGCAATGTGTGCGTCAGAGAGATTGAAACTTAGGCTGTTGTTGATATGAGAAGAATATCTAAGGCAATTTCTCTAGATTCGACAATCTTTCTTTCAAGTTCATCACAGCACACATTGATATTAGAAGTTTCTGTCCAGTCCACAATGTGTTGGCGGCCTTCATCAGAGTTAACAGAAAAAAGAACGTGGCTAGAGAGAGAGCCGGCCCTAGTCCTGTTGTAGGAAATATCTCTAAGGTGTTCTTCCATACGTAAAAGGATGGATGTAGCAGTTTGGCGATAGTATGGCTTTCCACAATCACATAAAATCTTGTAGACTACTGGAAACTGAGTGGGAAGATGTTTCTCTTTAGGTTTACTAAGTATGAAGCGAAGTGTTGGGAGCGTAGAGAAGCAAGTTCTGAAATTAAATTTCTTGAGAATTTTAGCTAGTTTTGGTGAAAGAGCGCTGATGCAAGGCAAAGAAATAAAGGCTCTGGGGGATGAGGGGGGTCTTCAGAAGCAGTTCAGTGACGGAGAGAAAGAAATGTATCAATCTTATAAGGAGAGAAACCATTATTAATAAAAGTATTTTTAAGAAAAAGGAGTTCACTTTTAATTTCTGTTTCTTCTGTAAGTAAAGATTTGGCGCGATGTGCTAAGGTGGAAATAATACCAAATTTTTGCGGAGGATAGTGATGGGAAGAAGCATGAAGGTATCTGTCAGTATGAGTAGGTTTTCTAAAGATTGAGATTTTAATAATTTCAGAATATCTTTTAAGCTTCAGATCTAGGAAGGAGAGGCAGTCATCGGATTGCAGTTCGAAGGTAAAAAAGAGATTTTTTCATGAAACTTGTTTAGGTGGTCCAAAAATATATTGAGGTTGTTGACACCGTCTTCCCAAATGAGGAATATATCGTCTATATAACGATTCCAAAATTTTGGTTTAAGGGGAAGGAGTCAATAGCTTTTTCTTCAAAATCGTTAAGAAATATATCTGCGAGAATCGGAGAGAGCGGGCTGCCCATGGCCAGACCCGAGTTTTGTAAGTAGATCTTATTGTCATATTTGAAGTATCCTGCCTTTATGCAATGGGAGAGCAAAGCAATGAGTTTTTTGGATAATTTGTTCTTAAGAAGATTGAGGAAATCTTGAGCAGGCACATTTGTGAAGAGAGAGAGACAATATCGAAACTAGCCATTAAATCTGTGTTTTTAAGTTTGATGTACTTGATTTTTGACACAAAATAAACAGAGTTTTTAATATGGGAAGAGGAAATTCCGGAAAGATTTCTTAAAAAAGTTGCGAGGTATTTAGAGAGGTTGTAGGTAGGTGAGTGTATGCCTTCAACTATTGGTCTGAGCGGACAGTTTGCCTTGTGTATCTTGGGGAGACCATATAATCGAGGGATTAAAGGATGAAGTGACCTAAGTGAAAGGCAGATGTTTCTTGGTAACCTCCAAGGTGGTTTTTAGTAAATTATTAGTCCTATCGTGCAATTCAATTGTAGGGTCACTGTTAAGTTCAGAGTAAGTATCACTGTTTAAAAGTTCCAAAATTTTATTATGTTAATCAGACTTGTTTAAGATGACAGTCGCATTCCCTTTGTCAGCAGGTAGAATAACGATGTCATTATTATTTTTTAAAGACTTAATAGCTGCTCTTTCCGATGAAGAAATGTTGTCTGGAGGTGGTTTAGCATGATTCATGGCGAAAATGGCTTCCATACGAAGGAGGTTGGCTTCTTTGTTTGGTAATAAAGAGGCCGTCTTTTCTATCTTCGTTAAGAGTTGTTCTTTAGGTATGGAGGTAGGAGCAGTGACAAAATTGAGACCTTTAGCAAGTACACTTTCTTCTGCCGAAGACAGTTGATGGGAAGAATTATTGATAACAACTTTTTTCAAAAAGGTAGAATCAAAATGAGAAGTTTGGCGGTCTTGCATATATTTAAGAGAATCAAATTTTCTGATTAGGTTAATTTTGTTTGAATTCTGGATTTTAGAAGCTTTAGGAGTGCTAATTTCTTTTAAATATTTCCAAGATGAACTATCTAGAGAATGAGATAAACGGGTTTTCAAGATAGAACTTCTTTGAGAAATATGCGGCAAGACAACGTTTGGTTTCAAAAGTGCGTTCCGATAAACGTTCCAGTTTGACTTTGCGGTAAATTCTTTCAGCTTTAGCGGGTTTTATGATATTTTCTACGGAGTAAAAATGAACAATCACAATATCAATTTTCCTGATGACGAGGAATTAAATTCACTTATCAAAGAATATCAGAAGAATCTCAGGACCATTGGATTATCCATTAACAGACTTGTATTTCTCAAAAGATATAAGTGCAATTCCATTATTACACACTTCATTAATTTTATAGAATCCATAAAAACAGCTAAAGCTGAAAGAATTTACCACAAAGCCAAACTGGAACTTTTACCGGACGCATTTTTGAAACCAAACGTTGTCTTGCCTCTTATTTCTCAAAGAAGTCATATTGAAACCTGTTTATTTCATCCTCTAGACAGCTCATCTTGGAACTATTTAAAAGAAATTAGCACTCTTAAGGCTTCTAAAATCCAGAATTCAAGCCAGTCTGGTTGGCTGAGTGGCTAGCGTATCCGCTCTCCAGCCAAAGGGCTGCGGGTTCGAATCCCCACCGTGGGCATGAATGTTTGTGATTGTCTGTGGAAATAGTAGTGGTGGTATTGGACAGTAGATGGTGTAGGTGAGACGGTTTGTGGATGTAGTTGAGTGTTGGAGAGTTGTAGAGTAGGTGCACTCCCTCGATGAGTCTTTGGACTCCCTGAGGTGTCAGATCATCATAATAATAAATAACCAAGACCAGGGGCGCGCCGACCATATGTGCAATGTGTGCGGCGCACACAGGCGCCAGGATAGCAAAGGCGCCAAAGACGAGGAAATACTTTAAAAACGTTTTTATTTTTAAAGTGATTTTTTTATTGGAGGGAGGGGGATAGGGGCACCAACTAAAGCTTTGCACACAGGTGCCAGACACTACTGGCGCGCGCCTGTGCAAGACCGCCAAACTTCTCATTTTGACTACCTTTTTGAAAAAAGTTGTTATCAATAATTCTTCCCATCAACTGTCTTCGGCCGAAAAAAGTATACTCGCTAAAGGTCTCAATTTTGTCACTGCTCCTACCTCCATACCTAAAGAACAACTCTTAACGAAGATAGAAAAGGGGGCCTCTTTATTACCAAACAAAGAAGCCAACCTCCTTCGTATGGAAGCCATTTTCGCCATAAATCATGCTAAACCACCTCCTGACAACATTTCTTACTCGGAAAGAGCAGCTATTAAGTCTTTAAAAAATAATAATGACATCGTTATTCTACCTGCTGACAAAGGGAATGCGACTGTCATCTTAAACAAGTCTGATTAACATAATAAAATTTTGGAACTTTTAAACAGTGATACTTACTCTGAACTTAACAGTGATCCTACAATTGAATTGCACGATAGGACTAATAATTTACTAAAAACCACCTTGGAGGTTACCAAGAAACATCTGCCTTTCACTTAGGTCACTTCGTCCTTTAATCCCTCGATTATATGGTCTCCCCAAGATACACAAGGCAAACTGTCCGCTCAGACCAATAGTTGAAGGCATACACTCACCTACCTACAACCTCTCTAAATACCTCGCAACTTTTTTAAGAAATCTTTCCGGAATTTCCCCTTCCCATATTAAAAACTCTGTTTATTTTGTGTCAAAAATCAAGTACATCAAACTTAAAAACACAGATTTAATGGCTAGTTTCGATATTGTCTCTCTCTCTCTTCACAAATGTGCCTGCTCAAGATTTCCTCAATCTTCTTAAGAACAAATTATCCAAAAAAACTCATTGCTTTACTCTCCCATTGCATAAAGGCAGGATACTTCAAATATGACAATAAGATCTACTTACAAATCTCGGGTCTGGCCATGGGCAGCCCACTCTCTCCGATTCTCGCAGATATATTTCTTAACGATTTTGAAGAAAAAGCTATTAACTCCTTCCCCCTTAAACCAAAATTTTGGAATTGTCATATAGACGATATATTCTTCATCTGGGAAGACGGTGTCAACAACCTCAATATATTTTTGGACCACCTAAACAAGTTTCATGAAAAAATCTCTTTTACCTTCGAACTGCAATGAGATGACTGCCTCCTCTTTCTAGATCTGATGCTTACCAGATATTCTGAAATTATTAATATCTCAATTTTTAGAAAACCTACTCATACTGACAGATACCTTCATGCTTCTTCCCATCACTATCCTCCGCAAAAATTTGGTATTATTTCCACCTTAGCACAACGCGCCAAATTTTTACTTACAGAAGAAACAGAAATTAAAAATGAACTCCTTTTTCTTAAAAATACTTTTATTAATAATGGTTTCTCTCCTAATAAGATTGATAAATTTCTTTCTCTCTGTCACTCAACTGCTTCTAAAGATCTCTATTCCTCAAGAGCCTTTATTTCTTTGCCTTGCATCAGCTCTCTTTCACCAAAACTAGCTAAAATTCTCAAGAAATTTAATTTCAGAACTTGCTTCTCTACGCTCCCAACGCTTCGCTTCATACTTAGTAAACCTAAAGAGAAACATCTTCCCACTCAGTTTCCAGGAGTGTACAAGATTGTATGCGATTGTGGAAAGCCATATGATCTTCCATTCTTTTACGTATGGAAGATCACCGTAGAGATATTTCCTACAACAGGACTAGGGCCAGCTCTCTCTCTAGCTACGTTCTTTTTTCTGTTAACTCAGATGAAGGCCACCAACACCTCGTCGACTGGATACAAACTTCTAATATCCATGTGTGCTATGATGAACTTGAAAGAAAGATTGTCGAATCTAGAGAAATTGCCTTAGATATTCTTCGCATATCAACAACAGCCTAACACACATTGCCTCTGTTCAATACTGGCGCACTCGTGACAGCACGTAGTCAACTTTTCTTTGGAACTCAAGCTCGCATTACCGTTTTCAAAATGTACTACTGTCTTTTGTACTAGTACTGTTAATGCAATTTTTAGGTCTGTTATTTTTTGTATATTTCTTTGATTGTGATACCGGAAGAAGTTGATCCATTCAACGAAACTAGTAAACTAGTAGTATATTTTTAAATAAACCATGTCATCTCTTTATCTCTCGGTGTCAGTCATTTAAACTAATTAATATATATATTAGGGGGGCTCCGCCCACCTGATGCCTACGGCGCCCCCTCCGAGTTCCGGACTGGTAGGCTGGCTCTCCTTGAATTCTGATGACTCAAATTTTGAAGACTCGAAAGGGAGTTTCCACCCCCCCCCCGCCTGGGGGGGATGGAAACTCCGCTTTCGATCTTTCGAAAGCGGAGTTTTCGAAATTTTTCGATCGAAAGTTTTCGATCTTTCGAAGTGGTAGGCCGGTTCTCCTTGAATTCTGATTACTCGAATTTTGAAACTCGAAAGGGGTTCCTCCCCCTGGCGCCTACGGCTCCCCCCCCCTCCCTCGTGTTCCGGACTGGTAGGCCGGTTCTTCTTGAATTCTGATGACTCAAATTTTGAAGACTCGACACTTAGGGTAGCCCTGAGTTTCAAAACATTTCAAATAACTTGACAAAAAACGTGACAGATAAACATTACAAAAAAAGCCTTATCATTTTATATTATAGAGTAGATTTATTATTATTATTATTATTCCTGATACCTCCAAGGAGTCCGAAGACTCATCGCGGCCTACAACTGTCTCAACCTTTCAAACTACACCGAACCTCTACTACGAATCATCTCTATGAACGCCATCTACCGCCTACCTATTCATATATTATTATTATTATTATTATTATTATTATTATTATTATTATTATTATCGCGGACAACTCCAAGGAGTCGACAGACTCATCGAGGGAGGCCCTAACATCATGTCAAGAGCAACTATTCGACATTCACACAGTATCTATCATACCTCGCCTTGAACTCATTCACAGTCATAGCACCCACAACAGACTCTGGCAACTTATTCCACTCATTCACCACTCTCCAAGTAAAAAACCTAGTTCTAACACTCCTGCTAACCATATTCTTGCCCAGCTTCCATGTATGGCCCCTAGTCCTCCCACCACCAGTCCTATTCTCAAAAATATCTTCTGGATTAATCTTATAGAAACCCTTCAGTAATTTGAATGTCTCAATCATATCACCCCTTTTCCGCCTATCAACCAATTTTTGTAACCCACAAATCTTCAACCTGTTCTCATAAAGTTCATTCCACAGACCTGCTATCATATTGGTCACTCGTCTCTGGATCCTCTCCGCCTCCTCCCCATCAAGAAGAAACCCTGGCGCCCATATCTGGGCACAGTAGTCTAGATGGGGTCTTATCAAGGCTCGATATAGAGGAACAATAATTTGTTTGTCTCTGCTTGTTAAAGTATTAAATTAAAATATTCATATATATATATATATATATATATATATATTTTTTACTACTATAGGTAAAGTTGATAAGGCTCCGTATTACTATAACCTTGGTATTTAGGGTCTAGCTACTCACTGAGGAGACCTCAAAAAAGGTTGAAACCGGTCTGGGTAGTGACCCCACCCATAATGCATTGCAGTATATATCTTCTAGTGAGATGTGCTTTACATTACGGGAAAATACTAAGAATAGTGATCAGAGCTTAACCACCTTTACAATGAGTTGCCTGATGTTGTAACATCTTTAGACTTGAACTTTGTTTCAGGCGCAAACTTAATTGTTTGCATACTTGGGATTAGGAGTTAAAATAACCAAGTTTATAAAATAACTTGGTTATTTTGAATATATATATATATATATATATATATATATATATATATATAATGAATTTTACATTAAATTAAAAGATTTCATTTTTCTTTTAATTGATGTATAACGTCAATAGATGGCGGTATGCGTCTTTTCAAGTTAAAACTCACTTCTTTACTTTGATGCCTTGTGGCCCGCTAAACAACATAAGGACTATCCTGTAATTATTTAATAATGTTCTCTGCACAGTAACAAAATCAGATATTAATGTGGTAAGTTCCTTTTTCTTTTTTTCTTTTTTTTTTTTTATACTAGGATTTTTATGTTCAACTAAATTATCAATCCCTAAAGATTGTCCTTTAGCATAGATCTGGGCAGAACCTGCGCAGAAATCTTATACATGAAATTATTCATGATAATGTATTTATTTCAATGAGCGTTTATTTAAAATATTAAAATATGTTGGTATGAGCTCATTTTATTGCATGATTCGTCTTCGAATCATGCAATAAAAAATTCGAAGTTTTCGAATGAATTTAATGAAAATATAAATTCCAGCAATATAATAAAAGTATTAACAACAATATCCCATAATAAAAATAATTTAGAAAAATGCCAGTCAAGTTGCGTTTCTACATTGCAGCTAATCTCTTACTGGCTCCAAATTTATTTCGCCTTTTTTTTCTTCTTTTTTTTTAAATAAGATTCATTTTATGGGCGATTGTAGTGACATATGTGAATGTTGCTTTAGAATGTCCAGAACTTTTGTCATAAAAAACAAAAAAAAAGTATTTCAGTCATTTAAAATCAAGATCTGAACAACGCACTGCATAAGTGTGATTTAGAATTTTAACCATTTTGGAACTTTTTTTTTTTTTTTTTTGTTCTTTATAGGTTGTCAATGGTATGTCAATAGGTTGTTTATTTCTATGATGAACGTCATACTCTATCCGAATAAAAACAACGCATCTCTCAATACATTAATACTATCAAAGATCGTAAGAACATATGGATTATCCCAATTATCCCAGTATTACCACGTAAATGTTCTACAATAAAATAAGTCTTGTTAGTTTATTTCCTGACTTCTTATATGTATAGTTCCCTCTACAAATTAGTTTGCATTCTCTCCAAGAACTTCCTTGAACTTGAGATCAATCAGAAAATAACACTGGCTGACGACAGTAGGAAGAAAATAAACGTGTTGTTTCTGTATTATGTTTACCAAGTAAGTGCCTTTGAAAGGTTTCTGTTTGGTAAGTCTGGAGGGAGTACGAACAGAAGATTTACCAGTGCGAACATTAGGAAAATCGTAAACACGGTTGAATGCTTTACAAGTGATTACAAGATGCATGCAGGAAGATAGACAGACAGACAGAGACAGTCATCTTCGCACAAAATTTGTATGCATTTAAATTTCTGCAGTGCAGTTTAAAAATAATGACTTGTTTTTAACAATGTAAGTAACAAAAATTGAAAGGAATTGAAAAAAAAAAAAAAAAAGAAGAAGAAAGATTGCAGTGCACTGAGATAGAAGAATTACAAAATAAGAACAAAACCAGAGAAGCATTCCTGAAAGTTAATGGAAAAACAAAACGTACATAGTCTAATAACATCAAGGACAAAGATGGAAACATACTCATTGATAAGGAAAAGATAAATGGAGAATGGGTGGAGTACTTATCAGATCTCTATGATGATGATAATGGTAACATGTTAGATGATTCACGACACTTTAAGTTAAACGTAACAACAGATACCACTCTACCCACAAGAAAAAAGGTAGAACATGCAATTAAGAATCTTCCTATTAATAAATCCCCTGGGTGTGATAATATTCCGGCTGAGCTTTGACTGGCAATAATAACAACTGTTTAGAAGAAATTTTTCCAAGCCTTTTTTCGACTGGTTCCCGAGTTAGTCGATTTCTGGCAAGGGCAAGCGGGTTTTTTCTCCCGGAAACTCGGGTTTTTCGTCCCGGAAACTCAAGAAAACCGACCGTAGAACCCACATTATTTCAGATATTAAATGCGAGTGTTAGGGTTAGGGACCACGAGATGACGGCACTTGTTGAGCCGTCTCTCTTCACTGCGTGCCGCTTAATTAGTGATAGCCTTGGGCTAGCTATCTCTGATTGGGTACTATATATGTGTATAAGGTATATTGTGTTAATAATGTATTTGTATTTTGTTTTTTCAGTTAGCAGTGACTTTTAACATTAGTGTTTCGGCGTGTTCTAGGTTGGTTGGAATTTCGGCAACATTCCAACCTTCCTTAAAGAAGGCCACAATGTCATCACCTCTTGGGTACCAGTGGAGATTGAACTGCCCACTCAGTCTCCAAAAGTTAGATAGGGCTAAATGGCCTCGCCTACTCCCTATATACGGGAATAAAAAGGCGTTAGCTGATTTTATTTTATTTTATTTATTTTTTTATTATTATTATTACAACAAGAGACTTCCACGGAGTAGGGACTCATCGAACAAAGCCACATATCTATGCCATCTGCCATACCCCTTCTTGAATTCATTCACACTATCTGTACTTATCACTTCCAATCCAATTACACACCGTTCTATGAGAAAAAATCTAGTTCTTACCCCTTTCCTAATTATATTCATTCTCAACTTCCATGGATGTCCTCTCTCCACCTTCCATAAAAGGAAAAATTTCGTCTATTAGTGTCTGTATAATCCTTTCAGAGGTTTTTAGGTGTCTCTATATCATGTTACCCTTTTTCTGTTTACTAGAGTGTCTGCAGTCCACAAATTCTCAGTCTCTACTCATAATCAACATTCCACATTTCCCGATATCATCTTTAACACCTTTGCACCCGTTTCCACCGCATTTGCGTTATCTCAGAAAATCAGAAGTCATATGCGCACAATAGACTAGATGAAGTGGTATCATATCCTTGTGAAGAAGCAAAATGACTTTCATATCCTCACATGTCAATGCTCGTTTCATTGAGATGTATTCGCAAGTTTGCTTTTTTCCCCTGAACTTCAACTTTCTATCCACAAAAACTCCACAAATCCTTGGCCTGATCAGATTCTACTAACATAATCCGGCCAACATATAACATTCAATATCTCATTACACTAAATGCATAACTTTACACATACCAATATTGAACTGATAGCCATTTTCACATGTCCACAATTCCAGCGTATTCAAATCATTCTGAAAGAGTACTGTATGTCAGTTTTATTCCTGATTACTCTGCCTATCTTTGCACCACCAGCAAATAAACTACATAGTCACATGTTAAATCCCTCGCAAGCTTTAATGTAAATATCGAATAATAATGTACCAAGGCCCATACTACTGGTCACCTTAAAATATGTGTAGCAATAATATTCTTATTTCTACAATAATAACTAGAATATTTTTTAGTTTTCGAGATATATTTAAATTTTCTGGATTATATATATATATATATATATATATATTTTTTTTTTTTTTTTAATGAATGACTAGAAAACAAGAAAAATGAAAACAAAGTTTAATAGCACAACTAGTTTCAGCTTGTATCAGACTTCTTCAAATGCACATTAAAAAAGAAATAACCAGTAAAACAGAGGAAATAACTGTAAACAACACGGAAATAAATATATATATTTATTTTATTTTTATTTATTTATTTTTTTTTGAGATGTAGGGGATTGAGAATGATTTCTTTTGATTCTATTATCTTTCTTTCTAATTCATCGTGGCAACGGAAAATGTTATTAGACTTGTCCCATAGGACTGTATGGCTAAGGTTTTCTTCATTCGAATCGGCCGAGAACATGACTAGACAAAACACTGGCTCACGTTCTCCTGTAACTGACGTCTCTCTTATGTTCTTCAACTCGATCGATTTCTCTGTTTGGCCAAAGCATGGTATATCACAGTTGCACCAAATCTGATAAACACAGGAATATTTAAGATTGTGATGTCTAGGTTTCGGACGCCTCATTAAGGAGCGGATTTTCGGAAGAGGAGTAAATAAAGTTCTTATGTTTATTTCCTAAGAACCTTGGCCAGTTTGGGAGAGACAAAGCCTATGTATGGTATAGATATTACCTTTCACCCTATTGGTCTCTTCATAACTGCGAGCGGGTGGATTTAATAGGAATTTGTCAATTGTTTTTTGTGAATAACCATTTAGTTGAAAAGCAGACCTGAGAAAATGGAGTTCTTTCTTAAGTTCTATCTCATCATCAAGAAGAAGAGAGCGAGCACGATGTCCTAGTGTAGAAATGATTCCAAACTTTTGAGGAGGATACTGATAGGAGTGACCGTGGAGATATCTGTTGCTGTGGATAGGTTTTCTGTAAATCGAGATTTTTAATTTCTCCGAGTTTAATGTCCAAAAAAGGAAGAGAACCATTAGTTTCAAACTCAGCCGTAAATTTTATGTTCAGATATTGATTATTTAGATGTTCTGGGAAGTTCAGGAGAACTTCTGACAATTGACAAATTCCTATTAAATCCACCCACTCGCAATAATGAGTTCTAATGAGCAGGGACGGCTCGTGCATAGGAACTGCAGCATCCCCAATTTTTCTCGATATATAAATATATACCATACATAAGCTCTGTCTTACCCAAATTGGCCAAGGTTCTTAGGAAATACAAAATAAGAACTTTATTTACTCCTCTTCCGAAAATCCGCTCCTTAGTGAGCCGCTTACACACACACACACACACACACACACATATATATATGTGTGTGTGTGTGTGTGAAAAAGTTTTTACCTTGGGTATAATATATGTTAAAGATACCGTAATTTTATAACCATGGTTTTAATCCTTTTTCCCAAGTAAGCAAACAGACAAGTAAGTCAAGTTTGTGCCTGAACGTGGTTCAAGACCAAGAGTTGCCTTGGTGGTGGTGCAACATCAAGGCAGCTCTTGGTATCTTTCTCTCATCTGGAGATTCTTAATTAATAAGATCAAAGCACCTTGTGGCAAGTTGCATAGGTAAAATTGATAGCTCTGTATTACTTAAACCTTGTCATTTCAGGGTCTGCCTACTCACTGATGATACCTCAATAAAGGTTGAAACCGGTCTGGGTAGTGACCCCCACCCATAATGCGTAACATCATACATCTCCTAGGAAATGTGTTTTACATTTATGGGAAATACTAAGGAAAGTGATCAGAACTTAATCCATCTTTACCACGAGTTGCCTTGATGTTGCACCACCAAGAGTTGCCTTGGTGTTGCACCACCACCATAAGTCTTGAACCACGTTCAGGCGCAAACTTGACGTACTTGTCTGTTTGCTTACTTGGGAAAAAGGATTAAAAAAAAAATCAGCTAATGCCTTTTTATTCCCGTATATATGGGAGTGGGCGAGGCCGTTTTTTAGCCCTATCTAACTTTTGGAGACTGAGTGGGAAGTTCAATCTCCACTAGTACCCAATCAGAGATAGCTGGCCCAAGGCTATCACGAAGTAAGCGGCACGCAGTGAAGAGAGACGGCTCAACAAGTGCCGCTATCTCGTGGTCCCTGACCCTAACACTCGTATTTAATGTCTGAAATAATGTGGGTTCTACGCTCGATTTTCTTGAGTTTACGGGACGAAAAACCCGAGTTTGCGGGAGAAAAAACCCGCTTGCCCGTGCCAGAAACGGCTAACTCCGGAACCGGTCGAAAAAAGGCTTAGAAAAATTATTGTATATATATATATATACTGTGTTTACCACAGTGTCATATTGCAACGAACGCAAGCATATGCATGTCATAATGAGATGCGAGCTAGTAGCGTGATGCGGCACTGCACTGTCCGTTGCGCAGTTTCACTGTTGTTTATAGGCAGTTGGTGTCAGTAGTAAAGTGTTCGTAGTGCTTATCGTGTTTACTCCGTCTTACTTATTTTATTTATTTTTTATTTACTTATTTAACAAAGATAAATTAGCTAATTTTAAGAATAAATTGAATACAGAAGAAATAAAATTGACCACTGAAGTATATCCCATGATCAACAAAGAAAAACTTGAAACTGAACTTCGAGTAGTCTACAGTAGATCCGACATGCATGATTATTGTAAATTAATTGACTTTTTATAACAGAAAATAATTTAGATTGTGTTCTTAGTGATGAAAGTACTGTATTGATAAAAATTCTCTTGACAATTGCTATGACTACATCAGAGCCTGAACGTTGTTTTTCAACATTAAAGAGAATAAAAACATTTTTGAGGAGCACTATGAATCAGGATAGGTTAAATGCACTTGCGATGATTTCAACGGAGAAAAAGATTGTTGACCTTTTCGCTGGAAACAAAACAAGAAGAATGGATTTTATTTTTAAGTAATTTTGAATTATTTTTATTATTAAATTTTATCGATAATAAACAATATTTTTTCATGTTTAATTTTTTTAAAATTTTTACCATAATTTTGATATTTTATCCATACACGTATACACTGTACTTACAGTGTGTATGTATATTTCGAAAGTTGCAGCACCCCCACGATTTCAAGCTACGAGCTGCCACTGCTAATGAGAATCCAAGACATCCATGCCCACGGCAGGATTCGAACTCGTTTGATGATGAAAGCCGATGGTACACTCATCACTCTACCAACGAGACTTATAGTGTACAAGTAAACAAATACAAAATTATATCATAGCCATGCCACGACATATTTTCCATCCAAGGATGGCTTGAGTCCTCTGATTAAGGAGTTTAAAAACTTTTTTAATGCAGTCGTTTTTTTCATTCCTCTGGGGCTGGTTTGCCTACTTTGCCTCGGTATGAGGCCATGGATTAGCCATTATCTGCTTTTGCCTAAACCTCTCCCATTCAGAAATGACCGAGCTGCTATCCCTACACACATACTCAGATTATCGCTATTGATGACAGACCACAGACCTGTTCTAAATGACTAGCTATATACTAGGCTTTCCCTGCCAGAAATTCCCGTATAATTTTGTGTTTCATTATGTGTTGTATGGAAAAATCATTGAGTTCCAAAACTCAAAGTTTTCCATCCATAAGCAATACAAGTAGTTCCTATTATAGCAGAAACAAAGAAGTGAGTATCAATCAGAAAACCAGAACACCTTATTGATTTCTACCAGTCATGGATTATAATAGCAAATTCATGATTATGCAGGTGAAAATTTGATTTACTTATGTAACATTAAAGTGATTTCGTATCTTAATATAAATATATTATTATATGAAACTTCCATGGAGTCTAAAAACTCATCGCCAGTGGCCATTTCCACTACGCAGTATTTTTATCTGTTAACTGCGTGTGTTCTTTGGTCGATTTGCAATCGGTCTCATATGTCTGTACTGTATATTCTTAAACTAGTTTTTCTTTTTCCAAAATGAAAAACTAGTTTAAGAATATACAGTACAGACAATCACGATAGATGGGCCAGCAACAAATGATCTCAATGCTGAGCGACTGGAAACTCCCTCAATTTTCGAGGGATTGCTTAAAGCTAGAATGGAACATGAATTTAGGATATGAAAATAATTTAGATATATTTGTCTCCTTCGCAGCGATCCTAGAAATGTGTATAGATCTGGGGACTACATACGCAAGATTACTTCCTGCACACGCACATTGAACTCCATTTACTCAGATAAACAGAAGTCATCTTCTGAAGATCTGGACAGCACTAGTGAGTGCTGGGTTTTCCGTGTGTAGCTTAAATAAAAACATAGATCCCTTTTCGTTTTCTACATGTTTTGGAACTCTATGCACTGATTCAGTATCACCTTACTGCGAGGCAGAGAATCTATTTACATTAAAACAAGGGAAATTCGTTCAATTTTAGTCCATCAAATGGAACATATCATAAGCTTAAAGGCTTAATCAGGGGCGCGCTGGCCATATGTGCAATGTGTGCGACGCACACAGCCGCCAGGATAGTAAAGGATAGCCAAAGAGGAGGAAATACTTTAAAAAAAAAACGTTTTTTTAAAGTGATTTTTTTATTGGAGGGGAGGGCGCCAACTAAAGTTTTGCACACAGGCGCCGGACACTGCTGGCGTGCTACTGGGTATAGGGGCGCCAGCTAAAGTTTTGTACACAGGCGCCGGACACACTGGCGCGCCCCTGGGCTTAATCACTTGTACACAAGGATTAAGTTGATTGGAATTACGAACCAAGGATGGTGGTTAGTTCTTTAGGGATGACGTCCGAACCAAACTAAGACTGACCACTGTATTATGTCTGTAAAGTGCGTGCATTTTTGGCCGGTTAGCCTATTTTGTTGGCTATAAAAACCCGTGTTTCTGGGAGGGAAAACCCTACTACTTCCATATGTATAACCAAGGGTAACAAATGTTATTTTATTTTTTTCTTAAATTGGTGTTTCAAGCTAATTTATGTGTTCAGACTTTCCGCTGGGATCAAAATAGTTCATATTTAGCAAAAGCACTCATAAATGTTCCTCACGCCTAAACAGGATTCGAACCTGTTTGTGCTACGGACTTAGTAACCAAAGCAAATAACCAAAATAAAGAATATTTCCATATCCGTTTAAATTTTAAAAGGAAAAAAAAAAAGTTAGCTGTAAATTAAGATGAAACAAAGTAGGTAAAATGATTTGAATTGCAAATGATTCTCTAATAATACACCTGTCGAGTGGGGGGAGGGGGGGGGCACTAAACTAACAAGTAATTAACTTGGGAAAATGACAGCAACGTAGTTAGCGAAAAATGACAACTGATTGTTTCATCAACGAGTCGTTGAATTTGTGTATATTACGTGATAGTGATATATCCTGAGGAAAATTACAAGAAGACGTCATGATTGCCAACTTCCGGTTTGACAACATTTAATGTCAATTTGGGGGTATTTAACTGACGAAAAAAAAATATTTACTGTAGCATATCCGCTAAAAGAAGTCTGTCTGCGATTATCCCAAACTCAGACGTCTTTCCCACCCTCTAGAAAAAATGGTTGAGCCTTGAAACAGGAAACTTCTTTGTTTAATTCTGTCTGCTGGACTGGCCAGGTGCTAGCTAATAAGTATTATCTGTCGTAGCATGTAAATTATTCATTTATAGCATCTTTCCGGGTGTTGTCACGTTGAATATTTTTTGACCTTGATGGTAACCCATGACTTCTAATTGCACGTCTGTAGACTAAGCTAAACAAAGTTGTGAGAAGTTACGAGAGCTTAAAAAGAAAAGGGTAATCAAAAAATGTAATACAATATTAAGTTATTTAGTATCTGTAATCTATTTATTTTGTTCGAGCTATTGCATAGCAGATTGTTTTAATTATGCTGTCTAATCAAAGCTGATGTAAATATCGATAATTTTAAGTTAATTTAAATACATAAAATATACAATAAAATACATTAAAAATTAGAAACCTATAAGCAACTTTTTTTTACAAAAGTTAAGCAGAAGATCAATAAAAAAATTGAAACATACAAGCAACTTTTTTTTTTACAAAATTTAGGCAGTAGATCAATAAAAAATGAAACATACAAGCAACTTTTTTTTTTACAAAATTTAGGCAGAAGTCAATAAAAAACTGAAACATACAAGCAACTTTTTTACAAAATTTAGGCAAAAGATCAAAAAAAAAAAAAAAGAAAAGAAAAGAAACGTACATTACAGTAAAAGCATACACATCACTATTTGACTTATTTGCCCTCTATATAGACATTGTTTTTAAATAATTCTACTACCAAGGCAGAAGAATTTTAGGGAAAAGAAATACAGTGTTGTATTAATACAACAAAGAATTAAAAATTGAAAGAAAATTTATAAGAAAAACTGCAAAAATATGCATTACTCAAAAGGAATAAGTTTAAAATCAGTAATTAATTATTTTTTCAATCTTATTAGATTCAAGAATTACACTGGAATACATCAAAAAGGTTTATATCCAACTCCAATAGTGCTATCAATGATAATTGTCACGTTTGAATGAACCAATCCGCATTAATCTAACGGGTGGGTGGTGTATTTATCAATATATAATTTCCATTGCAATGCAAATTTAAAATATTATTTGTAAATGAAAGCCTTTTTTTCCTCTTTTGATATCATTTTTCCCAATAAAAATGCTTTTTTTTTTTTTCTAGTTAAAATGGTAATTCTATAACATTCGACTGTTATTTTAAGTTACAAGACGGGGGGGGGGGGCATATTTTTTGTTTGGGAGGATGAGAGTTGCACACCCAGTTTTGGTGAATGCTCTCTGCACAGTAACTTACGATAATGTATAAACGTGTACCTTTTCAACAGGCAGTGCATTCTGGGAATACTATCAGGTGTGAAAATCCCAGTAGTTTTTCAAAACAATTTAAGCCAATATATATTTCGATCACGAAAAAAGGACGGGAGAAGTTTAGACCTCAATGTATGAAGGTCGAAACAGGTATCACATGTTCGATAAAAGGTTAAATTCTCATAATCTGCACTATAGCTCTATTTTTTATTTTATTTTATTTTAATTTTGCAATTGGATAGCAATCGTGACTATTACAATACTCAAGTAGTACCTCCACACTCATCAAACATTACATTCGAAATATAATATCCTTTTGTCTATAAATGCAAGTAACGTTCAAACTCGTAATAATGTCTTTAGCATGAAGAAATGAACTCTCATGGAATAGCTTTAAGAAAGTGGTGAATATTTTAACCCCCGTTCCCCAGTCTCTTAAAATACTTACTACAAATAAATAGTGACAATCCTGCTTTTAAATAAAAATTCCTTCGCTTTGTAAGATATTTTATGAGACTTTATTTTAGAGAACGTGTCTTTTGCTTTTCTTTCTTTCATCCATTTTTTTTATTTTATTTTTTATTTTTTTATTTATGTAACAAAGCTTTCTGTTTTATGTGCTTTAGCACTGGTGGATTTTTCACATAAGCTAATGCAGAAAAACAGTAAAAGAATTTATGTCTATTTCTAGCTCGTGCAAATCCTCTTGCATCAAATAGTGACACGTGATCGAAATACACAACATGCAATTTTCTGTTTATCACCATTAATTTGATATTCTGCTGTTGAACCTAAACTCTTCACAAGGTGATACGGGCGTGCTTAGTTAATATTCTGCTCCTGGGAACAAATGGATAAACATTACTATAAATTTCCCCAGAGCATCCAACCGCTGCGTTGATTTCTACCAAAGGAATTGCGTGGTGTCTAGGAAGAGATAAAAGGCCGTTCTTTTTGCGTTTGTTTCTACAAAAACGACGATGTTAAAATTTGAAGTTAATTCTTCTTTTAGATACCAAATGTGACATAATCAATTCTGCTGTGAGGTCAAGTAACACTGAAGTTTCCGAGAAAGTGTGAGGGTGTCAAAGGTGTTCACTCTTTAGTAAGGTTTCGTTTGTTCTGCAATCCGGAAATTGGTTTTTCACCCTACAGCCACCACTATATCTCCATGTTTTCCCTCCCTTTTTTTTGCGCAGCGAATCACGGGTGATGTCGTCAGACGCCAAACAAAACACTGGTTTGAACTAATTAGCGTTGACGTCCACAGGTGCCACTGTAGATATATAGTCGACACGGACCATCCAGCCACTATCACATCTGTACAAGTTGTAGAACGAACAAGAAAGCCTGTGGCGACCTCTAGTGGAACATTTTGGTAAGAGAAAGTTGCTGGTATTTTAACTATGTTTACCTATGAAAATTTGTATAGACTTGTACATTTCTAGAATATATATTTTTTTTTAAACTCATAGAAATATACTATAAACAGCCAATTAGGTCTAACTTGGTTGTTTAAAGAAATCATTATGATATCTGTAAATCAAGAGGGACCAATCATTTTTGGCTAACGAGCCAGATTCCCACCTTAGTGTAAGTATTGTGAGCCCACATTTGGTGATTTAGAATTACGCCTGTTTTAAAAATGGTTGAGATCTGTATGTTTTATTTGTCCATAGAGAAAATTAAGTATATATAATGAACAAGTTAAAATTTAGTATCTGTTAATTAAAGAATAGCAAATAATTGAGCAGACGTCTTGATTATGATCTATATATACAAGGAACGAATACAGCGATATAAACTAATTGCATTGAATAGTTTAACTACAAACAATAACTTTTAATTTTGTTTAAATGAAAAAATAAATAAATTTACAATCAAATTTCTTAAATTATTTCAAATTTATGGCTAGATAGAATCATTTGGGGAGGGGAGGGGGAGTGGGATATGGCCCACTGGGAGTTTTTTCTCTTCATTCTGATGTAGATTTTAATATATTCTTGCAATAGTTAAAGAGAAGGTTGATATTTTTTTTTTGTTTGTTTTGTTTTAAGACTACGTTAATGGACTTTAACAGATCCTATTCAGCCATTATCAAATTCTTAAGGTTGGCACAATCTCTCTCTCTCTCTATGTTCTTCCGGTGTCCGCCTTATGCTAACCCACGTTTTCACCTCCTGGCGATACTGATGCAACACATTTCCGCAGATTAATAACAGATCGTCTTCTTGCTCAACAGATATGAAAGTTAGACGCATGTCACATATTAAGATTTTCTGATAGAAGGATGTGGGGAGAGAATGAGGTAATTTCACCCCCCATTTTCTTGTCAATTCCTTTTTCTTTCTTTTTCTTTTTTTCCTACTAAAGATTGGAACCGTTAGAATCTGATCCAAACTATTTTTCAAGTAATTTACAGTGAAGTTATCCAAACGGAAACTGCATCTTTGAAATTATAACAATTCAAACTCAGAAAAAGAAACTACGAATGTTTCCACTGCAGATATGTTACTTAACTCTTCAAAGAGCAAATGGAAACAGAAATATGTAATTTTAGAAATTAAGAAGCGGCTCCGTAGCTCAGTCGGTATAGACGAAGCCCTTTGGTGGGGAAAGACCTGGGTTCGATTCCCGTCAGTGACGTGAGGAAGAAAGATCTCTTTTGTCGAAAGAGACCTTTATCGCGTCTCTTTTGACTAAAGGTGAGTTAGCCGGTCTCATAAGGAGGTAGGGTTTTTTTAACCCCGAAACTTGGGTTTATCGTCCCCCAGAACAGGCAAACCGACTCCGTGAACACACGCATCTACAGACATAGGACACATACACCGGGATTCATAGAGCTAACCACTTTATCCTCGGGACGGGTATGGTTTGGAAGGGTTGAGGATAGCTCCGTAACAGGCCAGTAGGCCTAATACGTAAAAGGGAAGAAGAAGAAGGAAAACAAACTAAGGGGGAAAATTCCGTAATGTTTGACGGAAATTGTGCGTCTAATGACAACCAAAAGCAAGAGATTCACGTGTTAAAAATCTCCATAAAAATGTTTGTTTCTGTTCAGAAGGCAGTCAAACTGGCGTTCCCCTACTCCCTCTGGAGCACTCACACTGCTCTATCACTTCAACAGTCGTTTTTGTCTTTTCCACAAGCCATTCAATCCAAATGACACCCATAATCCCTCCACTGTTTTTGAAAGTTAGAAAAAACGCAAGTAACAATTGATTAATGGAATGTCTTTAAGGTGTACGATTTTCGACATCAACTCCTTTTTATTGTAAGCCTGATATAACCTGATAAAGAAGCCTTTTTTTTTTTTTAGGTTATGGTTTCTTTATCCAACCTTTGATCACCTACTAGTGAACATTTTCTTAAGTGAATATGGCATAAAAAAAAACTACCTACTTATTCTTCGAAGCAATTTTTCCACTGCCTTTCGAGAAAGCTGTTTTTTTCTCCAAACATAATCTCCAGCTGTTCGAAAACTAAAATAATTTTTCTCCTTTCTGTTCTTTAACCCTTGACTTCGTGTCATTATGCACTGCAAGTTATTCCGTATTACAAATAATAATAAATCTGTTGAATTCGGGGTGAGAGAGACAACTAGACTAATACATTAGAAGCAACTTAAATGCATCCTTTGCAGGGTCATCCTTCACAAGGTCGCTGCCACGTATAAAATATGAGTACGTTCAGTAATCAACATACTTAATAAGGTGGCATTTTCTTTCTTTCTCTAGACTTTCAGTCCTTAATTAAACCACTTCCGTCCATTTCGTATTCCCTCTTGACTGAACTTTTTTTTTTCTTTTTTTTTTTTTGCTTGTTTTCCCTTCTATGGCTACTCTAAGTGCTCAAACATTTTTTTTCCCCTTATGTACGTCATAATGAATGTAATTTGTGGCTTTCTTTAAGGGAAAAAAAATGACTTCTCAGAATCCCATACGATTTAAACTACCAAGGAAAGCTTTACGTAATGAAATGCAACAAATTTATTTCTTAAACTAGTTGTTAATGATTGCTGTTTCCTGTCGTAAGGGCAATGAGTTCCCTATTTGGAATGTATGATTCTATCGCTCTTCAAGGTGCGCTAAATTGGAAGGAAGAAAAGTCTTAGGTTACGCACTGATCAGTAGAACGAACAACCATCTCGTAAGCCTAACAATGTTGCTTATTTAATAGACAAATGTGGGCTTGATAGCATTAAGAGATTTCATAACAACTAGGGAGTTCGTAAACATGCTCAGATCATCCATATTCACTGATGATTAGGTTAAAAAAATTCAAGCGTAATTATATATTTTTTAACATTAAAATAATTAAAATTAAGATTCACATTAAAATATATTTAGATTTTTTTTTTTTGTTACTTTTCAGAATCATGTCTGGCATTCGGTTTTCTCAAGCCATTGTGTGCCTATTTCTGTCCTTTTTACTTCCATGTCGACTCTTAGGACAAGAATATAAGAGAAACGTTAACGACGAACCAAATGATGTATTACCGGCTCCAACCTTAAAGGCAAGTCTAAAGGTAATTTTGCTTTTAATATATTTTTATTATTTATTATATATAAGCTGCTAAAAACGTAGGAGAAAGGATTAGGCTAGGATTAATAGATCAAGACACAGAAGAGGTGGGGCGGGATGTATCAGTCTTTCTTTATCAAAAGTTAGGTAAATTTGATAATATTATTAATGTTTCGGTTGATATTTTATGGGAAAGAGGGAGATATACAGTTCGATAAAGTAAGTAAAGTTCGGTGCTAGAAAGTCTAGTGAGCGCTAGGATTCAGAACTGGGCTGACACCATCAGCATTCTCTTTGATGGACGACATGGGTTTGCCAAAGGAAGATCGTTGTTTAGCAAATCCACTTATTTCTTATAGCAAGGTGTCAAATGAATTAGACAAGGGAGATGGAATACACAACGGCATATTAAGATTTTACAAAATCTTTTGAAAGATAGATAGTATATTAGTATGCTGGATTGGATATTTCTCTTCTGTGATATCGCTCTCGCGATATTACAGAGGAGAGAAGTCACTAGTGATATGTCCTATGGGTCTGTTCTGGGACCGTTGTTGTTTAATTTGTATGTAAATGATATTGGGAAGAACTTGAATGGTGAACTACGTATATAGAAATTTGTTTGTAGAGGATGCGCAGTTAGGAAGAACTATGAAGGGTAGAACGGATGTTATAAACTTGCAAGAGGACTTGAATAAGCATATGAGTGGGACCACTAGTTTGGTGTGTAGCAAAGCGTAAGGTTTTAAAATCTGGGACGCAAACATGGGGTGCAGATTAAGATTGGTGAGGATATGGCAAAGATGCGTAAGACACTGACATGATGTTATGATTCCATTGTATAAGGCTTTGATCAGACTGCATACGGATTACTGTGAATTGGTCATCTGGTTTTCAAAAAGATGAAGAAAATGTTGGAAAGGGTTCAGAGGTAATTGACTAAGGTGGTTTCTGGTCTGTAGAATGTTGAGTATGAGGACATATCGAGGGGAAAATGCAGATTGCAGAGCCTAGTATATAGAAGGAGGAGGGGGTAGACATTATAAAGACATAAGTTAGTAAGGGATAATTAGAAGATTAATGCGGATGTGTGATTTTTCATAGGGGGGGAGGTGAACAAGAGGCCATCCTTGAAAATGCATAAGGAGGGTATGAGCAAAAGGGATGAGGAGTAAGATTGTTGCTTGAAGACTAGTAAGCGATTGGAATGCATTGCCCGAAAGCGTGGTAAGTGCAGTAAATGCATTCAAGTCAGCATGATGAGCTGCTTCTACAGAGTAGGATTTCCCACGATGAGTCCTTTGACTCCATGGAAGTCTGATAATGTTTTGGATAAAGTTTGTCTACTTGTGGAATGAAAAAAACCTTGCAACCGCTATATTAAACTAGCTAATTCATCTTCATTAAAAAACGAAAAAAAATATTTCAGATAAATTTCCTCGCATCATTGACGAAAATGGTATTCATGTCTTTTCTAATACAAGAGTGCAGTTAGCATTGTTTATTCGACTGTGCCATGGAGGGGCGCCTCAGGAAAAGAAATACTGACGAGAAATCTTTCCATTTCTTTTTTTATTTGGAAACTAAAGTGTCATATTTATTGTCTAATCAGAGTGGAACTGATATATTATATAATATATGTAGAAAGTTTTTTACCTTGGGTATAATATACGTTAAAGATGCCAAGCTATTTTAAATATAAACCTGGTTTTAATCCATTTCCCAAGTACGTCAAGTTTGCGCCTGCAAGTAGTGCAACTCTGGGTGATCCCGCACGTAGTGCAAGTCTTAGGCAACTCGTGGTAAAGGTGGAATACGCTCTGATCACTATTCTTCATATTTATCCTTAATGCAAAGCACATCTCCTTGAGGAGATATATGATGCTATGCATTAAAGGCAAGGGGACACTACCCAGACCGCTTTCGACCTTTATTGGGGTCTCGTCAGTGGGAGCCAGGCTAAGAAATACTAAGTTTTAAGTAATACAGAACTTATAAATATTTTACAAAACAAGTTACCATAAGGTGCTTTGACCTTATTAAATAAAAATCTCCGGAGGAGAGATAGATGTAGAAAGATTTTTACCTTGGGAGTTGCCTAAGACTTGCACTATGTGCGGGATCACCTAGACTTGCACTACTTGCAGGCGCAAACATGACTCTTACTTGTCTGTTTGCTTACTTGGGAAAATGGATTAAAACCAGGTTTATATTTAAAATAGCTTGGTATCTTTAACGTGTGTGTGTATGTATGTATATATATATGAGAGAAACAAAGAGGCACAAATTAATTCTGCGTGTAACTGCTACGTAAAATGTAGATAGCAAAACATCCGGTGAATTAGGGGGGGGGGATTCTAAGTTTCATGACTTGAAGAGAAATTAGTTTCAACTGAATTATGAATTAAAATGGCTCCACTGAATTTTGGTAAAAGATCCAAAATATCGAATTTAATTAAAATTCATCCATTTAGAGCAACACTGTATACAGAGGGGTCAATGACCGACCTTGCAGATTTTTATATTGTCGAAATGCACCCGGAAAATCAGGTTTTTTTTATTGTTGATGTTTATTAGATTGGATCTAATGGAATGTCTATCAGTTTTCTTCCTATACGCACGTCGGCCATTCTCCACACTTCAGCTATCACTAGCAACTGAGCTTAAGGCTATCAAACAAGACAGGAGAGAATGCTGCAGACAAGTGCCACCATTTCTTAATTCTAAACTCTAACAGATATATACACACTGGTGTCAACCAAGGATGAACATTGTTTTGAAGATTACAATAAATTCAGACGAATTAGCTTGGGGCAATTTGTATAACTGATGATTTCGAGGAGAAAGCAGATACACATTCAGATTTTCGAATCACGTGCAAAAGGATGTTTTGTAATGTCTCAAAGACATCACTAGATGATTTCATGCGGGGAAGGATTATTGGAAAGCTTGAAGAAGGCCGCAGAATTACTGATATTGCCAGAGAGTTTGGAATTTCACATAGTGTTGAATCCAGACTCTAGGCAGCGTTTAAAACCAATGGAATATGTTCCAGACGTTTGCTAAGAGGTCGCCTCGCACTACCACGGAGCATGAAGACAGATTTCAGGTTATAACAGCAAAACGTAATGGATGCACCACAGCAGGTCAGCTTGCAAGTTAGCTCCACTGAAGCACAGGTATGCGGATATCTCGATAAACTTCGGCAATGTGTCTGCGACAAGTAAGCCTATACGCTGAAGACCTGTAGTCTGCGTCCCTACATCCACAGCTCATCGCAGAGCAGTTTTCAGTGGCATGTATCCATAAAATTGGGCACAGACCAATGGGCTCTGAGAGTCGATTTAGTCTTTCCTCCGATTCTAGACGACACTTGACCAGGCGTGAAAGTGGTACTGATTTCCATCGCGAGAATGTTCTTGAAAGGGATAAATATATATAGCGAACTACAAATACTAGGAAAAGGGACGGTGACTGGTGAATGATATTGCAACGAAGTTCTTCCACGTCATGTTGATTGTTCGTTGGTGCTGTATGCGAAGAATTCATTTTTATAGATGACAATGCAACACCATATCGTACTCGAGCGGTGGAGATGCTTCTGGAGACCGAGGATATTAATTGAATCGAGTAGCCAGATCGCTCCCCGGATCTCAACACCAGAGAATAAGTCTGGGATAATAGAGAGACGCATTGTTACTCGAAATCCTCCCTCCAGAAAACAAATAAGGCCTTGTCCTTCCTCTGAAGGAGGAGTAGGCCAGTTTGCCTCAAGAACACCTGAATCACTTGGTTCTAATCATGGTATGACGTTATGAGAGCTGCATCGTAGTTCGGGGTGGTTCTGAGTGTTCTGTTAAGCACTATACTAATTCTTTAACTACGTCATTTCCATAGGGGTACAATTTTTTATTTTAGCATTTATAATTTTGTTTGTCTATAATAAGATAGTTTCGTTTGCTTGCTCTCAACTAAGATAGATATGCCTTAATGTATCCATGAAATATGTAAATAAATTTTTGTTCCTGATGACAGACAAATACAGGATGACATTTTAATATTTTTTTTTCTTTTTGATGTAA
Source organism: Typopeltis vanoorti (assembly GCF_054136105.1). Lineage (NCBI taxonomy): Eukaryota > Metazoa > Arthropoda > Arachnida > Uropygi > Thelyphonidae > Typopeltis > Typopeltis vanoorti. The sequence continues at coordinate 77,544,459 of NC_143569.1, read as the reverse complement.
TGGTGTATAAGTTCGCCAAATTAAAATTACTATATTTGAAAGTTATATTTTGTTTAACAGAATTCTGCTTTAGACATAATATACGCATGATTTACGACCATGACATAGCAGCACTTGGGTATAATCTCCCTTGAAATTCCCGAATCATCGATGGCCTCAAGCTCACGGAAAGATAAAGACATAATGGAGCTCTGTCTACTCCCTTTGAGAATAAACGCGTTAAAGGGTTTATTTATAGCAGATAACATATTTAGATCTAGAACCTTTCAAATTTGGAGTCGTTGCTGGTGCATATATTTTCCAGTATCGCATCATATTTATGCACATTTAAACTATTGGGTTCAAGACGATAGGAAGTAGAGGATCCATATCGTTTCAGGGATGACAATTATTAAATATTACGGAAGAGATTAGTAAAAAAAAAATATATATATATTCACTCAAGACATTTCATATTTAGATTTATTATAAATTTAAAAAATAATATGCAGATTTCGGATTTAATTTTGTTGAGGGAGGTCGTTCCCCACGCCTAGAAATTTGCAATCAGGTAGTTTCCCATCAGCAACAGACAAGAAAATTCAAATTTTTGAGTTCAAGTAGCCCAAATATTTTTGAATTTTCTAAACACGCTTTTTATTATTTTTTAATTTCGGAAACGCTCCAAGGCATTGGAAAGGGACTTTCCATTGTGTAAAGCTTAAGCAAAACTCTTACACTATTGAGTTTTTTTTTTCCTTCTCCGTAGACGTGATGGGATTATCGTTGTGACCACCCCATCACGTCTACTATTGAAGTATGCTCTTAACAAAGCCAGTATACTGGTATTTCTTATTGTTTCCTGTGACGAACCCTGAGGATGTCAAGAATTCAAGTCAGATGGTATTGTTATGTTAAATGAACAGTTTGTTTTAAAGCCATTTCATGTGCGAGTAATTGAAGTAGATGCCTAAGAACACGCACGTAAACAAAAGGTAGAAGTTAAATGACTTGCTTTTAATAATTTATTTTTATGTTTAGGGTAATCCCTTGAGACAATATTTGTCTTCATCTCCCGGTCGTCTCCTGGGACGTTTGACTGAGCAAGACATTGACGCATTACGTCATCCTCTTAGCCCCGAGGACTGGAAGCAGTTTACCCCACCCCCAGTAACAAATCCCGAGTGCTACGTGGAAGTACAAGTGGTAAGTGTAGCTTTTGTTTCCCGTCAGCGAATTATTTTTGATTCAAGCTTATTTATAGAAATAGCCGACTTAATACACAAACTGCAGTCTATTTGTATGTTAGGAACACTCGTTTTCTGATTGCAACTATTGATTTTACAGACCCAGAGACTACCCGGTAGATGCACCCTTCTTGGAGGTCGTATGCCTGCTTGCCAATCACAAGAATTCGTCAGCTTTGCGCACGGAGAATGCAGTTAAACCGTCTGGATAAATATAGTTTTACGGTAAAACATGGAACCAACCGGTACTTTTTTTTTTTCAAACCTTAGTCTCCGACCCTTATTGTAATTTTAGCTTAGCAATCATTTGTATTTCATACATTTCATCAATAAGAACACGAAAAAAAAAAAGAAGAAAGAGCTAGAATGCATTGAGGAACTGCTTAAATATTATTTATTCTAAAGAAAGAGAACGATATTTGGAATGAAACAAAATTCGTAAAGTGAGTAACAGTATGTATGCAGCATTTCACAATGTTAAGTGCAATTGGCTGGTCCTATCTGCTTAAAAATTTTGTAGCGAAGTAGCAAAATGTAAGTGCGGTGAAGTGTATTTTCTTTTTATATTTCTCCATATATCGGTCATCTTAATGTACATTTCTATGTTGATCAATAGCTTCGGCTTTTTGTATTTAGCTTTCCTATATACATGCTAATAAAAGAGTATCTTTATTTGGTTGTTTTGTCAAATGACTCCATGACACGAAGTTTGTGAAAAATGAGATCGTCGACCAATAAGAAACCACCACCTTACTGAAGTACCACATATCAAAAGATAACTCATCCGCTTTCATTTTCTCCAATGTTCAATCCCACTCTCATACACATACCAAAAATATCTAGATCGGAGATGCGGGCGTGCTGTCCTAGATAAGCTTAAGGTTCTCAGTATCATGGATATCTATCAGCTTGTAGCATCCTGAAGTCTATTTTCCGCGAGCGAATTGAATCTCAGGATTCAATTTGCTAACTATCAATCCCAAATTTAATTTAACGAGGAACTACTATTCACACCTTTGAAGAAGTACACCCAAAACCATAAAAATCGTAGGATTCTGTTCAAGACCAAGGATCCTTTGAGTCGCTGATTCGTGCTTTAAAACCCAATGATTTTCTGCTCTATCCATCATAAATATTTGCTGATGAAAACTGTCAAAATTAACGTTCTTCCCTAAAAGCAAAAACTCACGGCACTATCCGAATTCCGTTACTCAAAAAGTAATACATTTTTTGAGTAATGGCGAATTAGCCAAGATAAGGTTTCTTCCTGCAGAAATCTTGGGCTCTTCTTCCTCTGCGCGTTTATCCCCGCTTGTAATGCAGAATTCGCGTGCTATAATTAATGCAACTCTTGTTAGTACAACCCAATGGGCCTGTCGATGGGGGTAGTGGATGTTTTTTTTTTTTTTTTTTTTTTTTTTTTTGACTAACGGCGTGTGTCCACAGGGGTGGTTTCCCCGTTCAGAGTGACGAAAAACCATATATATTTCCGTATGAGACCGGGGCTAACTCACCTTTAGTCGAAAGAGACCAGATAAAGTTCCTCACTTCCCAGGTCTTTGACCCTTTGGTCGGAAAGTCTGTACCGATTGAGTTACGGAGGATACGAACTTCGTCTGTACAGATTGAGCTACGGAGGATCTTGCAGAAATCGTGGAATAATTCCCACAAAATGGCTTGAGAAAGGCAATTAAGACATATTACTTCATACTAAGTAGTCCATTACTTTAGCTGGGGGTACTAGGTTTGTTTTCGGAATTTGACCTAATATATTATATTACATTACACGAGGTGAATGAGTTACAAGAAATCCTTCGAGTATGTTTTAAGCGGGAAAAACGCTGAATATTTATTTAAGGGGAAAAGATTTGCCTCGATTTTAACCAGCATCCCCCTCCCCCGACTGAAGTACTTCGGATGTGCTTAAATCGAAAATGTAGTTTGATTAATCATTTATGAGCCAATTTTTAATTTCTCTGAAGTCTTTTGCTTCGAGAAAAATGTGCAAACGATTTAGTAAAGGATTATTTAGAGAAAGGAACACATTAAGTGGCTTTGGGTGCTTCGAATTTAAGGTAGCGTGATATTAAGCCCATTTAAGGTTTAGGTCCGTAAAGCAAAATTCGGCACTGGCTTAAGCGGCTATAAATCATCCACCAGTCTGGGTTTACAGACGAGGTTATGAGGAGAGTGTATTGTGTTTGTAAATTGGACGTGTTCTGCCAGTTGAAAAATGCGAGCTTTTGGGAGGAACAGCTACCATCCCTGCATGAGACTTGCTGATTCAAAGTTCGAATGAAAGTTCCTGATAAACGTTTCGTGTTCCAAATGGGATTTGAACCCAGTGCTTTCCAAAGGAAACTGCCGATAATACCGAGCTACAGATTACGGTATGGCATTGACAAATTTAATCTGCGTTCCGTGCATCGTAAGAGGTAGGTGCAGTCAAATGAGAAGATCTGCAGTTTTGAACTAGTTCCATATTCTGACACATCTGTTCCGCGTGCGTTAAAAGAAAAATAATTAATCGTCCAGAAGGCTGCCAACAAATATTCAACATTGTAATTCAAACGTCTCCAGGGAAATTAAATTTTATTACACCCTTGGGGAAAGCTAAGATTACATTGAAATATCAATTTCATTAGCATTTGATCCTTCCTGCGCCTAAATTGCGTCCACACCTGAGACATTCCTCGTCTTACTTTTACTTTGCGTTGCAACTTACACTGAATTTTGCATTTCAGGATCGAAGTTTCAGTTTTAAACTTGCTGGGGAAGTGTTTTTTTTTATTGAAGCTCAATAGGATCTTTTACTTGCAAAGGATCCTGTTGCCCCTCCTTATAGTCGTGCCCTAAGCTGCAATAAAAAAAAAAACACTGGTGTATCTCTTTCCGTTATTTTTCTCCCAAAACGGAGTTGAATATTTGGCCACAGTTTTTTTTTATATATGGGAGGAAATCGAGCATATGGAATGTCAAAGTCCTGAACTTTCCCAAATGTTGTAGTTATAAAATTAAAATTAGCCTAGTGCCTATGCGCTTCGCAACCATATGCCTGGGGAAGAAGTATCCTAGGTTCGATACCCGTCGACGACGCGAGGCGCTTCTTCAGCCATAGCCAAGTTAGCTGGTCTTGGGCGTGGACAGCAGGATTTTTTCCACCAGTTTATCTGGGGTTTTTCATCCCGCAAGCAGGTCCAGTGAACACACACGGATTACAGTCAGGAATACTGACTCAGCCATAGGTCTGATTCGTCAGCTATGCCGGTTCCGGAGCCCAGATAAAATTTGGGGAGACTGAGATGGTCCCGTACCTCCCTGTAAAGGGGACTCACGGCCGTGTGTCATCATACGATTGTTATAAAACCTAAAAAGAAATTCTTGAGGATAAGACCTGCCAGATCTCGAAAGAGGAAATTTAACTATCAACCAATTTTCTTGCTGTACCGAGAGTTGAATATGTTCCATTAGTTTATCTTGAAAAAGCTCCAGGCCATACTGACTATTTGCGAGTTATGAAGTGTAATATTCTTTTAACTAGTGCGCGAGATTCAGAAGTGGCCTTGACCTCGAAAATTTGAAGGATATCGCTGATTATCATATCGATATCAGTTAAATTAAATAGTTCAATAAAAATGAAAATATTAAAGTTTATATTAACCGTGCCATATTCCTACATAATGCTGTAGGAATAGCATTTGGCTTGTTAAAATTATATATTAATTTACCTGGAGTCAACTCATCGAGGGAGGGAGTTTTTACCATTAAAAACTACATTATATATAAGAATGTAATATAATTACGTACACTCAATGTGAAATAAGTGTACATATTACTCAAGTCTAGACTTACTGAAAATCTTCTGCCTGTAACATCATATTCAGACAATGCATTCCACTCGCAAAAAAAAAAAACTGTCTTATTTACCACTTCCTTGCACAATTTCCAGGGAAGTCCTCTAGTTCCTTATTTTTCACAATCTAAAAAATCTTATCCATCAGGTAAATACCTAAATGTGATACTAAACATCTCGATGACAAAACCCCTTCACCGCCTAGCTATAAACTTTGCAAATGACATGACAAGTATACACACAGCATGCAGATGGCTAAGCGCATCTCGGCCATCTGCAGTTCCCAATACCTTGCGCTTAGCAACATTAAACCGCTATCCCCATTCATCTGCTCACGTTTCCAGCTTTATCCTCCCGAAGATCCCATTACACTACTCAACCTTTCAAACACCTGAACATCTCATTGAATTCTAGTGATTATCATTGATGTATATATAACAGGTTGATAATAGTGATCTTAGTACAAAGTCCCTGTGGAACCCCACTGATAATTTTCCTTTTCACTGATATTGTCCCTTTATATACATACACCCATTTGTTATCTCCAACTTAATATCTAAGCTGCTACGTATGGGTCTAGATATCAATTCGTCATGTGGCATCCTATGAAATATCTTCCCGAAATCTAAACGAAAAAAGTGTACGCATTTCCCTCAGCCATTGTTTATCATAAAAGTAAAGATTACTGAAACAAGAACGAACGTCCCTTAATCAATATCGACCTTCAGGTATTTTCATTTCCCCAATTTTGTATACTAGCTCAATTTTTTTTTAGTACCTTAACCTCAGAAATAATACAAACTAGTCTATAATTTGAAGCCTCCATTCTCCCACCATCTTACCCTCCTCCCACTCCTAAAGGAGTTTATGAAGCTTTCATTAAATATATATATAACCAAGTCAAGGGTGCAGCAAGTTCTTTAGCGCATTCCCTCAAGACAAGTGGCGAAATTTAATCGAGTCTCACCGTCTTGTCGACATCCGGAGTACTTATTGTAAATACATTCACACCATCTAATTCAGATCCCTCAACTCTCTCCCGTCCTGGCATACGACTCCTTACAGGAGTAAACTGAGTAATTATTAAAACAGCTCTAAAATATCATTCATCTTATCATTAGACATCTGTCCATCTAACAAGACCATTCATCCACAATTGCTAGGATTGTCTTGAAATGTAGAGCTAGCCTACTCCCATTCTAATTTCCCCCTCTTTACTATACTAGTCACCTTTCTGCTTGAAATTTATTAATGTTCACCACCTCTCATTTTTTCCATAACTTATCTGCAATTCTTAATCTGTGGCCATCGGTTTAAGCAAATTTTTTTCACTCGTGGCACAGATTTACTGCTGATAAATGATCCTTAATTAGCTTCCATCCACCACTGACCCTTCAATTCCTTCATTCACAGCACTTAAGTTTATTTCTAAAATCGCCTACCTCATAATTCTAAATCATTTCTCTTTAAGACGTTCGCTCGCAAGCTGTCCCCCCTCAGGTCAATACCACATGGTCACTCATCAAGGAGAGGTAAGTATGAAATTTCCATCAAATCCAGACGCTATAACCAAATCCAGAACTCTTGATCCTCGCGTTCCTTCTAACACGTCCCTGAAGAATTTCGAAGACCTAGTTTATTACCACAGGCTGCTTTCTCCTTTCAATCTATTTCCATAATTGAAATCGCCCGCTTTCCACTTGCCAAGCCAATTTGTCCGAACAGTTTCTAGCCTACAACTATATTCATCTGGCCATTCCAACCTCTAATTCATACCATACACCCTGAAAGCAGGGCGTATATATCCCTTCTAGTTACCCTTAGAAAGCGCATCTCAGCTATCATAAGCTATACTCCGCCACTCTTTCTCTCCCTAGAGAAAGATGTTTTCTTGCCGGAAAATAGTATATTTTCCTTTTATTCCTGTCAGCAGTCTCGCATTTCACCAATAATTTTAGAAGAGAGTAAATCAACACTAGTTCATTCTCTTAACTCCAATGCTCCTGGTATTTTAGTATAGAAAAATACTAGTCCTCCATATATATATATGCCAACTAAGTCAGTACTGTTGACTCATCTTATCCGTAATTTCCAGTCGGATATTAAATTATAATACAATTCTTATGCTTTTAGTTCCTGCAGAGACGAGCAAACGAAAACTGCATTTGTAGATGCAAATGATTATGCATTACATTTTAGTCCAGAGGACAAGCGTTCTTGTGTATTTAGCACAGCCATTTCCCCCTCTGTAATCCGATTGAGTTTTAAATAAATCAAGTGGGTTAAAGTTTATTAAAAGAGTAAGCAAAAGAAGTTTATCGTAGACAAAAGAGATTCCAACTTAATGTGCTGAAATAGTGAGCGCTAATGAAATTCATAAAAATTTACTTTCACACCTCGTAGATATTCAGTATAAGAGTTGCAAAGTGAATTTCACTAGAGCTCTAAGCTTATACACATTAAGTGAAACAGATTTTAATAGTATTTAAAAGAAGGCTGAGGGTCATCTGAATACGTTGAAAGCAAAATAAAAAGTCGAAGTTGACCATTTACATTCAAGTTTTGAAAAACTTGCCATAAAATGTTCTTTCTTTCACTCCATTTGTTTCTGTACTGCACGATGTGCTTTAGGTAGTTTTACTTTCGCATGTGGGTTACGAACCCCATTTCACCGGAAACCGGCTTTTAAATTCCACTAAACATCCACCGTTTGTTTTAATGGAATTAGGAAAAAATCGCCTGATGTGCCCCCATTTTACTTATCGAAAGTTTTAAGTGGCATGAGTTGTCAACGGAAGTTTGAGTAAGGAAATTTTCGAATGAGTTAATCCACTTCCACCGGAAAGTAGAGACCTGAAAACATTTCAGGTCAGACAAATTGGGTTAAGCAGGCGATTTTTCGAAACCTAATGAGAATCGCAACAGCTATAAGTAAACTTGAGTAACCGGCGCTCACACTTGGTAGAAGTATTTTTAGATTGCGTGAAGTCTATCTGAATCCAGCGCAGTTGCCGTAAACTAAATACCACTTGTGTGGATGTTATTTTGCGCAAGTTTCATTCAGTGGATGTTAGGCAACTTATATTACCCCGACAGTGTCGTAGCTAGGATGTTTCTTCCCATTACAATAATTGGAACTAACATTAAGATGTACAAGTTGATTAATATTTTAAAATCCCAAAATGGGATTTTTTCAATCATTGCAAGTTAAATGCAAAATAAGGCATTTGACGATCGTGATAAATTTCACGAAAGAACCCAGAAACAAAAAATTCATCGTTTGTAACGCTCGAAGCTGAGATGTTTTATGTATTGCTTAAGCATTACGGAACCATCGGATAACAGTAATCCAAATCCGAGTTCTTGCATTAAATTCAAGTGAATGAGCAATTCTAAATCAAATTCATTGCCGGGGTAAGAAACCCCCGGAATTTATTAACTAATCAGAATTGTAAAAAAAGGTTCAGTACATTAGTTTGAGATTTACAAGATTCGGGTCTTCAGGGATCGTGTCGGGAGAACATCTTCATGCACTCGTTATGGTGGGGGAGGAGATATCCCTGTGCTTGACAACTTGGTAAACCTCCTCGGAGACGAATACAGCGGCCAGGGATTTGTTTGATCTGAAAATGCAGTTCATTGTTAGATGTTTAAAAAATTCTTTTAATTTTTTTTTTTTTTTTTTTTTTTTTTGGATCAAGGAATGCTTTTTCTTACCATTTCGACTTCCACGTAGCAGTGAACTTCAGTAATAGGTGTTGGTGTATAATGCTTTGCCTCCTCAGACCCAAGCAGGATGTTTTCTATCGTCTTCTGATCAGGAATTAGTTGGCGTACGCTACCGATTTTTGCTTCTGAATGTTCGCCAGATTGAATGACGTAGCGTGTCACAGGGTTTTCCTGGGGGCAAAAAAAAAATAAATAAAATAAAAATGCATGCTTTTGAGTAAGAAGACAAATTATCGTTTGTAGTTTCTGAAAAACTAGTTTAATTATGGCCTATTAGTTCGGTTTTCGATTAGATGTTTAAATCCTTCGTGACTTATGGGCAACCTTGTTTACAAAACACGGCGTATTCACGATGTCTCAAATAACTGCACGCAGTCATTTGAGACATCTTGGGTGGATGGAACTCTTCACTCAGCATTCCGTTTGACGAGTCCAGAAATAAAATTACTCAATTTGCAGTTTGACCATGCAGTTACTGTATAGATGTTGCCGCGTCTCGCGGAAGACAGTTCCATTAGTGGTTGCTTATAAGAGCACGGTTTTAGTTATAAAACCGTCATTCCAGGGAAAGAGTACGGAATCTGAGAATGCTTTGCCATCGTTCCCAAGATGTAGTCATTAGAAGTTGGAATTTCGAAAGTTCAGACATCAACTATCTGAATTTGATAGAAAAAATTAAGTTCTGTTTATAAATTGAGAACTTTCAACAGATGCGATGGCGATTATCTCTAATCTTTGAGTAGAATGGTAAATTAGCATTTCGTGCTACTTTCACCTACAGATCATGCAATCAAAGAAAAAAAATCTGGCATTTTCATGCCATGAGCAGAGTTTCAGAAAACTAAGTTCTCCATGAAAGCTAATTTGTGAAAGTATTAGTGTAACATTCCGCTAATAGGGTTTTAAGCAAGTAAACCATCTCATTGTGATACCTGTACTCGAATTTTAGAAACTGGTAAAATTAGTACCTTTGCACTGAAATTTCACTATACACATTCCTCATGAATTAACTAAAAATTACTCCGTTTTATTTGTAGTCAACTCAGTCAAGGTCGAGAGAGTTTACTTTGGAGTCAGGGGTACCTCCAGAATTTAGGAAAGGACAGGACTTTTCGTTAACGAAAAATGTTCGGTTATAAATAGGATTCCCTTGCATTTTTTTAATGCTAGTATCTCGTTAAGCTATGGTATGCTATAGTCTTCGTGCGCTATTGCAGTGCCGGATATTCATAGGTTCTCCAATCCATCGGCAATTGTTCTATTTTCCCGATGAAAGTTCAATATGGATCGCTAAAATTGCACCTATATTTGTAGTGCTGGTGATCTGAATATGAATATTAGGGCATTTAGCACTACCAATTTCAGTTTTTGAATGAGAAAGTTCGTTCACTAAAGTATTTGTTGAATGCTTTAGAAGATATTCCCCATTATGTATGGGCGCTTTCTCTGCAAGCTACCAAACTTAAATTTCATCAAAAAAAAAAGGTGCGTATGGTCCAAATTAAGATATGCATGAAATCACGCAAATTAAAAATTAGTAATTCGCTATTTAAACCCAGGTTTAAATTGGAGCGCTAGTAACGAAAGCATGAATTGAGTTGTCACTTAGCAATTTAAATTAGGTACTCTGTACTAAAAGATGATCTCACGAAAGAACTAAAATGCGGACTCAGTACATATGCCAGCATGAATTATTCAAGTTCTTTAACTTAAAATTTAAAGTTCTATACGAGACTGCCACCTTACAAATACGAAGTAGCTTGAAAGCACTAAAGACGTTTGGCCTTTCCAGGTACTTATGCTAATGCGCTAGCAGAGTTTACAGCCTTTCGTGGATGGGATTTACAGAAGATCCGGCAACGACCAATCCAAATTCGACCGCAAAAGTAAGAAATCTTTTCACTTTAGCTGAGTGAGGGAGAGAGAGGGTTGAGGGCTAATGGATCTGAACTCTGTTCAGAGACCAGATGTACTTTTCAAATCAATACCATTTTAACTCCTCATAAGGGAGGGGATCACTCGTGAAGAGTACTGGGTTAACTTGCGCAAATCATCTTGGCGAATAATGTTATTGAATCTCAGCCCGACTAAGGGTAGAATGCCCTTGGATTAGTCATTTTTAGGTTAATCTTATTTTAGTTTAAAAAAAGATTATGGTATTAGTTTAGAGAACAGTTTCATTACACTAAACGAAACTACTGGGCATTAGAACAAGCCGATGAGCGTTATAAATCACGAAATAAGTGTTAAATGCAACGTTCGTCCTATAGCTGCTTATAATTAAACAGCTTGCCATTCTGGCATTAATGTCAGATCTACACTACACGTAGTATAAATGTGGTCGTGCACTGGCAATCTTAGTTGCATTAGTTTGATACATTTCTCGAACGAGATTAGCACGTTTCACGAAACGTTGAAAAGGTTGGACGTGAAAAACCTGGGTTTTGAGAAGAAATCTGTTCCCACTATAAAGACCATTTGAGAAGCTCGAGGCTTTCAAAGTGTTCTGACGAATTACAATATTGAGATAAGACAACGACTATGGTAAACAAACTTAGTTCTCCATACCTCCTACAAAATTTCAAGAGGAGCGACTATTTACGAAATTTCGCAGTGTGGCTTTTTACATTAAAATAACTAGCCAGGCAACTTCTATTTTGTCTTTCAAGTAGAAGTTGTCATACATCAAGAATTAAATTTCGTGGGAGTGGAGAATGCCCACTGCATTACCATATTTAAAACACCTCTAAATGATCCAACTACGCAGTTATTCGCTTTAGTTTAAGCTAAATGCGATTAATAGCTTTATGTCAACGAAGCTCATGTTAAACTAGTTATGAATAGCAAGCGCGATTTTGTTTAATACATTCGAGTAAATTAAATTTATAGTCAGATGAAAATGAAAAAGAATACTTATCAGCAAGCAAACGCCAGTCAGGTCAATAGCCAGTATTCATCGAGTTTGCCGATAAATTCAAGTATAGTTTCACTATTTCAAATATATAGTTGCAGATAAATCATGAAAAAAAAAAGAAAACGCTAGCGTTTATTTCATCGAACATCACGACAATAGTAATCATTGAATGATTTTTTTTTAAGTGACATACTACAATAGAGCGTTAATATCCCTCTCCACTTAAACTTGAATTATTACTTACATGAACATCTTGAGCCAAACTGTCGTGGACTTCTTTTGGATCCTGATCTGCAGACAGGAATACTATTAGAGCTGACAAGATGACTGAAATAAGAGATGTTCGGTTCATCCTACAATAAGAAAAAATCGTCAATCGTGGTATTACTCAAGAGCATCAATTAAGAGTACGATTTACTCTATTAGTACAGCCATCTGTCCTTAGGGCTCAACCTTTCCCCATTACAATATTCGAAAGGAGGAGTTGCTTCTAAGTTATTCTAAGCTGATTTAAAACAGCCTTCCAATTAATCCCGAGGGATGCAGAACAAATCTCAGCCGTTGATTTGTAGGCCGGTTGTTCCATTCAAACAAATGCATTCTTTCCGAAAGAAATTCTTTCGAAGCTTTCATGGGCTATTTCAGTTTGATAAATTTAAGCATAAAGGTCGACTTCCTTTCTCTTACTTTGAGGTTCGCCAATTCGTCGACAAGATTTAATGCTTAAACAGTTCGATATTTGCATTTCATTTCGATATGAAATTAAACGTTAGTCTCTAGTAACCTGTTCCCCCCCCCCTAGACACACGAACACAGCATTACTTTTTGCTTAGAATTTTAATACTGTATTGTATTCTAAAACAAACAGAATTAAACATTTAATGCTTATAAACCACTCCGTTTGTTTTACTACGATTTCAATGACTGCGAAACACTCAAAAGAAAGCAGACGAAAATAAAAAATATTTCGTATTTTCTCAAAAATTCGAAATATTTTTTCAAGCAATTAAAAGCAAGAACCAAAAATAAAACCACATGTTAACAACGTATATTATTAAACCTCTTCTAAAAACTCTTGCATACCTGAATAGAAACCAGAAAGAATTCTCCTCGACAAAAAAAAAACCCCAAAGATAACAGAAGACTGTGTACATCCATTTTATATTAGATGCGTGACGTCAATATATCAACTAGGATTACGATATTTCCCATAATTCCTTGTTTTCACAAGAGTGACAATAAAATCCGTACCAGAATTATAAACTAAAGATTATTTAAATTCATAATATTTTTCCCCTTAATTTTTTTAATTTAATCTTTAATTCGAATAGTCCAAATAAAAAAAATAAAGATAACATAACATTCACCTTATACTACGCGTACGGTTTGTTACTATACAATATTAGACTCACAAAAAGTATCGTTTTTAAGTATTTTATGACAAATATGTATAATTTAAATAGACAGATGAAACACAAAGTTCGATGCCTCGAAAAAGTGAAATGCAGGAAGAATAAGTTATTGAACCACCTTTCATTTTTTAAGAGATGAAGAGATTTTTCAATCATCCCGAAATTCTTAATAATTAAAGGATATATTCAATCTAAACGTGCCCAAAGTATCTACAACAAAGCTCCTCTGGCACTAATTCGAGAAAGGATACAACACATCAGGTATGAACTAAATATTATTGACCTTAATTGCCGGAACCATTGTGACGATATTTCAAACAGTTTAGACTACACCACCTGGAACAGTATAGACCACGTGTTACAATTTAGCTATGAGAAAACTTTCCAGTTAAGCAAGGTGAACCAAATTAAAAAATTTGAAGAACTGTATAAGAAAAAATACCATTCTTATAACAACCTCCCAGATGACAAAGTGATCTTCAACATGTCGGATCACGGCCTTACCAAACAAGAATCCGACATCCTACAGAAACGTTTCAACTTCACCATCACCCCTAATTTCATTCCAAAAATGGACTTCATTTGTGGAATTGAAAAAGACCTCCGTCCTCTCCCAGAGGCTGCAGCTAACGATATTAGATTCCAGACCACGATTATCCTTGCAACAGCAAAACAAACCTAACAGAACACCACTCCATACGATAGGAAGGCCATTCGTAACTTACGAAACAACAAAGAGATAATCATTACTAAGGCTGACAAGGGGAACTCCACAGTCATTCTAAACTCAAAAGACTATTTCACTAAGATAAACAATCTCCTGTCGGACAGTTCTACTTATAAAATACTAAAGAAAAATCCTATCATGACAAACCACCACGAAACAAACCTGTTGATCAGAAATATAACTGGTTGGCCTCAGGAATTAAAAAGAAAACTCAAATCCGCACATCCCATAACTCCTCGCCTTTATGGTGCACCCAAAGTGCATAAGGAGGGTGTTCCACTGCGTCCGATTGTAGATGGCAGATCCTCCCCTACATACCTATTGGCTAAACACCTTGCCAACATACTAAAAGGAAACATTATTCGACAAACAGAGTCCTATATTAAGAACTCTCAACAATTTGTAGAGAAACTGAAGTACATCAAGACATCACAAATGGACATAATGGCCAGCCTGGATGTAGTATCTTTATTTACGAATGTTCCAGTGGAGGAGGTCATTAACATTATTAAAGATCTCTTCCCTACAGACATTACACAGCTGTTCAATCACTGCCTTAAATCAAATGTCTTCAAAGTAAACAACACAGTTTACCAACAAATGGAAGGCCTAGCAATGGGTAGCACTGTCACCACTTTGTGCAGACCTATTCATGGAAAAGTTGGAAAATGAAATTTTTACCAAAATTACACCTAAACCATCGATATGGTGGAGATAGGTTTATGATATTTTCATCATTTGGAATGAAAACATGGAAAACCTACAGGTGTTTTTAGAGAGAATAAACTCTCTTCACAACAAGATTAAATTTACTCTAGAAGTTGAAAAAAACAGACAACCCCCCTTCCTAGACATACTAGTGAAAAGGCAGGAGAATAATTTTATAAAACCTACAGATACTGGACGTTATTTACATTATTCTTTCAACCATCATAGATCACAAAAACATAGCATCATTCACATGTTACGGAAAAGAGCCAAAAAGTTTATTTCAGACGAAGAAGAGGTACAGGCAGAACTTTCTCAAATTGCTATAACACTATCGCAGAATGGTTTTCCTACAAACATCATCAACAAGTTCCTTTATAAAGACAACCTCCAACAACAAGGAACAGTCACCCAGTACGCTTCAACAGTAGTTATCCCTTATGTAGATTCAGTCTCTTCAAGATTAGCGAGAATGTTAAAATCTCACAACATCAGAGTGGTATTTAAGCCTACCACTACCATCAGACAAGAACTAAGATCTCCTAAAGACAGTGTACCATTTTTCAAATATCCAGGTGTTCACAGAATTCCATGTACGTGCAGCCTTTCATATATTGGGCAAACTTCAAGAAGCCTGGAAATCAGACAGAAGGAGTGTGTTGGGAATGTCAATCACAACAGGACAGTCTCCTCAGGCTTAGCACATCACTTGGCAACTTCCAACCATGCACTTGACTGGGAAAATAGCTCTATGCCGTATTTAGATGATGATTACGGTTACAGAATTTTCAAGGACGCGGCAGTGGTATTAAGAACGGGTAAGAACCTCAACAGAAATCAGGGTGCATACAACACGTATCCATGATACTGACTGAAGCTTCTCAAAACATACACGCCTTGTCACGTATAGTTTCAAACTTAACTGCCTAACAGTTAGCAACGTTTCTGTATTTGCTCATATTTTTTTGTGTGTACCGTGTGTGCAGGATTATGTTAATAAAGTACCGATGGTCTCATAACCACAAAAAGTCTTAAATATTTAAATATTATTCTGCAACTCTATTACGCTGCAACCAGTTCATAACAAGAAAGGCTCCCTCTAACTCCTTTTCACACACCAAAGGAAGAAGTTTCCTTTAAATCGATTTAATTAATAAAAAAACTGATTAAAATGAGCAAGTGACTTTAAATATCATTGTAATATATTTAAAATACTTTCACGAAGTTTATTTTCTTTAAGACATTTATTATATTTTTATCTTTACTTGAAATAAGTGTTTTGTTGATTCATGAGAGAGTTCAATAGGATCCCTGATTTCCTCTGGAGTATAATAACAATATCTTTTATTAGCGGAATGCAAATGGAATTTGGTATTTAGGATTGCTAACATTTGTCGAGTTATTTCATTTTTGACTTAAATCGAACTATTTCAAGTGGCAAAGTACGAAAATGAATCGGAAAGAGAAAACCAAAATGTTATTTATTGTGCAGTGAACAATTGAACTTAAACTCGTTTGTAAGTTATGAGCCACAGGCAATTTATTGTTCCTCTGTAACTTATAATCGCTTCGATTATTTTTCTATTTTTTTTTATTCATCTATAGGTTCTATAGATGAATAAAATCCAAGGTGCTGTTTTAAAAAAAAAGATTTCTACTAAAGACATGATTCTTTAAACAGACTTAAAGGAGTTAACCAGAGATGATCTGCTAGTCTTGAATTTTCATGTTATTAAATTCAGATATACTTTCTTTCCTTCTACAGAACAACCAGCTTATTCGATATAATTTAAATTAGACGGATCAGGAAGCTTGCAAACTTTCAGAAGATGGATGTTAGTTACTCGATTAAAGACCCATTTTGTAAGCTACAATACTCAGCGATAAATTAGTAAGAGGGAATATATTAATTTTATAAATTAAGGGGAGAGAATACGTTGAATTATAAGAATATCTGTATATTTTTCCAACGATCACTTACTATAAAGCATAGTAAACTAATGAAAGGTCGTTGTATGATAGATTTAACCAATCTTCTTTTAGGGAAATCAATCAATCAATCATTAAAATAAATTATGAATTAAGTCTTCTGTTTGTTGCAGCAAACAGAAGACTTAATTCACCAAGTGCTTAGCGTGTCGGTTGTCCGATAATAGGTTACAGGTTTTAATCCTCATCATGATATAAATGTTTGTAATTGACTTTAAGAAGTAGATGAATTTCATTGCTTGGTATGACACCACCTTCCCGCTTATTGGAGGTTTGAAGTGGCATGAAAGAGTTCCATGGTCTCTAGAACAGGGTTTGAGGATTAGGTAAAAAATAAATAAAAATTATAAAAATGGAAGAGAAAAGAATCATTAGCTGATTCATTCTACTAAGGTACTTTAGGTTTACAACCGTTCGTAAATGCAGTCATATATATAAAAGAACAATAAATGTGAAAAGATCCTGCATAGATATTTGCAATTTGGTGTAACTGAGCATATGAGTGGTATTTCTAGCGGGGAACGATTAGGCACGAGACTCTCAAGGGTATTTTGGTTTTAATGAATATATTGAAGAAGAAGACGGATATGATTGAGCGTACAAGTTGATGAGAGGTTGTAACAGATTAATGTAGAGAAAATTTTTCAAACAGTAGAGGGGCAGAACAAAAATATTCTGGGAACTGAATAAAAATGGTTTGAGTTAAGGAAATGAGGAGCAGATTCTTTGCATGAAGAGTGGAATCCGTTTCCTGTGGTGAATGGAAAATACCAAATGAAACTGTGAATGGGTTTAAGGAACGGTTCGATAATATTTTTATATTTTTGAGCGGGAGTGTAGATTGGTTTTTTGACTCCTTGGAGGTCCGATATTAATAATAATCTACCATCTCAGAGAACTTAAAATCTACTTTTTTCGATCTCCTTTGAATAAAAATCTTCTTCAATCAGTAGATTCATTTGCTCCTCTATAGTTTTCCTAATGGTACTAACCATTCTGAACTCATGGTTACTTTCTTTAAATATTAATTTTTTTCAGTCCGTCTTTCTAATAGCGAAATCATCTCTGATGATTTCAATGCTTGCCATTGGGAAAGGAAAACCAATTGGTTTTCCTTTTCCAATGGCAAGGAAAATATTTTTGCTTTCTTCCTGACTAGTGGGACCGTTCTAAGCATGCTATCTACTAAGAAATTCGATGCAATCGTTATTTCGTGGGAGAACTCTAGTTTGGTATTATAAAAACATCTGGGGCATATCGATTTCATGATACGTACTTGAAAGAAGACAAGATACTCTGACAGTTTCACATGAGGTTACAATATTACTACTCTCTGTCAACAGTATTATTCAATATAGTCATATCTTATATTTCTGTCTTCAAGGACAATTCTAAAAGAATCAATTCATCTAGATCTTAGTCTTTCTTTCTTTGGATCTTTTCCCTGCCATTTCGGCATCAAACATCTGTTTTTGCTAACCATTCCTCTTTCATTCTGTTTACGTGACCACAGTATCTTTAATTAGCTCTGCTCACACATTCTTGAATGCTAAGAATATCCAGGTTATCCCAAATATCTTCATATGTAATGCGATTCTGCGATATTTCCTCCATTTTCAGTCCTTTAATTTTCTTAGAACTCGCATAACCATAGTCTCTAGTCTTTGGTCAACTGTATTATTTCTAACGCAACTCTCAGATTCAAATTAAAACTGGTTTGAACACTGCCTTGCATACCGCTAGTTTTTCTACCTCAATCATTGATATGTACTTCTGATTTCGTTCCCCTCGTATATTTTCTATCACTCTTCTGTCACTTTTTATTTGTCTTTCAAAGTAATTACTCCAGACATCTAGAATATCTCTAACTTCAGTTTTTTATGTCGCCTTAATCATTTCTGATTCTTTTTTGCAGTACGATTTTTTCTATTTCTCAGTTTTTTTTTTCAATAGCCTCAAAATATTTTGCCACCTTGCTGATATTTATTTCTATATGTTCTTATCAGTCTTCCCATGGACATTACTTATCTATGCCAAACATCGACTAACTTGTGAAAGCTGCTGTAAAAAAAAATTAAAAAAAACAGGAAAGTTCTAGTCGGCGACTATGCTCGAACCTATAACCACTGCCGTAACGAGGGCGTGGCGAAAGAGGCGCCCGCCACGGGCGCAACTAGGTTTGGGGCGCAAAACGTAAAAAATAAAAATAAATAAATAGATAGAAAAGTCCGCTCTTTTTCAATTTCGGCAATACGTCGCTTTAGGCACACACAAATTCTGCAACACGCTGCAACTCATTTTGATGGAGTTAATAGTAAGTATTTAACATATTGCATTTAATAAAATTTAACTTGTTACACTTAAATTTTTCAAAATTTTTGTCATTTTTGTGTTAGGGGATGCAAGTTAGACAGTTACCACAGGCGCTTTATACCCTCGTTACTGTACTGCCTATAACGTCTTCTTCTGGAGGTCTAGCACTATGGCATGTTGTAAAAAGTTTAATTGAAATATTGGATACCAAATTAAATGCTACTAGCGTCATTAAAAAAAAAAAATTTTTTTTTCGTGTTGAAGATGTTAGCAATATTAATGAAATGTTGAAAACAAAGTTCTTTTATTATTATTTCAATTACGCTCGCGCGCGCATGTGTGTGCGTGTGTGTGTGTGCGTGCGTGTGAACTTATTTTCACCCATAGAAAACATTATAGTTGACAATGTTTTTTAGTTTCAAAACTGTATTAATGACAAACATGAGTGTCGAAGTCGAAATATATCTAAATAAAGAATGATTATTATTTTTTTTTTCCCCCCGAAGAATATTGGTCGGGTTGCATGCAAACTAATCTTACTTTCTTTTATTATAAATTGCTTTCTTTTTTTTTTCGCCTAATTTCTTCCCTTTTACAAAACAAATGAAAATATAAAAAGTACGTACGATTGTTATTATGAAATCACCCAATAGGAAAAGTCTAATTGATCCCTTCATTACGTAGGTCGTAATAGCTGTATTAGTAAACATAGCAATGACGTTCCTTTGGGATCTTCTACGCATGATGCCAAGCTCTTTCTCGCTTCTGTGTCGTTGTAGAAATCCAAGCTAACTCGGTGGCAGGTTCATTCCTTTACCAACACGCACACGTCTCCAGATGTATCAAAGAAGATGGTTAGTAAACGTCTGTTTTCTTATTGTGTTTTCAGCGTCACAATCTAGAGATGTAACAAACAAAATAGAGTTGGTCGAAAAGGTTGTCGAGACTCTTAGCATAGGGTTGGATTTTATGTACGTCGAACAGAATGATTTGAACCTGGATGGTGTGCTAGGAATTCGTATAACAGAGGGTGAGTGTCTGTACAAGAATTTATTCTAATATTAACAAAAAAATTCTTTTTCTTCGGAAAATGACTTTATGGCAACTCTCAACTTTTCGCTTTATATATAATCTTTTAAGAACCTAAGCTATTTTGCCTACTTTGCTAATATTCCTCTTTTTTTATTCGTATAAAAATGGTGTGCTGGATGGTGTTTTTATCTATAAAAATTATTCTATATAAATTACAGCACTTTATGAGGTTTTATCTATGTAATTTTTTTAAAAATAATCCTTAAATTCCTTTAACCCCTTAACATACAAAGACGTCTGTGACACGATCTTTTGTTTATTGCATCAAAATTTATTTTGAATTTTGGTTTCACATATAAATACAACCGAATATAGACGCTAGACAATCTTGTGACTATTTCCTTCAGCCGAGAAAAGTTGCTAACGGCGTGCATCGGCTATTTCGTTTGCGTTTGCACAAATTCATCATTATTTGAAAAACAATGATGAATTTGATACAGCAAATCACCCTCGCCCAAAAACAGTGGCAGAAAAACGACCGCTTTCTGATTTTTAATTGGTACGCTAAGGGATTAATTCTTTAAACGGAGTTACTTTAGTCCCAACTATCTTTTTGAAGACAGGTAGGCAGTCACGTTCCATACTAAATGCCTTCATTACAGCGAATCTATGCTGCCAATGAATCAAAGCTTTTTCAATGTAAATCATTTTATAACATTAAGGTAGTTTATGACTTTTTAATCTACATAAATTATTCTATATAGGTTATAGTATCTTGTATCATACATTTCACAAAGAATTCAAGCTTTTTTTTTTTTTGCAGTTTTTCAAAGCCCTCGTACATTTTTGCAATTTTTAAATAAATAATATTATAAAATCAGTAAACGAGTGATTAAGTTTGGAATTTCATTCATTCATTTCGACTTAAGATCAGTTGGACGTACTACTGGACACTTATATGGCGCAGAATAATCTGGATGCAAAGAATGAAAGAGAGCGTCACCTCCTGGCACAACTGTCCCAACTTCAAGCGAAGGCCAGTTCAATCTGCAACCAGACTATATCAAAGGTGAAGATGGGAAACCCCTCCTACTTTCGAAGTAAGATATGTACAAGTATAAAGACACTTGATGTTTATAAATTTTCAATGATATAGTACTAATTTATACAACCTCTTAGTCACTGTTATGTCAAAAAACTTTACGAAAAATGGTTGGGTGTGTTTAATTTTTCTGTAAACAAAAATTAAAGCTGGCTTACTATATGTGTCGAGCTAACAAAGACCGTTTAACTATTTTGTACTTTTTGTCCAGAGGAAAATGCAGATACCATGAGCATATATGCACTAGACATATTGCAGTAACAAACACGAAAATAAAATGTTTCAGGGCGTGGCACTTCTTCAATTACTTTTTTTCCCCCCAGAAAGTACACATTATGATATCTTCGCTCTGGGTGAAAGAATTTTATTCAAATTTCGAGTTTGAGATCTTTACTAATATTTGTCCCGTTATCCAAATGCAGCAAGGGCTGCATCTTTAACTTCGCGTGGAAAGTCATACATAGTGTTCAAGTATATTTCCGTCGATCCAGGAAGAGTTTAGTTTCGAAAAATGAAAATGTAATACTAAAGAAACAACAATAGTTGTCTGTGCTGCCATCTATTAGAGGCAGGCATAATAAAGTGAGGTAATCAGCTGCAACCCTCTCAAAGAGAGGAAGCCACAGGATCAAATCAGATCAGATAGAATGGTAATTGCTGCATTATTTTTATATATAATAGTTTTATTGTACTGTTTCAGTAAATAAATAATCATTTCAAAATAAAATTCTCTCTCTCTGTGTCTCTCTCCGCCAAATGACATACAACTGATTCACATTATAGGAAGCATTTATCCCTTATCTTTTGTTCTTTTCCTACACGATATGACCTGCCCATGATCATAACAACACAAGTCAGACAAGAATCAGATTAAGCAACGAAGAGGCCATCGTTGTTTATTTAGTTTTATTGTATTTTTTTTTTTTTAAATAAAAGACAAGCCTTATAATACTGCTGCTCTACAAGTTAGTTCAGATGAGATATTTACAAAACAACCGAGCCTTGCACTGGATTTGACCCGCAGACTTTGAGGAAAACAAGCAGTGACTTTTACCAAATTGTATATTTGTATATTTCAACAAATGCAAACCGACCAGAGAACACACGCAATTAACGCAGGGTTTTTTTTCGCTATAAATTTAAGTGAAACAAAATTATGTATACAATCCAAACGAGACGTTTTTTCTGATTGGTCAGCGATTTCCAATTAATAATTACGGTCAATATAACAAAAGACGGGGGGCTCGGTATATTACGCCTGTTAACTGTGTGTATCTGTATAATATTTTGGTAGTCTGCCGTTGTCCATTAAATGTTTTAATGGACAACAGCAGACTACCAAAATATTATACAGATACAAATGTTTAAATGTTCTAGCCATTTTTGTTTATACTGTCTTATGTAGTAATTAATTGGTTTTATTTTCAGGGATTGTAAGATTTCCTCATTTGTTTTATGATCCCACTTGGTATATCCAGCTGTTTTTTTATGAGAAACTTCATTTCTGCTGATTGAATTCGTTTTTCATCTTTCCTTTTTATAGCCCATGTTTCGCTTCCGTACGGTAGAGTTGGTTTTGACAAGACATTATATAGTCTGATTGTATTGTGTTTTTTGTAACTAGGGATGGTTTAAATATATTATTTGTTATGCCATTTACTTTGACAAAGTGATATTTTAGTGTCTATGTCTATGGCTGTTTCAATTAGGAACAAGAAGGAAGAATTATTGGCCTTGATTGGTTCTTCCTGGCCACTGGTTATTGGCATTAGTAAAACATGGCTGACGGAAGATGATATAGTTAGTGGGAAATGTGACTGTGTTTAGGAGAGAGAGAGAGAATAAAATGGGGGGGGGGGAGAGGAGTGTTATTGATGATAGCTGATGAACTACAGCCAAGAAGAATTTTAGTTGTATTGCAGGATAGTAAAAAGAGTTCATTTGAGGCTATTTGGTGTGAGATTGAAACTGGCAGAACAAAATATACAGTTGGGTGCTGCTATAGACCAGGTAATGGAATAGATGGTGGAGATAGTATGCATAAACAGATTGATGAAATGAGTGGAAGGAGGGAAATTATTATGGGGGATTTCAACTATGGTAACATTCATTGGAAGGAGGAGAGGACACATGTGAGGAAGGAAATGGATTTTATTCAATTATTAAGGGATAACTATCTCAGACAGCATGTAATTGAAAATACTAGAGGTTTGAGAGTGCTTGACCTGGTAATAGCATCTGAGAATTTGACTGTAATGATTATGACCATGTTGACACCTATTGGTGAGAGTGATCATAAGGTCACTTTCCACACCTTTAGCCACATCCCAGGTGGCTAAAGGTGTGGAATTTTCGATTAAGACAGGGTATATGTGGAATTACCGTGCTGGAAAGTATGCCAAGCTTAGGAGATTGCTTGGATAAGTGCATGGCATGTAAAACCGCAAGGGCTGGATGTCGATAGAGCATGGGAAGTGGTCAAGGAGCATTTACAGGAGGTTATGGCTGATTGTATACCTAGGGTCCGAATAATAAAACAAGTAGGGGTTAAATGGATGAATAACACCATTAAGCTTGAGCTTCAAAAAAAGAAACAACTGTGGAGGGAATTTAAAGAGAAAGGTGACCAGCAGGCACACGAACGGTATAAAGCGCAGGCCAGAAGGGTAACGAGTGTGGTAAGAAAAGCAAAAGCGGATTATGAAAGGAAACTAGCTATGCAAGCTAAAGAGAATCCCAAACAGTTCAATATGCTGCAAGCAAGAAAAAAAGTGTACACGGCAAAATGATTTTAAGGAATGACAATGGTAAGGAGGTCACTGAATCAGTCGATATAGTGGAATTACTGAGCGAGCACTTTGCAAGAGTATATCATGCAGGTGGTGACATTGAAAAAAAGAAGGAACCATTAGTTTATACGGGAATTGTGATGAAAGAAGTGGAAGTGAATAGTCTATTACAGAACCTTAATGTGAATACATCTGTGGGATTGGATGGTATACCGGCACGGGTCTTGCGTGAAGTGGCTAAAGAATTATCAGTGCCCTTGACCATGCTGTTTAATCTGAGTCTCGGGTCTAAGTTAGTCCCGAAGGTGTGGAAAGAGGGTAAAATATTTCCACTGCATAAAGGAGGATCCAAGACTACTGTTGCAAATTACCGACCGATCAGCATATCAGGAGTCGTTGTCAAGGTCTCGGAGAAAGTAGTCAAGGGAAAAATACAGGAATGGATTGATGAAAATGAGATACTGTACAGAGGACAGCATGGCTTTGTGAAGGGTAGATCATGCCTCAGTAACTTGCTCAAGTTTTATAACAGGGTGACGGCCGAACTGGATAAGGGAAATGGGTTTACAGTGATACTGCTGGACCTGGCAAAGGCGTTTGACAGGATACCACATGGAATACTAATCCGTAAACTACAACACATGGGAATGGATATAGGGTTGGTGAGATGGATAGGTGGGTGGTTGATGGAGAGATATCAGAGAGTAGTTTATTCAGGAGTAGAGCCCAAAAGACGGCCTGTGACTGGCGGTGTGCCGTAGGGTTCTGTTCTTGGACCACTGCTATTTAATTTGTCCATTAACGATATTATTGAACTGTTCTAAGAGGAACAGTTCATTTGTTCTCTGATGATGCAAAGTTGGGTAGGACAATAGTGAATGCAGATGTCAAAATCTTGCAGGACGACTTGGATAGATTCGAGTTTTGGGCTAAAGAGAATGGATGTCAATTTAATGTGACAAAAATGTAAGGTTATGCATTTTGGGGTGGAAAGATTAGCAGCAGTATACCACATTGCTGGAACTGTACTCCAGGAGATTGATGAGGCCATGGACTTGAGTGTTGGCGGATAGGGAGATGTAGTTTAGGGGTCACATTACAAAAGTGGCTAAATCAGCTCATCAACTCACTTGGTTGTTGAAAAATACTTTGACGAGCAGAGACAAGCAAGTTATTGTACCTCTGTACCAAGCCTTGATAAGACCTCATCTCGACTACTGTGCCTAGATTTGGTCACCTATGTTTTTTCTTGATGGGGAGGAGGTGGAGAGGATCCAGAGGCGAGAGACCAAGATGATAGTAGGTCTATGGAATGAACCTTATGAGAACAGGTTGAAGATTTGTGGGTTGCAGAAATTGGTTGATAGGCGGAAAAGGGGAGATATGATTGAGACATTCAAATTGCTGAAAGGTTTCTATAGGATTAATTCAGAGGATATTTTTGAGATCAGGACTGGTGGTGGGAGAACTAGGGGACACCTATGGAAGCTGGGCAAGAGTGTGGTTAGCAAGGGTGTTAGAGCTGGGTTCTTTACTTTTAGAGTCGTAAATGAGTGGAATAAGCTGCCAGAGTCTGTTGTAGGTGCTATGACGGTGAGTGAGTTCAAGGCAAGGTATGATAGATACTGTGAGAATGTCGTATAGTTGTGTGGACATGATGTTTAGGGCCTCCCTCGATGAGTCTAAGGACTCCCTGGAGTTACCCGTAATAATAATAATAATAATAATAATAATAATAATAATAATAATAATAATAATAATAATAATGTCTTTTTCTTCTTCGTATGATAAATCACATCCCAAGTATTTGAAAGTATTTATTTGTTCTAATATACAAATTAAGTGGATATTAAATCCAACACCATTTCAAAGCCGACTACAGAAACCATAGAAGTTTGTGTAAAATTTGACCAGAGAGCTTACGGAAATATGTGCGCCGCCATACTACCAGTTGCCCTAGACAAACCTAAAGGTGACATGCACGCTAAAGCGTCCATATATTCGCCTCCTATTGGTTCATTTTGATAAGGTTTCACTGACCCGACAGCTGTTTCAAACTTATTGGTTTTAGTCAGGGATCAGGCAGAAACTTAAGACAGCAAAAACTTTCAGTACTAAGAAACTCGAAGCGTCGGAGAGGCGTATTTTTCGTAAGCGAACTCTCGGTCGGTGCGTAAAGTATTTACTAAAAATAAAGAGCCAAAGGCTTCCCATCGGCGATGCAGAATTATACAAAATGTTCTAGTATTTTATTAACTATCACTATTTTACTTCTTATTGGGTTTTCTCCTTTGAATGCCATTATTTTTGTTTTTTCTTTAGATATTGTCATGTTATATTGTTTTGAGATATCATTTAATGATTTTAATGATCTTTGTAAATCATCTTCTGATGTAGCTAATACTATTTGATCATCCGCAAATAGAAGTGTATCTATCTTCATTTGTGGGCTATTTGTTTTTATTTGTGGGGAAAATGGGTTATACTGTTTCCAGATTGTTATAATTTTATTTGTATTGAAAAGCAGAGGTGAGAGGGTACATCCTTGTCGTACTCTTCTTAATGTATCTTTCCATTCTGAGGTGTGTTCTAATTTAATTGCTATTTTATTTCCTGTATATATTTCTTGAATGGATTGTAAAAGTTGGTTTGGTATATTTAAATCGGTTAATGTTATAAACAATTTTTGTCTACTAATTTTGTCAAAGGCTTTTTCATGATCAATAAAGGCCCACGTGGGTTTCTTTTTGAAATTCTCCTCTCTTTACTATTAATAATTTTAGAGTAAAAATTGGATCCACGCAGGATCATCTATTTCGGAAACCTTTTTGTTCTTCTAGTAGTTTGTCCTCTATAATCCTGCTTAGCTTCTATTTTAATATTCCTGCATATATTTTATATCCTATATTTAGCAGACTAAATACCTCTATAGATATTCCCCAATAGATATTGCAATCGTTTTGATTTCCTTTTTTATAGATTGTGAGTGCTTTTTCCAAGAGTTAGGAGTTTTCCAGACATCGAAACCATATTAAAAAATTTCAGAAGTCTTTCGTTAAATTTTTCACCTGCATTTTTGTATAGTTCTATATTTATATTGTCTTCTCCTGGTTTTTTTTTTACTATTTTTCATCTTCTTTATTATATTTTTCGGTTCTAACATTGTGATATTTTCTATTAGGTCATTCTTTGTCTTATAAAATTTTATTTCATTGTTCTCATCTGTCCAGAGATTTTGGAAATAGGTCACCCATTTTTATAAATCTATTGTTTGTATTTTTATCTTTTCTTTTATTTCTTTATTCGGTTGTGGCTTAAATAAATCCTTTGCTAGTTCTGTTACGAAATTGTTCCATCTTTCTCTATGTTTTTTCTTTACTTCTCGTTTTGTAATTGCATTATTTCTTTTATACTCTATTTCTTCTTTTATTGTTTGGAAATTTAACCATTTCTAGTAACTGTCCATTTTGTTTTTATTATATTTTCTATTTCTTTGTTCCAGTCTCGTAGTCCTCTTTTCTAACCCATTTGCGCTTTATTCCTGTTTCTGTGCTTTAGTGAGAATTTGTTTCAAATTTTCCCATTCTTCATGTCATTTGATTCATTTGTGGTTTCTGTTTTTTCTGCATTTTGGATATTGTTGTCTAACACGGGGATCCTTTAATGAAGAAATTTTGAACCATTTCTAGTAACTGTCCATTTTGTTTTTATTATATTTTCTATTTCTTTGTTCCAGTCTCGTAGTCCTCTTTTCTAACCCATTTGCGCTTTATTCCTGTTTCTGTGCTTTAGTGAGAATTTGTTTCAAATTTTCCCATTCTTCATGTCATTTGATTCATTTGTGGTTTCTGTTTTTTCTGCATTTTGGATATTGTTGTCTAACACGGGGATCCTTTAATGAAGAAATTTTGTAACTCGGTTTGATAAGAATTTTCAATTTAATTTATTTTTCAAATTTCTTGTTTCCTATTCTGGCATTTACACCTCCTGCTAGTAGTAAATAGTTTTATTTGTTTTATCTATGGCATTCTGTAGTTCTTTATAAAATATATTACTGTCTTCTTCTTTTCCCTCTTCTGGTGCATACGCACCAATTATTGTTATGTGGCCTCTTAATGTCTTGAGTCTAATTTCTATGTCATTGAAATTAGACTCAAGACATTTGCTCTTTCTTCTTCTTCTTTTTTTTTTTTTACCCCGTTGTAGATTTATATATAGTTGTTTGTTTCTTTTGTACCTTTTTTTTTTGTTACTATGCATATCTTTATGTTTGCTTGGTTTAGTTGTTTATCAAGTTCTTTGTGTGCTATGCTTCTCACAATTCATGTTGCAATCTTCATTATGTGTTCCTTTTTCCAATTTCGTTTACCTTTTCCTGAATTGTGGTCTTTTGCCTGATAGTCTGTCGGGCTTTTCTTTGGATGAGACTTGAAAGTTTATTGAATTTCCCCAGGGCAGGTTACTAACCTGTCGCTGGGTAAGTCCAGTGGTAGGGCTGCTACCTAACGCCTCTGGACAGGCAGATCTAATAGCATTCACTCTGTTAGGATGTTAGGGTTATACCGCCTATACTCGGTCGTCAGTGGCTCGTTTGTACACGAGAAGGTGAGGTTGGCATTTGAGTGGGAGAGGCCATGTATTGTGCTTCACCACATCTTCCAACCAGAGTAGATTTATATTAACTTAATAAATAACCAGATTTTATCTCGTAGAAGTTTTTTTTTTATTTTTATTTATACTAGGTGTTTATCTCAACATATTTCGCTGTCTATATGGCTGATAGGCAATTTCGATTAATATTCGATACTAATTCAGCCTCTAAAATAATAAAGAATATATGTTTGTATTCTTTATATAATGCTTTTTGATTTGTTACTAACAGAAATCGGAAGATTACTTGAAGATGGAAGATGGAAGCTCAATTATCCTCTCAGACACGTAAATCTCTATTTGCTTGACACTCCATATCCTTGTCAAGTAAAAACCATCAGAGAAACTCAATCAGATATATGCATTGCTGAACTTTTGACATCGAGGTGAGTTACTATTTTAACATGATCTGTCATTAAGTCTTAATATATGCAACATATCATTAGATATGTGTTGTTATTATATGCATCAACAAAAATTGACTCACAAGAATCGCTTAATGAGCTGTCAACGTTTTCTTTTTTTTTTCTTTTTTTTTTTCCACTTACATATAATCGAAATTTCTTCCAGTCCATGTAATATCAGCGAAGCATGTTGGGAAGCGATGACTTCATCAGGTTACCATGGTTACGCCCTCACCCACCAAGTATTTTATTTAGAAATTGGCGTACAGGTAAGTATTGCTAATTTTTACCAACAATAAATCAATTATTAATTAATAATAATAATAATAAAATAGATAAAAATTGATGTGTGTACCATTTGTAGTTTAAGTGAAGATTCTTAAATAGACCACGGCATTAGTTTTTGAGAGTGGGTGAATTATATTGAGGTAACTAAGTTGTGAGACCAATTTATTATAACGGATTTTCGCCAAAGAATATAGGTTTTAAAATGCAAATATTTATTGAAAATAAGATAAAGCACTAATACTGCGAACAGACTAATGTGTAGTTTTTATTTGGAATGAACAAGTTCAATATGAGCTCCTGAATATTCATACAAATATATAATATATGTATATGCATACAAACCAACCAGAAAAGCACATGCAGTTAACAAATGTAATACACAGTCTTAGTTACTTAGCCCGAAAACATTCGAAAAGAACCAATCCATCTCCTAATTCTCCTCCTCGATGCGACAATAAAAAGTCATTCAATTTCGGTACATTTTAAGTATTTGAGATATGTCGCCAAAATTCCATCAGCGAATAAACCGAAAACAAATGGATTATTATCATAAGCTGTCATGTTAATTATCGAGTCTTACATCGGTGGATTCTCTCACCAAGGGTCGGAGAATTCATTGGTTGGTGGTACCAGAACACTATGAATTCACTCCACAGTCTCAATTTTCGATGAAAGTTGAGGTTACGGCCACTAGTGCATCTAAGGAAGACGCCATCCATAATCATGTTGGATTTATCTTGAGCGGTACATAGCTCATTGTGAATAGTTGAATCATTCTTCAAATTACGCAAACGTGATTCGTTTTTGTAGCTGCTGGGAGAATGTCATATACCAAAGCGTATTATTCATCTTCTAGGTGTAGTGGAGGTGATGTTATGATTGTAGGAATGTTCTGCCTTGTTTGAAATAGAACTCCTTGTCTTAGCAGTGCTAGGAATAATGAACACCGAATATTATATTGATATTATGGACAATTCTGTTTTGCCTTCTGCGCTTTTGAAGGGTCTAAAACACTGCTGAGGTGAGCATTAAGATGATAATGAACTATATTATGTTGTAAAAGTCAAAGAAATGGGAACGCAGAGTTGGACTAATAGGCACAGAATCCAGATAATCGACATAAAAGTTCACAGTCATGTTGCATATCCAATACATCCAATTTCTCTACATTGGTTGCCATTTTAGTGGTGTAACGCACCAAAATATTAGTTTCCGTTTATTAATATTTAGGGAAAAGTCCTCCCTGGTGAATAGCACCTGTAATCGTGAAGTAATTTATTGATAAGACCATTGGTTTCGGTACTATTTAATCAATCCTGTATGCTAATATATTGATTCCGATGGCATTCATATTCATATCTTCCTCCCCAATTTCTATTCCAGCTATGAGATTTTCCTTAAATATATTATCTTAGGTTTTAAACCTCCCGTGTTTCAAAATACAAACCAAATCAAGTGATTTAAAGCAAACTGTTCATTAAAAATATAAATCGAAGTACAGTATTCCATTTAAGTTATTGATTCTTAGGTAAACATTGCAACCAGATGTTCATTCCAGGAACAGCTACTCTGACATATTCTTAGAAACTTCGTTTCCTATATTAAATCTAATTCCTTGAGTTGACATTTGGAAGAATGGTGTACAACGCAGGCGGAAAACATTGCAAAATATTTTTGATAGCAGTTGGCAGTGAACATTTCTTTTTAAAATAATTTCTCTAGTTTTATAGATAATGGAGAAAGTTGTTGCTTTTCTTTCAAATAGTAGCTAGAAGAAAGAGATTTTCTCTCCCTTTTTCATCTAGACTTCATAAATGAGGTACCCCCCCCCTTTTTTTTCAGATTTTTAGATACTCCATTTGTCACAAAATGGTATATCCCTGTTTATATACTCAGCGGGCCAAAATATTAAACACGTCCCTAAGGAAAACGCCCTCTATAAAGTGAGGGGAGATTGCTTCAACAAAACAGTATAAGTTTCTGTGTATGTGTGCGTGCGTGTGTGTTCCTGTTATTTCGTGCGAAAGGTAGGCCAAGGTATGGCGATAATACACGAAGTCATGATCACAGTTGTACTCCATCTCTTGATATAAAACGAACATAATAATACTGACTGTAAAGAAATTTTGTCTATGAACTACATGTGCCGGGTGACCCTTTATGTGATCCTTAGGGTGATCATAGGATGATCCATAAGTCATGGAACATGCCGTAGAAAAGCCCCGTCTTGATGAAGCAACTACATAAGTTTTTAAACATCACCAGGTTTTTTTTATTAGTTATGAAAAACCAATCGCGTAAATGTTTTCCATTTTCGGCTTCACAAAGAACGGCCCTTTCTACATGTTTCATGACTTATGGGTCATTGTGTAGGCTTGGTTTGCTTAGTTTGAGGAATGAAAAAAATCTTAGTTTCCAGGAGGGAAAAAGTTCAACCTTCATATGAAATTCTTTATAAAGATTCTTCTCGTTGTAAACGAGATTCGAACTCGGGTCTTTCCATCCCAAGAACAACATCGCTAATTCTAAGCTAAGGAGGTTTCATGTATTCGCTAAAAAAAGAAAAGATAAAAATAGCTTTTATACAAAGGTTTATTATTCAATTACAAGCCGAGATATATCTCGGTTTGTGATAATCATTCAAATGCTTGTTGGATAAAACTTTCTAAAGGGGAGGTGTCAGCTTTCTTAACAGAGTAGAAGAAAATTCTACTAGGTGAGTGAGCCCATCTCATATCGAGTTTTTCTTCCCACAAACTGAACTGGTTCATCTCGCATACAGGCAAATCGGCCAGGGAATGCACAGACAAAATTTATTACAAAAATAATATTAGTGAGCAGTAGATAGTGATGTTGAGCGTAAATGGAGGGATGTTCCAGATATATATGGCATAACGGATTTACTTGGCTGAGAGACATATTTTTTTTTAAAAGATTAAATGACTGAAAGCCGAGAGATAAAAAATAAAAAAAATAATGTTTTAATTCAGCACGACTAGTTTCGTCTTCAAGAAGACTTCTTCCGATGCACAAATAAGAGAGAATAACCAACAAAGAATTGTGAAAGAATAAAAAAGACTAAACATCAAAGCGTTAGTGTTTGAACATTTGAAACTGTTCTCTGCATCTCCTCATTGTTGGACGTGCGCATGCGTTCAAATTCGCGTGCACACCAAAGTTGGATGGCAACATAATGGCAATCTGAGAGATTATAGCTGAGTTTGTTGTTAAGATGTATTCGATTAGGAATGATTTCTTTCGATTCCACAATTCTTCTTTCTAGTTCATCATAACAGTGAAAGATATTTTCAGATTTGTTCCATAAAACTGGATGAACGAGATTTTTCTCATCAGTGTTAGCAGAATTCAGAACATGGTTCGGCAGAGCACTAGCTCTTGTTCTGCTGTATGAGACGTCTCTTTTATGTTCTTTAAGACGTAATTCGATGAATTTCTCCTGGCCAAAATGAGTTTTATCTCAATTGCACCAAATTCGGTAAGATCTTTTTAATTTGGAGCCATGGTCCTGAATATCTAAAGAACTTCCTTGACCACCTGAACAGTCAACATACAAATATCAAATTTACTGCAGAATTAGAGGTTGGTGGTTCTCTCCCATTCCTGGATGTTAGACTCACTCGCATTTCTGAGAAATTTAAAATCTCAATTTACAGAAAACCAACTCGCACCAACAGATATCTTCATGCAGAGTCTATCATTGTCCACCACAAAAAGTTGGCATTATTTCTACGCAAGGCAAATGCGCTCGCTCACTGCTGTGTCAAGAGGAAGACATTAACAAAGAGTTTCAGTTTCTTCTTACTACTTTTCGGCAAAATGGTTATTCGAAGCAAACAATTAATAAGTTACTTTTCAATCCACCTCCAGTTTATATCCAGCCACATTACCCCCCTAACAGAATCGTAATACGGTCTTTAAGAGCTTCGAAACCAGGCATAGATTTTAGCCTTTGATGGATGAATGTCCGCTCGGACATTTTTTTTCCAAAACAAGGAAGTCTCATCCATATTAAATATTTGCTGCGGCAAATAATTTTCCCCATAATAACTTTATCCAATTTCTCTACAAACTCTTTGGCAGGCTTCTCATCGGCACTTGCAGATTCACCATACATTTCAACATTATGTAGCGTAAAACTCTGCTTGAATCTCATGAATAGTCGGAAGAGGAGTTGAATTGGTCCTGCAGAATCGTAATCGGGTCCTGCTTTCTCCTTTAACACGTTGAAGAGACTTAGTGCCTTAGCGGTTATGGTCGTAGTGCTAAGGGGTATGTGCTTTTAGTCCAGGTCCTCTGTCCATGATGCAAGTAGCTTTTCCTGCTTGGTCACTGTCGTCGATTTAATGGCAGTAGATCCTTTCACAGTCTCTACGATTTTATCCTTATTTTTAAAAAATGGTCGTCACTGTAGAACGAGACCGTCCGAAGTCATGCGCGATCACCTTGATCACGCATGACTTCGAGCTTACCATCTTCATGTTGCTTTATAACTTGCAACTTCGTTTCACGATCAATTGCTCGCCTCTTTTTCTGTGATTCTTCACTAGGTTTTTTGATTGGGCATAAATTGGATAGAAAAAGTTCCTCTAGTTAGCAATTGGAATTTAACGTATAATGGTCTTTTCTCTGGAGGTTTAGTACTATGCAGTTTTGCGAAAGACTGCATAGACATCCTTGTCCATAGAAAAGGCATAAACTACAAAGAAGTCTATTTACTAACAACACTCCGCTGATCATTCTGTTCAGAAAAAAAGGAGTTTTCGTTCTAAAATATTTGTATATAGTACATAATTGTTAAAGTCAAATAATGTCTGGAAGGAAGAGAAACTCCACTTCATTCAGATGGCTTGGAGAAGTATAAATATGATTTTTTATACTAGGCTACCGTTCATGTGGTAGCCTAGTATAAGTACACTTATGTCTAGAGATAAGATGCATGTATCATGAATAACTTACTCTCTGACTCATTATAATTTAAATTTTACTTGGTTAAGGAAGGAGAGAAAAGTAAATTAAGGTTTGTAGAAATATGGTTGTGCATTGGCAGCCTTAAATATGCCATGAATTCTGATACTGAAACCAGAGAATTAAATGATGATCAGTGCTGCCATCTATTAGAGAAAAATCTATTCAATTGTTTAGCTACTTGGCCACGAAACAATAATGGATATTTATTGCTATTTCTTTGAATAGTTTGAATAGTGACAGCTGACGCCTTGTAGGTACTTTTCTGCTACGCTTACAACTACAGCTAATTATTAAATATTTAGTGGATTAATTTTTAAATATTCACATTTTCTGTCAGTTTGGCTGCCAGCAACAGATGGAAAACCAATGTATTCTGCATGGCCAAGGAAACATTTCTTACCTACAAGATTATTTTTGCACCAACGTACTGAGGGATGCCGAAATCATTGCTGCATATGGTTTTACCGATTCCAATCGAGATTTATTCATGGAACAAGGTAAGTTTTATTTTAAAAATAAGACTGAGAAGTTTTAAAAAGTTGCTGAATTTTAATTGAAGTCACTGAAGAACGACAGACATTGCGCCATTTCTATTTCAGTTCAAGGTTAAACCGATCAATACAGATAACTGGCCCAAGGCTATCAATGATTTTAGTAGGATCCAAGGAGGACAACAGGTAGACAACTGCCGCCATCTCGTGGTGCCTAACCTTACATTAGACCATACACATTATATATTATTGTCTTGGAATGTGGAGTACGAGGACAGATTGAGAGAAAACTGGCATTCTATAATTCCACAGACCAGGTTGTAATAGAAGCCAAATTGTTTGTTGTCAGTAATGGTCTAACACAAATCGTTCATCAACTTACCAGAATATCTCAATCATTCTCAACACATTGGACCTCGTTTACCAGCTCTCCCTCAGAATACATCGATGATATTAGCTCTTCCCTTGGCAACTCTGACCATAACCGTACCCATGTTTCCATTTCTGTAGATTGTAATTTTCTTAATCAATCTCAGATCTTCGGGATTTCTGTTCCACTTTTTCGTGATCTGATTATTACTTCCTTTCTTCTGATCCAAACTCTTGCTCTGATCAAGTTGCTCTTCTGATAGTTATTCCGCAATCTACTCAAAACCCCGCAACCCTCTTCAAGTACTGGATTTCCAAAAAATATGGCAAAGCAATCAAACGCGAAAATTCGACATGCGTTCAATGGCTGGAAATAAAAATTCAAACTTCTCACTCCTTACACTACACAGTAACAACTGGCTTAAGCTGGTCTTTTGGTCAAATGGCAGTCCAGCCTACTGGTGACTCATCAAGACCCTGGGGTTTAACAACAGCGGAACCATATACATGAGGTTAGTTGACCTTAGACTGTAATTATAGGGTTGGTTGTCCTCTCTGTGGGTTTTGGTTTTCCCCTTACAGACATAAAAACGACCTTCAAGGTATTTGGCAGCAGCAATCAAAATGGAGTTTATACCGCTGCCACTCTAGATGAACTTGTGCTTGGTGGAAGGAGATAATAATAGCTTTCAAAAAGATAATCATTAAAATATTCATGAATATTAATTATTTTTAATAATTAAAATATTTAAGTAGGCCTATGCAGCTCAGTAGCCTCTGTAGCTCAGTCGATTTAGACGAAGCCCTTTGGTCGGAAAGACCTGAGTACGATTCCCGTCCAAGACGTGAGGAACTTTTATCTGATCTTTTTCTACTAAAGGTCAGTTAGTCGGTCTCATACGGAAGTAGCTGGATTTTTTCCACCCTGAAATTCGAGTTATTCGTCGTCCAGAACAGGCAAATCAACCCCGTGAACACACGCACCTACAGAAATAGGACACACCAGGAGGCATAGGATTAACCACCTTATCCTCGGAGGTCGCGGTTTCGAATCGTAATAGGCCATGCCTAATAAGCAAAATGAGGAGGTGGATGTAGCTCAGTGGAAGTGGTGCTTGGATTCCTGCGCTAGGCCGTCCAAAGATAGAATTATAGTTTAAGTCTAGTCGCTGACTGGAGAAACTTTTTCTAAGCCTTTCTTCGACTTGCTCCCGAGTTAGTCGATCTCTGGGTTTTTTTGTTCTGCTGGAAAGTCTGGTTTTTCATCCCGTAGATTCAAAAAAATCGACCGTAGAACCTACATTATTGCAAACAGTAACACATCCTGTTAGGGTTAGGCACCAAAAGATGGCAGCACTTGCTTGCCGGTCTCTTCATCGGTGGCGGCTTATAATTTGTGATAGCCACGGATTAACTATCTCCGATTGTCTAGCAGTGGAGATTGAACTTCCTACTCAGTCTCCAAAAGGTAGATAGGATTGAAACGCATTGCCAACTCCCTATAAGGGAATAAAAGGCATTAGCTCAGTGGCATACACAGAGGGAGGTGCCAAGGGAACATGCACCCCACAAAGAAAAAGTTAAAACCCACTAGAAAATTTTCCAAAAATCTTTTCCAAATTAAAATTCATTTTTTTTTTATATATACGTTGTGTCGTGTCTTCTATTTCTATACTACTTATGAATTAGCGATCATTGCAGATGATCAGTCATAGGTCGTATGCGATGCGTAGTTTGTATTCTCAAATCGTGTACTCAACTCGGCCCCCAAGATTAAATCTTGAGTGCGCTACTGCATGAACTTTTATTATTTTTTTATTATCAAAATGTTTGAAATACTCCAAAAGTAATTTTAAAAATCCGTTCAAGTTATTATATGTTGAATATCCATGGATTTATTTTTTTTTGTCAAGTTATTTATTTTATTTTGTAGAAATACTGCGGGAGTAAAATCGCGTGGATTTAAATTGCTTTTTTACAGTGCTTTTGTGTGGAATGCTAGGATACCATGAATTTTTTCGTACTGATTGGTTGGAAAAGATCATCGAATGGCAACAACCTGAAGGGTGTTATAATCGGGCAATCAGAAGATCATGGCGGTGCCAAGGTAAGTTGATCATAAATTGACCAACGTGACTAGTTTAGTATGACTTCTATGTCTCTTTCATAAAAGGTTTTCAACTGTGGGATTTTTTTAGTTATATATTTATTAAATACTTAGGGTGGTTAAAGAAAGAATAATGCCGGCTGAAAATCAGGTTCAGAGGGCTCTCTTTTATGTGGATTTAGCTTAAAAGATATCCATCGGAAGACTAAATATGTAGATTGGTCGAATGGTTACCTACAGATGTGAAACCTGGATATTTACGGCGTAATTTGTTTATTTTATTTTTAAATTCGGTTAATTAAGTAATTTGTTTACAATTATTTGTGACTATCACCGTCAAAACTTCTAAAAGAGGGAAAAAATGAAAATTTCGTTGTCTCTTTGTATTCATTTAAGCTATTATCAATTATTAAAATTACTAATAATGTTTGTTATATATTGCAGATTTAGAAGGTCTGTGGAGTGCAGATTATACAAAGTCTAAAAGAGAGGAAAAAGAAATGGAAGGTAATGTATTATACTGAAGGAATTCAGAATATAACTTCACCGAGGTGTTTTAAAGTCAGAGCGATGATCGAAATGTATAATAAGTGATATCTTCCACGAGGCATATTCGAATAAAATATGCCTCGATGAAAAATAAAAGGGAAAGCTTGGATTTCTTTTTGACCCAATGCATTGAATGGGCAAAAGATTGTTAGATAACATATTATATCATTTGCAACCAACCTGAATATGCACATGCAAAGATACAGCTTTAACCACATATACTCGTACAGGAGCATTTCTTAACATTGACAAGGTTTCCCCCCTTTGGCTACTGCATATACAATGTCCCCGTCAAATAATGAGACAGTAATTATTATATCAAAACAAAGAATTATATTTGGATTGTCAATTACACAGATTCAAAATAATCTCCCTCCAACTCCACTCAACGTTTATATCTGTCATATAAGTGTTCGAAGGTACGGTGGAAGAGCCCCTTTGGTCTCTTTCATTACTTTCATTACATTTTCATTTGTCCGTGTAGAAACAGGGACTCCCTCCCTCCCCTCTTTAAACTTTAAACTCATCACTGCTCAAACAGTCATCGCTGTAAACATTTTTAGCTCTTGGTATGCTTCTGTAATAATATTTTTGTAATTTATAGTAAAATTTTATCACAGCTCTTTGCTCCATGACGAAACTTTTGCCACGCTCCACTCACACACTCTTATTTCAACGGTTGCCACACGAAAACTGCTGCATCCCCCAACTCGAAAGTTGCACCTGCGATTACAACACACTCTATCGGTCAAAACTATAAACATGTTTGTTACTTTTATTCAAAGGGCTGTCCTGGAAAAAAATCAATCTCATTACTTAACGGGCATACGACAAGTGTACAAGTGCGAACAAAATAGTCACTATTACGATCGTCTCAGAAATTGTACCCCCCCCCCCTTTCGTCTGAAGAATAATCAAGTTTAAAATTGAGTCTTAATGCTGTTAGGTCTTACGTCGGTCGTTAAAGATCCGACGTTGGCAAGAAATTCCAGTCAATGAACAATCAGAATGATTGAACACGAAGTACTTATCTAATATCATATTCAGTTCTTGGAAAGCTGTAACACATATTAGAACAGCATGGCATACTAAAAAAGAACCAAGGATTAAAACTGCATAATGAAGCAGCTCATTCTACTGTAACAAGACTCGGCCGCAACTATTGACCCCACACCCATGATGGTTGAAGATCCAAGTGGTCAAAAGAACGATTTTGAAACCTTGTGTTTTAGTAAAATGATTTTTGCACTAAACTTGAAAGTGTTACACTAAACCGACGTGCTAACTTTTCTCAAAAACGCTCTCTAG
The DNA here is from genome assembly GCF_054136105.1 of Typopeltis vanoorti. Lineage (NCBI taxonomy): Eukaryota > Metazoa > Arthropoda > Arachnida > Uropygi > Thelyphonidae > Typopeltis > Typopeltis vanoorti. The sequence goes on along the minus strand of NC_143569.1, from coordinate 77,505,510 downwards.
AAGTTCATAAAGGGATTTTTTTTTCTGCTGGTAAATTTAGCCTTTACTCCTATGATCACGAATCATATCGCCAAAGTTCTTGAAGAATTGTAAGGTGCATTATTATGATGATATCCACCCGAATGACTTCTATAGAACCTCCACAGCACAGACAGTGCAATGCACAGATAGTCCAAATGCCAACAGAGCGTTCATTTTTCAAGGTATTAGAAATATGTCCTGTTTCAAACCACGTGAAATTTTCGCAACCATAATATAACCATCAAAACACTCAATAGATGGAATAATATACCATTTTACTGATTAATGTACCCAAACATTGAATGATTTCAGGAGTGTTCAAGTGATTAATTCTTCCAACCTCAGAAGTCTCCAACAATCTACTGTCCAGTTATGGTGAAAGTGCACCGTGCAAGTCGAAGAGCATGGTTTGACTTATGCGTAAACCTTTCATAAAAACAGGCTATAAATTTCAGTACATTGAACTCTTTACATTGAATTCATACCGTAACACGGTATGACGCATCATGCCCATGGGGCGCTTGTTGTCTTCTTTCTAAGCAGCGTATATGTGGCAGATCATCACATTTCCATTTTTGAATTACGTCAACTACAGTAGATATTCGACGCGCTAATTATTCTGTAGAGTTAAAAAGACTAACTGATTACTAAAATGATAACCGATGGTAACGCCTTTGTGAAAGTTGGTTAACTCTAAACTACTCCATTTAAAGTACAGCGCACACCCTTGTGCGTGCATCTCTTGTCTTTATACTTTGCTGTCCTCCATGATTTATCAGCGAACAAGCGGTATTCTGGAAAAAAATGGGGATGTCTGTACAGTTTTTGAAATATGGTACAAAGGTTGTAATATTTTACAATACTAAGCAAGTATTGCAATCCAAGTCTTCAGAATTAACAAGTGGAAGGCATCTTGTATTTGGCAATTCAGTGAAGAAAATGATTACTCTTCGATCAATACTATTATAGGATGCTTGTCAACTATTAATGCAAATTTTCAGATCTTTTTTCGTGCTTTTCCATGAGTTATCAAGAATTAAGAGTATGAGGACATTTTCGCTGTGCTAAAGCAAAAGTTTTTAAGGCGGTTGTGAAAAGACGTGATAAAAAAAAGGCTACAGAAATGGAACAGCGACATCTGATTTCTCCACCATGACAATACTCCCGCTCACTACGCATTGTCTGTGTGTCAGTTTCTGCAAAAAATCAGATTGGTAACACTCACTCATCGTCGTATTATTGAGTTCCACTGTATTTTTTTTTGTTTCTGAAAAGAGAAATCAAACTGGAATGGCGTCATCTTAATGACACAGAGGTTAGTCAGAAAAGCAAGTTGGATTGAATGATATTCCTAAGAAGGAACAATGGAACTGCTGCATCAAAATATATAGGTGAATATTTTAAAGGAAATGCGATGAAAAGTGTAACTTTATAAACAAATTTTTGAAACGTTTTGAATTATACTTCATAATAACACTTAAAATTTATTGTATTTTTGTCATGGCATCAGCTAGCGAATAAAAACTAGAGTAAAAACAAAACAAAGCAAAACATAATAATAATAATAATAAATATATATATATATATATATAAATAACTCATCACATGTAAGATTGGTTACCTCATCTTCGATTGGCATTCTCGAGTTCTAAACAGAATTCTAATCCAGGGTTAACACCACTAAAAATGAATCTAATAGTATTCTTCTGCTTCTTCTTGGCTTCTCTTATTAGGCAATTGCTTGCTGTAACGCTTTCAAGGGTTTAAAGAGTCTTTTGCCCATCTCCTCTTGATCGGTGTCCCTTTGGTTGATATTTCTAGACAATATTTGGCCATCTGTCCTCATTCATTCTTTCTATGTTTTTTATAGTTCTTTCTATAGTTTGTAATGTCTTCTGTTATGTTAATTATGGATAATTGTTTTCTTATTTCTTCATTTCTTGCTTATTCTTTTATAACCTGCGAGCGGTCTTAGCAACTTCATTTCTGCAGCTTCCATTTGTCTTTTATCTCGTTCTGCCCAAGTCCATGTTTCACTGCCATATTTCAGAATAGGTTTCGCTATTATTTTATATAGTTTTATTTCAGTTGTTCTCGACATCTGCTTACTGAAATGTTTATCCAAAGCTCCAATAACTGCTAGGAATTTTTGCTTTTTATATGCAATGTCGATTTTTCCGTTGGGGCCTGTGTGATTTCCTAGATATTTAAATTTGTTCACTTGTTCTATTACTTTGTTGTGGATGACTAGTTTGCATATTTTAATTTCTTTATCTTGAAATGCTATTGATTTCGTTTTATTTATTGAGATTTTCATGTCATACTGTTCTGTTGTTTTGTTCAATACGTGTAGATTTTGCTGTAATTGGTCTTCATTTTCAGCAAAAATAACTTGATCGTCAGCATACAAAAGGCTGGTTAATTCTTTATTTCCTATTTTAATTCCTATGATTTTGTTTTTCTCCCATTCTCTTGAAATTTTTTCCATATATCCCCCCCCCCCCCATATATATATCCATATATATCCTAATATACAATATCCCCAAGTTAAAAAATTTATTACATATATATATATATGGGGTAAGCAAACAGAAAAGTAAGTCAATTTTGCGCCTGCAAGTAGTGCAAGTCTGGGTAACCCCGCACGTAGTGCAAGTCTAGACAACTTGTGGTAAAGGTGGAATAAGCTCTGATCACTATTCTTAATATTTACCCTTAATGTAAAGCACATCTCCTGGAGGACATGTAAGATGCTATGTATTAAAGGCGAGGAGCCACTACCCAGACCGGTTTCGACCTTTATTGAGGTCTCGTCAGTGGGAGCCAGGCTTAGAAATACTAAGATTTAGGTAATACAGGGCTTATGAGTAATTTATCAAAATAAGTTACCAAAAGGTGCGCTTTGACCTTATTAAATAAAAATCTCAGGATGAGAGATAGATGTAGAAAGGTTTTTACCTTGGGTATAATATACGTTAAAGATACCAAGCTATTTTAAATATAAGCATACTTATAAGCTCTGTATTACTTAAATCTTAGTATTTCTAAGCCTGGCTCCCACTGACGAGACCTCAACAAAGGTCGAAACCGGTATGGGTAGTGGCCCCTTGCCTTTAATACATAGCATCTTACATCTCCTCCAGGAGATGTGCTTTGCATTAAGGGTAAATATTAAGAATAGTGATCAGAGCTTATTCCACCTTTACCACAAGTTGCCTAGACTTGCACTACGTGCGGGGTCACCAAGCACTACTTGCAGGCGCAAACTTGACTTACTTGTCTGTTTGCTTACTTGGGAAAATGGATTAAAATCATGTTTATATTTAAAATAGCTTGGTATCTTTTACGTATATTATACCCAAGGTAAAAAACTTTCCACACACACACACACACACACACACACACACATATATATATTGAAGAGTATTGGTGATAATCCACTTCCTTGGATGACACCTCTATTGGTTTTAATTTTTTCGGTTGTTTCATTATTAATTTTAATTTTAATATAGCTTTCTTCCATTATATTTTCTATTGCTTTTGTGGTTTGAGGTGGAGCTTTCAATTCAGACAGTATATTGATTAATATGCTTTCTCGTAATCTAGGTAGGTCATATATGTTGGCAAGTTAAATTCTATTCTTTTTTCCATAATTTGTTTGAGTATAAATGTGGGATCTCTGCAGGATCTTCCTTTCCTAAACCCGCATTGTTCTTCTCTAATAATATCCTCGGACCACGGTGTTAATTTACTTTTAATTATATCTAGATATATTTTATAGCATGTATTTAATAAGGATATTCCTTTATAGTTTCAGCAATCCTTTCTGTTTCCTTTTTTGAATATGTTTATGACTATTGCTGTCTTCCCTTCAAATATGGGATGTTTCCTTGTTCCCATATTCTGTTTAGAAATTTAATTAATCGTAATTGAAATGGTTTAGAGCTGTATTTGTATAGTTCTGAATTTATTCCATCTTCTCCTGTAGCTTTTCTATTTTTTAGTTTTTCCAATATTTTCTTTAAATCATTTAACTGTATTGATTCTTCATTTGTTTCTTGACTTATTACTTGTTTTATTTCAATTTGATTATTATTGTTTAGAAGCTGGGTGTAGTAATTGGTCCAGTCTTTTATGGAGGGACCTTATAATTGTAGATTATCCTTTGTTTTTTGAGTAATTTGTTAATGATTTTACAGCTCTTTAGTTGAGGTCGATTTACGTCATGCTTTAATCTTGATACAAATTTTTCCCAGTCTTATCTTCTTATTTTCCCGGTTCCTCTTCTTGTTATTGCTCTGATTCTTTTATATTCTACTTCATTTCCTATGGTTTGGTCTAATAGAATCTAATAATATTCTATATGTAAATATATCTTACTTTTAGAATCTTTGCTGAAAAGGTTTTGTTTATTTTCTATAATAAGATGAGAAATTATTTTTATAATCTATATATATTTCATAGCTTAATGACATGAGTTGCAGATGTAAAGAATGAAAGTATTGATTTTGTTTAGGCCGACAAGAAATTTAACTTTTTTTTTTTAATCGGAGAATGTAACATAATTTAAAGGGTACATTTTTTAACCTACTCGTTTTTCGTCTGCGCGTAGTCTACAATTTATTAATTTCCGTTTTTATTACTAAAATTAATTTAAAATTAGAAACCTAGTTCAAATTAATTCTGAAATAAAAATTAAATAAATTAAGTAAAGAAAAAAATTTTATAATTTTTCCAAAATTCTTCATTGGCATTTACGCTTAAATTATAATCTTAAACTTTATCAATTAATAGGCTGGTAGTTCGGTAATCGGTGTAATCGTGTTGGAATCGATGTTACAGTACGTTTTTAGCTAGTAGATTTCATAATTTATTCGCTAATTCGTCCATATTACCAATCGCTTTTAACTGTTTTCTATTTACTATACGTGCTACTAGATGGCATCACTATGTAACCGCTTGTTACGGAAAATTAAATTTCATAGGACCGTTTTAATATTAATATATATTATCTATAAATACCCATCATATCAAGTCATCTATTAGAATATTTCAGCTTGCTTTTCTGTTTCATCTCTGTGTAAGGCCACCTTCCCACTTAGTGAACGCTTGAAGTAACCTTGTTACTTCAGATAGATAAAATTATTTTTAAGAAATGAAAATAAATATTTAGGTACTAATATACTACAAGTTCACAACGTTCCATGGGTGACAATGATATAAAAAACGGCAATTCAAAAAGAATAATAAAATAAACAACGCATACAAAGAAAAGAGGCTGGGAAACCAATTTACAGCAATCCCAAGATGTACAGTAATCAATCACTGGATTTGGAACAGCGTGACTGTTGTACACTTCATCAAGTAATCACTGGATTCCGAGGTATACATCTCGGAATACATGGCTGAAATGAATAAAAAATAAATAAAAAACATTTAGTGTAGCGTACAACTTTGGAAAGAGAATATTAAGAAGAAAAAATATATATCGATTAGGAAAAACACTGGCTTTAAAGATAATAGCGCATATCAACAGAAGTGATGGAAATGGGAAGTCATGTGATAAGGATGGTAGACAACGTGTAGATTGGTTACTAAGAAGAAAGAAAATAAAAGATGAGACCTAAAAGAATATTAGAGAGAGAGAGATTAAAATACTTGGAAAAAAATTACTTCGAGAAGCCTGTGACAGTAATGAATAGAAAAATGTGTAAGAGTGATAGCTTCCGTAGATCAGTTGGTAGAGACAAGTCCTTTGGTTGAAAGGACCCGGATTCGAATCCTGTATACCGCGTGAGGAATCTTTATCTGTTGTTTTCAATCAAATTGAGAGTTAGTCGGTCTCATATAGGGTTAGAGGGTTTTTCTCTTCCTAAAAAGGTAAACAGGCAAACCCTGTGAACACAGCTCTTATAGCTGTGTGTTCACAGGGAAGGTTCACAAAAAAAAAAAAAAAAAAAAAATGCGATATGGAGTTTTAATTCTAACTCGGTGTTATAAATCGCGACTGGTTGAATTGTTTCTTAATCTCAGCGAAACTAAAAGGATGGAATTACGAAGGTAATCAATATTATATACCATTTCCATAGAGCTTCGTGTCATCATTAGGCGGGTAACTCCAGTAATTTTGTCGAATTTTTGATCAGCACACCCATATTTTTCTCTTTTTCTCCTTTTCTTTTTCATTTTTTTTTTAAAATATTTATAGTAGCTTTTCAACCGGGCTCATCTCAATTGGTCTCATATATAAATTTTTTTTTCTGCCTGCTTTTAATCTGGCAGAATTGGAATAAACGAATTAACAGACAATCATAAACTTAGTTCCTTTTTTGTAATTCAGAGCAACCTAATCCGATTTTTTAGCCAATATTTATCTGGATGTCTTCTTTTCTTTCAAGCTAGGAAAAAAAAAACTTCCAATGTTTGGCTCATTTGAACGGCATTAATCTTTTGCAGAGAAGTACAGTGTTTAGTAATAAAAATTGATTCAACAATAAATTAAGTGTAGTGTTTTAAATTTCCGCGTACATATTTATATTACTGCTTTTATAGAACTTATTTATTTCCTATAAATAATTATTTATAGTAAAATATAAATTAACGCAAATGCATCAGTTGTACATTATATTATGAATTCGAAATATGTTAAATTGGCTGAAATAACTGCATGTAGGTTTGCAAAAATTCAGTGATTTTTAATGGCATAAAGTACAACGGTATCCTGTTCAAACGCTAATTTTTATTTATTTTTCTGAGAGCACAATATTGTACTTATACTGCAGAAAATGTGCATACCATTCGGATCAGATAGATATAATTTAGTCTATCACTTCGTCAACAGATGGCGCCATTAGTTTCTAGTGTTTTGAAAGAGCAATTTTCCACTCTAAATTCGAATATCATCTGGGAAGCGAAGAACCGTTATAAGGTCTTCGTAAGAGCTCTCATACGAATCTGATCTTCACATGATACTGGAGGTAGGAGGGTTTTTTCCTCCCGAAAACTCAGGTTTTTCATCGGGAAAACCGGCCAAAAGAACATTCGTAATTAATATATATAATACATTAGTCTCATCACCTTAGTTGCCTCCACCTACTCCGAAATAACAATCCATCTTCCTAAATGAATATTCATATTGCTAGTCTGATTCATTTTCACGTAATCAGCATTGTCGTTCACGATTCTACAGCGTTCTTTAATGATGGCGTCATCCCTATCAGTATTAGTAGAAGTAATAATATTTGTATCGCAACACTATCTCTCTCTCTCTCTCTTGCTCAGTGGTTTTTTAACATTTTCAAATGGCACGATCACTGGCGAACGGTTGATTATTGAATAAACATTGTCTGAAATTATCTTACTTATCTGGTTTAAGCAGTTAAAAATTTTAAAAGTTAGCAATTTGCACTAATCTTGTCGTATTGTATATAATATACAAAACGTGTGTCCGAAGTTTACATTTAAAATACCGGTATTATTTTAATAACACTTATTAATTACTTATAAAAATCATAAAATAAAAGCTAGCGTCTTTTATTCCCTTATAAGGAATAGCGAGGCCCATGACTATCACTAATTATAAGCGGCAACCGATGAAGAGATTGTCGAACACGTGCTGCCATCTTATGGTCCCTAACCTTAACAGGATATGTTATTGTCTGAAATAATGTGGGTTCTGCGGTCGATTTTCTTGAGTTTACGGGACGAAAAACCCGAGTTTCGGGAGGAAAATACCCCCTTGTCCATGCCGGAGATCGACTAACTCGGGAACTGGTCGAAGAAAGGCTTAGAAAAAGTTCCTCCAGTCAGCGACTGGACTTGAACTTAATTTATTTATTTGGAAATACTGTTTTGAGTTTCTGCTTATATAATCTCTATGAAAGAAATTGTAACTTAAGTATCTGTGTATTTTAAAAAGCCACGCATAAACAAATATCGTAAACACGCTGCGTTGACACACCTACTTGAGCAAACACTGTGCATATTATATTGGACATTTAACAATGTTCTCCGGTGGCATGATAGTGTGCTGCTTATCCATTCAGTCATTTTTAATAATAAATGAACATTTTTATGTTAATTATTTACACAGGAAAAAAAAGGCTGATGTAATATTTGCAACTTTTTTTTTAAGGTGGCTGTCTTGCTCACAGGACTGGTGTAGCACTTGGAGCACTTAGCGTCAATATTCGTCACATGATGTCGGAATTAAATTCCCCAGAAATTATTCAGTGATGTCAAACGTTTTCTCTTGCAACTTCCCTGTTCGTTATCTAATAATAGTTTGTATTGTACAAATGAGAAAATAAAAGCAATCTGCATCTCGTGATTTATCTTTTGTAATGAATTTTAAAACTTAGCATAAGTCCCGAATCACTTCAAATACAAATCGTTACTATGGCAACAGTAAAAATTTTCATGGGTTACAGTAATATGTTATCGAGTTGTAGAAAGCTGATCACCCAAATCTAGATATTCATATTTCAGTGTTAAATACCTCTCCTCGTCCTCCCCTACCCCCGATGGGGGGGTTACCCATTAGTTAATCTTATTTACGCAAAGCGTTGTGGTATTGAAGGGTTCACTCACTCATGTATCCTCTCACATCAACTTCACAGTTAACTCACTCCCACAGCTCTCGTCCCCTAATTAACCACACAACCGAGGGGTGATTTCTGCTGACCACTATTCGTGGCCACTAATTTCCTGTTGCCCGAAGCTAACCCCAAGTGGCACACTCTAACACAGCAATCCGGGTATTTCTGAAACGAACAATAAAGAGCTCGGAGGTTGCTATGGTTACGCTCGTGCAGCTGTATGCTGATTACTCGTTTTAATTAGCATTAAAAGTTTGGGAAGTAAGATTCCGGTTTATTTTTTTTAAAGAATGAATAATATTTGTTGCATTGGGATTATTTATGTTATTTCCTTGTGAAAGGAACTGTTAGTACTGTGACCTTTTATGTGAATAGGTGTGTACAATCTCATAAACCCCTTTTCCAATGGTAGTAATGATCCTTTTGTGTCTCATTGACATGAAACATTGTCGAAAAAAAAAAAAAAAAAAATCTTAGCTTCACCTTATCCGTCGTCGTAGCTACTGACACATTTAAGCCTTAGTAGACAACGATGCATGTTTCGATTTGGAGACTAACCCTAAGTTGTGGGCCGTCAAGGACGTGACTGTGAATACTAATATGCTTTTGGATGTGCATCTGCTTAAAGCAGTTGACCTAAGTATTGATCGAAAAGACAATCACCTTTCTGCTTTAGTTTTTTTATCACTATTTCGCTCGATTATACTTATGTACAATATAGAAACATAATCAAATAGCATTTCTTGAAGGGGAGATTAACTAAAATAAATTATTAAAATAAAATAAATAAATAATTCCATTATTAAATCCATTAATTTGTTTAATTTATATATAAAATATATATAAGCGAAATGCAATTCAACACGACGCCCTCTATCGTTCAAGTAAAGATTTTCAAATACCCATCATTCTGATGCCTATTTCCTAAATCTTATAGGGATCTGATTCTCCAGAGAGTCAGTGGATCATCGAGAGAGGACCCTGTAAGTGTAATACCTCTCTTTAAAAATCAGATCCCTATAAGATTTAGGAAATAGGCATCAGAATGATGGGTATTTGAAAATCTTTACTTGAACGATAGAGGGCGTCGTGTTGAATTGCATTTCGCTTATATATATTTTATATATAAATTAAACAAATTAATGGATTTAATAATGGAATTATTTATTTATTTTATTTTAATAATAAAATAAATAAATAAATAAATCACAGAAAACGCACTCACAATGTCCGCTGTGAAATGTGTAAATGTCCGGGTTCTCTGAGGCGAAAAGAACCCTCGTATCTATACTGCAAGAATCCCATACTAGGATAAAGAGCCAAGAGGCTATTTTTCTTGCGGCGTACATTAAGTTAAGGGGATAATAAATCCCTCATTATTTTAAAGTCGGATACAAAACTCGGAGATCGAAATCTAGCGAAATCTAAGAGTTTCATGCCGAAGAACTATCGGCGAGTCCAAGCGTAAGTCAACACCTGGGTGGTACAACACTAGGGCAACTCGGAGCAAGGGTAGAACAAGTTCCATCACTATCCTTAATATTTTCTCATAATGTAAAACGCAGCTCCTAGGAGATGTATTACTGTTTTACATTATGAGGAGAGGTCACTACCCAGACCGGTTTCGACCTTTATTGAGGTTTCATCAGTGAGTAGGTAGAGCTGGATAATATCAAGGATTAAGTGAACCGAACGTACCTCTACTAACGAATTGCCAGACCGGTGTACCCATATATTTTTATTACTACAATAAAGAGCCAAGAGGCTATTTTTCCGCGGAGTAATTAAGTTAAGGGGATAGACCTCAATAAAGGTCAAAACCGGTCAGGGTAGTGACCTCTCCTCATAATGTAGAACAGTAATACACCTCCTAGGGAGTTGCGTTTTACATTATGAGAAAATATTAAGGATAGCGATGGAACTTGTTCCACCTTTGCTCCGAGTTGCCCTAGTGTTGTACCATCCAGGTGTTGACTTACGCTTGGACTCGCCGATAGTTCTTCGGCATGAAAGTCTTAGATTTCGATCTCCGAGTATCGTATCCGGCTTTAAAATAATGAGGGATTTATTATCCCCTTAACTTAATCCCATACTAGGTTGTATGGTTCTATCATATCTCCTCTTCTCTTTCTATTTCTCAAACTTTGAAGACCATACTCCTCAGTCTGTCTTCATATGAAGAGTTCTACAAGCAACATATGATTTTGGTTAGCCAGAACATGACCTTCCGGCTGTTTCCTCATTGAAAGAATATGACCATCTGAGCTCAGATGGTAATCTTCAGTGACCATCTGAGCACAGACATGGTCCTATAAAAGCAACATCTGGAGTAGAAGGGAATAATATCTTCCTTATTTCTATTCTTTTGAACATTGCAGTTATATTGTCTGCGATATCTTATCTACATTGGCAATGTGGCCTCTAAACTTTCGCTATACAAGAACTTCCCATTAATATAATAGTCAGACTGCAATGTCTTCAGTTCAAAATGAGCAACCTTGAACCAGTAACATTAAACTGAGCCTCGTTAACATTTGCTCAATGTCCCTTGTCTCCCGAGCCAACTTTGCATCATCTATATTTAATTGAACTTCAGAACATCTCCATTGTCATTAATATAAAAATTAAACAGGAGTGGTCCAAGAGCAGAACTCTGTGGTATCCAAATTCAGCTCTTCCATTGCACCACTCTTTGATACTCTCAAATATTCACGCTCCAAATTCATGGCACAAGTCTATTTTGTTTACGCATCCCTTTGAGTTTGTATAATAATCTCTTGTGTAGAATTCCGTCAGATTGTTTGGCAAATAAAAGAATTATGGTGCAGCCATTCTGCTTATCTAACTACGTTATCACTCTATTAGCACAACTTCAAGCTGTCTTCACAGTTTATCATAATCGCCTACTTTATAGTTCCGCCTACATCCCTTCAGCGAAAGTTCTTACATGTTTTGTCACTTCCTAAATCATAACATGGTAGATAGTGATCACAACGGATGATCACTTTCAGCAATTGTAGGCAAAATTTACCTCATTTACGGTCAGATTCTCAGATGTTATTACCAAATCTAACCACTTCTGTTTGGTCGCCTGGCTGGCTGAGTGGTCAGCGTATCCGCTCTCCAACCAACAGGTTGTAGGTCAAATTCCGTCTTGGGCATGGATGTTTGTGATTGTCTTTAGGTGGGAGATGAATTTCATTCTCCAGTGAGAGATCACTTCCCCGCTTACTAGAGGTCTGAAGTGGCTGAGAAAAGTTCCATATTTGATTTTTAGAGCAAGATTTTCGGACTATGTAAAAAATATATTTAACTCATTCACGGTTCTAATGTACTGTAGGTCTACAACCTTTCGTGGGTGGGAGTTACATTAAAAAAAATCTTGCACCACTAGTCTCTTTCATAACGTGCTGTTTAAGGAATTGCCCAGCCAGTAAGTCTCTAAATTTTCTTGTCTCCTCTGTATGCTTTCGCCTCCCTCCAATCTATGTTCTCATAGTTGAAATCACCCCTAATGATACTTTCTCTTGTTTCCTTCCTCATTTAATGTTAAACGAGGAAGGAAAGAGATTTGTACTTGTTATGAACTTGGAAAAATGGTATTTGGTGAGAAGAACATAAAACAAAAGATACAAGTGGATGGAAGTGATATAGAAAATGTACACCAGGTTCATATTTGAGAAGTAAAGTGACATGATTTGGGCTGTAAAAAAGAAATAAAGATCAGGATTGCAAAGGGAAGAACAAATCTGAAGGCTATGGATAACATCTGGAAAAGTAAAGTGATCAGCCTGCAAACAAAACTAAGAGTGCTGGAAACATGCATCTTTAGCTGTGCACTGTATGGATCTGAAACCTGGGTAATAAATAAGGAATCAAGAAAAAGAATTTTGGCATTTAAAAGAACTTGTTACAGGGAAATTCTAAGAATAGAATGGGTACAGAAAATCACCAATGAAGAGCTCTATCAGAAGATACAACCAAAACAGAATCTAATGCAGAAGATTACAAAACGGAAGTGGCAATTATTTGGACACATCTGCAGAATGAGTGAGGACTGGAAAATAAAGACATTCATGTTTGGTATTACGGATGGTGTAAACAGAAGAGGTAGACCATACAGAGAATGGATAGACGACATAAAGGACTGGTGTGGAATGAATGTACAGAAACTGCGACACTGTGCACTGGACAAAGAAAGGCGGAAGAATATAGTGAAGGAGGCATTGGACACCAACGGCCAGTGAGCCCACGGTTCGTAATGATGATGTAATGATGATAATGATACTTTTTCTTGTTTCCATAAGGTTAATTTGCCTGTGCAGCTCCGAGTACTTTTCAGTCCATACCGGTCTATAGGAGAAAAAACCAATTACACATTTTGTAGCGCCCAGTCATTAGCAATACCTCATCTCCCTTTTTATTCTGCCTGTCTTCCAGGTCTAATGCCAATAAGTTTTGGTTCATTTGCATTTACTAATGCCGGAATTCCTCACGTTTATTCTGATGCTTCTGTCATTAGTGTACAGAACCACACTCTTAAAACCTGACCTATTATCACTTGTCTTAATTGGAACAGTGAAGCATAAAAAACTGAACCATAAAAAATGAAACATAAAAACCAAAGTGTCATCTCGGCTAACGCTTTGAGAATGACGGTGTGAACTCGAGACGTGGATGTTCATAATGTATCGGGCTGAGTTCGTACGAATGGTTCTTAGTCTCTCGTTGTGTTAGAGATGAGAAGTTGTTTAGATATGGGTCAACTAGTAATGATGTTAACAACGGCAAAAAGTCATTAAACCATTGAGAGAGAGACAACCTTATCGTGATGCAAATACATTATTATCACTACTAATGGTGATACAAGGAATTAAGCTAGTTTTGTTAAATCAATTCATGGGTATGAAAAAATATGATGATGAATGACAATCACCTTACTGCTTTATTTTTTTTATCACTATTTCGCTGAATGTATACTTATGTACGATATAGAAACATGATCAAATAGCATTTCTTGAAGGGGAGATTAAAGATTAACTAAAATACATTATTAAAATAAATAATTCTATTATAAATTCATTAATTTGCGAAGAGAGCGCAGAAGAGGATGAATTTCCATAGTAACGAAAAAAAAAAAAAGGTTAGATTTTTTAAACTTTCCTGTTGTATGAGAAACGAAAATTTAAATCTGAAAGAGAGATCGAAGGTGAAAAACCGCAATGCGAAGTTAGCATAAGATCGCATATCATAAGAGGAACTTTTATCGCCAAGAAAAAAAAAAAAAAAAAATCGCCAGTATTTCGTTAATCTGAAACTTCAGAAAGAAAACAGATGTTACCCACATTTCTCATATTCCAGTTCAGACATTATAATCTCCTTTCCGTAATTTGACCAGTTGTTTTCCGCTGTGCCACGAAGAGAAGTGGTTCAACGAACAAAAACCAAGTTTCCGTGTGGATGAATATTTGCCGAGACACACGAGGGAACTAACCGATATTTCGAAATCACGCAATCTTTTTTCGTTTGAAAATTTTCTTTCTTGTGGATACATCGATACCAAAAAGGAAAAATCAAGGCAATGGAAATAGTACAAAAATTCCTCACAAACATAATGACAATTAATTGAAATAAGAAGAAAAAGCAAGTACGTTAATCATTCGGACAACCAGGATAGTACGACTGTTACAAATTCAAATATAACTCTGAAATTTCAGTGACAACAACAAGCTAAGAAAAATAATGTCATCTAAGAAGCCGCTTCTAAATTGTATGCCTACGCCTGCTTTCCTATCTGAATAAAATGTGGAACCAAGTTATCAATATATATATGTAGAAAGTTTTTTTGCCTTGTGTGTAAAATACGTTAAAGATACCAAGAAATTTTATACTTGGTTTTAATTCTTTTCCCAAGTAAGCAAAACCAAGTTTTGCGCGTGAAATATATTCACGTCTGAGCTACTTGTATATAGAGGCTAATGACTTCATATCACTTACCTTAGTATGTATCTCATAATGCAATGCATAATTGGAAGGGTCAGTCACTACCCAAACCGGTTTCGACCTTTATTGAAATCTCTTCAGTGGGAACCAGACCCGGGAGAGATACCAGGTTGAAGTAATGCAGAAGTCACATATATATCTCATATACAAGTAGACAAAAGGTGATTGACATTCTTAATAAAAATCTCTGATCTCTGGAAGTCATTAGCCTCTATATACAAGTAGCTCAGACGCAAATATTTTTTTCACGCGCAAAACTTTGCTTTGCTTATTTGGGAAAAGGATTGAAACCAAGTATAAAATTTCTTGGTATCTTTAATATATATATATAAAGATAAGAAAATTTGAAACGTTTTTATGTCACTTTTTTTTGTCTTACCAGCTTACCGGTTTACCAGCCCGGAACTCGGGAGGTTGGGCGCCAGAGGGGGGGGCGGATCCCCTTAGTATATATATATATATATATATATATATATATATATATATAAGTATTGGGGTAACGATATGAATTTTTGTATTAATTATTCTTGCAACAAATCCAATAGTGCAGGAAATACCTCATTTTATGGGTTCTGGAAATGGCCCTCTTCCGCCAGGACCTACCCTGTAGCATATCAGTAGCTTCATCCTCTACAAACATAACCAATAGTTCATTTACCACCCGAACAGCTCTTAAGGAAAGCGAGCTAGCAGGTCGATGAGTGAATTATAGCCATATTACATAGGGTCCCTGGTAGTCATGCACTTATATAGCAAGCGGTTATCTTCCTGACACGTTTAAATCCACAGTGTCACGTGCCATTCCTAGTACAGTTGAAAAGCGAGTGAGGAGGGGGGCAAGGGGGGAGAGAACACAATTTCCATTCTTGGCGGCAGAGAGAACGCGCCGCACGTGGATTTATCCGTAGTCGTAAGACGCAGCTGGGAACATCACCCTAGGACGGATTGACTATTGAATCTTCCGCAGCCTAATTACAGATACGAACCAAGAAAAGAGTCTTCCTACGATCCTAGAGGCTTGGGAATGAGGAGGCTGGTCGTGATAGATGTGGACGGAAGTGATGTACTTGACCACCATTATAGATGCCTCGCTAAACACATATAGCACATTCATGAGGTTAAGAAAAGAATAATGGCGAAGAAGAGATTTTGGGTAGCTATGCTAAGAAGAAAAACGACCCGAACAGGACACGGAACCTCCAAAGTCTCGTGGCTTTGAAAGAGAGGGTTGTGAATAATGCATGCAGTGGAAATCTCCTAGTGCGCCTGTATTGATTTAGTACAGTGGGTATTTCTGTCTTGAACTCCAGAGCTTTTGTTTTTATTGATGTTATTCTAAGAAGGCAGGTTAAAAAGATTACAAAGGCTGAAATGACAAAGAGAAAGCTCTATACTGACGCTGATGATTTAATTGATCTACATGTGAGTTGTCTTTATTATGACAATCGCCCATAAGAGTATTCTTTGAGAATCAGTAGATTATTTAACCTCTTATAATTATTTTGCATGACTTTTACTCGCTAATATTTATGATATATCATCGTTATGTGATTGATAATAGTCAAGTAAGCGGAAATATGTTTAAATGAAACATCATATACATAAAGTATATATTTTAATAATTTTTACTTTTATTTAAAGAATAAAACTACATCATTGGTATGTATGCAGTTTAGTTTATTAGTTGGAGAAAGGTGGCAGCAGTTGTAGTCATGACAATATACTAAGCGACAATTAAAAATGAAATTAATATTTTTGTTTTATGATTACTAAACTAAGTTTAAAATTTATTATTATTATTATATTAATGCATAATGAAATACAATTATTACATAATGAAAAATAACTAAGGAAAAAATGATAATAAATAGAATGTCCAAAGAAATATTTTTAAAAAAATATTCTAAGTTATAACATTATGCTCACAACATTGTCCTTCAACTTAATGTTATTTTGTTATGATTCATATTCCTGCCACAGGAGGCGCTGTGAAAAGTTAGTTTAACCATGAATAGCATGAACAAATTCAGTAAATCTCGTTATGGCTTTATGCAAAGGCGTACACAAAAAGGTTTTAATGTATCTCATTTCAGAAAATTTTTGGCAACGCAAACAGCAACATGAATAATTTTAATCTGTATACGGGAGATGTTTCACGGAACAGAAAATGGGCCGTGTAAATTATAGGATTACAAAGTAATGCGTTGTGAATCGACCGCTGAAGTAAATGGCGTCTGCTTTTCTATCCGTTCATGAAAAGTTTGTTTGCATTTCAACGCTTTTCTTTTTTTATGTTGAATTTTTACATGGTTGTCATTACTATCATAGAAACAAAAAAAAAAGAAGAAAAAAAAACAGGAAATTTATTTAAAAGGACAAATAAAATCGCATTCTTTGCTATTACTAGAAAAGAAGAGATGTAATTTAAATATTTTCTTTGCGCTTGAAATGCACTACATCAAATAAAATTCATAGCAAAATACATACGCGATTACAAGCTTGCAACTGAAAAAATTTTGGGAAAGAAAGACTCAGCAATTTGCAAACCATAGCATTATAACACACACACACACACACACACACACACACACACACACACACACACACACACACACACACACACACACACACACACACACACACACACACACACACACACACACACACACACACACACACACACAGTTTCATTACTTTGACGAAAGATGGCGCATATGTCCATATAACGAATGTGTGAAATTTTAAAACACAAACTTTAACCTTTGTTTGATCTGAAGCATCTGCCGGTAGGTGGCGTACAGACCAATATGTGAGAAAAGGTGGAAAATTGGTTAAGCCTTCTGGAAAAAGACGCCGCTGATTAAGTTATAGTTTGCTGTTCAGCAAAAATCCAACGGAGCCACTTTAATTGAATCTGTATCCCATGACAACACCTCTTCAAGCTCGTAACAGTGATGACGACGCAGACCAATCGGTTAGGCAATACGAGAAGGTAAATTAAAAGCATTCCTTATACTCAGCCACAAAGAATTTCCTTTCTTGCTTGTATTCTCTGCGTCATACGAGCCCACCCACTCCACGGAGACCAAAGCATTCAGGAAAGCTAATTTATGAGGACACAAACTTGTCGGAAGATATTAATTAAAATTAGTTCATTTTAATTTAATTAAGTTGATGGAACTGTTTTCGGTAGCAGGAAAATAAATGTTGGAGTTCGAAAACATTTTTCAAGTCTTGGGAGTTGTAACTTTTTTTTTTTCGCCTGTCTCCCTGCACGAATTTTAAAGTGTCTTCAATTTTATATTATAAATAAAACTGCAAAATAGATGAATAATAAATAAATATTGTTTATTTTATTTTTTGTGTATAAAGAGAAGTATAAATTAAAATTGCAGATGGCGCTTCAAGTGTCTCATTTATAATTTATAGTGAAATGAACAATAAATTGTCGTCTGGTTTTCAATGGTAGCTAATGAAAATTTTCAAGCTGAAAGAGATGACGGTTTATTATTGAGGTAAATTAAACTTTTTTATTATCAAACTGGGAATAGTGAAAGGTTTTAAAATAATTTCCATACACGGTGTCTGTCTCGTGATAAAATAAAATCCAATATCGTTAAGGCAGCATAATATTGATATTTGGGTAATATATTTTATACTCTCTTCTAAGTTAAATCCCGGTTTTATTCTTTTCTCGTATTTTCCCCTGTAGTACTCAACAGGAATAATTGTTTTCATTTCGTTCCTTTGTTTATTATTATGTAGAGTCAGAAAAGCCATCATAGTACCACTGAGGTTCTAATCATCATTAGCACACCACGATGAGGTCTGGGAAGAAACCGTCACAAGGAAAGGGAAGATGATGAATTAGATATGTTGAATAGTGACTGAAATGAGGAAAACGCAGGAAGTAATCACACGGGGGAGGGGATTTGACCTACAGGAGATCGATTGATCAGGGAAGGGAAGTGAGCTCTAAGTACAATCTGAAATATCGCACTGAATTCCGATTCCTTTCATAATTCTTTTTGGGACTGATTTTTGTATTGTTTGTTTCTATATTATTCAATGCCAAGCAAATTTAAACAATTTTGTCTGCTGTAGTTTTGAGCGAAAAACTGCTTTCTAAATTTTCGATTTTTATTACTGAAATATAATAACCACATGCACAATGCTATGTATGTGTTACCGATTCATAGCTGGTATTCCGTTTGTTTATATCTATGGAATTTTCGGGAAGAAAAGTCAAATATTGTACAATTCGTATTTGTTTTTGAATTGCCGAAATGTCTTTGCAGTTATATGTAAAATCAGAAAAGTAACTTGAATTAACAGATGAGGCATGTTAAAGCATTAATGACTATATCAAAATACTGTGGAACATAAAATGCATACTGTCCATTTTATTAGGATAATATCATATTTCTTGCTCTCTCTGGTGACCAATTTTGGAAACTCGAAGACGTGAATAAAATGCAGTTTTTCTTCCCCTAATGTTTTAGTCACCCTCAAACGGTAGTGACATCATAATGCCTCAATTCCCTTATCTTTTCTGTGTACCCACAGCTGATGACCCGTGCAATGGGTACTGTACTACCGTCTTGTGCACATCAACACCACCCGTCGTCGGCTGCCATTTAGCATCACCCTTTTGAAGCTAATGGAGCAAAAGAAGGACTCGGCGATTTCCTGTCATTTGGAAACTCCGCTTCCTTCATATTCTTTATCCGCATCTCCACACAATTGCCAGCCAGAGACATTACTTTCCCCTTTCCCAGTTCTTCCCAAATTCCAAATTGGATGGGTAGACACCCTACTGTGTTTGTATCTCAGTCTAAGTTCTGCTTTGGTACATTTAAGACTGAGCTTTACTTGAAAACCTTGCAATTTATGGAGAAAGTTAAGCAATATTTCCACTTAAAGAATACACAAGATTGGAAATAACCTGAGTTTTGGATCCTTACATATAACCTTTATGACTTCCTAGCCCTAAACCTGACGGTCTTGATACGCCTAACCACCACAAATTTGCATGCTTCATAAACGTAACACAAATATCCCTCGTTGTTTATTAATGTAATTACCAATTAGTGTATTAGAGATCGCTATAAAATTATGGATGATCTAATTATTGATATACATCGATAAATATATCATTCACAATGAAAAAAACAATAAAATAAACTATATTAGAGGATAAAATCAAAGTTAATAAAAAACAATTGCTTAAATTTTTATTTAATGCCTAAACATTTGATTGAGTTACTTTTTTACAAAAAAAATAAAAATAAAATAAAATAAGTAAAGATGTTTGAATCTTGCTCGACTTTTTCATTTTGTCATGCAATTTGCGATAGATAAAGATCGGTTTATCAAGAATTCGGCGGACTTCGAAGCTTCGTTCCACAACTGAATCAGCATCAAACAAAATTTCCTTAGCATGCTCAATGTGATTGAAAACTAGCTGAAGTTCTTTTGCAGTTAGCTTCTTAGTACTAACGAAGCATTCTCTTTTTGTTCGCACTCTTTATCATCTTCTTCATATGCACGCTGTTCTTCTAGTTGAAGGAGATCATTCTCGCTTAAATGTTCTGAATGGCAATCAAGCAAGTTTCTCACATCTTCATTATCCAGTTCATTAAATCCAAGTTCTTTTCCAATTGTGCTGATTTCTTCAATGATGTTATCAGCTTTTCGAGTTATTAAAACCGATTTTCAAAGTTACTAAAACCAATAAAACCAATGAAATTTCGCATAACGTAAAAAATTATCATTAACTGATTAATCACGCGCTTAAAGCGGGAAATAGTATCATTTCACTCAATCGCGCAAAACGATTATCGCGCAAATCGAATTCGCGTTAAGCGAGGTTTTCATGTATATCGATATATAAATAATTCAGTCGCATTCTTTTAAATGGGAGATGAATTTTATCGCCCGATGCGAGACAGCTATCCCGACAATTTGAGACCTGAAGTGACTTGAAAAAAAGTTTCATGTTTGATCTCCAGAGCAGGGTTCTGAGTTATATAAAAAATAAACTAAAAAAATGAAATATTTTAGTGCACCCATATATGGAATAGGAATGGGAATCACATAAAAAAAATCCTCCCCAGTGATAATTTATTATCGCAGCTACGCACTAAACGTCTTAAGAGTTTGGATCAGTAATTTAGTTAACTTTTAACGAGAATAAGACTCTACATAGGTTTAAGAATCGCTTTATCCGTCTGTGCAAGTTACTTTGAGGCCAACTATAGCTACACGGACTGTATCAAATTTGTATTTGAAATTCTTACAAAAATTTGCCAGTGTTGTTCCAGTTTTGTTACAATCGGATCTGCAGAGATACAAAGAGATAAAATGTATCGAAATTATATATTACAATAACTCTGCTTCGGGTGGGAGAATTTTAATAAATGACACACACACACACACACACACACACACACACACACACACACACACACACACACACACACACACACACACACACACACACACACACACACACACACACACACACACACACCGTGTCTGATTATTCAACTTTGCTGTCTTTAGTTTAAAATCATCATTCCAGGAGAACGGCCAATGGTGGTATCTAAGTTGGCTTTGTATACCAAACAATGGGATCCAACCAGTGATTGTAAATTTCCCCTGGGCATACAAGCAAGCAGAACTGTTTGTCTGCATGAGATTACGTTCTGTTCATCACAGTCATGAAATATGATCTCCAAGAATTTACCTTGCAGAACAGCTAAGAATAATATTCAATCAATACACTTTTCTTCATAGCAGTGGACGGTTTCATTCAATGTTTTAATAACGCGTAACGAAGTCATAGCGGATTCACTGAAGCAAAATCGTTTAACGACGTTGATATTTGGACTGAATGCCCCAATCATTAACAAAATGAATAATGACTGTTAAGAAAAGGTTGATGCAGTTTCAATTGAGTTCTATGAATGTCAATATGCTAACGCGTGATACCTAACTACTTGTTGTAAAGCTAAAAACCAATAGAGATAATCTTGTAATTAAGTAAATTAGCACTGGACATTATTCAAAAGACGACCTGACCAGAATGCGAAAATGTTATGCAGTTAGTCGCGTTAAAGTTAAAAAAGATAATAAAACAAAATTCCATTCCTTTCTTTTAAAATTATTGTATATAGAAACTCTCCTCTACGTAAAATTTTCTTCATAAAATTGTGTGTGTGCGTGTGTGTGTGCGCGCGCACGTACTTGTTCAGCAAGAAGTGTTCTTGTTGAAGACTGTAGATGTTGTCTCCGCGTTCTTGTCTCCGAATTTCTGCCACTCTTCTAGTTTGACCAATTGCATGGTCTGAAACATCTGAAATGACACAGCCGATATTGTTTGTCTTTCACGAATTCAAGTGGTGAAGATAATTTTAATATTGATCAGAAATGCAATATATGGGATAGCCTTTCTTAGAATTCTAGAGATACATTAGGTGACAACGCGAACACGTGGAATCGAAATACATTGCGCATTCTCTTGTCGCTGTTTGAAGTTGCTGGGATGTGTAGTTTGAAGCGTTTTGTATAAATTCAGTTATCTGCCGTTAAGGACAAAGGTAGAGTTTATCTAATCAAGTTATTTTTTTGTAGAAAAGATGCAGAAGAGTTTCATACTCCGTGAATTCTGTCCAGAGTGATGGTGTGAAATAACACAAAGTTAACGGCTTGTGCGCTTTCTTCTTATATATTATAAATTAGAGCGAGCAGTTAGGTTGTCTCGTAAAAAACGTGTCAAAAAATAGAAGGCTTAGTTTTCAAGGTGAATCAATGAATGGATACATGGAATCGATGCGTTGAATTATCAGTCATTCAATTCTGGGTGCAAAGCTTGTCAAACTGCCAAGACAAAGTTAATTAGCATATGTTATGGATATGCAGGTCCCATCTGCCTTTCTCAGTTATTTTATGGAGTTTTGTGAAGAGCATGACTTCTTCATATCCTACTATACAGCTTTTTTTTGAAGGCATCTTTGTATTTCAATTTTAGTTTAAGTTGGACTGCTTTTATCGGCGTACCTAAATTACACAATCTTGGGTACAGAGAAAGAGAGAGAGAGAGAGAGAGAGAGAACGAACTGTGTTCAGGTCAGTTATTGCACAAGAACACCAGATTTTTATTTTATGATTAATATTCAAGGAAGCGTAGGAATATATCTATTTAAGATTTGTAAATCTTGAAAAAACAAGTGAAAAAGTGTCCAGGGGAAAAAAAAAACTATTCAAAAATTACAGTTATATAGTATAAATGAATACAAAGCGACAGTGACTAACAGGTCAGTTCAATTTCCTGTGTTCATCACCTTCAGTGGTGCAGGAGCAAGATCATTTGATGTTAAATCAGTTGTAAAGCAGTGTGACATGCTACCGAGGTAAACAATCATAATGATTGATAAATATAGCCACTCTGCCAACCAGGCCGGCCTGGTTGGCCGAGTGGTTAGCGCATACGCTCTCCAGCCAAAAGGCTGCAGGTTCGAATCCCGCTGTGGGCATAGATGTTTGTGATTGTCTGTGAAAGTACTAGTGGTGATAGTCGGCGATAGATGGCATTGGTGTTAGATGATGAAGGTTGGTGGAGTAGTGAGACGAAGAGCTATCGAGTAGATGCCCTCTCTTGATGAGTCTTTGGGCTCCCTGAAGGTGTGATGTAATAATAATATGATGCAAATGGAGGATATGAAGCTTCGTTTTTTATCTTTAGTATATATATATATATATGCTAAAGAGCCTCCACGATTCCGTCAGTTGCGTGAGGAACCTTTATCTGGTCTCTTGCGACGAAAGGTGAGTTAGCCGGTCTCATACGGAGGTAGGGTTTTTTTTCACCCGGAAGCTCGGGTTTTTCGTTCCCAAAACAGTCAAACCGGCCCCGTAAACACACGCGTCTACAGACATAGGACACACCGGGCTCTTATCCTATAAGATATATCTTATAGGATAATATATAAGATATATATATATATAAGATATACATATATCTATATATCTTTCCAAACCATACCTTATCCTCGGGAAGGGTATGGTTTGGAAAGGCTATGGACAGCTCCGTAACAGGCCACTAGGCCCAATACGTAAAAGGAAGAAGAAGTTAAAGATACCAAGGTACCATGCTCAAAACAATGTTTTGCGCATGGAATATATTCACGTCTAGACATTGTTTTGCTTCCTTGGGAAAAGGATTAAAACCAAGTATAAAATTTCTTGGTATCTTTAACGTATAATGCACCCAAGGTAAAAAACTTTCAACATCTTTCTCTCATCCAGAGATTTTTATTAATAAGGTCGAGTACCTTTTGGCTACTTGTATGTGAGATTTATATGTCTTCTGCATTACTTCAACCTTGGTATCTCTCCCGGGTCTGGTTCCTACTGATGAGACCTCAATAAAGGTCGTCTGGCTCTCACTGACAAGATCTCGGTTTTCGGCAAGATAAGTACTTAGGTTTGCTTTCGTTTGTTTTTCACTTTAATTTATTTTACTGGTGCTAGCGGTGGTTTCGTCACCATTAGCATTGGTTTCTTTTAATAAATATTAGGATTGCTGGTAGTGCAGTTAATGCCTGTATTACGGGATTACTTTTAGCGGCATAACGGCCGCCATTTATAGTAGCTCAAACATTTGGTGATGGTATAGAATTATTTCAGTGTCACTGGATTATTTTATTCTCAGTCTTACGACTGAAAGTTTTTTCTTCCAATTAAACGCAGAGGTTATAGTCTTTTTCCCACTTGAGATAATGGTACCAATTCTTCGAAAGGTACGAACTCTAGGAATTGAAATTCCCGGATGTGAAGAAGCGAGATGAGTAACTAAGGTTTTAAAAGAGATAATCGGCGCAAACAAGATTTATCCTTTTACACCTTACGGCGAAGGGAAATATTTAATTGTAGTTAAAGATGTGGAAACGAGGGACAAACTATTACAGGCTTTTACTTTTGAAGGCAGCACAGTTATTCCTGTAATGGTCAGGAGCCACGTAAAAACAGTAAAAATCGAAAGATTTCCAATGGAATATATAGAGAATAGTAATGAGATTATTTTCGAAATGGGGTAAGATAGGTAATATACGAATGGGTTTGTCAAGTGAAGATCCAAGTTGGTTTTCTGGTGATCTCACCTTCACAATGGACATGAAGACGCCCGTACCAAATTTTGTCAACATCGGTACAACCCGAGTTATGGTAAACTATCCCGGAGTACAACGTCAATGCCTGCGTTGCGGTTCATACAATCACTTAGGTGGTAACTGTCCCAAGTCTAAATGTTTCTGCTGCATGGAGATCGAGCATATCGCTAATCAGTGCCTCAAACCCTGTCAGAAATGTGAAAGTTCTGAACACCGCGTTAACGCCTGTCCTTTTAGAACTTTCGCGGAAAGAGTGGGAGCTCCTGTAGAGCCAATTAGAACATCACATATATCAGAGAGGCACAATGAAGAGTTCCCGGATCTTCCAATTCAGTCTAGTAAAGATGACGCTTTTAAGTAAACTACACTCACTTGGTAAAATCACAAAAAGTGCACGACCAAATAAGTTAGAAATTAGCCCCAAAATTCCAGATCTGCAGGAGCAACTTTTCCAGTCAAATACTGATGGAACATCAGTTGAAATTACCAATAATGAACCTAATATAACAACTGAACAGGTACACAATGAAATGCAAAAACATTCAACTGTTCTACAAGGAGAAACTGGAAAAGAAACAGAAAAACAAGTAAGACAATTGAAAGAACTTAATATGCAGGCAAGATCATCAGAAAGGAAAGACGAATTAATAAAAAAAAATTAAAGATAAACAAAAAAAAATTAAAAAAAAACTACAACTAAAAGAAAAAGAAGTAATAAAAAATGTAAAGATGGAGAAGGCTGTGGATTATCAAATGAAAACTCTTCAGGCTCAGAAGAGTTTATGGATTATGAAGAGCCAACTCATGCTAATAAAGAGAAAGCAAGACACACAATTAAAGAAAATATAATGAAGTTTACTGATTCAAAGTTTTCTCAGTACAGTTATCATCTACATGAAAGAAAATAACTAGCTTCCAAATCAAAAATGATAGCCATGAAATTGAAGTAATGGAAAGCAGCTGTAAAAAAATGAAAAACAGTTTACAAGAAGCAGGTTACACAATTGCTTCTTCACAGACTGAAGAGCTCATGGGGTTCATCCAAAATTTAGAAGTTAAAGACTTACCAGTGACACTTCAATAATCATAGCATCTCCTTTTTGCCTTGTCTCATTAAATGTACGAGGATTCCATAGGCAAATTAAACAAGAACCTATATGGAAACTTATGCTACGCCATAATATCAGGTTTTTATTTCTACAAGAAATATACTTCTGCAGATATAAAGATATAAAAAGTTTAACAGATAGATATCCACTTCTTTCTTATTGGAGCTTTGGAAGATTTAACAGAACTGGAGTAGGAGTTCTTATTCTTGCCCTCCTCCTTGGGTCATTCTGTAATATTCGAAGTAAATCTTGAAAAAACAAGTGAAAAAGTGTCCAGGAAAAAAAGAACTATTCAAAAAGTACAGTTATATAGTATAAATGAATATAAAGCGACATGTGTGAATAACAGGTCAGTTCAATTTCCTGTGTTCATCACTTTCAGTGGTGCAGAAGAAAGATCATTTGATGTTAAATCAGTTAGATGCAGAAGGGAGAATCTTGACAACAGATTGGAAATACTGTGGATGTGTAATAAGGTTTATAAATGGTTATACTCCATCCAATGAAACAGTTAAACGAAAATTCTTCCAGAAATTGGAACCATATTTATATGGTGCCCACTACATCATAACAGTTGGAGACTGGAATTTTATTGAAAACTCCACATTAGACAAAATAGGAAGACACCCCAGGAGTGGAAAAGTGGGATATGCACAATTAAAAACATGTCTTGACAATACTCAACTAGTAGACATATGGAGAATTCGCAATCCTAATCTCCAGGCATACACATACATGAATCAAGGTATTGGTACTCGTATTGATCTAATTTATATCTCTTCTTCCCTTATAAATACGATAATTCAGATAAAACATCTTGACATCAACATGTCAGATCATAAATCAGTTATACTTACGTTCCACTGCATGGAAAAAGTAGAGATCTCTTCTGGACCGTGGAGACTTCCACCAAATTTTCCGTTGATCTTTTCAACTAAATTCCAGACCCTCTGTTTGAATTGGAATAATGTTACCTGGAATTGGGATATGTGGTTAAAATTCAACCAAGCAGTAAAGCAGAATATAATGGAATGGGGGAAGAAACAGGCTTTTCAAAATGAAAACGTTGAAAGATCTGTATAAAGAGAGAAGCTGGTGTGTAACAAACCAACGCAATGGTATAGAATACAGCAACATCATTAGAAACATTAACATAGAGATAGAACTGGAAAGGCAGAAACAAATAGAAGAAAGAAAGTTTAAGATAAAAATACAATAGCACTTAGCAGATAGCCCTTCAGCTGCATTCTTCAATAGACAATTTACAAAATTTCGCAAAGATAGGAGTATCACTCAAATCTGTGTTGATGGAGAAGACGTCCACCACTAAAGACATCCTTGACTCTTTTCAAAAACACTACAAAAATCTGTTTGAAGACAATAGTACTGTTGGAAATTATAACTCTTGGAACATTAATGGCTTTCCTATTCATATCCAAGATGGGCTTGACAGTCCCATTACAGCATCTGAAGTTACCACAGCCTATGAAGAATGCCAGACAAGAAAATCCCCAGGGCCTGATGGTCTAGGGATGGAACTTTATCGTGAGGCCTAGGATTTTATTCTTCCCATTCTAGTTACACTATTTAATTCCTTTCTCTCTTCGGGACACATACCAAGTGAATTTGTAGCAAGCCATACTGTCCTCATTCTAAACCTAATAAAGATCACACCTTAATCAGCAGCTGGAGACCCATTTCTCTATCTAATACTGATAACAAGATATTTTTCCGCATTATCAATAACAGGCTCAAAGTTGGAATGAAATATATAATTAAAAGCACACAGGTGTATGGAGTGCCAGGTCGAGCAGTAGAATTTACTCTATTTCTGCTACGTGATCTAATCCGCTTAGTTAACACGAAAAAGCAGTCGATGGCAGTGCTATCAGTAGACCTTACTCAAGCATTCGATAATGTCCGGCATCCCTTTCTATTCCACATCCTCCAGCAAATTGGTGCAGGTATAAAACTGGAATCTGTTGTCAAAGGAGACTATGCCAATTCAACCACCAGCCTCCTAGTAAATAGGTTCCTGTCAGACCCAGTAAAAATTCAAAAAGGAGTCAAGCAAGGGTGCTCTTTCAGTCCACTGCTCTTTGCATTGGTTCTTGAACCTTTCTTACAAGTCAACAATACACATGCTGTGCGGGGAATAACAGTTCCTTCAACTAAAAAGGAAAATAAGGTATTAGCATATGCCGATGATGTAGTTGGAACTTTGAAGGATAATGATTCCATATATATATTTTTTGGTATTTTGGAAAAATTCAGCAAAAACAGCGGATTAATTATTAATGTATACAAGGCAAAAAAGTTCATGGAAAGTGGGATCATGGAGGCATTCCTTCTGGACTAACCCCAAAGAGGGAACCTTCCCTCATTATACTTGGAATTTCCTTCTCCACTTACCCAATATTATCAGTCCAAGAACTTATATCTATATATTTATTTATTTATTTTTTAATGTTGGGGGTCATATACAGGAGGTTGGCTGGTCAACCTATAGTACGTTAGTACCGTATATGAGTGATGGCTTGTGAAAGGAGAAATTTGTTTACATTTGATTTGAACGCCTGTATGTTATATTTCTTGGGAAATACGTCTGGGGGAAGACTGTTCCACAATACTGCAATAGCAGGGATGAATGAGAAGGAAAAGAAATTTGTTCTGTGGGTTTCGAGGTGTGCTATAAAAGGATGTTGGCCGGCAGCTGTACGTGTTCTAATGGGCTTAGTACAGGGTGGGGGAATTATTCATGCTGTTTCAGATGAACCTTTCCCGTGAAAATATTTATAGAATATACAGATTGCAGAGACCAAGAGTCTATGTGAAAGTGGGGGGAGCGGGTTGGTGAGCGATGGGTCATTTATTAGTCTAATTGCTCTCCTCTGTATCGAGTCGAGCATTTTGAGGGAGCTTTTTGGAGCCCCACTCCAGATGTGAGAGCAGTATTCGAGAGCTGGGCGGATTTGTGACTTGTATAGTGTTAGCAGCTGTTTAGAGGTGAAGTAGCGTCTTGAGCGAAAGAGAAAACCTAGTTTTTTGGAAGCTGAGGATGCAATGGTTATGATGTGTTGATGCCAGGAGAGGCTTGATGTCAAGGTAATTCCGAGAAGAGAAATTTCGTCTTGTCTGTGAATTTGAGTGCTATCGAAAACCGTGCTGGGGAAAAATGGTTCTTTTTTGTGAGAAATAAGACAGAACTGGGTTTTACTAGCGTTGAAGTTGACAAGACTGTTTGAGCCCCATCGGAGGATGGCTTGGAGGTCGGAATTAAGAGCAGTAGTGGTTGATGTTCTGTGGGTTGAAGTGGGTTGTGTAGGGTAGGGTTTGTCAAATGAAAGGGAGGAATGTAGCGTGCTGTCATCTGCAAAACTGTGTATTGAGTTAGAGGTCAACTGAAGTAGGTAATTGATATATAGAAGGAAGAGGGTCGGTGAGAGAACTGAGCCTTGAGGGACCCCAGCATTAGTTGGATGGTGAGGATAGGGAGCCGTCTACCACCACACATAGTGTGCATCTAGACAGGAAGCTGGCAACCCATCTACAGAAGTCCTGAGGCAGCCCAAATGATGAGAGTTTGCTTAGTAAGCCTTTGTGCCAGACTTGGTCAAAGACTTTGGAGATATCAAGTGCAGCTACTTGGGATTCGCTGAATTTCTCCATAGCGTTTGTCCAGTGATGGGTGATGTATGAGAGTAGATCTCCTGTTGAACAGCTTTGGCGGAATCCGTACGTGGTCGCTTAATAGCCGGGTACCTTCAAGGTAGATTAAGAGTTGAGAGTTGATGAGTTTCTCCATTACTTTAGATAGGACTGAAGTGAGTGAGATAGGGCGGTAGTTAGATGGCAGTGATTTGGCACCCTTTTTATGGGGATATATATGCCAGTGGAGTAAGAGAGTGTGTACAGGTGCATAGGATAGGAGTCAGTTTAGATGCACAGACCTTCAGGATAATTGGAGGAATTCCGTCTGGGTCAGGAGACTTTTTTGTGTCTAATTTAGACAGCAGGTTTGTGATGTCTTTTTGGCAAAAAGATATAGGGGCATTGTATGTTGGGCAGTTGGAATGACTGGAGGGCATTTGCCATTGTCAGTTATGTGTGCATTGGAGGCAAAGTGTGATGCCAGGAGGTTAGCTTTTTCTATGGGTGATGTTGCAAATGAGCCATCTGGATATGATAGAGGTGGGAATAGTGTAGGGCAAAAGTTACGACCAATTGTCTTGACAGGCTGCAAGCTTCCTGCTTTTTGCCCGTTCAAAATCTGTTTTGTAAGTATTGATAGTTTTCTTGCATTTGTTTTGGGCTTCTGTGTAGGCATCGAATGAGGATGGGGTTCTTGATTTGAGCCAGTTGTGGTATGCCTGATTTTTCATTTGTACAGCCTTGGCACATTTTTTGGAGAACCAGGGTTTAGTTAGGGGACGGCAGGTCTGAGTAGTGTGGGGAATATATGCTTTCATG
Organism: Typopeltis vanoorti; assembly: GCF_054136105.1. Lineage (NCBI taxonomy): Eukaryota > Metazoa > Arthropoda > Arachnida > Uropygi > Thelyphonidae > Typopeltis > Typopeltis vanoorti. Next base: position 77,475,138 of record NC_143569.1, on the reverse strand, counting down.
CCAGTGAGGATCACTTTGGTGATGCGTTCAGTGCATATGTCTGGACTGAAAGACCGGAAACAATAGTCTAAACATGGAAATGTTAGAAGACTGGAAAATAGGGCCTCTGTCCTTTTCTTCTAAAGTCATAGTACTCAAAACCATAATCTTTCCTGCTCAGTTGTACATAATAAATATTACAGACATCACAGAAGCTGAAGAAAAGCAATTATATATAACCCGTGCAATTTTTTTGGTCTAGCCGATACCAAGAAGTTAAAAAGGAATTTCTTCAACTATCAACGAAGCATGAAGGATTTGGACTTCCAGTCTTAAAATTCTGCTATTTAAGCAATATAGCTTCAAAAATCCATAAAATATCGCAAACTAATCACACATGTGCAGACCTTCTCCGGTACTACTTGGGTTTTCATCTTCACCTGTTTGAAGTTAATGATTATAAAGGTCGAAAAGCTGAGATTGTTCCTGAATACTACAACACTCTGTGCTTAACTCTAAGACTGCTAAAACACTCAGGAATTCACATTCTTTCCATTAAAAAAAAAAGTAAAATTTGGTATAAAGAAATCTTTAATCTCTTTCGAAGCGAAGTTCCACAGTTAGGTACTGACAACAATATTTTGTTTCATAACTTGATGAAGTTCCAAGGGTACCCTAACAGGAAGGATCTTGCTTGGAGAATTGCATATGGTCGTCTTCCAGTCAATGCCATCAAATGGAGGTACTTGAACATCGGAGATCCAATCTGTGACATCTGTTACCAATTGGAAACAGAAGAACATGCATTATACAGCTGCCCTCTTGCTCTGCGTATTTGGAACAGATTATGTAATGCGTTGGGCATGCCACTGTTTACAACAGAACAGGCTCTTTTTTTACAATACCCACCACCTGTCAGCAATGGGAAGAGAATTTTGATTTTTATAATTAATGAATTAAAATACCATTTATGGAAGGTTAGAAAAAAACATGGATTTGAAAACCAACAATATGACATCCAAATGCTTTATAATATTGTATTGTGGAAATTTTATTGTTCAGTCAGACGTTTTTTGTAGATTTAGAAAGAAGTATTCTAGGAGACATCAAATTTATCACTAGATGGTGTAGATACCCACATTATGCAATATTCACCGGGGGGGGGGGGATAAAATTCTGTATATTCTTGCTATGCGAGGTTTTTTAAATACCGTAGTTCCATCCTCTTAATTCAATGTAGTCTTATAGTCAATTGCAGGGATGACTGGAGAGCAATCCCAGGCAGAGAAGGCCAACTCAAGGCGGTTAACCCAGATGGGGGCTAACCATCTGGGTATTAGTCATCTTTGCGCTTTAGTTTCAATTGGTTTCTTGGTTGTTCATTCATCTATATGAGATTGGTGAAAACGGAAAACTGATAGCCTATGGCTATATGATGATATAAAAGAGCCGAGGCCTTTTCTCTCTCTTTCATGCTATCTCTTTGTCCATTTTTTCTCCTAATACTATCAGGCTCTCTTGCACCCTTATACTAACTACTCTAGGCCTATGATGAGCAACCCTTTACTTTTTCACCTCAATAAAGGTCGAAACCATCCTGGCTAGTGATCTTTCCCATTATGCATTGCATTATACATGTCTAAAAGGGGGGGGGTGCTTTGCATTATGGGATACATACTAAAACAAGCGATATGAAGTTATTTTTAGCCTCTGTTCGAAATATATTCACGACTTCTCAGACGTGAATATATTTCGCATGCAAAACATTATTTTGCTTTCTTGGGAAAAGGATCAAAACCAAGTATAAAATTTCTTGGCATCTTTAACGTATAATAAACCCAAGGTAAAAAAAAAAAAACTTTCTACATTCTTTCAAAATGTTTTCATCGTTTCTTGAACTGCTAGCAGTTTAGGAATTACTTCCCTCTTTCCCTCCCCCCAAAGAATATTTGCTGTGCTGAAGGTATTGCAATGCTGTCAGATTTTGGCTTGACAGAAATCCAGTTTCATTTGTTTGGTCATCTAAAGTCAATAGCGTTATACGGTCTGCTGTCGATGTTCTCCCAGATGCTTCTACTAATGGAATTATTGCTAACCATTTTTCTAGGAGTAAACATATCTGCCAAGAATCTCATGGGTTCAATGAATTTCCAATGAGAATTTTTTATCATTTGAAACTGTCATCTGTTGTGAATTATTGTTGTTTTAAGAAATTTTCTACTGTAGATATCTCTTAAACCCCTGCCACTTCTTTACTTCACAAAGTAATAAAAAAAAAAAACATTTTCTCAACATTTTGGGTATTTTTCGACATTATTTCTTAATCCCAATCGTACAATGATCCCACTACTGTGTTTTTCAAGCTTCTTTCGATGGGTATTGCCTATGATGTTTACATATTAAATTATACCTAATGTAACTGGCAGAATTATTCATGAGACGCGTAAAGCAATTCGGAATTATTTTTTCAGGGAGGTACATGCCCTTTTACCATAGGCAGGTTTATTATACACTAACTCAACGTCCAAACACTGGAATTTTCCGATTTGCATGCGATGTATTGATGTAAAACATGTTCGTAGAAAATATTCAAAAAATATTTATAACTGCAAACTATATTTCTCCGTTGATCTTCAAGGAATATTGGATGCAAATTATACATTTATCAACTGTTAATATTAATACATGTGAGCAGCAAAGAGATAGCGATGTGTTCGCGGACTCTATTTACCATCACGTGAAGCAAACACTTAATATAATTCTAGAAAGGGGAAAGCCCACCGACAAGTATTCGTAGAAAATAAGTACGTTATGGATTCAGTAAAGCTGATTCGGTTTCGAAGTGAACCGCTAAGTCACTTTGGAATTTTAGAAGCGAAGTTGAGGCGTTTGGAAACTGAATTAAATTCCAACTGATGAGAATCTTGTTGACATACTAAGTGGCTGTTTGTTGGCCAGTAATTTAACTTACAGAAACTATATTATCACGACTTCCCTCGTCTAGCGAAGAGCCAAATCACAAGACAGTATGTATAATCAGTAAAACAACAAAGTGAGCGGCATACAAGATAACTTCAAACAATATTTGAAATTTCAAACAAATTCAAGTGATAGAATTTACTTCTCGCATTCCACAAGCTTTCTTTAACCACTACTTAAATTAACTTCTGTCATCCACAATTATTCACAACTATATTTGACTGAAATAAAAAGTTCATGTTTATCCAAATAAGGCTGTCAGCAGCACGCGATTAAAAAAAAAAAAAAAATGCGATCGTCATGTGGCTATCCACATACATACAATGCTGTAGGGAATGAGACGTTCTGTCGTTGCAGGTCATATTCACCAGAACGATGATTCGGCGATAATCATGTCAGTCATCAGCCAGGGATTTTGCTGAGAGACATCCATGAGGAAAAACTAGGAAATGAAGTCTTTCACTGTTACTATTAATACCCACACCCTGAGATATTAATAATGAGATTTGTTTATTTATTTATTTTGAATATGTTTCAAACACGAGAGGTGGGCAATACATTGCGTGTGACATTAACTTAGAAGTGGAGGGAAATGAGCTAGAACAGGTTAAAAATTCATTTACTTAGGCACGTTGATCGCAGAGTGGTTAAATTATGAAGAAACTATCAAAGACTAAATCTAGAACCATTTATGACTTGCAAAATGCGGCAAAATACGCATCTCTCCAAAGAACTCACAATTAAAGTATATACTCACTGGCACTTCCCACAGTTCTTTATGTTACAGAGACTTGGATTATCAAACAGAAGGAAGCACAAAGATCGACAGGCTTTGAAAACAAGTGTTTGAAGAAAATAGATAAAGCAGCATGAAATGAAAACCAATTAGGAGATCAGAGAAGAATTGCACCACCACCATATTTCGTTGATAACCAAAAGCAAAGAAAAACAGTTACGGTGGTATGGACATGTGTACAGAATACCCATGGACAATATGTACGGGTTTCCTCAAATTCTCCAAAATGGAAGGGTAGAAGAAAAAAGATACTTGAAGGAAACGGATAGGAAGCATCAAGGGTATATACAAGTATAGTCTGAACCCCTAGAAATTTAAATAACTTAGCTACAGATGATTACTAGAAAGCTACTTTTCACGGTAGTCTCAACCCGCTTTAGGCGGATGAGGATGATGATGTTGCATTCCCCCACTTATTTACTTTAAGCGAGACCTTAATGATGCTAAGGCGTATACGTGGACCTCAGAATAATCACAAAACGCTCTTATGGTATGTATGAATTATTATTGCAATTCTTCCGGATCATTGCCACAGTTTTTTTTTTTTTTTGTACTTGTGTTTACTGTGGCTGTAAATACAATTGTTTATTTGATTAAATAATTCAAAATAATTTCAAGTTATTTTACATAACTTCAAAATACAGAAACGACAAATAAACGACAGACACTGGAGTAAACTACACGGTATAATTAAAACATTAAAACAGTATCATTTTAAAGTATTTTTTAAAAGAAACAACACGCCCGATTTGACATAATGGTCATAATTCAGACTCCATTGTCTTAAGAGCTAATCGAGATTTTTTTTTTTCCCTCTAAGCAAAATTTGTCGCGATCAGAACCCAAGATCTTTCCATGAAATTTGTGACTATTTGAGGGGGGAGGGGGTATTTTCGACTCTTTAGCATTCTCTTCATGCTGCTAAAGAGAGGGAAGTTTGACAAAAGTGGTGTAGTAGCCCCCTCCTGCTGGACAGAACAAGTAGTCTTAGGAATGTGCCACCTCCATATATTTCTCTTTCTAAGGAAGGTCATAAGGAAGAAGCGCCATCTATTTCACGGTCACCAGACAAGCGAAATTTAACGGTTCACGTGTCCGACCTTCCATGGTTCTTTTGTGAAGGTCGTCAATTTTTCTCTTTCCGTCCAGCCTTGTTTTCCTTCCGACCTCGTATCCAGTTTCGGACGGAACGCCCTCAGACACGTTAAACGCGTGTTTTTTGGCGTCCCCCAGTTTACCTTTGCGTGAACTATACCCCTCACGTGCTTGTATCGAACAACTGCTCGGTCAAGCGTGAGAAGTCGGACGCAAACGATGCGACCAGGTCAGAAGTTCGCCGAACAAAACACAACTCTTCCAAGTGACACCGTAAAGATCATCGTAAACACAAGTGCTTACGACAGGATTAAGGGATTTGATCTTTGTTAGGGTGACCGACCTGTTTACAGTGTGGAGTGCACATTTAGAGAGATGAGAGAGAGGGACTCGCTTAGGAGGGAATGAAAGGAGAAAAGTTAGCAAAGAAATAAAATACGTCTTGATGTTAGTGAAGTTCTTGTGAAGAAGAGATTAAAGTATTAATGGACTGGCACTAAATCTGCTCGCTTTCCAATAGGATGTTCCTAGAATCCTTGAGCAAATGACCTAATAATAATAATAATGTTAAACTGATCAAACCTTTCTGCATTATATGAGTAAAATTTACTGTTTGTAGAGATGTAAATTTCCTCCAGTTTGTCATGGTAACGACAGCGTCACGTTTATTATTTGCCATAGTAATCATTGCCAGTTTGAATAGCTTATTTCTAATTTCACATTTCCTGGTTGTCATAGTGATAACTGACAGTTAAGCTAATCAATTTCTGGAATTCACTAGCCACTAGTAATAACTATTTATTATACCAAGCTTTCTGATGGTGATACATTTAGTGAATGTCATGGTAACTAACGAGTTAACTCGTCCGATTTCTAACTTGGTTATATTCACTAACAGCAATATTGCGACGTGCTTAACGATAGTGGAATTAACAATCGATCTAGATTTAGTAATGTCTATAAATTTGATTGCCTTGTTTTGTTTCCATTGCGATTCCCCAGCCCAGATGAGCACAAAACATGTCCAAAAGGGAACATCGGTTACATTTCTTGATGCTACCGATAGCAACCTTTTCAGTATACGTATAGCAGCGCCCGATCGACCCCAGCACCAAAAGACATCAGAGTGCCGACATCAGCAGCGAAACCTGTGAACAAAATCGATTCGGGGACCGAAGATCTCTTTCTCCCCTTTCCCCCATTCATTAATGGAGGGACCAAACTCAAACTCCCGTGAGAGCTGTGGTCGGTCAACAACTCCGACATTCATCTTTCCTTGTCCTTACAAGACTGACGTGAAGATTAAACATTTTTTGAACACTTCTCGGGTAGTTTATCGTGCACGTCTTCTATTTACTTTTTTTTTCTTTCTGATTTCCATCCTCCTTTTAGATTTAAGACGTTTCTCGCTGTCTCGAACATTTACTTGAATAAAGTTAAGAATTTTGTTACTTCGTTATCGATCCTGGAAGGCTAGATGAATAGCATGAAATAAGATAAAAATGTCTTCGCTTAAGTAAATTTGAAATGATATAATTTTGATGGCATATTATTCAATAACCTCTTTAGAGATAGATTATTTTTTTAGTTTAATCCAGTATCAATGAAGGAAAAAAAAAGTTTGTATGTTTTAAGAAAGAATGTGTAAATGTGAGAAAAACATTTAGTCAGAAAGTGAGGCAATGAAAACAAAACGATTGAGAAAATGGATAAACAAACAACAAATGTAAGAGAGAAAAGAATAAAGATAAATCAACACACACACATGGCTTGTTTACAATTAATGCTGTTGAGCTAAGAGCACACGGCGGATTTATCATTTATGAACTGCTTGTGTTCACCAGCTAGTGCAGAAGGAAAAAAATGACTTCCGAAAAGAAGCATAAAAAACTTTGCGCCTGTGTTCTAGACTGGCTAACTCATCTTCTGTTTAAAAGCCATGCATATGGTTCTGGATTCCTTGACAGGATTCGAATTTTGGTCTTTCCAACCAAAGTCACAAATAATATTTTCCGCAAAACAATTGGTTTTGCAGGAAAGAACCTATAATGGTTCCTCATGTTCTAGACACAGATTCGGATTTGGGTCTCTACAATCGAAAGAGAACATGTCGAGATCTTCTCATGACTCCTCTGAGAGAATAATAATAATAATAATAATAATAATAATAATAATAAGTATAGAATAACAGAATACATCGCTGTAAGTAGAGTTTTGATGCTCATTCTGGGAAGGTTATCTCATTTCAGATCCCACCTGTGACAGAATGAGATTCATTAGACCTTTTCTTCAGGTAAGACTAAGCTTTTTCTTCTTTTTTTTTATGATAATTCCATCCACGAAAGGTTGTAATCCTATCAGCACTGTACAATAAGGAGTGATACCCTAAAGATCAAATATGGTACTTTTTTTTTCAAGCCACTTCAAGGTGTGAAATATGCCGAATGGCGGCCTCAAACCGGGAGACAACAATCGCATACCACTTAAAGATTCTCAGAAACATCCATGCGACAGTGGGATTAGAACCCATAGTTTGTAGGCTGGAAAGCGAAGACCGTAAGCAATTAAACAGATAGTATTTTTAGAGAAAAAATAAGAAGAAACAAAAGAAAGAATTTTAAAGAACGTAAAGAGAGACATACAGCACAGAAAATAGAATGAGGGAAGAGAATGATAGATATAAAAAAAGCAGATACGGAGAACAACGGATGAAAAGCAGGAAGGGGAAAGGCCCATTGAAATAAAATAACAAAGTGCAATTTCGACCCAAACACCCTGGTTTTTCCTTTGCAGTATTTTCAATACTTAGGAACAAATATGTCGCCCGGATCGTTTCCTTCTATGTAGTTCTGCTTTCAAACAGTAGCCATTCTTAAGCTGTTATTTATTTACCGGAGCCATTCCTTCAGCGTGCAGCCCGTTTCTTCCTCTATAGAGTAGTACTGAAAGTCCTTTTATTTCCACAGGTTCCTGACTGGTGAAGTTACTGTAAAAGCCCCGAAGGGGAAGCATGTAGAGGAGCTCGCGTGCTAGATCGAAGTCTAAAGTTCCAAATAGACGGAGGAGGTCTGGACTGTGTTTCTTGTTTAAAAAAAAGGAAGAAAAAAAAAAAGCAAACAAACTCTGCCTCAGGTAGCTTGCCACTGCTGCTGTTTTACGGAACCTTTCTATTCTCTGTTATTGCATTCGACTTCCCCAACATTATTGCATCTTTGTTTCTTAAACACAACGCATACTCTTTCTTCCCTCAGTACTTCGTTGGCCTCCGGCATTTACCGTTCTTTTGCCTCCTTTAAAGCGTTTAATATTCAACTGAGGCCCGTACAAACTACTCGTGTTACGAGTATATGCATTGTAATCGTGTACATTCATTCCACCGAAATCATTTCGTCTTACACTTTTTTCCGGGTCACTTGCAAAATATTGAATCCAATTTCATCTTACGTGGAGCTTCATGAAAGTTGGTTTCGTACAATGACAAGAAAAGAATTGAGGGAAAAAATTAAGAAAACCATGTAGAAAGATATAAGAAAACGGTAAAAAAAAATAGACAAACCTGTCTTAGAACACAGCAATTGTTCTTCGCTTTAACTGCCTCAATTGGGTGTGATATAGAAGCTGAAATGTGAATATATGATGAGTGGTTATGATAAAAAAACAGAAGACAAACTGTAAAAAGTATAAAAGATGGAAATGGAATCAGAACCGCATACGGCTCATCAGTGTTTTTATGCGATACATTTTTTTACATAATTAATTTATTTATTTTATATTTTTTAATGTAAATTCCCACCTTACGAAATAGGTGGCATTAAAAATTGGAAACCTAAAGTGACTTGAGAAGGGGTCTCTAGCTCTTAGACCACCTATGGTACCTGGACATCCTGTAAGACATCAGATCTCCAATAAGCAGGATGCGTTCACCTATCGTGCAATGAAATTCGTCTAATTCTAAATGCCTTAATTATTCGATATACACCACGTAGTTATATCGGCGGGAAAACCCGTTCCAGACTAGATTCAGTTCGAGATGCCCCAGCGCAGTGATGAATCTCAATCAGCAATGATGAAAAATAAATAAATAAATAAATAATTGATTCACAAGAATCTCTTGGTCTATGACTTCTCTATCCTCCTTTTCTGAGTGAATTGAACACAATGTTTACTAGAGAATTGGAAACAAGAGAGAGAGAGAGAGAGAGAGAGAGAGAGAGAGTGACGGACGGATAAACGATGGTGTAGAGTCCATGGAACATTGATTAGCATAGTAGTTCACATTTTCCCCACTGAACACTCACTCTCTATTTACTGTTTCACTCAACCTTTTTTTTTATGACACTTAACGAAAGTTTTCATTAAGATGAACGTGATGAAAATGTGTTAATAAATGGTTCTGTTTGTATATTTATTTCCTAAACAAAAACATTCCTCCTAAGAGAGAATTATTATCATTATCATCATTAGAAATATATTTATTTATTTATATTTTAACGAATTGAAAGCGTTTGAAACAAACAATGCTGTACTTCGTTCTAAAAATCAAAATAACGTAAAGAAAGGTGCGAGTGTTTTGTTTATTTATTTTATTTTTTTATTTATAGCGAGCAGAAAAAATTTTATTGGCTGTTGGGCCGCAAGAGATGACGATACTTAATGGTTGGAGAGCTAGTACGGTCTACTGTATTGCGAACATTGATTAATATTGTGTTCAATAAGTGCTGATTGTTATTATTTTCGAGAAGTGTCCAAATTCATAGCATGCATGACTCGAAATTCGTAAATGAAGCGAAGAAAGGTGATCGGCTTATTTAAAAGTATAATTAAACTCTTTAAATGTCATATTTCAAAATATAATTTGAATCGTAGTTTTAGGCTGTTTAACCGAATGGATAGCCTCTGCTAATCGGAGGCCTGAAACAACTTGAAAAACTTAAGAGTAGGGCGACCAGTTAAAAAGATAGCATAACGGAAGGTAGGATAGCGTTAAAAAAAAAAAAAAAGATAGCTAACGGAAGAAGAGCTCAGACCTCCCAAAAAAGAAGATCTGCGTGCCTATCTTTTTTGATAAAACTAGCAATGCACAGGAGAGACTTTCACTCTCCAATGTCAATAAAATATACAGAACTCTAATACAACAGTCCAACCAAAGCACACCTCATCGGATAATCCCATATCATTCCAGCAAACATCATTTCGCTGGGACCTATCATATCGCACTAGAGCTACCAAAGCTGACGCCGACATTCTATAGAGGGTGTGGGACAATACCCTTTCTACTCTTCCTATATTACTCAAATTCCACCCAAAATTTTCGAATAACTGTCTCTTCTACTACCGAGCAGCAACAATTTGGCATATCTAATGAGAATGTCTCATAAATAATAGCAAATTAATCTGTTTGTCTCGGGAAACGGCAGCCTTAATGTGCGGTTTTCTTCGAAGATTCAGAAGAGGAATATCTCAATCTTGTACATGCTCATTTAAAAATACCATTCAATCTGAAACTATCTCTTCATCACTCCGAAAGCAGTGATGTACAGTTTCTATCTTCGACGTACAAGACCAGAGAGCACAACAGTTTCACAGAGAGAGAGGCAGCTGACCATCTCCTTGCAGCCTTCAAGCAAAAGATGAGAAGTCGTATCCTACATGAGCATCATCATTACCACAGACAGAACATCAAGAGTGGAATCAACGGAATCAACTCCTGGCTGAGCAGGACGACTGCAATCCGCTTTTCAACGTAGCAGTAAGTCATTGCTCACTCCTAAAAAAGGGAAGAAAGAGATTTTCCGGCCTTTTAACAGAATCATGGGAATAACAATCACATAACTGTTATCTTCATGTAATTTGTAATATTATTTTATTTAACAATTAATAGGCATGTAAACTCTTTGCCTGACTGAAGAAAAATCAATTTAAATCAATGCCGGTTGATCCTTGTACACCAGAGTATTGTTTTTAATTAAAAATAAATAAATACATATCCTCCTCAGTTCTCCATTAGGCGATACTCCCTTTTTTTTCCCACATCATCTGCATCTTTTTAATCTATTCCTTTCCCTTCTCCCCTTTATTTTTTCGAAAAAAAAAAACCGGTATTATAAGTTTTATGGCTAGTACTTTTCTTCTTAAAGGACAGATGGAATGAAGAAGAAGCCCCTCGTTAGTGGGCACAAGTCCCTGATTGGGAGATTACGGAGAATTAATGCCACTCCTCTACTGCATCCCCCTAAGGACAAGTAGTTATGCTTGCAGATCTGTGTGTTCACTGGCCGATTTGCCCGTTTTTGAGGGGTGAAAAACTCAAGTTTTCGGTAGGAAAAAACCTTCCGCCTTTGTCTGAGAGCCGCTTAACTCATCATTTGATTGAAAAGACCTGATAAGGATTCTTCACGTCATAGACGCTATTCGGACTCCGGGCTTTCCCACCAAAAGGTTCGTCTATATTAATTGAGCTATGGAGGCTCGGATAGTACTTTTAAACATTATAATGCAGTTTATGGGTTCCTCTACACAATCCTGTTAACTGTGTTAACAGGATTGTGTAGAGGAAACCATAAGTAAGATATATTTGCAAAAATGTCAATTTCGGATGAATTTATATCGCAGGCATGTAAAAAAAAAAAGTCAGTATAGCAGGATGGAGTTTCGCTATCTATATCTATTCGTATTTATAGCCTATTGACTAGAAAGAGGAGACACTATTCACTCGCTACTTATACACTAATAATAAATGGCTATACGAGTATCGCTAGACATTCATACAGTTATTTGGCGATTTTTTTCAATCGATGAAAGAAACGTGAAAGGCGTTTACAGTATCGAATTCTAAGTTTAATTTCGTAATTTCGTATCCGTAATTTGAGAAATTAAATAAGAAAAATAATTACTTCCCCCAGAACTTGTCAGTTATGAAACTATTCATTAAGGAGAATAATAAATAAATAAACAAAACCTAACTGAATTAAAAACCAGGCAACCTGACACATCGATGACGTTAAACTGTTTATTTTACTTTTTTTTTTCTCCTGGTTTTTATGTCTTGATTCAATTTTATTGGTTTAAAATTTATTTAAATTTTTATACTTACAATATACAAATAATTGAGCTTGTCTAATACTTTGTATTTTAATTCAGGTATTCTCATATCTGGTTTGAGACATGAACGACCTAAATCTAGGTTCGCTAGGAATCTTCGCAAAGGGTTCCAATTTTTTTTTTTTTTTTTCATTTCTCTCGCGAGCCAGATGCAGATTATGTGTTAAACTAATTATCAGTTTGTTTATCGAAATTTATAATAAATAAATTAAAAAATATATATAATTACAAACTAAGCAAGCAAACTAACTAAGGTACCTGAGGCAAATAAGGCCCACCTTATTTGAAATTTGAATAAGTTAGAGAATTGTTTAGATTAATCGAAACAACAGTGTTCATGTTAAAGTTTGCATTATCACTAATTAAAAAAAACACAAATAAGAACAATTCTTGCAGTAATTTATATTTTAATCAAGTCTTTAAAAACACCTTGTGTGGGCCTTATTAAACCATAGTAGTTTAATAAAGCCCTTGAACAAAATTAAATATTTAAAAAAGAATATAATTATTTTTAATTACGGTATTATTAATTTTAATCATAATTATTAGCTTAAGAACAGTCATAAGGACATACAAATACGCCATATTTTGCTTGGTGAGACTAACACACTCTTCATGGTACCATTTAAGACGCTGTGTGCATTGCCTCATATCAGCAACTTTTCTTAAAGGTGCTGATATGAGGCCTGTTTTTTAGTGGCAGCTTTCTCTTTCTTACTATCCTTTTCTTGGAAAAGATCTTTGGTCACTCTCTGGCACTTATAAATTAACGCTTTTCTTCGTGGTGTTGCCTTTACAACTGCATAATTTGGCGTTGGCATTAACTCCTGAAACGATGACTTCAAAGAGTTCTTTGTTTTTAGATTTGCCAATGGAATCTCATCATCGGAGTTATCTGAATCACAAGATGGAGGATTAGGACATGTTCTTACAGCTCGAGCAGGATTCAAAAATTGAACTTTACAAATTTTAGAAATTGTTGGGTTTCTCTTTAAAAATAACTTCGACCAATCTTTTCTTGCAAGGTCACTTTCTTTATTGAAGTTATTCCTAATTTCATTTTGTTCGCAAAATATAAAAGTTTGCCTGCATATAGCTTTTGGAGTTAAAGGGACGCCAATTGAAGCAACTTTACTATTTTTTCTACCGAGTTCTTCTCTTGTTCTTTATTTAGCACAGTATTTCTTCCTAATCTTTTCGTCGTCTTCTCTGTCTTTAAATGGTTCCTCACTGTTCTTCTAGGTACTCCATAGCGTTCTGATGCTGCACGTTGTGATAGATGTCCTCTTTGCACAGTTTCATAGCTGCTTCTAGTCTTTCATCAGTCCAAAGACCCCGTTTCTTCTTAACTTCTGACATTTTCAGAATCCTTTAGCAATAAAATAAGTAACTATTATGAGCAATCACCAAAAAATACAATCATAAATTATAGCAGTTTAATAAGGCCCATAAACAAATTTAGTGGGCCTTATCACCTACCGCGAACTAGATTAGATCACATCTATTTTCACGTAAAATATGAATTCAGATCAATTAAAACATTTTTTTATCATAAAATCGAATGTTGAAAGAACAATTTAAATATAAAAACAATGCGAAAAGAACAATATTTTTAATTAAAACTTACGAATTATTGCGGCATAATATTATTAAACGGGAAGACACAACCACCTCCCACAAAGGTCTAGGTCAAACTGACACAATACAGTCGCTAGACAACATGCCGCCACTGATTTGCCATTGCTTTTGCGTCCTCTGTGTGTGTGTGTGTGTGTGTGTGTGTGTGTGTGTGTGTGTGTGTAAGAAACCAAACCGGCACAACTTACGTAAATGTTTTTTTTTTTTTTTTTTTAAACGGGCCTTATTAGACGCTGGGCCTTATTTACCTCAGGTACCTTACATGAAAATCTTGATTATTTTAAATTTCACTAGAAAATACCGAATAACTTATACTAAACAAAAGTTTTTTACATCGTTATAGAGTAGCTATTCGGTCCTCATTTGTAGACCGTATTTGGATACACATTCGGATCACAATTTGGAGACGATCCCCCGTATTTTTTTTCCTCATCAAATGATCGAAAAGACTCGTAAATAGGAAACTTTAATTAAATCGAAGACAGCTTTCATTCTTGCGTTGACTGTCTTCACGAAACGAACTTAAGACTGTGCAGTGTTGTCATCGAGGTCTCTGAGACAATTATCTGCGGCTACGCGCGATACTATTTCAAGTGAGAAGGCAGTAGCATTTAATTAGTTTAGATTGGCAGAATGAAAGCTGAGGAACAAAGGAAAATGGCTGAACGTTATCAGTTTATGTTAAAAAAAAAAAAAAACAAAAAGAATATTAAGACAAATGTAAGTCAAACAAATCCATGTATTCATTTTCATTTAATTAATTCTTATAGGCAGTCGCTACTAAAGAAATAAGAAGGAAATGTATACTCCTTAAATGGAATATATATATATATATATAAGAACGTCATTGGAGCGGCTTGTGTGCAAAGTGCCGATTTTTTTTTAATCAAAATTCTTGAAGGATTGTAAAGCTATCGCACATTAGTATCTTAGATATGCTAACGGTTATATAACAGAAACCCTGTTCTAGAGACCCAATACGAAACCTTTTTCAAGCCACTTTAGGCCTCCAGTAAGCAGAATGGTGGTTCCTCATTGATTGATGAAATTTCGTTAGAGACAGGAAGTGCTACTTATTCAGCGAACCATACAAGATCCTTGATAACTACTATCCTTGGGGATATTGCAAACACCCACTGAGACAGCAAAGTAAGAAGAGCACTAAAGAAGTGAGGCTGTGACGCGAACTAGCATCGAATGGACCAAAGTTCACTAACGCTCATGGATAACAATCCCAATTTTGAGAGAGAGAGAGAGAATGTACGCAACTGGTAAGTGAGTCTACGGGAAACACACACACAACACACACAATGAATGGTCGCAGAGTAGGAGTCAATATTTCACCAAGATTTGGATGTGCGTGCTTAACGCTTTCTCTTTTCCAAGCATGGAGTTCCTGAATGTGGAAAGATGGCGGCCAACACTGAAACTAGTCGCAGAGGTAATTCCTGTGCTGTTGACAATGCCAGACGACATGAGTATGCACACTGCATAGTGGACTGTCTACATCATATCACATTCGTTGGCCTCGAATAAACCAATTAAGAGCGTTCTACAGCCCCCCCTCCCGGTCACAAATCTGGTTTATTATTCGTAAGAATTGTTCTACTGAGCCTTCGTAACCCAGTGGATATAGACGAAATCGTTTGGTCGGAAAGACCTAGGTTCGATTCCCGTCAGTCACGTGAGGAATCTCTAGTCTCTTTCGAGTAAAGGTGAGTTAACCTGTCTCATACGGAGGTAGAGGGTTTTTACTCTCGGTAACACGGGTTTTTCATCCCTCAAAACAGGCAAACCAGTCTATAGTCATAAATACTTATGGCAAGGCAGGCAACGGGAAACAACCTTGCGTCATTTTCTCCCTGGTAATCAGCTGCAACCCTCTCAATGAGAGGAAGCCACAGGATTAGGATAGGATTGTTCTACTCCTTTAGTAAACATGGTTTCACAGAAGGTTCACTCGGCACCAGTAAACCATATCGCCTCGTGTCTGTCCGTGTGCTACTTGTTTTGTTTCTCAATTTGATGTACTCCACTAGTACAGTTATCAGCATCATGAACAAATGCGCTATAGTGAAGCTCTCTTAAACCATCACAGTATTGCCAACGCTTGCATCCCAATCCTTTTATATTGTTATTATTATGGTTGCTATTTAGTTAAAGATTATTATTGTTTATGGTGTGATTGATAAGTTACTCTTTCTGTTTCGTAAGTAACATGATTATTTTAATTTTCCACTCTATGTTGCATTTTTTCGATTACATCATTTTATTTATTTATTAATTTATTATTTTTGATTGGAAAGTTCTAGGTTCGAATCCCGTCGAACCTAGAACTTTCTAGGTTCGACGGGATTCGAACCTAGAAATGGATGCGAATAATCTTTTATCAGAACTTTTCAGGTGAAAAGTTCTGATAAAACTGAACTGAAGGTAAGGTAGCCGTTCTTATACAGAGATGGAAGGATTTATTCCTCCGGAAACTCGGATTTTTCATGCCACAAAACAGGCAAACCGTCCAGATGAGCACACGCACTATACAGACACACTATACAATATACAGACATGGAGATGAAAAATGCAACAAAAAAAGATAAAGCATTAACATATGGTATAATAAAAGAACAACTATATAAATATATATTTTTTTATCTTTAGTTTGTAATGGTAAATAATCCTTATTGAATTGAATAATAAATGGGAGAAATTGTCCATGCAACGGTCCCATGACCATAAATGACATACTGAAGGCATAATGAAGACATTGAATTAAACAATCACTACCTGGATAGCATCCAAACTGCATTGAATTTTCATCTGAAGCTGAGGTAGTATATACAAAGGTGTTTTATGTCATGGTTTATATTGCATGATACAATGGGTAAGTCTTCGCTTTGCTGCTAAAAAAGCTCTGTGTTCGAATACTCACTGTGGAATGGTTGTTTATGTCTTTAGATGGATAATTTTCATCGCATTGGAAGCCTGTAAAGTGGGCTGAAAAAATGTCTCTAAAGTAGAATTTGCGTATTATCAAATCTTACAAACTTAATATAGGTTTCGAACCTGTTCTTTAGGGGAGTGGTAAATATCACCAGCCGGAGAGGGGAATGTTTTAACCTACAGGCAAAACCGTTTTGTACACATAGCAATTTATTTCCAAAATCATCTGAATAAATACTGGTTGTTATGGTAACGAGACCAATCTACCTATTAAGTTTCTCCATTGTTAGATTTATCAGCTATGAGTTGTCATAGTAACCAGACCAGACGATTTGGTATTCAGATAAATGCTAACAAAACTGGTCATCTATTGCTTGTAGCGATACAAATCCCATTATTTTTTTTCCGAATTTCTGCATGCACATAGATATTTTCAGATCTCTCTCTCTCTCTCTCTCTCTCTCTCTCTCTCTCTCTCTCTCTCTCTCTGTGCGCGCGCGTGTGTGGTTAAAAAATCGAATTTTTGCAATCTCCTTAGTTAGACTTTTTACTATCTCGGATTTCATCTTTTAACTTCTACAGGAGCAACGAAAACTGAACGTGAAGGTCTAAAAAATAGATTTTCTATCTCCTGCCCATGTAAGCTGAAAATGGCAGCCATCTAGAAGAAATATATCAGCATTCTCCTGAGACAGATAACTTTTGATGCTTAAAGATGGAAGGGCTCAGGCAGAAACAGCACTGGTGCTCCTCATATCATTCATGTGCCAACATATTGGTGGTTTTCGGAAAACATACCTCGCTGTCCGTTGCTATGGATACGTGCCCGTATCTCTTGAAACAATCGCTAGAGATCCACACATATAGGTTATTGCTTTCACGTTTTCTTGGGTGTATGGGAGCGTTCGCTTTCCTTGTGACGCAACAATAAAAGTCTAGCGTCTGCATAGGATTATGGGTATTGTACGGTAACGGTTTTTTCTTTTCTTCTTCTTTTTTTTTTGTTTTTTGGTCTTTCTTTTCTTTTTCCGGTTCGGTTCCTCATCTCCTTAGCTGGTCCGTGGTATTTGAGAGAAAAAATCGATGAGACATTAATAAGCCACACGCACAGAGGCCTTAAAACACACTACAGTGATCAGAAGGTGGTTAGGATGTCCCCCCACCCCGCGTTTCCCGTTCACATGTAAGGCTACTTAACTTGCATTCCGTGGATTTGCATGGAGCAGTTTGTAAGTAATGAGATCGGAGGCACACACTTGCTTCATGACAGGAGCTTTCATATGAGGATTTTGCCAACAGAGAATTTGCTAGTAAAAGTATTTCTGTGCTTCGTTGTTCGTATGGCTTTAGAAAGAATGAGATTTCAGATTTTTATTGGATGTATGAGGTAAGAATAAAAATATATGCCGTGCAATTAATAGAATAAAAACAAATGATAGCAGACTCATTTTGTCTTACCTTCTCATACGAAGGTTTTTTTCGTTCCCCCCCCCTCCCGTAAAACAGACAAACCAATCAAAAAGATCACGCGAGTAAAAGGCACGATACATTCACCATTTAATATTGTTGCTACATGGAGAATGTGTTATGTCTGTTAGTTAACAGGAAAAACTGCAAATTTTTCGGAATATTTTAAAATCGAATCCAGGGCTTAAGAGAGAAAAAAAAAAGAGAAAATATAGTATTCACGGTGAGAGAGAAACGAAGTCTGGGCTTTTCATTGTATTCTCTCAATGTGAAAGGCGATGTATTTCTCAATGCAGAAGAATCTGCAACAACAAGTGAATTTTATGTAAAAATTGGCAGCGTAAACCAACACACATTTTTTCAGTATTTCCGTTTTTTTTCTTTTTTTTTTTTTGTTGCAGTTTTATGATTTTAACATCGCAAAATACATAACGATATTTTATGAAAAAAATAACAAAATAAGAAAATAGCTTCATATATGCAATATAATCAGTACTTGAAACCTATTTAATTTTTTATACGAAACGCAAGTCACAGGTTTTGCGACTTTCGTTTCGACATTGACTTGATATTGCTCTTTTAGATCTTTCGGCACCTGCTCCACCATCCCTACAAGATACTGAGATGATTAAACTGCTGTTTCAGGTGGAGGAGGTCAGGATAGGTGGTTAAAAAGTTGTTTTCATTCTTGTCTGAGACAGGGAGAATTGACGCATAACCTAAACAAGCTACAACCTACGGCCTCACATTACAAGGAGCATCAACTCAGTATAGTTAACTTAAAATCTACCCAGCAAAGGGGAAGGGGGTGCCTTATAAAAGTCATAGCTAAGGGGTTACAAATCATAAATCCAGCCCGGAATGCAGATCCAAAATGAATTTACTTACATATAATTCTAGGATTTTGGTTGTTTATATATATTCATTTTAAAAAATATACCTTCCCTCCCAATTGATGATATTTTCTTTCTTTTGTTATCATTGAACTACACTTAGTCAAGTATATGTTTTAGATACTTATAAAAGATAACCTTGCCTTACTGAGAAAAAGTCCCATTTTTAAATTCTACCATAAAAATACGTAGAATTTATTTTGACCCCAGTTACAAAATCCTTGTTTTCTAGTATTTATTACGTACCACATAGGGAACAAAATATAACGATATATTGATAAATATCTCTAATATACTATTTAGGTTATAATGAAGATCAAAATTTCTTTTTTTTTTATGATTTTATTAACATTTTCTAAGACAAATTTTTACAAGACAAAATAATACTAGGCAACGTTAATAATGATAATAAATAAATATATAAAACTGATATCAATTAGCATCATACAAAATTGCAAATATCATATTTCGAAAGAAATGAATCTGATGCTTTCTTTTTCTTTTTCATCGAAAAAAAAAATTATTTGCGAAAGCAAGCCTCATAAAAAAGGAATTCAATATGATTCTAGAATTGTGCATGAAAGTATATATTTGTGTTCCTAGATGGCGCTCGAGGAATATAATATCTTTCGATTGTTACCATTAAACAATGAAAGTTGAAGTTGGTTAATGGTCTCCGATTACGAGTGCCTATTTAAGGTTATCTTTCTTGCTGGTAAGCTAACATAAGTAGGCGCTCTTGCATTCCTTTTCACAATGCATTTAATGGATCTTTGGGGGTATTCGCTTTTATAGTCGCTTTTACGATGTTAGAATCTCGCGGTAATTTCCGTAGTGAACCCCCTGTAGACTACCTAACAAAGCTTCAACATCGGAGTATCTTGGTGCTCGACTATGGAGAAAATAAAAGTAGTCCTAAGTTAACCCTAATATAAAATAAGGTTAACAACGAGAATTCATAGAGAATCTAAACTCAGTCAGTTATCTTGCAAAATAACTAACGGAATTAATGATGTTATGTATTTTAATATCGCAGACGCGCCCTCTAGCGAGTAACCAAAGAAACTGTTAGTATTAAATGTAAAGCAAGAAAACAAAACGTGTGTTAT
Organism: Typopeltis vanoorti; assembly: GCF_054136105.1. Lineage (NCBI taxonomy): Eukaryota > Metazoa > Arthropoda > Arachnida > Uropygi > Thelyphonidae > Typopeltis > Typopeltis vanoorti. The sequence continues at coordinate 77,455,141 of NC_143569.1, read as the reverse complement.
AGCAGCGATTCAACGGAGTGCAAATAAAACTTAAATTTTAAACTATAATATAGTTTAAACTCTATTTAGCAAAAATAATTCAGCAAACAAGATTGTGTTGATGATATTCTTTATCTAATTATGTTTTAGAGTAAAATTTTATAGTAATAATTTTAAGAAATTAAAGTTTATTTTTTGCAAGGATTTCGAACACCAAATTTCAATAGAATCCATCCAGCCAGAGTTCCGGAATAAGCTGTGTACATACAGACGAAAAATGCTAATAAAATTACTTAGATCACTTAAAACCTTAAAATAAAAACATTTAGAAAATATTATCGCAACAAAATAAAATGCTTTTGTGGTAATATTTTAAAGAAATGGTATAATTCTCGTTTGTTAGAATTTATTTGAACATCGTTTCTTTAATGTCAAATTACTTCCCCTCCCTCTCCAAACTGATAGTGTGTTCATAGTTCGTTCACACCGAAAACTTGTTCTACTCACAGAAACCGATATGAAAACTCACACGTAATAACGTCAGAAACTTTTCATATCATCGCAAGAACATCGAGAAAGCAAACACTAGAGGGAGTCACTAAAAAAACTTGCATGTGAGTTTTGTTATGCCACTATCATTTCAAAAAATCACATTTATGAAAAAGTGGTTATCAGTGTCATCATTACTTCCGTATTGTTGTTCTGGCTCTTCTATCGAAGGCTTTGTCTCCCTTTTAATTCCGGTGGTGGAGCGCTTCCATCAAGTACTCGCTTTCCCTCCAGTTTAATTCCATTTTCTTCACGCGATACACGTGTCTTTCATAAGGCTCAGATGGTGCTTTGGATCTTCGACATTGTAAATGCAGGGATGACGCAAGTGCACGTGTTTGTTTGGAAAGCGCGCGCGCGCGCGCGCACGCTGTTCCTCTCTCTCTCTCTCTCTCTCTCTTTTGGTAGTACAAAAGTGTACGTTTGAAAAACGTGACGCAGTAACGACCTGCTCAGGACAAATGACCCGATCGACGGCCCATCATATCCATCCAGATGGGAAACGAGCATTAGTCATTGTGACAAAGAAGTATCCACCCACTTGTCCGCTACGGCCACACTAAAGGTTGTGACCCGACTTCTCATCTCTCCCGATTATACCGTGGATGGGAGGTTATTTGTTACCTGAGAAGTTGCACAAAAACGTCAACGGAGAAAAAAAAAAAAAAAAAAAAAAACTTTTAAACTACGGTTCAATGATATTTCAGAGAGTTGTGAGTCTATTTCACTGTTAAAAATCATTAGCTTTCTGTATGCTTTAATACAAACGGAAGATAAAAATGGAAAGCTCCGAGAATTCAGTTATTCGAAGGATCTTGAAATAACTTCGACATAAATTAAAGTGAATCCACCATGAAGTTGTGTAGTGTAAGTAAAACTATTCGATAGTTATGTTGTGAAATTAATGACCTTCCTCTCTCTCTCTCTCTCTCTCTCTCTCTTTTCACGCTGAAAATTGTAGGATTTTGGAAGGATCAACGGTCTAGTTATTTGACATGGTTTGTTTGACAGGAAATTAAAACGTGCCATATGATCCATCGACTGCTCATAACAAAGGGGAAAAAAAAAGACAGCGTTCTTTTCAGATATGAAAGGAGATCAAAACATTTTTGCTGGTCGATTTATTTTGGGGCAAGGGAATACAAGTTGGTCCCCCTACTAGCAACAAGACGACAAGGCAAGTTCCAAATATAGGTCATCTTCCAATATTCGAGAAAGAACTCCAAGAATTCATTCATTAATATTTATTATCTGGGTTAGTAGAGGCAGTAATTCTCTACTGAATTTTGAAATGGAAAACATTTCAAAATTCAGTAGAAAATCTCTCCAAGTTTCAGTTATTTTGTGCAATTCGATATAAGCCTATTTGACAGATCTGCACGTCAAAATAATATTCCAATATAGCCCTGAACGTTTTGTCTTTTAACACTGCTTCATAAGATAGCTGCACTGGAGTTAAGTTACCATTTCACTGAGTCAATGCAGCTGACCTATCCTTTCCATCTATGCTAGCAATTTCTTGCTTCATTTGCTAACCATCTTGTTAGTAACGAAGCCATTGAGTTCAGCATACAGTATCAGACGGTTTCACCGAACATCTCAACTGACATATTCTTGCGAATCATACCACAACACGAATTATGCTATGCCAGATTTTATAGCGAAACTATGAGCAAGCTGCCAAGTGATATATTGTCTAATTGCATTCCAACTACGACTAGGAGAGATTTAAAAAGTAAAAACTGCTGTGTACTAAGTTGCATTAACTGCAGAACTTAGCTCACAATAATTTTAAAGGACTATATTTTGCCATCGCTCAAGCAGCACTTAGTGATGGCAAAATATTTACTCATTCCGAACCTCAGAAGAGGTATCAGAAGGTCGATTTTTTAAGTCCTAAATTTCGGAAATCGGAAGGCAGTTGGTTTCAGCAGAACAGCTATTCTGAAGATGTTGCTAGAGAAGATGTCCCTCATCTTCTGTAGCAACCACTTTTGTATTGAAAAAAAAAAAAAAAAAAAAACACGAACATTTGGAAATGTGCATTATTCAAGAAATAGTGCATTTCGCAATTCACATACCATCAATGTAAGTATTTCTCCCGCTCACAGCGCCATCGGTCATTTTTGAACTAATTTTTTTTATTGTCAAAATCTCTTCCCCATGATCTGGTTAGAGTACCACCAAGTTTGAAGTTATTTCGTCTACTGGTTCTCTCTCTCTCTCTCTCTCTCCAGATTGCTCTGAGTAGGGGTACTTTAATTTGAAACACCCCTATATAAAAATGACGGATCACGTATTGAGTTATGTCATTTTTGAGGATTTCGTCACTGAGATGAATTTTTCTTATTAGTTTATAGAACATTAAATGTAGATAATATTACAAGTACTAATTTTTAAAAAATTAAAAGTTTTTCTCTTATTTACATAATATTCAAAATGGAAAAAACACAAAAAGGATAAAGTGGAATATTCTGGCTACTGAAACTTAAAAGCAATCATCACACCAAGCAATCTAAAGAACTTTGAGTTCCCAATACACGTTTTGCAGGGACGAAACATTCACACATTGGTTACCTTATGACTCTCATTTCCTTTTTTTTTGTATCATTTATATAATCTTGAGAAATGTTGGACCTACGAATTTTGCATGCTCACTCTTTGACAAGGGACTTTTGGGTCGATCCAGCATGGACTGTGTCGGCATCCAAAATTTTGTTAGCATTATGAGAACTGCTGGCGCCTAACACTAACAAATTTTGCGTCCTTTATCGCATCGGAAACCATGAATACGTTTGGACTCCACTCACTTGAATCATTTTCCTAATCACAAATAGTTTTATGGGTTTTCTTTTGCTTATATCACAACCATTTGCCGTAGCTTTTTTTTTTTCTTTCATTCTTTCTTTGGCCATTTTGATCCATAAAGGATATCAAGATGAAAAAAAAAAAACAGTAAAATATCATTTACTGGACAGCACATACGAGGATATAAGAACATACGTTACTTTCATAACTCTGCTAGTATGATGGTTATATCATTTGCTTTAATATAATTTTGTTTTAGGTGTTTATCAGAACTTTCCACCCACCCCCCGTACATACAGATCAAATGAATGTATTTCATTAACCATTTGATATCGTTTGGCGGCTGCGCAACGGCATTTTATGGACGCAACATATGTTGCTGCGCAAAAAAATATTTTCATTAGATTAGGGGAAAAAACACGTTTAATATGAAGGGTCATAATCTGGGATTCTTAAATATTATTATTTAGTGCACATATCATCATTTAACAGCATGCAATTTATTTATTTAAAAATGTTTATGAAAGTTTAATTTATATTTGAAGGATACAAAAAAAAAAAAACATAAGATGGCGCATTTAGTAGTTCTGGAAAAAACTGCAGCTTTTTGCCGTGTACAAATCGCCAGGGGAATTCTCGTGTGTGAAGATATGCAGTCAGAGAAAAATATTAAAAATATTTGAAAAAAAGTTCTTTCCTTCAGTTAGAAAATTTGTGGGAAAGTTAATAAGCAATTGACATTTCCGAATTTTTTGATTCTCCAAAATTCGTGGCTCTGTAGGACTCGAATGTTTTATCACCCCCCCCTCCTACCTCGCACTGGTCAGGAGCTCCTTTAATGGTATTCGGATGCTTAGAAAAACACAGACTTTTATCACTTAAACTGTAATTTTTGGAAAGAGTTCCGTGCCAACCCTGTACATATTTACTGTTCCTCTTTTTGGTAGACTACACTTTACTCGTAAATTTTGTTACTAGGTGCTCCGCCCAGTGTTTTCGCAAATCCCTCTCCTTAATCGCGTACAGTGATGTCGCCTTGAACACGGATGGATATTAATCAAGTACTGTCTTGGATGTTGAATGGGGAAAAACAGTTGTATAATTTTTTTTTAACATGCATATCTTTTTTCAATTTCGTTACCCAATACTCGAATTGACAGTAATAATACGAAATATCGATTCAACCAATTCAGCTGGTAATTATTTCGGACTTTGCAATACTATGAGTTACTTGAAATCTGAAAACACGTGACTCTCTGGTGTAATTATTCTCCAAAATATTTAGAGATTATAGTAAATAATCTCTTTTAATAACCTTAATAATCTCTAATAGGTTTAAAGATTATACTAAATGCTGTATTTTGAACTAACTCGAGATTAAGCTGAAATATTTGGTTGCGAAGTACTTCGTTTCTCTTTCTCACTGTTCCTGATGAGACACCTAATATTAATATCACAGCTAGGTCAGTCACGTCTTCCACTCAAGGTCATCACATTTGGCACTACCACCATGAAAATGCAATATAGAGAATGTAATTTATTTAATTTTACAGCAAATCTATCCACGAAAGGTGTACAACTTATGACACTATATATTTCCACTTCAGGTTTCTATTGAAGAAGATATATCATGAGTTATGAAATTACCTACTATCGGATTGCTTATCTCGAAAAATTTACAAATGACAATGTACAGTGGTACAGTGATTCGAATTTACTGATTTTATTGATTAAACAGAGAATTTTACTTCCTGTTCCAGTGAGGCTCACAAACGTACCAGTTAACTAGTTGAATTTTTTATTGGACATTCTATGGATCAAATGAAAATCAGATAACGCTAATCTCATAATCGATCTTAACATTTCTGTTATTATTAATTTTACTCATGAAACTGCAATCTGCTGTTAAATGCTGTGAGGGAGTTGAAAAACATCGGCAAAGTAATTTCAGTACTGGAGTATTCATTTATATATAGCAAGGTGATTTTTGACTCGAGTAACACCCCATATGAGAGAACATGTCGCCAAATAGGTGGAGACCTACCATCACTGACTATCAAATTTACTGCCAATTTAAGACATATGTCTGTTCATGGCTATGCCTTTGTCTTAACTGAGGTGATATCAATTTTCAGACGAGTTTATTTTTTTCCAGAAAAAAAAAAAAAAACACGAGTGTTAGAGCAGTTGACTTGGGTCACTTATACGTGTGAAACATAAAAGATTAAAAGAAATAACACAGATCAAACCAGCAAGATAATAAAGGCTTCAAATAGAAATAAATAACAAACTATCTCTAATAAAACGTAGAATAAATGTGGCCTCTCTGGAAAAGTATTTGAATTAAAGGACATCAAGTAAACTAAAATACAGTTTTTGTATATGATAGACACGAAGAAAAAAAAAAACGGTCAAGAGAGAAATTTTATATGATGGATTTTGAGTAATCTGTTATAGACTGCCAAGAGATGAAAAACCCAGGATAGGTATGAGCAGCCTTATACATAAAAATCAAATAAATAACAATCCACGTGGCACTTCATGAGAGAAAGACTTTTTCCGAGATCACGATGTAAGCAAGGACGATAAAATAGAAACTAGGAGATGTATTTTTATGATCAGCTACAGAAACTAATTAGGGAAAACGACAGAGAAATACTCATCTTAGGAGATCTCAACGGGAGAATTGGAAATAATCTTGTAAAACATGTAAATGTCACAGAAGAGCATGGAGACGAAATGATTCTTAAAGGATAATAGAAAAATAGATTCTTAAATTCTAAATACTCTGCCAACAAAATCGCAAATTATGCGGAAATTCGAAAATACGAATTTCCCCATAAATATATCTATCTAAAAGAACAAAAAATCAACAGAGGTAACAATTATGAGATTTAAGTTCACATAATCAGCAGATAGCAAAAGGTATATACACTACCGTGAGAATTAGAAGTTGTTTTACAAAGTACCAAACAACATGAGCGAATAGACTTATCAATTTTATAAAATCGAAGGATGGTATACATCTGAATGATGGACATAAAACAAAAAAAAAAGGGAGGGAGTATTTTTCGGAACGCCCTTGAGTACTCAAAAAGATCCAGAAAGTGGGATGGATGAACAGTAAAGCTAAACATGATACAGAGGTCAAGTATGGAAGAGCTGAAAAACTCTAATATGAAAGCTAGCAAAGCCCTGGTCGTAATGGAATCATCCATGGGCATGTGAAATATGTATAGAAAAAGTTAGCGAAGCGTTTCCATTGTATTTTATAAACAAGGCCTGATGTCAGAAAACATTCCAAAAGTAGTGGTTATCATTCTCATTTATAATGAATTTATAACGAGTAACAGAGTGTGGAAATCCCCACAGGTGGTTCAAAGGACGATGTATCTAACTATTGACCAATCAGTATCTCAGGAGTGGTGGTGAAGATTTTGGAAAATTGAGTAGGGCTCGCATTCAGAAATGGGTTGACAGTGACTCTCTACTTTGCAATGAGTAACATAAGTTTACTAAGGGAATGTCATGTTTTAACAACTTTCTCACATTCTATAACAATGTTCCCATTGAACTGGACAAGGGGAATGGATACACCAACCACAATACTTTTGGATTTTGCTAAGGCTTTTGACAGAATACAGCATGGAAGACTGTTGCATAAATTGTTAAATATGTGATTGTATTATAAAATATTGGCATTGATAAAAGGATGGCTGACTGACATATTAAAAAGTGGTATATGGGGGATGTGAGTCTGAAAGATTTAAGGTAACCAAGGGTGTATCATAAGAATAAGTCTTTGGTCCACTGCTATTCATTCTGTATAGTAATGATATTGGGAAGGATTTGACAGGCGAAATACAGCTATTTGCCGGTGATGCAAAGATAGGAAGGGTAATTAGGAATGCTGCTGATATGCAGTACTTGCAGAATGATTTGAATAGGATGGAATTGTGGTCATGGGAAAATGGATGTCAGTTCAATTTCAGTAATGCACGAAGTCGTGCGCTTCGGCGTGATTAGATATCCAATGTCATATTATATTGATGAAATTATGCTGGAAGAAGCTGATCAGGCTAGGGATCTTGAAATTTCAGTAGATAGGAATTTAAATTCAATGATCATATAGCAAATACAACTCAGAGGACAATTGCAACGCTGAAACGAACTTTGACATATTCGTATAAAGATAAGGAAGTCTCTTTTTCCTCTTTACAAGGTCTTGATAAAACTTCATTGATATATTGGAGAGAGTACAAAGGAGAGTGTTAAAAATGATATCAGGATTGTCGAGTACTGATTATGAAGATAGATTAAGAATTTATAGACTGCAGACTCTAGCCAACAGGAGAAAGAGGGGCGATGTGATTGAGACTTACAAATTTCTGAAAGGGTCATATAGGATTTCAGTTCATGGACCCTCGATGAGTCCCTGATTCCTTGGAAATCGCTCTTAATAATAAATAAATAAATAAATAAATAAATTGCCTTTATAATTGTTCCGTTAACTAGAGTTCAGAACATTCTAATCAGTAATCAAACTGTACTACAAGTAGATGATAGTGAGATTTTCCTCTTAGCCGTAGAATTACCGAATATGGAAGAAAAGAAGACAAAAGAGTACTTCGCAGTACTCTTTTAAACACTTACTGAGATGTAAACCTTCAACAGAGTACTATAGCCTGAACTCTGGTAGATAACTTACAAGCGGAATATGATTAAATCCTTGCTTCAAGGGATTCAGTGCTGTCATAAACGTTGTAGGAATTATGCCTGAACAGCCAACTTGAAATTGAAAGAAAAATGAACAGTAGGGAAGAAACGAAGGGATGTACTTTTGCATATTTCTTCGTTATATTAATGAATGATGGAATTAGACAGTGTCGACTGCAAATGCAGATACTGCATGACCACTGAAACTAAATGAAGGTCTCCTTTTTAGAACTAGCTTTCACAAATGATGTCGTGTTATTGGGCAATCACAACATCGATTAAAACGCAAACTCCAAATCAAGCGCTGATATTTAAGTACTCAAAAGGTCACATTTCATGTACTATAGATTTACTAGAACCTGCAGTACACAAAACCATGATAGATCAAAAAGATACTTGAGCAGCAAAGAAGTTTTAAGCATCTGGGAAACGTCATCCGTTCAGTCCATTCAGAATTGAATGGTGCATTCAGCTGAAGAAATGCTCTTTCAGAGACGTTAAAAATGAGAACACACACACACACACACACACACACACACACACACACACACACACACACACACACACACACACACACACACACACACACACACACACACACACACACACACACACACACACACACACACACACACACACACACAAATTTGCACAGACCTAATCAAAATCAAATCATAAGATGCAATAATAATGTGTAATTATTATTATCTGTGACTGAAGAATCTTTATTGGTTTGGTCAGTAAACATACCAGAATAGAAAGCATATCTTCATGTCTTAAGTAATAATATTGCAACAAAAATGAAGAGTATGATACCTTTCAAATACTGGGGAGATGTGCTTGGAAAATATGGACAGAAAATGGATGGTGTAGAACCATGAAAGCGATGCCAGCTGCATATGGGCAGCCCTCGCTCTCTCTGTATGCTTCTCTGGATAAGTCTTTGAAGCTTCCGTAGCCCAATCGGTTTCGATAATGTCCTTTAGCAGGAAAGACGTGGGTCCCAATCCCTTCTAAGACACAAAGAACCCTCACAAGAACTTTTCAACTGAGATGAGTTTCGCCGGTCTTATACACTGCGTGGAAAGAAATTAACGGACACTATAGTGTGAGAAAAAACAGCTATAGCGCCCACCTTAACAAGATGTTGGACCGCCTTTCGTTGTGATAACTGCAGATTCTATGGGGCATAATTTCCACAAGTGTACGATAGCGATCAATGGGAATTTTGGACCATTCTTCCTATAGGCATGAAATGGGGTCCAGGCTGTTGTGGAGCGGACGACCCTAGAGACGCTCCAGTTCAATAGAGTTGCGATCAGAGTTTTGGCGACGTTCATGTCCACAAACCACGCAGTTATAGCAGCCTTATGAAACGGAGCATTGTTTTGCTGAAAAAGACAATGGTCAGTTCCGTAGAAACACCACAAAGTAGGAAGCATTTTATTGTCCAGAATGTTCAGAATCCTCACAGAGTTTAATGTTCGTTTCACCACAAACAGAGGTCACAGGCAAACCAGGAAAAACAGGACCATTCCATCACACCACTACCTCCGAAATTCAAAGCTGGGGTTACGCACTCTGGTAAGAGACATTCACCGGGCATCTGTCACATCCGCACTCTTCTATCTGCTCAGTAGAGGGTGTAGCGATTCGTCGCTCCATAATACAGTTTTCCAAGCATCGACTTTTTCACTCTACACGTCTTTGCTCCACTGAAGACGATGCTGCCCGTTAGTTCGAGTACTGTGGGACTTACATATTGCGGTCCTACCATGGGAACTCAAGTTGTGACCCTCGGTTATGAATGTTTTTGTGCGGATTCGTGTTCCAGTCGATGTCCGGAACGTCGCATTCGACGTGTTGGCCAACGAATGACGGTTTTCACATATTATCCCTCATAGCACTCTACGTTCACATTCGGTGAGTGCGGTAGATCGTCCACTGCAGGTAGCACTTGCAGTTGACTTCCTGCACTTCCATCTCAGTGTGGTATCACTGATTGTTGAACAGGGATAGCCCAATTTGTCAACAATTTGGCGAAAACAGATAGGCCTGAAACATGTATCCTACCACAACGCCTCTTTCGAACTCCTTCAGTTCCCTTTTCGCAACCATTTCACCTGGATACGCCTACACTGTCTTGGGAGCATCATATTCCTCCAATTTGAACCGGCTACAATACCCATAGGGCCCGCGCATAGGTGGCTGGGTCTTTCATTTCGCAAAACAGGTAAAACGGTCAGAAGAACACACGCTATCAACAGATAATGCACTGGTACAAACCCTTAGCTCTTTGACAAGAATTCCAGATACAAAAACAGAAATTCCAGATATAAGCCTCTACACAAGACGGTAGAAGAGCAGAACTAAGTAATTGTAATTATTATTATTATTATTATTATTATTATAATCATCATTTCATGCTTTCACACGAATATATGTCCGTCTCGGTGACAACAACATTAATTTGAAATTTTAACTGTTGATAACGAAATCTTTCTATTAAAATTGTAAACTGATTTTGTTATTATTCAGTTATTACGCTAATAAAGTGGAAAGAATTAATTCCGGCATGCATTTTGCGACATCTGGAAAAACACTCTTCACTTTTCATAGATGAAACTACCCATTAGATGTGACTTATCCAAAATTAAATCACATCTAATGCGCAGTTTCATCCATGTCACCGGGGTCATGGTCTGGTAAGTAGTGTTACAAACACATAACACGACTTCGGTATTATATGAAACACGCAATAGTGATGACAGTTCGTGGAAGCTCTTTCTTTCGCATATTAGCACGTACCAACTCACTCACTCACTTTCGTCACGTGAATTGGCTCTTTCTGAAAGCTTTTCACCCTTTAAAATGCTTAAGACATTTGATAACATTTATACGGGCAGGAGGGGGCATTATCGTTTGCCTTTTCGTAACATTTTGGTGGGGATAGTTTCAGTTTAAAAAAAAATCGAAACTTCGTGCAGTTAGACGTGTCATCGCAACAAGAAACGAGACGTCATACGGAAAGCGTAATGAAAGCTACATAAAATAATACTTTTATGATCCAAAATAATTATTTAAAATGTGCGTTCGGCATTAGCATTCTTATAAAGTGAAATTAATGGCAGTTGAAATCAGAGTTGTTTTTGGTGTATGTCCTAGGCAGTTTATTTAGTAGTATATGTAACATAATTTTGCATCACTTTGTAATTTTGCCCACAAAAAAAAAAAAATTCTCCTTGAGCCTTTTATCTCCTGAAGGAGTAGGCGAGACGGCAGACAATCTCTGCCATTTGCCAATCACGGATAGCAGGCATAAGTGATCGGTGATTTTGAATAGACGATACGAAGACAGCCGCCATCTGGTGATACCTAACCATAGCACTATATATGGTCTGAAATAGTATGAGTTCTACAGTCGATGTTCTTGATTTGCGAGATAAAAAACCCTAAGTATGTGGCGGAAGAAAAAACCTACTTGCTGTGCTCAGATCGACTAACTTGGGAGCTGATCGAAGAAAGGCTCAGAAAAAGTTCCTTCTTGTGTGTCAGCGACTAGAATTGACTTTAGAATGTTTTTTTTTTTTTCGAAAACATCACGTGAGAAATTTAGATGACGATTACAAATGCTGAGAGCATTTGTATTCAGTCAGAGAGCGAAGTTTTTATACGAGCAAAGACAGATGAACTAAGCATTCTCATAGGTATTGTGCATTTTGTCAAAGACATCTTAAAGCAAGTTATGTATGCAACGTTTACCGAAATTGAAAAATAATAAAGAAGTGAAAAGTTACCAACAAGTAGATAATATAATATATTTATCGAATGGAAAAAATATGTGCTACCAAAGGCAAAGGCATTTCCTTATCTTGAAGTGGTCTCCTGTCAAACTGAAATGTTATATTTTCAATTATGCAGGTAAATTCGTTGACTCTTGCAATGTACATGAAAACTGAAAAAAAAAAAAAAAGTTATACTCTAAATGGACATAACGAGACTGATTTGACAGTCTTGTCCATATGGAGAACAAGAGAAGGCGAAATATATTCCTGGGGATGTGCCAATGTTGCGCAATTTGAGGCGAAAAGATCAAAATCCCGCTGAGAATCGAGAAACGTACCGAACCAGAATACAACGCTCCCCTCCACTACCTTACAATCACCGGGCGTCCGAAAACTCCCACGTGCGTCTGTTTATTGCTCGCTCGAACACCGAATGCACTAGGTGCTCCGTGTAGGTCAGCTGTATTCTCGATCCCAGATCACGTATAGGCGCGAGGAGCTGGAGAGAGGGCACAGATCAATCGATGTCGGTAGCAGAAGCGGCAGGCCACCAGATACTTACAGTGACTGTGTCGGAAGGGGTGTTTGTACTGGCCGATGGTGTGGATATCGTTCGGCCTTGGTCATGGGGAGTGTGTGGGTGGCACGCGTGTGTCTGGTCGTTGTACTGGTGTCTGTGGTCACGTGGGAGTGCACTCCAGCCAGAGCTAAAGGTAGGAAGTGTTTAACAGTTTATGATTTCATTACCGGGGCAATCTTTGCCCCCGGTACTTTCAACCATACTCTTCTATGCGGATTTGTTATCTCTTTTTAGTTTTATTTATCTGATGGTCTAGCGATAGTGCAATGCAGGATTAACCCGCGATGTATATAATCGTGCACTTTGCGGGACTGTATTCATCAACCATGTTATTTCTTTTTTAAATTTATTTAAAAAATCCCCTTACTATATACACGCTATTGTTGGTTTGACTGAATGTTGCAAATAAGATTTATTTAAAAGTTCAAAGGTCACCTGACCTGCATCATTTTTGCCATTCTTACTACTCGAGTATATTTTATTTTCCTTCTGCTTATGTCTGCATGTTGAAAGACATTTTAATTAAAATTAATAAAAAATTGCGTATATGCTTTAATTACAAATACAGAAGACAATTATATATATATATATATATTTTTTTTTATTTTTTTTGGCAAATATTTTTGCTTACTAAAAATAAATATATTGATAACGGCATTTTCATCAAGCGATAGCTCCTATCCCATCGCTTGATTTCTTTGTCGAATCTCTCTTTCATCGTTTGCTGGCATACGATCCAATAGTATCGATCAGTAACAAATGTGAAATTTATTCCTTACTATAAAATTGAAGGAACAGCACTATTAAAAGACTTCAGATGCAACAGACAGTGTGTGTGTGTGTGTGTGTGTGTGTGTGTGTGTGTGTGTGTGTGTGTGTGTGTGTGTGTGTGTGTGTGTGTGTGTGTGTGTGTGTGTGTGTGGCCCACGGGCAAACGGAATCTAGAAGCAGCAGGCGTGAAATTGAAGGAAACAAAGTCTTTGAATTACTGCAAAGTTTAATAAAAGGTACATTAAAGTGTGCCCTTTGAACTATCCGATGATGCTGGTGAAATAAAACTAAGTTAGAAGATCTTTTGATGCTTATATAGCTAACATTTGAGTAGAAAAATGAATAAGGAAAAGAAATAGATAGCTTGCCACTTTAGATAGTTTGTACGTAAAACAAAATACGTATTTGAATTCTATTGGTTATCTTTTGACAGAGTTTGCATGAGTTAACAACGGTGCTTTGTCAATATTCGTTTGTTGTCATTAACAGTTTACAGAATCATCTGTCAGAGCCATGTGACGTCAAGCTCGTGGGAACAATATTCAAACTTACAATAGTGGGTATTTAACTGTGTGTCAGGTTGATATTAATCTCTGTCGGTTGCAAAGTTATCCGCTGCAGTTTAGCTTTATTTTTTCTTTAGTTTTTTTTTTTTTTCAATGGGAAATGTATTTGTCCCTTTCTTATCTTTTTTCTTTTCTTTCTTTCTTTCTTTTTTTTTTTTTTTTTGTTCCAGTCAAATGCTACAAACCAATACGCAACGTTTATCGATTTAGAGATTATCCAAAACAAGAAAAAAAAAATCATTAGCTGCACTTTTTTTTCTTTCTTTTTTTGATTGTCGTTTCTTATTGCAAACCGTCAATAGTTCATTTCCCTTATAATTGCCATTCGTATGAGGGACATTCTTTCTTTCAGACCATCTTTATTGGCGTGCATAGGGTTTAGTGACGACTGTACCGACGTGTAGCGGAAATTTCATTATCGCTAAATTATCCACCGATGATTTCACTCGGAAATGAGATTCCCTTTCCTTTCAATAGTGAAACGGCCAAGCAAAGTAGATTGGCTCAGGTACTCAGGTACCTCCGCTTAATGGAGGACTGGCAGATTAGAAAGTTAATGTACTCGACACGCTTGTAAAGCTGCCTCATTTGTACCGTTATTCCCGAAACTGGAAAATGACGTTCGTTCCTGGAAATATCTGATAAATACATACGCACACACATGCACACAAGAAGCCAAATTAAGTATCAGCAGTAAAGATCACAATTAACTAATTTAGCTATTACAGCAATTAACTGGACTTGCGTGTAAATCTTTTTTATTGGAGGTTTGAAGTGGTTTATAAAAGTTTATAATACTGGTTTATAAAAGTTGGCCCCTAGAGCAGTGTTTTCGAACTACGCAAAAAATACATTTAAAAAATACAAAAAATATAATAATAAATGTCCCTAGTTCGTCACAGCACTAAAGTATTATAGCTTATAGATTTACTCCCTCTCGTGGAGGACACACAGCGATCATGGTATTGCGTATGCAGTATATATAAACGGGAATGGATTGTACCATTCTCGGATTCTAAAATATAAATGATATATTTCAACATTATTCACACTCTAATGCCCAAAACCACTGTTTTGTTTTATCAATATAATTTATTTCTTATAATAGGCAATCGAGGGCCACCGTAGCTCAGTCGGTATAGATGAAGCCTTTTTGGTCGGAAAGACCTGGGTTCGATTCCCGTCCACGCCATGAGGTCTCTTTCGACTAAAGGTAGTTAGCCGGTCTCATACGGAGGTAGAGGGTTTTTTCATTTGGAAACTCGGGTTTTTCGTCCCCCAGAACAGGCAAACCGACCCCCTTGAACATATACATCTGCAGACACTCCTGGAATTAGGATTAACCAACTTATTCCGTAGGATTTCGATTTTGAGTGCCTGCATGGTGAAGTATGGGTCTGCGCATGAGCGTAAATCAACCAGTCCATAGGCAACCATTATAAGAATGCATTTATTAATAATACAACATACGTGAATGGCGTAATCCTTAGAGAAAATGGTATGGAGATGACTGTTATAAGAAACAGAGGTAAATGGCATGATAGAGGAAGATGAGAGGTTGGTTGGATAAGTTCGAAGCTCAACTGTGTAAGAATGATGACCAACAGAGTGAATGGTTGGTCTGTTTTTAAAGGTTTTTTTTTTGTTGTTGTTGTTGTTCAATATTTTGCACTAGTAGTAAGAAAAAAAATTAAAAATTACCACACACGTCGGATGTTCAGTATTTTAGATTTCTTTTAAAAAAACTTAGTTATCCATTGAATAATTACAGCTGTTTTTGGAAATTATAATTATATAACTTAATTATAAATGTAACCATATATAGTACAATTATTATAAAGCATAAATTTTTATTTACGATGTGTAACAACAGGTAATAAAATATTAAATATAGTATGCTGTCATTATAAGACTACACAAATTTAGTCTTAAGTTAGTCGGGAAAGATAATGATGTTGAGTTGGAAAGTAATCAGTTTGAATGCGGGAGGGGAGACATTTTTCCCAGATAGAAATTGAAAAGGAGTCGAATTTAAAAAAAAAAAATGGTTTAAAAACACCCATTTAAAAATTAATTAAAAAAGATGAATTACAAGTTCGCGCAGTTAGCCTAGTGGCTGTGCGCTTCGCAACCATATGCCTGGGGAAGGAGTGTCCTAGGTCTGATTCTCCGTCGGTGACGTTAGGAGTTGAAGGATCTTCTTCAGCCATAGCCAAGTTAACCAGTCTTGGGCGTGGACAGTAGGGTTTTTCCCCGGTTTATCCTGGGGTTTTTTCAGGGGCGTAGGGTTGACCACCTTATCCTGTGAACGGTTTGAGGTCCGATGTTTAACAAACCCTCGATACCGCAAGGTAAAAGAGGATAAAGATGAGATGAATTACAAAAAATAAAAAAAATAAGCGTTAAAAGTGAACTGAATATCTTTTGTTTCAAAATGTTGGCAGCTTAGCGTTTTCTCTAGTCATTTTTTTTTTTTTTTTATGAATTAAATTCTCGTATAGTTAATTCTCGTATAGCTATAAATCGTATAGTTAAGGATCTGTCTAAAAGAGACGAAATTTCTTACCATTTTGTTTTCAGTATAAGGTACAATAAATAGAATAAATATCTGTGGATTGTTGGGTGATCGCTTTAAAAATTCTTCCAACGTCTTGCTGGCCTTCTTTAACAAACTTTGTGTGTGTGTGTGCGTGTGTGAGTCTAAAATTCTTGCTCATAACGTTATTTGATCTTCATATACGTGTTTTGAAATTTCAAATGTCAGTTTCATATCTACACTCATACAGAATTTAATGTTAATCCGTTATTTTAAATTACTACTATTCATCTTTATAACAACACTGCTATGGAGCATACATTTATTTTCACTGTCTACTAGCAGCAGACGATGCAATCATTAAGTAGATATTTCTGGCGGAAGTCCAAACATGTCAGAACATGTCTCAATACACAACATTCCTACTCAGTTAACAGCATACACTCCACTTAATAAAATTGGTCTCATTATTATTAAAGTCATTCTCTTATACCAAAGTTTGCGAATTCAGTTAGCTGGCGAACATAATAGTTTCAGACTACAATGACGTAACAAGGCTGTAGGCATAAAGGTTAAAGAATGAATACGCAGTTTTCTTTTAGTTTTCGTTCAGAATTTTCGTTTTAAGGACTGAAGATTTTCTAGACCACAAGATATTCAATTTCAGCCTAACATCCAACACTGCATTTCGTTTTTTTTTTTTTTTTTTTTTAATGTTCACTTTAAGCCATCCGATCCTTATTCTTCACTACTCAACATCTTCCGCATTTTCGTTTGGTTCCGCTGCTTTATGAATTTTAGTATCAACACACACACACACACACACGCACACATACACAGTTCTTGTTGCTATGCCTAACATTAATTCTCGACATATATTTTAAATACACTGGTGTCAAAAGAAACCGTTAAGTCATCATCGATCCATCACTAACTTTTGTATTAGAGCTCTCAGAACAATGGTCGGATCTTCATTAAAATTTGATAACGTAAAAATAGAATGTTTAAAATTTCATTGAGATCGATTCAATCACCAGGACTCAATCTAGATTACTGTGTCCAGATTTCGATTTCTTATTTTGGAAATGACGAAAGGTGGATAAGAGGGCACAGAGACGTGTCATGAAAAGAATTTCTAGATTATGGGATACCTTACTATGAGTGTGTGTGGAATCTAGATCACATTGGCGTAATAATAATAATGGTAGGATCTCGTTTTAATTACTGTATTCAAATTGAGAATCAAGAAAGAGTAACTGTACTAAGACCAAACAATGAAATTCTAAAAAAAAAAAAAACGCGTGGATCCTGAGAGCATAAATAGATCCAGCAAATTCTAAAAGACTGAAAGCTTGTTGCGAGAATCCAATTCAATTGATGCCCCCGTAACGGGAAAAGTTCCGAGGAAAGCCATTTGAGGCAGTAATATCTGACACTAGTATTATTCTTGTGAGGAAAAAAACTTCGGTTTGTTAAGACGAATAAGAGGGTGAGGTTTATAAAGCTGTTAAAAGAATGAACAAACTGAATTTACAGGGATATATATTTTTTACATTTTGGAACTGCACCTCCGAAAAATATTAGAAAGTTCTTTACCTTCAACTAATTTAAGGAGACAAAAATATTTTGATTAAAAATATCGAGGGACATTTTGCTCCTTAGAATTTTGTGTTCTGACGAACGATGCTGTATAAGACTTGCATCGGATTCAAATTTAATATTAAATTCAACGAAACAAAGCAGATTTAATACCAATAATGCTGAATAATAAACATATTGCTTTCGTAAACAGGTTACTTAAAAAATAAAATAAACAAACCAGTGAGGACTACAGATACATGGACTTAAACTTCAGACATGTCTGAATAAGGAATCAGGAAGTTTTCATAATGCCATCGGAACATTACACTCTACTCTGATTGCATGTATGTACAGCGCCCTAGCGTGGACGTGTAGAAACGTTTAGATATTGGCTTATTCATATTACCGTCTAACGGTAGAAACACGACACCTGAAGAACAAAATAAATAATATTTATTAACCCACTAATATTTTGTTGGATTTCAAATACCATCTTCCAACAACAAGAGCGTCTTGTCCTTTTCTTTTCTTTTTTTTTTTTTTTTTTGGCACTATATAACTTTTAATTTTATCTCGTTTATAGAAGCTATAGCTAAAAATGTGTCATGAATATAACCGAGGTTTGACACAAATGCTGTGTCATTGGAACAAAGAGCCATGATTCTGCGTTAGTGTTTTGAGCATTCCTCATTCCTGGGGCTGAATATTCCATTGCTTGTGGGCTTTCTATACACAACAAAAGAAAATGAGCAATTTGGAAGACATGTGACTAATGTGTCTAGGAAGAGCAGACAGTTATTTGATTGTTTTCCTATTCAAGTGTATTTTAGATTGCAGGATGTTTTTTAAATGCAATAAAAATGAATTTAATGTGTCTGGACCATGGGACCAAATAATAAACATCTCATCTACCTAATGAACCCAGGCTACGGATTTAAGTGAATCTGTTTTAAGTGAGTTATTCGCTGACTGTTCTATGTGGAAATTAGCCGGGGGGGGGGTAAGAACAGAACGGAGAAAAGCCATTGAGGTCCTACCTAATTATCTGCATATTTTTCTTTTCCATGTAAAGTAAGCTGCACGTAAGTGAATGTATAGTGCTCTAGTGACAGAGATGGATGAAGGTTGGGAAGAGAGAATCTTAGTAATACTAGATTTCAGAATTATAGTTAGTAATATTCTCGAAATATTTACTGCTACTGTGCCAAAAAAAGTACAAAGTACACGAGATGAATGAATAATAATAATAACGAGAAGAAGAAACATAATAACATTTTAACAAATTTTCTTCGACTAAGTATTAGAATTGATTTGACTATCATGCTCTTCGTTTAAAGGGTTAGATATTGTAATTACTGTTAATTGCGTGTGTTATGTGGCTGTTTTGTCCATTTTGTGAGATGAAACACCTCGAGTTTCTTAACGGGAGGAGAAACCTGTCACCTCAATATGAGACAGGCTAGCTCACCTTGCTGAAAATCCTAGTAAAGGATTCTCAAGTCTAATATGCGATTCAAACCCAACTCTTTCCAACAGAACTGCATCGCAACGTCCCCTAGACTGCTCTATGAAAACACTGCTTCGAAAACCGAATTGAATCAGTGATATCAGAACACTGATAGTCTTGAATTAATACATAGTCCGTGAGGAAAACATGAGGGACTAACATTTCTTTTTCTAAATTATTTAACGCACCAGCTCTCAAACTTACAGTACATATTTTTTTTTCGATTGAGTACTGATTGCTACTAAAATTTCCTTTACCTATAATGGAAAAATCCGTCATAAGTTTTTCTCGCGTCCTAAACATTATTGCAAAGACCTGTCTTTGAATGCTGGATATATTCTTCCGACTGCGCTACGAAGGGCGATGATGCAAAGAGTTATTATTATTATTATTATTATTATTATTATGTGACACTTGCAAGGAGTCCAAGTACTACTTATCACGCTCCACAATTCATCGTCTAAATCACTTATTCTTTCATATCTACATAATACGTCATCATCCACACACACTACGAAATCTACTGCAGACTAATTGTATTTTTGCCAGTTAACTGCATTTCTTCTCTGGTCGATTGCCTACTGCAAAAAAGAAAAAATCCAAGTTTCTGGGAAAAAAAAAAAAAACTCTGCTACCTCTATATGAGATCGGATAACTCACCTTCAGTGGTAAAAAAAAAAACCATATAAGATTCCTCTCGTCGTCACGAAAATCGAACTCAGGTGTTTTTCAGTTGAAGAGCAAAATTTTCCGTCGTTCTTCCAACTGTGTTATGGAGGAGCATAATACGTGATCCCTCCAAGCAGTACGACTCACCGAGAGAGGACAGTCTACGCTACTTAGTCCTCCGTCTTTAACTTACGCCATTCTTCACCATCAACACATTATGACTGAACAGTATTTTTGTCTGTTAACTGTGTGTGTTCTCTGGCCGATTTGCCTGTATGCTGGATTAAAAATTCCTAGCTTGCTTCCAGAGAAATAATATATATTGTTTGGAAAAAAGATTGGATATATATATATATATATATATATATATATATATATATATATATAGTATGCGCACCACAAGATAAAAAGTGTAAGGGAACAGGATGCCCGACAACGTTCTTGAATATCATTTCGAAATAAGTGGACAGAAGAGACCATTTTCTTTGTCATCTCATAGCTCTTTTGGTAAACACTTAGTTTTTTTTTCTCTATAGTATTACGTACTAAATGAAAACAAATGGAATAACTAGATTTTTATTGACACGTTGAAGAGCACATGTCGGAAGCTGAATTACAAGAGTGTGTGTGTGTGTGTGTGTGTGTGTGTGTGTGTGTGTGTGTGTGTGTGTGTAAAATATATATTTTTACAATTTATGCCAAACTTGTGAAAAAAAAGATACTAGTTCATGATTCCATCTATCATAAAACTGAAAAAAGATACGACTTGAAGGATTTCTGGTTTTAAAAAGAAACCACATGATCATCATAAACGTACGCAGTCTCACAGCGTCGTGGCGATGGAGACGTGAAACACTGGGAGAATTTCATGCTAAACATAGACAAGAGCCAATGTCTCGTGTTGGATAACGTTTTGGTAAGTTAGAAAAGTATAAACAAGTCAGTTGTTTGTCCCAGTGAATAACATTTTCGCTGTCGTATGGGTTCGAATCCCACTATGGCACTGTTTGCCAAAGCTTATGCTTAGCAGAATTGCGGTGCTGGTGTGAGAGCATGCGTTTATTAGAATTTTTTAGAATGAGGTTCCTGGAATATTTAATCTTTATCCCATCCACGGTGCTCAATGGTAGAATTAGCATAATAATAATAATAATAAAAAAGACTGAAAAAAAAAGTGAATATTGCAAGAAAGTAATCCAACGTAAACATGTTAGTAGGGCCGAGAGTTGATCTTGTGCTAAAAAAAGTCTATGAGCTTTTTTTTATTGATTCACTGGCAAATATTGTTTGTCCCTAATAGGAGAGATTTTGAGATTGGCTATCGTAATACTCTCTCTTTTTTTTTTCCCTTACAGGATGATAATGATTCCGTTTTTACTGAGTCAACTCCTGATGTGGACAAATTTCCAGCAATCATTTCAGATAAAATTTGCTGCTAAATTAAAAAAAGAAACCTAAAACGTATTCTTTTTAATACTTCCCTTTCCCTAAACAACAGAAATATTTTCCATTCATTCAATGGTTTCAAATGACCGAAGCTCTTGTAGCTTCTTTTCTTCGACACTGGAGACATTATTCATTTTGTAAATTGGCTTATACCGAAGTCCTAACCTTGAAAATTGTTTCTGAAAATGTAGACTTTAATATTTCACGTATAAAAACAATTCAAAGCCGAAGAGATACAATAGCGTGGTAAAAAAAAAAAGAAAGAAAAGAAAACTCGGTAGCCGAGCACACTGAGATATATAGTGTTCAAAAATACCGGAAAGGCAGAAATAAAAAGTGTTCTAGGGAGTCCATTATGGGAAGATTACAGATAACCATCGGCGGAATAAATGAGGCAGAAACAGTCTGGAGAATCGACCCGACCTGCTTCAGGTGCTCCTACACAACCGGATGCAGGGAGAAATGAAATTTGTGAAGTAAACCGATGGGAAGTCAAATCCGAAGCAGTGTATGGAGTTGTGACTTTCATCTTTTTCTGGGTGGTTGGAAATTTTTCTCCTCCCTCAGCATCAGGGTTTGGGAGTGAGCAGTGGCGCAGCAGTGAATGATAGAGACAATGACTTGGTGAAATGGCAATTATTGGCAGCTGTAGGAACCAATCTATCAGTTTCTTTCTCTTTTCTATCTTTCTCTCTCTATCCTTCCTTCCATCTATGTACCCTTGTGCTTCCCTTATCTATTAAACGTTCTCCCTCTTCCCATTCAACTCTATTGAATCACTTCTCTCTCTCTCTTTTTTTTTAAAATATTTATCAAGCAATATTCTATATATATATATATCCATTTGTATTATTCATTAATCAATTTCTATCAGTGCAAATTGATCAATCATTCTCCCCCCCCCCCTCTCTTATTATATATGTATGATCACCCTAGTTATTCTACAGATTAACTAGGGTGATCCGTTAAAGTGCCGAAAATTGTTTCATTTCTCAATGAAATGAAACAATTTTCATTCTAGGTAATGTGCATTTCATCTAGGTAATGTGCAGATTACCTAGATAATCTGCACATTACCTACTAGGCACTCGTTAAAGTGAAAATAAGATCTGGAACAACAGCAACGTTTCTGTACGCTTAAATTAACATAATGTTATTTATTTATTTTTCGATATCTAAAGAATCAAGTTAATACAATCAAACAATCAACAAATTAGTTGATAGAATCAATCATCAATCAATTAAAAAACTATAATACAAAAAGAATCAAACGGTTTAAAATATTATTACAATTAAGGAAATGAATTTGCAAAACATATGACACTGGCGAAATCAACTAAAAGTGGAGGGAGAGGGGGGGGGGAAGGAGTAGGGAAAGGAAATGAGAGAAACAAACTTTTGAACTTTAACGATAGGGAAGCCGTTAATGTGCACATTACCTAGGTAAAATGCGGAAAACTCTTGATTCCGCACGTTAACGGAGCAAATCAGTTAATCTGCAGATTAGCTAGGTAATATGCACATTAACGGCTTTCGAGCTTTAGCGGTAACATATATATATATATATATATATATATATATATATATATATATCAGTTAGTTTTCCCTTAGTTTTGATATTATATTAATCATTCCCATCCACTTGTCCGTCTTTATATAAAGGTAGTTCAGTAAACATTCGAGGACAATTACTGGAGTTGTATAGGTCAGATCACAATCACTACGAACAGTGAGGCATGGTTTCATTGATTTAAAGAGCATAAATTATTATTATTATTATATCATATAAATATATAATATATATAAAATACGGTATCCCTCAAGGCGCCATATTATCACTCACTCTATTCAACATATACATTAACGATGTTCATAACATGGCCATTAGAAGTGAAATATTTCATTACGCAGATGACACCGCACTACTAGCAATCCACACAGACATCAACAGGGTTCTTTCCAAAGTACAACAAGACCTAAATGAAATCACAAACATACTTCTACCAAAACGCAGTTGTAATCAACAGAACCAAAACACAGATGTTAATAATACACAACCCGAGAATCATCCGCCCCGCACCACTATCGATGCACTGTCACACATACAGCTGCATTAACAACAAAAAACCTGCCAATGTTCCGAAATCAAACCTGTAACACATGCAAAATATCTTGGTCTTTACATAGATTGCCATCTTAAATGGACAAAACATATAGAATACCTACGTATCAAACTCCGCATCATCGCAGCAAAACTCTTCCAAGTAAAAGACATTATTCCATCTAACATAAAAAAAACTCCTATATCACGGTATCTGCGAATCCCTACTCAGATACAGTATAACAGTCTATGCAAACACATCAAACAGCCACCTAACAAAATTAGAAAAATTACATAGGAAAATTGTGTCGACAGTGATTTGGACACTTTATATACAATAGCCAATATCCGACCAGCACATGTCAATACACAGAATCCTGAGCATTAAAAATATGAAACACTACATAATATTAATAAGGAATTACTTCAACATCACCTATCGAAACAACAGACATATCGTATAACACGACCAACAACAACTCTATACATCCCTACACCTTTCAACAACTCATACGGTTCTTTTGTGAGATCACATCCGATACCCACACTACTCGACAACCTACCAAGAAACTTAAAACACATAGACAACTACAGAACATTAAAACACGAACTCTGGAAAATATACCAACAATGTTAATATACCATTAACACTAATATACACATCAGAAATCGCCAGCATCCAATGTCTACATCCCATACATGAACAGTAACAACAACATAAATAGTGAAGGCTAATCCCACTCTCTTCATAAAAGCTAACCCAAGCTTCGAAGTAGGTGAATTAATTCGTCTCATTCATCTACACGTAATCCTCATAATCAAAGACTGCAAATTATGTAACAAAACAGTCAGTACGGTGTATAATAATAATGAAGATACTGATATAAAAAAATTGTGCATATGTAAATAGGCTGTATAATAATAAGCTATGATATTGATATTGGAAAAAAACATTATGTACATTTATATTTAAAAAAATCACTGTACTCTACATTTTGTATTGAACAGAAAATGTAATAGTATGCTTTATTACATATATGTAAATGCCCTATATGATGATAAATAAAATGTTATGAAAATGTTAAAAAAATTATTATTATTATTATTATTATTATTATTATTATTATTATTATTATTATTATTTTGGAAGCATTCATTTTACTGGACCAATCATTCATGTTACACTCCAGTATGCGACTAAGATGCCATTCTCTAAGTTTCTGTTTCAGAGGTGGAAGATATGGAACGCATATGGGTACACGAAGAATGGTCCAACACTTCTTAACAAATTCGAAGAATCTTCTTCCAGTTCTTCGGTTGATTCCTGATTATCTTGCCAGATAACTTTCTATTTTAGGATTCTCATATTTTACCATCGTAAAATATGAAAATCCCTGAATCCAGTCTTCTAAAATCAGATTCTTAATGCAGGTATCTGGACATTATATTAGGTTCTGGACATTTTCTCAGTATCGAAATCTAAATCTTACTTTAATCACCTCCCCCCCAACAGCCGATCCAACTCCTTGATCTACACTGCTCTTACTCAAGTCTCTTACGAGCTCATTGTGCCTGATGTGCATGCCATTCGGCAGTATGTTCTCTGGTCAGTTTAATTGTTTGCGAGAGGAAAAACTCTTCCACACTATGTATAAGACTAAAAACTTACTTTCAGTTAAGTTTTTTTTTTTTTTAGTTCAGAAAAATATGCACACCAACATATCCTGCAACGCAACAGAAGCGCTTAGGTCCACGTGAAATTATCCCTGCAGAATGTCATACGATTTGCTGAAATTGTTAATTACTTCCTGATCCAAATAGCAGTTGATGACGCAGTTATAAATCTGAGTTAAATACTACATTCATTACAAAGATGTCATTTCCATTACACCCACACATAAAATGGAATATCTAGTCTTCATCAAGAGGCAGAACTTCGGTACCCAAACACCAACCGGTAAGATACTTTTTGATGATCCACACTAATGGATTTTAAGGAAATGACGATGTCCGTTAATGTTATATGATGCAGTGAAACTCTTGGAAAAAGTCTGCATACCACAGGCATCAAAAATGTGTCCAAGAAAATGCGCGTAAATTAATTCTTCTGCGTGACAGCATGTCTTACGAGTTGTTGCGCAACTCGTCCAGGAAAAAGATTTTGTGAGTCAAATGGGATTACAGATGTTGACACAATCAATGTTCTTTCATGCAATCACCGATTTGCTAGTCTTTGTGAAAAAATTCTTTAGGTTACTGAATAAACACGCCAACTGTGCAGAAGTTATACGATTACCTGAGTATTTCCCTAACCCTTTATATTCCCAAACCTCAATACACCATTAACTGCGATTATAGGATGGCATTCTCCTGAGGGATTTTCTTAACGTTGAATTTTATAATTTCTAAATGTTAATAAATGGACACGGTTTTTTTATCATTCTTCTCAAAATGGCAGTCAGTTACTTTAGTGAAATGCAAAAGTGCTCTATAGGATTCGTACCTTCCTCAACTCATGTTGTCACAGCCGTTGCAGTCTGAAATTGCGTATAATTACCATGTTCAAATGCAACTGGGTCATCCACAGAATAGTCATAGAGTAAATAGCAAAGAATTATCCAGAATTTCAATACTACGTTGGTAATCATTTTTCCTAGTAATAGAACAATGGGTTCTAATCTAAACCAGGAAAAGTATTCCACAACTATACTTAACAGATAGGACGAGACCGTTTGGTGAAGAACTTTCTTCCAATCACGAGAAGCTCTGCAAATGTGGAAGTCAAATATTTCTTGAGGTGATGTCTGAATTGCATAAAGCAGCCTCTCCATAGAAACTAACGAACACTACATACTAAATTTAGTATGTAGTGTTCTGCCTTAAACCTTTACAACTGTGGACGTCTTGAACCTCCTGGTTGAGAGAATCCCAGAATTTCTTGCTTTTCTTGTGACCTTGTGACCATTTTTTCCCTTTTTTTAATGCCGTCAATCACACGCAATTGATAAATATAAAATAATTGAATCCCCTAACTCCTTTTATTCCCCAGGAGTAGGTGGAGCTGATTTAGCTCTAACTAAACTACTTTTTGGAAATCAGTAGGAAGTTGGTCTCATTCCAACAATAGCTAAGCTCACGCTATCGATCCTACCTCGTATTGTACCTGAAATGGTGTTATCTGCGGTCGATTTCTCTAAATTGTGGGATAAAAAACGCGACTGTCCTATCTCAGAGACGGACTAATTCGGGAACCGGATGAAAAAAAAAAGTAGGGGGGGGGGCCGAGTAAAAAAAAGAAGTACCTTTAGTTATCGAGTGGATTCGAGTTATTAACGATCTTTCTTCTGGAAATTTAACATTATGGAAGCAGAAACGTTACCATTTTTAGGCTGTGCATACGGCTACAGTCATTTGGCCACCCAACCCACTACCCTTGCACATTGCTATGCCACATTCTTTGTCATATGCAGTGGTAAATGCTTCCTAAATGCATATACTATGTTAACTATGTTGGCATAAGCATTGGGTGATAACTATATTTCAGAAAAACTGAATTGTACGCCTCGATAATATCGACCGGGTGCTTCTTAAAAACGACTTCTATTCTTCTAGACATATCCTGTTAAATGAGTCAGGTATTTTCGACCAACCTGACCACCAGTCCATTTATAGTTAGTCGCACAGGCCCACCTTACAATTTCCAGTTCGTCCCAAAGAATTCTACTAGATTCAGATTTGGACATTGCGTAGGCCAGTTAAGTTTTTCTACATTTTCCTCAAATGCATTAGTTCCTGCAGAATGACATGCAGCAGGAACTAATGGTTGTGTCCTATTGAGTTGAAAGAGACATGGTTGTCTCTTCCGTAAAACTTCCACAATACAAAAAGCAACATTATTCATGTAGTTCATATTCGTCGGTGTTCATCATTCCAGCTACTACAACAAACCATATGCACGAGCAATTCATAACTAGGAACAGTAGTTTCAGACTATTACAGCTCCACCACTAAACTGCACAGGTGAAATAATGCACTTGGAACCTGAACCGCTGTTTGACTCTTTGAACTCATAGCTGATCGTTTTTTAGATCGTAATGATTTCCGTATCCCAAATTCCCGACATCCTTTGGAGTTATCTTCCTGTGTTCTTTTGCTGTGTTTATCTTGACTGAGATTGCATCTTCACATTTCCAGCGGTTGCTAATGTTGTCTACAGCTGATTGTGAGAGATGCAGCCTTTTATCAATATCACAAATGGATAGGTTACTGATATGGCATCTATTCATAGCACCTCTTTCGAAGACTTGCCATTGATAGTATAGAGATGTATACAGGCGAATTCAGGTTATATCTGTTTGTTTTAATATCGGCCACGTGTGATGACAGGAATATACACCAATATGTTTGATATAAAATAGGAGTGCCCCGATATTTATTTCAATTTGGCGCGCGCAAGTGGGATAATTATTAAAATAAAAGTTAAATAAAGAGAAACCGAATGTTCGGTCATTGTACGTTTGAATGTCTACAAGAAAAAGAGACTTACAAAACTACAAATCGAGCAAAGTACACAGAACAAAATGTTGTCTATTAACAGCCTAGATCAAAAGACAAATACGTGGATTAGACATAAAAATTCAATGCACAAGAGATAAAGGTAGAACTTGACGTAGGGCTAGACACACGGCGAGACTGTAGCACTAGAAGTAGACAAAAATATTGGACTGGTTAAGATGCAAATGATAACGAGTATAGAGACAGAGAAGAAAACACTTTGCAGTGTTGCACTCAAAAACACTAGCAAAAATAAGAATGGAAAATTTGTGTGTGTGTGTGTGTGTGTTATAATTTATACATTATAATTAAATATAATTAAATAAATATATATATACAGTATATATATTTATTTATTTATTTACTATTTTGAGAAGCATTTAATTATTGTATTTATGTACGGTAATCTGATCGAAGTACACAAAGTCCATGTCTATATGCATATACGTTTAGATCAGTGGTCTAGAATCCAAGTCAAACTACGGGCTGCATTCCGTATCCTTTTTTTTTTTTTTTTTTTTAATTTTATTTTAATGAAGTCTTCCCCAAGAAAGGATGTAAACTTATCGCACATTTTTAACACTGGTGGTCGGCTAGGGTTAGATATAATCTGAAAAGCCTGGTCCAGAAACCAGACACAATACTTTTTGCAAGCCACTTGAGACTTACAATAAGGTGATGGTTTGACAAGAGACGACGGAAACCGTTTCATGAAACAGGAAGATGGAGATGATATCCACTTGGCCAGCAAGCTAGCATTTACTTTTTAAAGACAAATCTTATAAATTTAAGAAATATAAGCTTGTCCACAACTGGCTTTCACAAATATTCATACCCTAAGCGGAATTTGAACCCACAATCCTTTGCAGTAAACCAAAAGACGGCATTTTTTTTTTTTTTAATACAAAATGAGCCACTACCGAACCAGCTCGCAATTTTCTTCATGATATATACACTATTTATCAAGGATTTATGGCTTTTATTAAATAAAGTGAAAAAAAAAAAAAAAAGAAGACAAACAAAGAAACCAACAAAAAATCCATTTGATAGCTTGGGTGTTTGTGATTCTTGAAGAGGAAGAATTGGTTTATTTTCAATAACGGCTGAAGCAACTTATATCTGTTAATTGAGACCGGTTTATCTGTTTTGTGGGATAACAAAAATAAGCTTACGGGAGGAAAAATCCTTCCACATCTATTAAAGACCACCTAATTTACCTTCAGCTGAAAAGTCATTATTAAGATTCTTCGCGTACTAGAAGATTCGAACCTAAATCTTTCCCCATCCTCAATATCGACTGAGATAAAGAGGCGTTCTTGAACTAGAATACATTTCAAAACCTAAATTAGTTATTAGCTCCAATAAATACAAACTAGCTTTCGAAATATGCGAATGAATATAACAAAACACATTTAAAATTTTAAAGTAATATTCATCATAGTGAAAGTGTACTAACACGAAGAAATATTGTGTGTGTGTGTGTGTGAGAGAGAGAGAGCATATTGTTTATTAGCACATAAATAAGCAAATATGTAACCATAAGAAGAATGTAAAAATACAGAGCATGCAAAACATACAGGGATCTCTTTGATAAATACTGAAACTGCGCAATTCTACTGTGGTCTTCGAAATGACAAGTGGAATGTTAATTCACCCAACGAGACCACTTAGTTAGGGGAGCAAGTTCACTGAAATGACTGATGAGGCAATTTAAAGGTAGCATCATGAACAAGACTCTGCAGATAAGAACTAATTAACCCCTCATATACAGGTCGAAAAGATAAGATGGGTGGAATCTGTGACACCAACTTTGCTGATTTTTTACTCACTTAACTGACGTTTTTTTTTTTTTTTTTTTCAAAAAGCTCTTTCACCACAGGCAGCATAAAATTTTAAGGGATGGAAAATATTTGTCATGGTATAAAGTGACAGCGAAATGGTTGTAAAAATATAAGGCTGTCTAAAGAAAACGAGACCCTTTCAGGATGTGCAAAAATAATTTATGCAAATTATTGCATAAGTTTAGTTATACAATAATTACTAGCATATTTTTTTTCGTGGTGTTATACCCAACTGGGGAGGAGGAGGATGGAGTTGTTTGCCAATTGTCGCAGAACCACTGCCGATATGATTTTTTTTTTTTTTTTTTTTTGGTAACTCACCGAATCGAAAAATGTATGATAGTTAACTTATTATTATTCCGTAGAGATTAGAATTTTTATTTCTTTATTTTATTTAGTTTTATATTTATATGCATTACTTGGGAATAGAGATTTGAATGTTTCCTATTTTATAATGAAGCCTTCGTCACACATACCCTATACTGCTCTGCAAGGCAAACAGCTAAACCTTTTGAGTACAATATATAGCATATAAAGGTGTTTCTTAAACTATATTCCGTAAAACCCTAGGGTTTCGCTAAAACTTGTAAGGGTTTCCCAGATAATTTACTTTTTTTAGAACTTGTAGTATTAGATGTATTTTCTGAAAAGAATAAAAAAAATCTAGTGAATGGGGAAATGCTATTTTTTTATTAATTTGACTTTTTCTAAGAAATGTATGTTTCTTTTTTATTTATAAATTACGTATTTGTTTTCTTGATTAAAATATTTTACAGGCAACAGTTCATTGTCAGTCATGATTTCCGTTCTAATATTTTTAATGAAAAGTTTCATAGGGGTTCTTCGAAAAATAAATATTTTTATGTAGGGGTTACGTAGTCAGACTGATATGGCACGCCCATGAAAGCTTGTGAACTTCCAGAGGCAGAATTATACGATGCCTATCAATGGCATATTCGTTCGTGACAGCGATAAAAGACTTGATCATCCCCAAATCAATGGCTGACAGCATTATCAGTGGATGGAAATGTATCTTTTATGCAAATTGTATATAAAATTAACAAAAAAAAACATAGCCAAAAAAATGTTATTTACTTAATGCTAAAATAATACAAAATAAGAATAAAAACGACGTGAAAAGAAATTAGCCAATTATATTGGAAAAGTTCCTTTTTTTGATTTTCAGAAGTTTACAAAATTCACTAATTTTCAAAAGGAAAAATAAATACATTTAAGAAAATAATCTGAATGAATAAAATAAATTAAATTATGACACACTAAAAATAAACATCAGAAATTATCAGTAACGACAGAACTCACTGTAACGGATCGAGTCTAACCAGTGGCGTTCTGGAGCCAGCCGACACACGCGACCCGTAACATGTTAAATTTGCAGGAATTTCGCGAGCCGGTTGTTAAACAGACAATGGCTATAATTTAGAACGGCATGCAATTCAATTCAGAGTAGCTTCGGCATTTGTCAATAAGCTTGTATATGGTGCAATGAAAATCCAGTCGGAATGCGCTTATTTCGGCTTATTTCATCCTTTTCTCCTTCCTACGCAGCAGCTTATGTAGGGATTATCTTCGTGAGCAATTTTTACGGGAATAGTATTTTTCAATATCCGCTCAATTCTAGAAACACGAAGATTTCGCTTAGAGTTGTCGTGAACCTAATGTAAGGTCACAGCTCTAAGAAAAAGCGATGCAGGCAAAATTAAGCGGACATTTGCTGATAATGAAATTCGTTTATACTTTCGTGTGTGTGGGGGGGGGGGGGAGTTCCGCCGTGTTTTTATTTATTTATTTTTATTTTTAGTCTTTCGAACCTGTTTGGTTCATAAATGAAGTGAGACTAAAAGGTATTAGAATTATCAACTTTTTCAGGTGAAATGACTAACAGACAAACAAAAACATAAATATATTAACTGAAAGGTAACTAGCCTTTCTTTGGAACAACTATTGTAAATCCCCGATGTACAAACTACTCTAGTCCCCCCTGATTCAAGCTACAGCCTGAACATTTTCTTGTATGTTCGTTGTTCGCTTTGGATCAAAATCGAAAGAGGTCATATGCAGCAGGAAAAAAAAGTATTACTACCTGATATAGGGTGTCCCATAAGTCCTATTCTATAGAGCAGCGTTTCTCAACCTTTCTAAGCCCAAGGACCAGTAAAATGCCCAAAACAATTCGACGGACCACTAAGTTATGTGATTTTTTTTTAACGTATGTGGGGATTACCAACATTTTGAAAAAACTGTGCCTTTTTAATTTTAACATGATATATCTAAAAGCATGTTTGGAAACATAATTAATTAGCATAAACAAATCAGCGCCGTCCCTCTGAAGACCCCATTTATCTGCCCACAGCAATTCTATATTTTATATGTTATCCCCATTCATCTGCCCACACTCATTAAGCTCACCCCACAACAACTTTTTAGAGCCGTTGGTACCATGAGAAAATGAATGGGGAATGTCAGCGCCGTACAGCTGAAACCTTCGTTTATCTGCCCACAACGATGTTTATCTTTAACCTCCATTCATCTGTCCACAGCAACTTTTATACTTTATATGTTATCCCCATTCATCTACCCATGCCCATACCCCACAACAACTTTTATCTTCACGCACTGGGGAAAATGTTGTTCTTCTTTTACTCCATTCATCATAATATTGAATAAGAACTGACATCTAGATTCCATCATGGATTACATCCCTTGTCCTGTCCAAACCATTCCCTGCATATACCCAAACATTTCACTCAGAACATCCCAAAGACATTAATGACCCCCCGATCCACCCCCGCCCCCCCACACACTTCCGGCCGATACGCATCGCCTTATTTCCCTTACGAATTTTCCATGACCAGCCAAAAATTTTAAGACATCCTGTTATGTGAGGTCCTTCCCGATATCTATAAACAGTCCAACCCACGATGTCAATCGCAAAGTGCCATCCACGTGGTCGGGCGCATTTTCTCGACAGCGGTTGTATGCCGTATATACCGTACGCACGTGATTTGTACTAATCGTGTTATGATGGTGGTTTTAATTATATTCGTCCTATTTTATCCAGAAGCGCAACAGTGGTCATCGTAAATCTGGCAATTCATTAATCGTGTGGTGGTGGTTTTATTTATATCCGTCTTGTGTGCTGCTTGTATTCGTTACGTTGTGATATGTGTTTCTGTACAATCCATGCCCATACGGATGTTGTTGTCTGCACTCGACGGATTCCATGTTCTCAGCCGCATATTCCCGCAATCGACCGTACGCGATACGGAACTTCGCTAAACGGGACGCGGGCAGCCATCCTCCGTGCCAACAGAGCTGAGCCTCGCCGTGACGTCACTTTGCACAACTTTCGTTTCATCCCCGATTTTGGAAATGGATTCATTCCAAAACCAGTAACGAGAATAATCGGAAACTGCAGTCAATAAATAATACAATATAATTGTGTTACTACTTACTTTTAATGAGATGGTTTAGCTTCTTGGCCTTTGCAGAGTTGCTGGATATCTGCTCAATTTTGGTTAACTTTAGTCGAAGGTCGGCACACACACACACAAGGACGATTTCTGTATTTTGTTTTTATTTGAAGGAGCGAGGAAAATCCTTTCTCACAAAAATAGGTTGTAGAAAACCGCATGATGATTTCCAGTGCTTCTTCAGATAATTCGAGAAATTCACTTCTCACTGAAGGCGAGATCCAGAATCGAGCCAAACCAAGATCGCACAATTGCATTTTAAGCCCGCTGTCACTTGAAAGTTCAATTAACTGTTCTTTTTTCGATAACGAAAGGTCGTTCTCGTGACTATAAGCCTGAAATAGATCTCGAACCCACAGAAATTTCTTATAAAAGTTATTCGGAAAATATGTTTCAAAATTCTGTTTCAGAGTTTTGAGGTGGTCACAAACCCTTTCCAGAAACTCAGAATCAACAAAAAAGATAATTTTCCACTACAAAGGATTCGAATGTTGGAAAAGGTGCAAATTATCTGTCTTTTACATAATTAATGCACAACACCAGTTCCCCCCCCCCCTTTCGGATGCCTTTATTTTGTCATAGGCATAAAGAACAGTTAAAGAATTTCCCTAAAGGGAGAGATTTAGTTCATTTCATTTCGAAAAAAAAAAGTCTGAAAGATCGGATAGTGTTGATAACCATGCTTCCTCAACAAGAAGTGATGCAAAATTAGAATTACGTTCATTTACAAACAATAAAACTTTGTGCCTTAATTGGATTAACCTTGTTAGTACTTTGCCCCTGGAAAGCTAGCGAATTTCAGAATGAAGCAAAAGTTGTATATATTCACTGCCCATTTCATCGCAGAGTACTGAAAATATCCTATTATTTAACGGGCGAGCCTTAATAAAATTAACTAGTTTTACAGCGTTCTGTAGCACAGTTTTAGATCCTAGTGGCATTCCTTTGCAGGCTAACGCTTCCTATGTATGAGACAATGTACCCAATTCATATCCAGAGCTATTTTGACCATAGAAACAACCCCCGCTATGCCTGCTTGTCAGGGCGCGAGTTCCATCCGAACAGAAGCCTATACATTTTCCCCACTGGATCCCTCTGTGTATTACATAATTATTGAGAATGTGAAATATTTCTTCTCCAGTTGTTCGGGATGACAAAGTTCTACAAAAGAGAATATCATCATGAATGTTGTTATCATGCGCATATCTTACGTAACATATTAACTGAGCATCATCTGTAACATCAGTAGTCTAATCTATTTGTAACGCATAATAATGGCTTTTCTTAACTCTTTCGATTAACTGAGATTCTACGTCACATGCCATATCATTAATTATGCGACCCACAGTGTTATTGAAATGAGTCAAATGAACATCTTTTAGTAACTTGTTGACAAACATAGTTTTTACCGCATCTTTTATAGCTGGAAGTAGTAAATTTTCTCCGATAGAATGAGGTTTTCCTGTTTTTGCTATGCGCAAACTTAAGAGATAAATGCTTCCAGTGCCTTGCTATTAATCGAACCAATGGCCGAAACTACATCTTTCCCATGATTTAATGTCGCTAAGCGTCACTGAAATTTTTTTTTTTTTCAATTTTCTTATTTTTCAAATGACGTTTAGTTTCTAAATGTCGGAGTTTAGTAGGTTTCATGCACGTGTTCAACAATACTTCATAACACAAAAGACATTGAGGTTTCTGTTCACTTTCATCTCCACATCAAGTAAACCCGAATTCCAAATATGAACTGTTATATTTCCTACTGTATTTTATCTTTGAACTGCTTGTTTTTTCTACTTTAATAGTATCAGATTTACTCGCCGTTACAACACGTGTATCACAATTAGGGTTAGCATCAACTGTTTCATTTGCCCTTCTTTTCAAAGTCCTAGTTCTAAGCCACTTTTCCATTATAAAAAAAAAATATATATATATATATATATAAATATATAAATACTGGGGATAACTCACGACACACTTTGTCCAAGCATCACTTAGCACTTCTGAAGATATATTTAATATTGAGCCTTGGTTGAAGGAGGGAAACCTTCAATAATAAAAATCAATAAACAACAAGCAATTGGTTGAAATGTGGATAACACATGAGCGCTTCAAATCTGACAAAACAGCAAGGGAAGGTGGAAGCAATAAAACTATACTGCTGTTCACTTCACCCCTCTTATTATTCGTCATTCTATCGCTACAAATTATTGTTGTGCCAGAATGACGTTTAATAAAAGAGGGGTGAAGTGAACAAAATATTACTTCCGCCTTTGAACATTCTGACGCTATTTGATTTTTTTTTAAAGTCACCACTATTTGATTTCAATAATTTTTACTTACTTATTTAATTTTTTTTTTGGATAATTAAAAAATATATATTTATTTAATTAAAGTAAGTCTGCCTGCGGACCACCTGTCCCATCGTCGCGGACCATAGGTTAAGAAACACTGCTATAGAGAAACAATTATGGGAAAACGTAAGAGAAAATGCGGCAAACTTTTTTTTTCTTTTTTAACATTTTTATTTTTATACAAAAGTTTATACATTTATATTACAACAAAAATGTGTAAACTTGTATGTAAAAATAAAAATGTTAAAAAAAAATTAATAAAAACGTTTGCCACATTTTCTCTTATATTTTCCCATAATTGTTTCTCTACAGAATAGGACTTATGGGACATCCTATACCAGATAGTACTGTACTACTTTTTTTAATGTCGGACATGTCGGTAGTAATACCGGCATGTTTGACAGTGCTAAATCAGATAATCATTGTTGCACATGAATTTTTAATTAATCTATTCTCCGACTATAACAAATAATTCTTAGTTATTCTTAGGCGATTTCTGCAGCAGAAAAAAAAAAAAAAGTTTTACCACCTGATATAGGGTGTCCAGTCATCTGTCATGGCTGAGATATAGCGTGCAAAGAGCGAATCGCTCTACTTTATAGTAAAAATGGACGCGGTGTTGCTAAGTTTAAGGCAGTACACGCCAACATACAGTAGGTTTTTCATGAGATTGGCTCCAATCAACTGACTACACCATTCCCTCACTTTTCTCTACACTCATAAAAAGAAGAGTAGCTGCCGGTCAACATCCATACACATCTCGGCTTCAAATTTATCGAACCAACTTCTCTCCATCGTTTATTTCATCTATTTCAGTTCTAAGGAGCAGCTTTCTCAACACCATTTCCCCCAAGAACTTGGACTTAATCTTTTGCCCATGGGTTTTGGCGATTTATTTGGTGTAGGGTTGATATTTAAAAAAAAGCACAAGAAATTGCTATCATCTGACTTGTAACTCATAAAGTTCAGTTAAATTCCTTCTTTGTCTCCTATTAGATATATTCATCAAATTACAACTAACAAACCGATTTTCGTAAATTTCATGATAAAGGCATTCATCATATAGCCAGCTTTGAATTCAAAATCATTTCTTACTGTATTAAAGAATATTTTAATATTGATATGATCAGAGAATAAAGCCGTAACAGGTAAAACAACTCAATACAGAGTATTTCCAATTTCAATATAGCTAGAAAAAACAAATGGATAGCCAACTTTGCAAACTTTGTATTTATTACTTAAAATAATAGTTTGTATATGTATATGGGACTTTTTTTAAACAGATATCTACCAAGGAAACGATGTTATCGACGAAAGATGTTATCTGCAGTCTTTTAGCGCTGTATTGGAGTTTTTTTTTAAATAAAAATCTAAATGCAAAATGAGTTTGAATGCAAAATACACCACTAATTATAGCACACGATCGAAGCTACGTAATAGCTTATTTTGCTTTCTGAACTATGCTGCGATTTCAAATAATAAAAACTTAATTCAACTTTGTTTTTGGCATATTCATGTGGAACATACCTTGCATATATAAATAATGCTGTGTGTGTGTGTGTGTGTGTGTTCATTACCAACGCAAGTCCAGTATATAAAATATTCACTATTCACCGTCTAGGGCTGACGATGAAGGACAAAATGTCTCGACTCCCGAATGAAGTTATAATTCTCTCGAGAAATCTGTTGTCCATTTAATATAATATTGTTTTATATTTCTGTAAGTAAATCAATAGATGGACAATGAATAAGAACTCCACAAGCGGCACTTTGTCTGTCTTTATATTAGAACAGTAACGCTTTTACTAAACGAATTTTTAATAAAATAAAAAAGGAAATTTAGTGCACTAAGGCTTGCGATTGTTATAAAATGGAAATACATCAGCTGAAAGAACTCTTTCAACAAACTGATTTAGTACATTTATTCCACGTTTTGAAATAACTATACGTTATAAGTACAATGAATCTAAATGTATGCTGGATGCTAGTAGATGAGCTAGTAAACCTTAGCAGCGAGGTCGCAGTAAGGATTGGTGCTCTCGAGATATGGACGCTCAGAAGAGAATTGGATATCTCATGGATCTAGAAGTGTTTCTCAACATTTTTTGGATCATGCCCCACCTCAATGTCTCAAATATTTTGATGCCCCCCTCTAGCATAATAGTGAGCCAAGCTCTATGAAAAAGTATAATATAAATATGTACATGTACATTTTTCTAATTGCCCCCCAAAATATTCAAATTGCCCCCCTGTGGGGCGTACGCCCCACGTTGAGAAACACTGATCTCGAAAGAGAGAGATGAAGAAGTTTTGGAGACGATGAGTACTAAAATGGACCTTATAAAGAACATACAAAAAAACAAAAATATCGGACATAAACCATATTTTGAGCTATGAAAGTCTTCAAAAAATTATTAGAGAAAATAACTGCAGGCAAACGAAAGAAAGGAAAACAGCAACAAACATGGTTTTCAGAAACATAAAGGGCTGGCTGGGAATGAACTATTCAGTGAGCAAGAGAACACCCCAAGACAGAAATATATGGAAATCCATGGTAGTCAATCTCCTGGATGGAGATGACCTTGACAGGACGGGACTGATGGATCATTTCTGTCAAAAATTATACGTTCAAAATGATTTCAGGATATCTGTCTTCATTCTCTTTTCAGTACGCCACGATTTCTGCTTGAATTTGTTCGTGAGAAATCATTGGTCGACCAGAGTCTCTTCGCATTCCAAATGTGTGTGTGTGTGTGTGTGTGTGTGTGTGTGTGTGTGTGTGTGTGTGTGTGTGTGTGTGTGTGTGTGTGTGTGTGTGTGTGTGTGTGTGTGTGTGTGTGTGTGTGTGTGTGTGTGTGTGTGTTCATTCAATCTACTATCTAATGAAAGTATCTGACAGAAAAACGGGGCCAATTGCTAAGAAGAGAAAGACTTTGTTCTCTGGTCGCTCTTTTCTTATTTGATTTTCGTCAGGTTCCATAACCTCCGATTTCATTTGGAGAATTTGAAGAATACAATAATAGTAAACCCGACTATCTGTCATTAAGCATCTGACAGTCCCATTAACTATTTTAGACCATTTTTGTCCTTTCCAGTACAATAACCAAAGAACACAGACACAGATAAAATGGCCGATGGTAAACCTCTACATTGTCTGGAAATCCTTTATAATCAAAGAACAGTAAACTGCTGGTCAAACCTCGTTAAGATCACACACAGTTCGACGTTTATTTTATTTTATTTTATTATCAGGACAGACAATACATGGATGATTTTCTAGTATAGAAAAAAAAAAAAAAAAAAGAAAAGAAAGAAAGAAAGAAAACGTTAACCCGTCTGAGAAATTCACTGAAGCAAATAATTCATTTCTATCTATCTCTCGTTCGTGTTATTTTTCATTTTTTTTTATTTAGTAATATCTTAGCAATTTGGACTGAGCTTACTGTAGAGCTTCTAATACTATCGCGTTCCTACAATCTCATGTCCACGAACCATTAAAACACAATTCGTTGATCTCTTTTTCCACTTTGTTGCAATTTTCAGATGGATAATCCATACATTTCTTTTTTAAACTTTCTTCAGTCAGTTTCAATTATCGTGAAGACGGTTTTTTTATGTCCTGCCATTACGTCGGTGTTTGTACGAAATTGTAGTCGCGAAGAAACGTTTATTTTCCTGTTCTGTTGGGTTCTGCAAAACGTAACATTCACCTTACATAAGTTAAGTGCCATTTAGCAATGGATGAATATTTTCTTCTATTCTATATTTAATATTATATTTTGTATAATATTTTTATATTATTTTTTGTTTTTGTTAGCTGCTGCAATTTACATGCTCCAGTTCCTTTCCAATCGAAAAATAAATTTACAAAAATTAAAAATTAAATAAACATTGATTTATAAATATTTGAGTCTGCAGTAGTCATTTAATATTTCCTGATCTTAGCTCAACGTACGTGGAATCATCAATGGTAAAGAAAGAAGTCTCAAAGAGAGTTTGCCACTCACTTGTGTAAACAGTTTAATTCGGTAGGATTTTACTTAGCCACCACTACGGGTTTAAGTGCTTCGCGGTTAGTTTAAATTTAAACACAAACCACAGCAGAACCTCTACAGTGGCTTTTCAACCTGCAGGCGAGTTATCCTCAGACCGAAAATAGTTTCCCTTTCCCAAAAAACTCTTTAAATGTCACATCTAAATAAAGGGAACTTAAAAGAAAAAAAAAGTCTAACCAAAATAATAGCTGTTATTCATTAATAATATAATAATAATAACAAATTGTTGAGTTAGGTTGAAATTACGGTCCAGGAAAAAAAAAAAAAAAACTGTTGGTGACTGTCGCTTACTATAACAATTATTATTATGATTTTTTAAAAATTTTCTTATTTTAAATCATGATAATACTTGATGTACTAACAATAGTATTATAAAAATAGTATTGTTAATATTATTATTATTAGCAAATTTAAGGTGACGATATTTTAGTAAACATTTTCAATACCAAATTTCATCAAAATCCGTATACAGACAGCGGAATCATTACACCTATACTGTATATAGAGATTGACATATACATTTGTTTTAAAACATTTTTATAAGTGCGTCTTGCGTAACACACCTGAAACGGATATTGGTGTAACATCACAACTGAATTAATCATTTTAGTTTATATTCAAATTCAACCCCTTTTTTTTATTTTAATGTATTTAAAAAATCGCCAGACTTTACAACGTGTAATAGTGTTTCCCCAAATTTCTCCATCATCTTATGATTCCTATTTTTCTTTGTTTTTTATTCTTTATTATATTTACTAATGTGATTAAATAAAAAATAATTAAAAAACTTAAACAGTTAAAATAAAGAAAATTCAACATCTTGCCAGTGTTAGTAAGAATGATGGTATATTTTGCTGGAAGCTTGATTATATAGAATGATTTTTTTTCAATTCGTAAAAATAATAAAGGTCAATTTTGCTACCATTTTTTAGGGGTGGGCGGAGATGAAAACAAAACAGCAATCAGTGGAAATCATTTGAACGAGTCAGTAGGAAAAGTTTAAAATTTCTGCTGTATCGCTTTAGTACAAATTTTAAGCTTTTGCTAAACACTGCTAAATAATTGAAGCAAAACTTAATAATCTTTGTGTATAAGATTTAATAAATCTTATTAAATATTTATGTGTCTTATTAAATCTTTAAAGAGTTACGTGTCTTGTATATTAAATAAATACTAAATTAAGCATTACTTACGGTGAGAATTTTGGTTTTCAGCATGAAAAAAAAAACTTTTTTTTTTTTTTTTGTTAACCAGCAGCAGCACATAAGACAATTAATAATGTCAGTAAACATATGATGCCAAACGACTAGCAACTCGTAATCGAAGGCACATAAACTATAACCTCAAACTCAAAATTTATATTACATTAAAAGTCATAAATAGTGTAAAAGTCGCATCAAAATCTAGCAAAAAAAT
This sequence comes from Typopeltis vanoorti, assembly GCF_054136105.1. Classification (NCBI taxonomy): domain Eukaryota; kingdom Metazoa; phylum Arthropoda; class Arachnida; order Uropygi; family Thelyphonidae; genus Typopeltis; species Typopeltis vanoorti. The sequence goes on along the minus strand of NC_143569.1, from coordinate 77,413,836 downwards.
TAATGGAAATATGAAAAAATTAAATGGTACCTTAATTATAAATATTAATCTTTTAAATTGGTATTTAATTTACAATTAAGCTTTGATAAATATATAACAATTATTTATAAATATTTATAAATAACGCACATTTATAAATGTAAAGTTAAAATCTACTGAAATGTAGACATTACAGTAACTGTTTCGCTTACAAAAGAGTGGACGTTTGTTTTTTAATAATCTCTCGATCGTCTGCAGATTCTGTATGCTTTTTATTTTTATTTTTATTTTACTTTGAACAGCCTTGCACGCGCATGTCTCACGAGGATTGTTATTTGGAATTCGATCGCTCGGTGCTCCCCCTATCTTGTAATTTTTTATTTTCACGCTATACTAGACGGCTGCAGCTGTTATTAGTACGAAAGAGAAATAATGATTAAAAATCGATAAGCAAATTTAATAAATTCTATGATTAAATCTACCAAGGAGTACATTAACCGAAGTGTCATCGAAGATAAATGACACTATGATAGGTTATGAGCGGCATAAGAGTTGCCAACAGCTGAAAGTTTATTGGAACACTTTATCTTGTTAACGAAACGTGCTGCCCTCGTAATGGAAAATTTAAAAAAATAAAACAGAACTACGTTAACAAAACTTACACTTCAAAATGGCAGCATTATTAAGTGTGTTGCTACTAAGAGAAGCCTACTAGTTTATAAAAGTAGAACTGTTCACAGAATTTTAATGTCTACGCGGGAGATTACTCCTCTACAGTACAGCGTTGTAAAAATGAAAATAATTTATCTATGTCATTGTGTTCATTTATTTATTCAGTTATTTATTTTTACAATAAATGTACCTAATTTACAATTGTTTTATTTGATATATTAATACGTCTGAAATATAACAGATAATGTTAATTTTATATTCGGTACAAATACAAATACACAAATTTACATTATTTTTTATTTATATATGTATTACTAGACATACGTCATGGGTGATAACGTCGATGCAAAAATGAGCTTTAGTTTAAGATGTCCCATATTTTTGGTAATTGTTTCTTAAACGATTTTAAGATTTGCTTACAACTGGTTCTTGAAGTTGATCGTTTTTTTTTTTTTTCCACTCAATCACATTCATCTTTGAGGGCGTCTTTGTACAAACAGATATATCTCCTTTTTTTTTTTTCAATTAACATTAACTAGATGTTTGGTCTCATCAATTAGCAAATTATAAATTCCCCATAATTATTAGCATTGACTTCATCCACATTGAATTCTGTTGTTGATATTTTCCATACAAGTGTATATGTAGTCCTGACGAAATGGCTTTTGCTTTTATAGCACTAGAGTGTCCGAAGATACGGGTTCTATTCTCGTCGTCAACTAGAAAATATTTTTAGGCCTTTCTATGGCCTGTTCTCGAGTTAGTTGACCTTTGGCACAGGAAATTAGAGTTCCTTTCTTCCTCCCTGAAACTCAGATTTTTAACCTGAGCTCAAAACATTAAGTGTAGAACTCTGTTTCAGAAGTAGTACTTCTCTATTTGGGTTTTGGGCTACTGGATGGCGACACTTGTCTGTTTTTAACCCCCCCCCCCCAACCGGCCATGACGTCTATAGACGTCCAGCTAAATCTGGATACAATTCTGTAACATCCGTTGAATAACATGGATGCAATTTGGTCTCACTATTTCATCTTCCTCGGCCGGTAGGGAGGCTTCACCATCAGTGATGGCTGAATGGTGGAGGTAGGCTGCCAACCATTCTTACAAAAGTTGGTTATGGCGCTAAAGAAGCTCTGTCTACTCTCTTTACGAATAAAAGATGTCGGAGAATTTATTTATTTTTTATCTTACGACTGGAATTCTTTCACTTTTCATTCTTTTTCTGCCCAGATATATTCTCCTTCGATTTCCACTATTACTGGAGTCTTTTCATCGAATCTGCAGTCTTTTTAACTGTATGCCGTAAAATAATATTCTACATCCTCAGTATTTCTTTTTTCTTTTCTTTTCTTTTCTTTTTTTTTTTTGATTTTTTTTTCACTTCATTATCATCAGAAGAACGTTGTACAGGGATTTCATAATCCTTAAAAATAGAATTAATCTTTTGACTCAATTTTCTGTAGAAGAATATTTCCCCCCAACAAGACTAAATTTCCCATAAATAAATAGCAGGAGGGTATTTCAGTCAGATTATCGCTTTTCATGCTGTGAATACTATAACTTACTGTAAATCTTTGGACACTATGAGACTGACTTGGCAGAGTATTCAAATTCTACTCTATTTCCCACCAAACTTTTGAATGCAAAATTATGTCCAATTTATGATTTGGGAGACTGGAGATTAATTTAGTTGCAAGATTGTTTGTTTTATCTTGTTTAAACACTTTTTTTTTACAAAATATTACTCTGCTAATCAAGTCAAATCTGTTAAAGGTAATCTCTCTTAATGATGAATAGACTGACGAATGAACAATGGTCTTCTTTAAATTATAAATACAGAATATTATAAGCAATAAATAATTGTTGTTGTTGTTGCTGTTGTTTTCCAAATTTTACAGAATAGGTTGAATTCTTTCCTGTAGCAAGAAATGCCAAAAAAACCAAACCATATACGAGGTTTTCTTATGCTAACAACTAATGCAGGCACCTCTAAAGTTATGTGAATAAATATTTTTGTATGCATGTTATAAGCTGTTTAAATTGATCAGGCTTGTAGTAACTACCATCTCAGTGAGAAGCCTCAAAAGCCTATCTCTTTTCATAGTGATACCGTGTCATCCAGTTTGTCAGATTTTCAGTCGAAGAAATAATATTGCAAGAAATAGTCTAGTAGCAAAATGTAAAGTTGAATTAAAAGCAATATTAAAAAATTTTCTAGCATCTTTTAGCCATTTGTATCCTGCTTTCTCCACTCCAAAATGATAGCTGATCAAAGCGTTTGATTCAGACAAAGAATTTTAAATTTGCTACATTTAATGTATAGTGCAAAAGCATAAAATGACTTCCGATGCTTCTATTCTATTTTTTTCATCCCTTTTCAATAAAAGAGAAACAAACACAAGTTATTAACTTAACGTTTACTGAAGAAAAAAAAAAAATCCATGGACTAGTTGATAAGGTTTTGTATATTACTTATATTCGTTTTTTTTTATTTCCTTAATTACTTTATCGTTTTTTTCTTTCATTCTCCTCCATACTGGTCTAGATTATTCTGTTCCAGGTGGCTTTTATGTTTGTTTCGATCTGCTACCAGTATGAATAAATTAAGTTTGCAGTGTGCGAAACTTTAGGTTATTTTTCTAAAGAGAAGGTCAATATTGCAGTCTGAAAGAATCCAAAATGCACGCATACATCATTGTAGTAAAGAGGAATGGAAAACTGCACTCGGCCTTGTCTTTATTGAAAGCCTACTTGAAATCGTTTCAATGTTGTAAACCTCTAGCTATGGACGATTAAGAGCTCTCCTTAACCACAGACCCAGGCGTTCCCTTTATCCTTGTAGCGAGTCACCATAGCAACGACTGTAGAGCATCCCGTTTGGAGTAGTGAGCGCCTAGTTTAAATGAATCAGTGCGCTAACCGCTCAGTGTGACAGACAGGTATTAGTGTAACTCGTCTTGGCAGCAATGTCCGTAATTACCCCCGCCTGCTATTTCTACTATTCAGATGTCTTTTAAGGGGCTTATGAGGGCTGCTAGAACGGGATGGTATTGAATGAGTTTGAAGTGATTTGCAAACAGAAAGCTATTTGCTAACTGTCACAGTTGTGAACAAAACAAACTTCTTTGGATAGGGAGAGAAAGAAATAGTCACATACGTCCTGAGAGAGAGAGAGAGAGAATTCAAAATATTATTTTATTCTAGGTCTTTAGTTTATCTCGACAAAATTTTTCAAGTATCTTTATAAGAAAAAGAAAATATATCATGAGTACATCAGTCAAGATGCATCAATCATGGCAACTTCCCAGCCATCGGCAATAGATTTTTTTTTTTTAATTTCTTTCAATTCTGAACGATACAACACCCTTAAATATTTAAGCCTATAATATGATTACAATATTAAATTTCAGTGAAAAGTTTAATTTTTTATAATTTCAAATAGATTTTCTAGCATTGAAAAGTTTTAATACCATTCTTCTAACAATTTAAGAACTACTTTTTTAATAAGCGTAACGTTAATGTACATTTAATAGAGTTTTGTAAGGCGTTTTAATCATGGAACAAGAATAGCGATTTTTTGAAGAGGGCGCCACATACACTGTTCATTTAAAATTTTCTTTTAATTCTCAACAATAGTACACGTTAAATATTTAGACCTATAATATAATTACAACATTACATTTCAGTGAAAAGTTTATCTTTTTTATAATTTCAATATATAATTTCAATATATTTTCTAGCATGAAAAGTTTTAAATCCTTTATTATAATAATTTAGGGACTATTTTGTTAATAATCTTAATGTTAATGCACATTTAATAGTTTTTTGTAAGGCATTTTAATCATAGAACACGAATAGCGATTTATTGAAGAGGGCGCCACATAAACTGTTCAGAATTTAATGCTGGGTTTATAATTATTTATATGTACTGTAATTGTAAATATAGTATGTAAAACTTTGCAGGTGTAAGTAACCTTCGCTCATATAATTTTAATGTATTTACATGATCCTTCAACAATTTAATAATCTAAAATAAAGTAAATATTTAATAAATATATAATATTAAAATATGATATCTTGAATATGAAGTGTTTAAATATTTAGAAAAAAAATTGGATTACAGCGCCACAGAGCTATGCTGTATATCGGCTGGTAAGTGAAAGCATAGCTATTCATTTATTTATCGATTTTCCAAATAAAAAAATTAATGCACTTTAATTCATTTTTATATTATACAATATTATACTTGGGTACTTTTTTTTTCTCTCTGTAAATTATTCGCTATGTACAAAAGTTTAAGAAATAAGATCCAAACGTCTTTTGCACATTAGGCAAAGATTCTTATAATGCTGAGTCTCGTAAAAGCGCAGAATCTCTGGTGATCGATGGTTAGTTCCCTGGCTAATGTTATTACTTGCAAGTTATCTGGACCCGACTCATGTAACCTTTTAATTACATGAAGGTGTTGGATATAATCTAATCAGCAGCTCTCATGGAAGATCGTTTGATTAGCGTTCAAGTGGCGGAGAACTGTTCCTTAGTGTGTGTGTGTGTGTGTGTGTGTGTGTGTGTGTGTGTGTGTGTGTGTGCGTGCGCGCGCAGATATTCTTCAAATCTCTGCATCTGCATTTTGATGAGAAAACGGTAGGAGCAAAGCAGGTTGAAATACAAATAAGGTAAGTAACGTTACAAAACTACGCATGCTCTTTAATCAAGCACTTGCGCATACTCTGTAATTATCTGTGAAATCCGATATCAAACGAAAGTGTCTGCTGGCATTTTTACATTCCTTTATTTGTGCTAATAAGTTTCGACTTTCATATTAAATCATCATTACATAATAAAGATTTGTTAATTTTAGATGGCTTTCTTCAAAGAATGTCAATACACCAGTAAGGTTAAAGTAAGTTAATAAGTTTCAGTTGAAGATTTGATATTAGTGAGGTTGTGTTCATATATTTTCCAACTTAATACATCGAACGAAGGCGTTTACTATGATGGCGGAACATCACGAATCCATTAAAACAGATCCGAAGACAGCACGTCGCAGCTAGGACCCAACTCATTATCCCGTCATTTGTGCGCTTTGACCGCAAGCCACCGCTAATGAACCGTTACCAAATAAGCAATTTTCAGCTGATGGTTAAATCTTGGCTCATCCTGTCTATCTTTTGTTGCACTGGGTTGTCATGACGACATGACTTTCGCTAGTCACGTTCGTCGAGTTGTTTGGGATACAGGCTTAAAGCCATAAGAATAGGATTCCCAGCAAGAATCAAATATTCAGGATTCAGCAGTTGATCATGTGTGCGTGGATTGGTTAGTTGAACAGATGATGTGTTTTTGGATTAAATTCAGAGCACATCTGCTGGTGTAAACAGCATGCTACAAAACTCCGCAATGTAGAGTGAACAGAAAACAGCTTAGTGGGGTTAATTAAAGTGCTTAGGACTCCCGAATCACACACACACACACACCCATTGTAAAGTTTTACCAGAATCGATTGTAGTACCTTCCTATGTTAAGTATGCTAATACTGCTAATACTCCTTAGCACAGATTCTTCAATTTATTAAGTAATTCTATGCGATATCAGACCGTCGACTAATGGTTGAAAAGACCTGGGTTCGAATCCCGTCTGGGGAGCGAATAACCTTTATCAAACTTTTCAACTGAAGGTAAGTTAGCCGATCTTACATGGAGATGGAAGGTTTTTCATCTCCGTGTGAAATGTTGAAACTGGAAACTCAAGTATTTCATTCCAGCAAAACAGACAAACCGACCATAAAAACACACGCAATTAACAAACACAATACCCTGACCTCACAGCCTAAGTTGGTTCTGCCGTAAATCCAAAATAACCCTAATCTAACTGTCCACTAATGCCTTTTATTCTCCAAAGAAAGTAAGGCCGTTTATCCCTAACTAACTGACTTCTGGAGACTGGTAGCAGCTCAACTGTACTAGCCAATCACATATAGCTTACCCAAGGCTATCCATGATTTTTAATAGACATCCGAAGAAGAGCGTACAATAGACACTGTCCCCATTTCGTTGTACCTAACCTTAACACGATATATTATACTCTAAAATGGTGTCAATTCTATCGATTTTTATTGAGTTATTGGATTCAAAACCCGAGTTTGTCGGATGGGAAAACTATACTTGCTCGTGCCAGAGATCGACTAACTCGGGAACTGGTAGAAGAACCTCTTAGAACAAGTTCCTCTGACTGCGACTAGAATCGAACCTACGACGGTCTTTCTTCGGGCGACCTAGCGTTGTGGACGAATATGCCATTTTCACAGGGCTAAACCGGCTCATGTCAAATAGCTGCCATTGCTAATTCAGTTTATGCTTTTGTGTTCAAAATAAAAACTGGATACGGTTATAAATTGCATTATAGTTTTTTTATTTTATTTTATACAATTCCACCTAAAGACTGTAAACATGTATTTATTTATTTCTAATGTATTTACTTTTTAAAAATTTTTATTTAATTATTTTACTTAATCCGGAAACTTCCCCTCAGACCAAAAACAAAGCATTTTTAAGCCACGTCAGGCTTCCAGTAAAGGGTTCTCAGACCGAGCAATAAAATTCATCATCTACCTAAAGACTTTACATGACAAATTAGACATATGATTCAACAATGGTAGCATTACCAAATCATGTGTTTAGTCACTACCATTAATAAAATGGAAATTTCCTATCGGTCATATACATTTTTCAATTTTAAAAAATGCAATTATTAGATTTATTCCAGCATATTGCACTGCTCACAGAGTAAAGAAAAGCATAAATAGCTGTATTGAAGTACATTATTCACATCTTCTGCTGTTGATTTTTTTTTTCTAGCTTAACAGGAAGCAAAATACTTCAGCTATTTTACTTCTTTTATTTGTCAAGATAGGAAAATCACTAAACATGTACCTTCTAGCATTATAAGTTTTCAAAAGTGCCTCAAGTGGCTTTATGCAACTCTCCGCTGCAGTTTTTGATAATCTGAAAGTTCACTGCCCTCAAAACAACCCTTCACGAGCTGGTTAAGTTGCGTGTTTAAAGTGGTAAAGCATTCATTGAGAAAATGTAAGGGAACAAGTTAACAAGAGAACACTACTATGCAGTCAATAATGTATATATGTAATTAGAAATGAGAGAATAGTAAATAAACTTTCCCTAACCATGGTCATCACTTGTAATTTTTTTTTCTTTTTTTTTTTAATTGAAGCAAATAGTCGACCCTTAGAGGTTTGAGATTTTATTTCTGGGAACAAGCGGAAGTCTTATGAAAGCAAAGTGTAGTAGGCAGAAATAATCTTGCAAATACGTACCAATTAGGGACAGGTATTATTGGCAACAAGTAATAACTATGAGGAGACGATTCTTGTTGATTGCATGAATAGTGTCTCTACTTTCCAACCAACAGACTTTGGGATTCGAATCTCTAGCATGGTTGTTTGTGAATGTCTTGTAATAGATAAATTTCATTACCCAAAATTTCAGTACCACCCTGTTTGTTGGACGCCTGAAGTGACATGGAAAAACTCCATGTTTGGTCTCTAGATTAAGATTCTCAGGTTATCTAATTCTTGTGTATTTAATTTTTTTTATCTTCTTCCTATCATGGCTTTTAGGCCAAGTGGCCTGTTCCGGTCTCGTGCTGTCGCTTTCTTAGTTTTCCAATTCTTCTTTTTTCCATTTATTTTATACTCGTATACTATTTTGGCAGTCTGTTATTGTCCATTCGATTCAGATGTTCTAACCATTTTTATATATATTTACTTATATAGTAGTTAATTGGTTTTATATTGAGGGATTACAATATAATCTTCATTTGTTTTATGCTCCCACTTTGTATTTTCATCTATTTTTCTAAGAAATTCTATTTGTATTTGTGCTGTTTGAATCCGTTTTTCATTCTTCTTCTTTTAGGGTCCATATTTCACTTCCATATAATAAAGTTGATTTTAGACATGCCGTTTACTTTAACAAAATTTGATATTTTAATGTCTCTATCTTTTTTAGAACCTCCGTAGTCCAGTCAATATAGACGAAGCCTTTGGTCGGAAACACCCGGGTTCGATTCCCATTAGTGACGTGAGGAACCTTTATCTGGTCTCTTTCGACTAAAGATGAGTTAGCCGGTCTCATACGGAGGTAAGGGTCTTTTTAACCCGGAAACTGGGGATTTTCTGTCCCCAGAACAGGCAAACCTACCCCGTGAACACACATGGATTACAGTCATGAATACGTCCCAGCCATACGCCGGTCCCGAGCCTGGATAAAATGGGGAGCGGGAGGGGGCAATGGTGAACTTCTCTGTAAAAATCTCACCAGGAATACCTGGTGGGCAATGTCTACAAAGTCACCTACGGTCGGAAACGACTGAAAGGGAAAACTTTCACCTTCACATGATAAATCACACCTCAAGTATTTGAAAATATTTAGTTGTCCTAATTATCTATCATTATTTTATTCTTATTGGGTTTTCTCCTTTGAAAGCCATTATTTTTGTCTCTACTTTTGATATTCTCATATTGTATGGTTTTGATTAATTCTTTATCTAATTTATTTAATTATTTATTTAATTTTAGTCTACCTACTTTAAAGAGGTCGATAAATTTATTAAAAACACTTAAATCCCCATGAAAACAGTTGAATGAAATTCTATCTGTGAATTAATAAGAGTTTTAACGCGCACGCAATTTCTCATCTGCTAATGTGACAATGCTTGCTCGGTACCGAGAATTTAAAATATTAGCATTACTTCCAAAAAAGGAAATATTTTGTCTAATTTGATATTTTGCTTGGAGTTCATCTAGAAACCATTGTTTCATGACTACTGTAGTGTGTTGTGGTGCCACCTGGTGTTAACACCGTTTACTAAATGAATAAGAATGACTGCATACCGGATGTTGCTATTAATTTACTTTCTTTGTACATGGTAGTACTTTTACGTTACAAAGAGCTTTCTTAAACCTTCTGTTCCCCCTCTCTGTCACCCCTATTCGACTTCGTCTAAACCACAAACACTGGCTACCGAGAAGTGGATTTCGAATATTTAAGTTCTGTCTGTGTGTTAGTTGTGCCTTTCGTCACAGCGGGGTTGTCCACAGGTGCGGACGCTCTTCAGATTTGAATCACCGGTGGACAACAGCTTTTCGGAAACTAATGGCGCGGAAGGAACGGAAGTTCCTCGGGCCAAGATTTCTCGTCGACTGCCGACTGCGTTTTTGTTGTTGCTAACAGGGTTTGAAGAGAAACGCCTCTTTTAGCGTCCACAAAAACGCAGAAATAGCTGCGGCTTCATCGGAGGCGATGTCGTCCGCAGCTTTTTTCGTCTCTCCGTGGGGAGGCACATGGTTCCCACGACGACGACCACGTGCAAACAAAAATGACAGTAACGCGCGCGCCGAAAAAAAAAAAACAAAAAAAAAACTAATAACTTCGATCTATAATGGTCACCGACTGGAGCCAATGAAGCAAGTCGTCGCTCTGGGCTCATTACGCCAGTTTTGTAGAAGCTTGTTTGCTGGAGTAAAGTGGGAAGTGATTGAGTGGCTTAGTAAGAGAGAGATCTCGGCTACGGTTTTCTACCTACTTAAAAGAATAAGTTTCCAATAGATGAGAAATTGATATGGAGAACAAACGAAAGAAATAAAGGCCTGACATAAACATCTCGAAGTTCACATGATCGATACGTTCATTTGGAAGAAAGGAAATGAGAGAATGCATATTTCTTTTTCTTTATCTGAGGCTTAGAAGGAGCAGTATCACATATTTTCAAAGCAACATCTTCTATAGCCCCTTCATTTTCTCATCAAGTACAAGTTCTGATAAACAAAAGAATCTGATAAGATATCAAATGAGTTTTTAGGATTCGAATTCTATCGTGAACACGAAAGTTTTATAAATGTCTCTGGATGACAGACGAGTTTTATCTCCCGGTTTGAGACCATCGTGCTCACTGGAGAATTGACGCGACTTGAAAAAGTTCTGTTTGGTTTCTATAGCAGAACTTCCGTATTATTTAACCTTGAGCTCAATCTAGGTATTCATACTAGTATGTATAGTAAGCTAATAGCATTTTGTTGATGGGATTCATATCGCCTCAAAGAATTTCCTCTTTTGTTCTACTTGTTCAACTATTGCTTAATGTGTTTTTTCTTTAATCTTCTCAACGTAATGAAATAAAATGGGACCTATTTCCCCAAAAATTATAGCTTGAATTAGGCCAAAATGTAGAACGAAGTTTGAACACTCTTATCGAATCCAAATCTTCAGTAAAAATGACCTGATGCATTCTACCTTAAGATATTCCTACTTTAGATACAGAAGGCCTTGGGTGATCTGTTACTATTAATTCTCTATTTCTTGTAGTTGCGGTCATCCTGGACTTTCTATGGCTGATTCTAAATCTTTAAGATGGAACCACACACGTATCTCATCATCGTCATCATCATCATCAAATTCGGTTTGCATGAATTCATGTTTCAATCTTTCGTCTTTCCGATTTTTACACAACGCCTGCTCATTTTTCCTTATTCACAGATATCAGTAAATTCAAGAAAAAGATAATGAGATATAGTCTAATTTACATAAAGCCCTAACTCGTTTCTCGTCACTATGCATGATGTATCGCCAAAGAAACGAAGAACCAAAGTCACGACATTTCTGGATCAGTCCTGTTATGTTCTCATCAAGCATTTTATAGATAGAAAAATCCATTTTTAAGGAGCTGAAGATCCAAGGATTCATATAACAGATGTTGCTCAAAACTTCCCAAACTTGCTCAGAGACAATATATGTACTTCTAACTTATATTCTTAAATGAAATCGTAACTTATTTTTTCCATAGATGGATGATTAAATAATGTAGATGGTGAGTTATGTTGTGTGGAGTGCCCTCTTGTGACAAATTCTTGACTTCCTTGGAAATGTTACATGATAACAGTAATAACTTATTTACTGGGTTTGATATTTCTGCCACTACTGGATGTATCATTGGTTTCATCTTGCTAGACGAATAGATATAAGACGTCAGTACCTTTTACAAGGGCAACACTCAACAGATAAACGAAACAACGCAACAATATTATACTAGCAGAGGCAAGTCATACTGCTAGCATTAAGCGCTACCTAACGGCTGGTTCGAAAACTTTATAGTGGCAACTCCTAAATTATATCACCAATAGAGAAAGGAATAAAACATTACACAATAAAACAATTTGTTGGAATGCTACTAGCGTCTTTCTCGTGATATTTCTCGGCTAGATAAGGAACTTAAATGATTGGCAGAGTAGTTAATATTAAAAAAAAAAAAAAAATAGTGATAAACGTAAACCAGAAAACAAAACAAAAATACAGAGCAGTCCTGAATAATGGATTACGTGACGCATATGGGCGTCGAACATGTTGTTCAAAATGTGCATAACAATATGGTATATGAAATATGGATCATTTATATTCATAAGGAAAACATCCTGAGTATTTTATATTTACATAAGTGGGCGATTTTTGGAAAACGCTGCCAAACAAAATGATATAGAGAGTAATGATGAAGACAACTTTATTCACCAACAATATTATTTTGTATTAAGTGGCTATGCATAGGGATTCTCTTTGATGTGTTGAGCCTAATGGCTGGAACTTACGCAAATAATAATAATAATAACAACAACAATAATAATAATAATAATAATAATAATAATAATAATAATAATAATAATAATAATAATAAAAGAAGAGTGAGAAAAAAATCAGCATCTCCACATGAGACCAGCTAAGTCACTTTCAGTTCTGTTTTGTTTTATGCTTACGCGCAGATCCACACATCCCATGCAGGCTTTCGCAACTTGGCTCGACGAAATAGTGTGGTTCATCCTTATTCTTGTAGTTTCATATGTCTATATTATGTATATTTCTTCCGGCCAATTTGTTCTGTTTTGTGGGATGAAAAACCAGAGTTTCCCGGATGAGGCAAAAACCCAATGATGTCCGTATGAGACCGACTAACTCACCTTTAGGTGAAAAGTCCTGATAAAATTATTCATGGCCTACACTGGATTTGAATCCCTGGTCTTTCCACTCAAAAGATATTGTCGAAACTAACTGAGATGCGGGGATCACTTTTATTTGAAAATACCATAAATGGTTTTCTTCGAATCACAGATGCGTTCCGAAACGAAGTTTTTCTAACAAAAAAATCGTCATTACCGACTGAGCTAGGTTTTGAACAACCACTGAATTAGAATTGCTACCTTATATAAGTGCGATGTGCTGCTTAAAATCAAAGTGCATACCCAAGTTTTCGAGCCATTTATTTTCACGACACACCGTTATGTATTGTGAAAATTGTTATAACTCTTGGACATATTTGGTCCATTTTTTGAATTCAGTTACACATGCGAACTCTTGTGGGATTTGCATTAAATATTGGTAAACAGACACAGGTAGTTACGCTCAATCTTCTACCAAACTTAGGTGAAATTAATTTTACCCGGAGAATATATAAAATCAAATCGGGACTCTATTCTTCCCCGTCTTAACCTGTCTCGTCATAACTTGGCAGTGTGAAAAGGTGTATCAAGTTCATGCTCGACTAGGTCATTGATAAGTTAGCCAATCTATATGGAGGTGGACGATTTTTTATCTAGCAAAACAGACGAGTAAACCAAAGGAACACACACAGTTAATAGACATAATACACTGGACCACAGCGTTAGTCGATTTCAAATAACACAACCTAGCACAACGTGACCCAATTGAGCTATTTCCACTGGGCAGTGACAATGTGAGCAACACAAAATATCATTGAAATGGTCCAATCTTTTCTAAGGAACTACGTCTAGTCCAAACTAGGAAATGTATCTCCAACGAAAACACTACCATATTTAGCAAATGGTACGATATAGTATAGTAAGTAAAACTCCCTTGGAGGTTGCTATATACCCCTCACGTTGATTTGAACATTATGGAACCCGATGATTATTTAAGAAGGTGTTTGATTTGTATGCAGCAACCCTACATAAAGTCTATGCCTAAATATTATGTTTTATGCAACTACATAGCATTTATGATGCTTCAATGCATTCACGTACTCGTGTCTATGATGGTTTGACTAACTTTTGGGCTCATGTTTTTAGACCAATTTCTTGATATACTCAGGACCGGATCGAATTTGTCGACGGGCCGTATACGGCTCACGTGTTACTCTAAGTTGGATTTCATTACTGCCAAGTGTCAATTCTCAATGTCTTACACAATTTCTAGATTTTTTTTTCTAGTTTCAACAAGATTAAAACGTCCAAACAAATTAGCACGTGATCAAAATTTCATCAAAATCCTTACAGGAAATTTGTCATTATTACGTACATGTATGCTGACAATCACACGGATGAATGACTCAAGTAACACTACTTATGTTAATCCTTTAGTATTCTAATTAATCAATAAAATGTGTCCAAAAAAAAAAAAAACTATCAAAAGTGATACTGTTGAAATCATTTGATAGTTTAGATTTTAGTGCCTTGCCTTAAAGCTGTCGATACATCAACATATTTTCATCATAAGGAACTTGTTCTGGTAGACTTCTCATTAAGAACTTAAGTTTTTATTTATTTATTTATTTATTTATAATGGTCATCTAAAAATCTCTGAAATACGAGCCCATTTTACTTTTATGAGATATGCTACTTTTCGGAACATAAAAAAAAATGGTATTTTAGAGTGATTTCCTGCTGAAGAATGAATATTATAAATCCCCTATTTTTTATTCAACATAAATGCCCACTGAACACAAAAATGTCCAAAATATAAAGCATAGCAGCCAATTGAAAAAAAAATCTAGAGCATTTTGAAAGTGGCAAAAACCTGTCAAAAAAGAGTATCCTTCCCTCCTTTGAATATACTTTTACAGGTCAAATCGTTCAACTTACACCGGCTAAATTTGAAATATATGCATTTCTTATTCTGATTAGATTCTATTGCGAATTCCAACACAATCTAATTAAAATAGAATCATCTAATCTGATTAAAATGGAAGGTCACCTGCACTGTAAATATAAAATAAATAATATGCATCATTCGATACCTTTTTATTCCCCAAAAAGTGGCGCTATTTTCAGTCTAATTCTATTTTGTAAATCGGTGGGTAGCTGACTCCACTCTTAGTTATCATAGATAGCTGGGCTCACAGCTGTTTAATGATTTTTTAAATATTTTTAAAATAAAAATAAATTGCTTTTTTTTTTTTTTTTTGGAAATAGTCTGAGTTCTGCAGTCAATTTTTCTGATCTGCGTCGCTAACCACCACAGTTTCCTTGAGAAAAGAAATCTACTTGCTTCTGCAAAGATCGAGACTCGCCTCAATTTCAATGTGATTATAAATAGCACAATCATATACCACCTTCCTTTTTCAGGAGACACTGCAAGTTGCATTTTCAAGAAATCGAGTGGTTTAGTACCAGTAGTTACATCCTTGCTGACATCGTTGTTTTAATTGCTGAGAATGTTCCTATGAAATTTGGGAAACATAATAACAGGAACAACTGAAATACCAGCAATGAAAACATAAATAATAATCTCAGTCATGCTAAGTACATCCTTCAGAAATGCAGCCATTATACTTGCTCAGCACGGCTCGTTTTTATTATTATTTGTAGATGTTTTTAGACCTTAGTTATGTAGAGAAGAATTAGAAAAGCGTGTCGAACCATTCAAATAGTTTGTATCATGATAGAAAACCAAATGAATAGTACTTTTTTTTTTCTTTTTTTTTTAATATTTTAACTGAAACATCAAGTTTACAAAGTGTACTTTATCAATAGAATATAACATGTTTTAGTAATTTGCTCATATCTTATAACAATGTTATGGCTGAGTTGGATAAATGGAATATATTCATCATGATACTGTCGGATTTTGCTAAGTCATTTGATAGGATACACATGTGTGCATGTATTCTTATGGCAGAGTTCAGCTATAGTCAATGTCCAATGTTGAAAACCACTCTAGAGCATTCTTTGACACTTCATATATCTCCTGCAGATCACCGTGGAAGCGGCGAACGGGCAGTCACTGATGATAAGTTTGATTGTGTGTAGAATATGAATGCAGTCACAGTAAGGGCTGTTTGCCATATTCCTTTTATGTAGGAGATAGTCCCCCTGATTCTGTTGATGGTTGTCCACAGCCTTCTCAGAAGGATGAAGCTGGCTGGTGACTGCAGAAGTTTTTCCTAAGAGTGAAAGACAGAGTGAAAAATGCTTTGGTTATGTCCTAAAATGGTTGCCTTGACTTCAACCAGGTTCTAGGGAGATTTATAAAGGTTGAGTGGAGAGGCAATAGAGAGTTATTTGTGATTTTCCTTCAGTTCTTTTAGTGAAGCACTTCTGTGGGAGCACTTCTTTCCCACACAAAAGGTTGTTGCATAAACTAGAGAATATGGGATTGGAATATAAACTCTTGATTTGGATCAGGGAATGGTTGATAGACAGATATCAAAAAGTGGTATATAGCGGGTGTAAATCTGCCAGATTTAAGATGACCAGTGGCGTACCCCAGGATTCAGCCCTTGGACCACTGTTGTTTAATCTATACATTAATGACATTAGGAAAGATCTAACAGGAGGTGTCCAATTGTTCTGATGATGCAAAGCTAGGCAGGGCAATCACGGATGCTACTGATATCCAGCACTTACAGAATGATTTGAACAGGCTGGAAATTTAGGCAAACGAAAAAAAGATGTCAATTTAATATTCGTAAGTGTAAAGTTATGCACTTTGGCGTGGTGAGATTTCCAGCGGCATATTATATTAGCGGGGTTATGCTACAAGAAACTGATGAGATCGGAGATCTTGGTGTAATGGTGGATAGCAAGTTGATGTTCAAAAGTCACATGGCAAAAGTTGCAAATACAACTCAGAGGATAATTGCGATGTTGAAGCGAATCTTGACAGATAAGGATAAGGAAGTCATTTTGCCTCTTTATAAAGTTGGTAAGACTTCACATGAACCACTGTGTGCAGATTTGCTATCACGGGTTCTTAGGGGATAAAGAAGCTGTGGAAAGGGTGCAAAGAAGAGTTACAAAGATTATTCAGCATTATGGAATTTAGATTATGAGATCAAATTGCGAGTATGCGGACTAAAGTATCTTGTTAGTAGGAGAAAGAAAGGTAATATGAAAGAGGTTTATAAACTGAATAGTGTTATAGGATATCAACTGACGAAACTTTTCGGTATATGGAAGATGAGGAGAAAACACAGAAGCATCCACAGAAATTAAGTTTGTTCGCGGTCAAGAAAGAGGTAAGAACTAGATTTTTCTTTCACAGAGCAGCGATTGGGTGGGAGAGTGAGTGCATCTAGTTTGAATGAATTTAAGGAAAGGTTATAACAGCTGCTTTGGGTGAAGTATAGCCTCTCTCGATAAGTTATTATGACTTCCTGGATATTTCAAATAATAATAATAAATTGAAAATAATTTCTTCTACATATTTCAGTATAAAGGTAGAATATATGTGATGACACTCTTCCTGAAAATAACTCATAATAAATGGATTAAAGACTAATAGGTGTCCATCATCTGAAATCTTCTATATTACAATTCTTATATCAGTGTACATCGTCTTGCTATTCTCTGCCTGTTATTCTCTCTCTCTCTCTCTTAATTCTTTGCATAACTAGAATTTTCCTGTTTGAGTATTACTTTTCCCCTTTGTTCTGCTCTCCATTTAAAAAATATAAATAATAAATAAATAACGACTGCCCACAAAGTTATCAGTAAAAGTAACTGAGTAAATACCTTCCATACAGTAACTGAGTAAACTGAGTAACTGAGTCATATGCCTTCCATAAGGCATTTGACTTATCGTCAATGAGTAAACACTGTAACTTGAATTATTAGATGCTGGAATAACTCTGGTAACATTTTGTTTCTCAACAAATATTTAGTTTGAAAATTATTCTAGGAACTATATTATTTCGGATTGGAGGTTATGAGAAATATTTGATTATGAAGTTTATTTATTTAGTTTATGAGTTGTATTGAAAACGCAGGCGAAACTTTGAAGGTCATTTCAATGTCATTAAAAGTAAGACTTTCCAACTTGTCACATATGTTGTTTCGTCAGTGCAGTAACTTTCTTCCAAACAACTATCGGTCAACAATTTGCTCCGATGACTAACGTAAACGACCCGCATCGAGTGCAATCAGAGTTACCACCAAGTGCTAGAAGCTTGACAAAGTGACCGTGATGTCGAAAAGTACCAAACATCTACTTTCGGGAATGGTGTATAGTATCGAGTACCTGATTTAGTCCACTAAGCGCCGAGACTACCGCGGCATTCTAATCGACGCTATTGTCCAATTAATTACTTCCTCCCGTCTGCTCACGACCGGCAAGAGTGGATTACAACAGGCTTTGGACTCCTCGACTCATTTACGCCAAGTGGGGTTCTGTGGATTAAATGTCTCTCCCTGTTCTCTGCTAGTTGGTAGTTCGTGAACAACATTCATAGCAAGAAAAGAGACGATTCCCTTTCGACTATAAGAAATATAAAAGCTTAGCGGATGTTTTTCTCACGAAGAAGAAACTAATTCTGTGCTCTTGAAATGAACTAAGTTGCGTAAGGTGTTTCTAAAGCAAATAAAAAAGAAGTTTAAAGCAATTCTGAATGCTTCTGTTGTTCGCCGCTAGATGGTGATAGTTTGGTTATGTCCCAAAATGGTTGCATTGACTTCAGTGAACAGGGAACCTTTCTTTTAGTGTTACACGGTGATCCGCATTCATTTTAGAAATTATGGACTTCACAAGCCTGTTATAAAAAACTCTTTTAATATCTCGAAGTTTCGATCTTCATATTAGAAAGAAAACACACCGCTAAGGCCTATAGTTGAAGGGATAGATAGCCCGACTTAGCCAAAAAATTAGCGGCAACACTCAAGGAGTTGGTAAGTCATTCCCCCTGCTATATCAAAAACACACAACACTTCATAAACATCATCAAAGACATTACATTCGAAAAAGATGATCTATTAGTCAGTTTCAACGTTCTCTGGTCTCTTTACGAATGTCCCAATCAATGACACAATCCTTCTTTTACAGAACAAATTCCCGCCAGATATCACGGCGCTCTCTGCACATGTATTGCGTTCTGGTTATTTTGTATGGCAAAACGGTTTCTACCTACAAAAAGAAGCCATGGGCTCGCCATTATCATCCCCCATTGCTAACTTTTATATGTTTTGAGCAATTAGGTTCCTCTCCTTTAAAACCCAAAGTCTGGCTTAGATACGTTGACGATGTTTTCGCGATCTGGTCCTATGGCCGCCAGACACTAGACACATTCCTCAGCCACCTAAGCAAACAACACAAACGCATATAGTTCACAAGTGAGATTGAAAAACAGAACACACTTCCGTTTCTAGATACACTTGTCACACGTCTTCCTTTTGGCAATCTTTCCTTCACTGTTTACCGGAAACCAATACATACTGGCCATTATATACACATAAACTCCATAAATTCACTTGCAGTGCTGTTGTGAAAATTAAAAAATTTACCACACAAAAAATATTCACAGTGGATTTAAAAAAGTGTTCACTTGTTTTTGACGAAATATGCTTGTAAATTTGTTTAATAAGCAAAAAAATATGTAAAACAAATAATGCTCTTACAATTGTGCGGCAGAGGGCGTTAAACAATCAAATGTAGCAGAATTTTGAATGTCTAATTCTCGAATTTTCGTCTTCATTTTCTACTGGTTGGCAGATACCGAATATTATAAGAAGCGAAAAGTACATTTCGTTTTAATAAACGAATAATAAAAATAAATTTTTTACGAAATATATTTGTATAGTATATAACCAATAATTAAAAAATATACAGTAATTTGAAACAAGTAATGCTCTAGTTTTCTGACGGCAGGGGGCGTTAAACAAGCAAAAGTAGCAGAATTCTGAATGTCAATTTCTCTAAAGATTTTTTTTTCTTTTCTTTTCTTGTTACTTTTTTCCCCGAAAATTTACAAGATCAATCCACCTTTATATATAAATAAACAAAATATCTTCAAATCTAATAGTGAAATATTCATTTTCTTCTAAAAGATAAATCATTTCGCTAAATTAAGCCTCCTATCTCAATAATATGACGATTATTAACTTCACTTATTCAAGATATAATATCTTAAAGATCATCAACTTTCCCCCTCCCTCCCTACTGCACCATTTTGACTCTTTGCTAATTAACCTTTTGCTTCTTTCTACCTAAAAGTGTTCTGCCAGCGGCGAATGACACGGGTGCGTTCGATTCGCACAGCTGCTCTTTAATTAGACTCATTTACACCACTCCTCGTTTCTGCGTAACTTTAGTCCCGAAAGGATAATAAACGTTTTTATTTTATTTGACTTGATTCACTTTCCACATTAGAGTCCTAGAAAGCGTTAATGATCTAGCGTCGCTTTTCTGACTTTAAAAGAGGGGATATGGGGAGAAACGTATTTACCAAACTCATCGATAAACCCATTAATCTGTTTCAAGGTTAATGCAGTTAAGCGCTGGTTTGCAAAGAACAAGTTTTTATTTTATTTAAAAAATTTTTTTCCCTCCTTACAATCTTCTTGCTGTTTATTTCTCAGTTACTGATTCATAGTATCCAAGGAAACAGAAACAAATAATCAATCATAAACATAGTTAATGATTGCTTATATTAATAATCGTCTCTGGATTAATTTCAATTGGAGTTAATGAAAGTAACAAACCATTTTTTTTTACACGCAAACCACAAGTCAAATATAAAACGATTACTTAGTCGTGAACAAGTAGCGACATCTAGTGAATGTTGGGGCAATTTAATTAGACAAATATTAGTTCAGCGCTTTTTAATACCTGACATTGCGAAGTCTAAAAGAGTGTTTTTCATTTATTTATTTACATATTTATTTCTTTTCAATGAGGACAAGTTATTTTAAATAACTCTCGTGGATGGTTTTATTCATTCTTAATTCTCTTGTGAAAAGCAATAGTGAACTACCCTGTAAAAAATTTCACCAAGAACACTTTCCAGTTTTATTGTCTGTTGCTTGCAATATAAAAGAAAGAACTTTATAAGTATCATTTTTATATTTCATAGTTGGTACAAAAGGGAATCCTATCTAAGATGAGAAAGGGCCATTCCTGTCTGACGTCTTTTTCGACAACTGATTTGTTTTTCTTTAAGGAAGGTTAATGCTACAGCATCTCTGATAAGAAATCACTCAAAAAAACTTTGTAAGAATATTAGTACTTCCAAGTATACTATACGCAAACTAAGAAGTATACCATTTAATTCGAATAGCATGTATGTGTGTTTTTCATGTAGTAATATCAAATTCTATTTGCTGTTTCTAGGACAGTGAAAGCGTTTACTACCATAACACTAGATCACCAGAAGAGAGACCTTTTTTATGTTCTATTTTAGTCATTAAAAACAAGAACTTTTACTAAAGCTTAACAAAAATAAAAATAATAATAAAAACGTTTTCCAGAAACTGCTAATTAGAATAGCATGAGACAGTAATAAAAGTGTTATTGATTTTTCTTGTGAGAGTTTTCTTCATATATAACAATATTTATATATTTATTTCTTTTTTTCAGGTTGCAATAAAACCATTCGGACTACAAGATCTGTTCGAAGTCCTAAACTTACCAAACTGAACAAAAAACAGCCAGTTACGTGTGTGTATCATTTTCTAGGATACGGTGATCGGCGCAATACCAGCTTATTTGAACTGAATCTGCGCTCGTTCAACGTTGGTCGTCAATTAAACGAATCCAGCTGCACCAATGGATATCTTCAAATTATTGACCACCGTTCTCGATCAAACAGCGCTGGCTATTTCTGTGGAAAAGTCAAGAGAAGCAGAACATATTTGGCAGAAGCCGAAGTTGTGACTCTTATATTTCATGTCGAACATTTAACTAGACAGACTTATTTTAAGGCTCAAAGTTCGGTACTTCCTCCATTGCTCGCTAAGGAGCGTCATAAAGAGTTAGCAGCTAAAAATCCTGGAAAAATAGTGCCGGGAACTTACTGCGATCGTGTGTTTTTGAACTGTCTTGGATTCTGTGATGTGATGAGTCCCGGATATCCTGGAGTCTACCCTCGCAATGCTACTTGTACGTATAAAATCATATTCAACTCTACAGATACGCGAGTTACCATTGGTGGCCAATATTTTGATAAGTTTGATGTGTGGGGCGCACCGGGATTTACTGGCTATAGAATCGTCAACTACTGTCCATATGATTACGTTCGTATCCAAGATGGTTTGAAGATAGATAGTCCAGTAATTGGAAAATTTTGTGGTCGTGGAACTTTGCCTCGTATTCTCTCCAGAAGCCCAGAAATCCTGATAGAATTTGTATCTTCGCCTGCTGGCAGTATGGCAAGTGATGGTTTTTATTTGTCAGTAGGATCTGAGCGGCGCCTAGGTGAAGGATTAGGCCAAGAAATTCTTAATAATGGTTGCGAGTGGATATTTAGTAGCAGGGAAATGCCTCATGGTCACTTCTACAGTCTCCGTCATTGGTATCCTCCGCGGATCAAGTGCTCTTATAAATTCCTTGGACGTCCTGATGAAAAAATCTGGATTAATTTCCAAGGCTTCAATACCCGAACAAGTCATCGATGTAGGGATAAATTACATATCTTTGATGCATCCTGGCCAGATCAGTCTGCTCTATTAGGTACTTTTTGTGGTAGAAACAGGCCAAACGAGACACTTTTATCTTCAAGGGATAGTCTCTTTATACAATTTGAAAGTGTCGATGGCTCCTATGATGGCTCTGAGTTTGAGTATTCGGCATACTTTATGTTTGTTAACAGTACTCCGACAAGTTCTGTAGTTCCTGATACTACCTGTGATCAGGTATTTACAAGTGTTCAAAGAACTTCTGGTGCTTTTGATCTTCTACCAAATCGCCTGCTTCTGAGAAAACGCCAGCTACGCTGCGAAGTAAAATTCGTAGGAAGACCAACAGAGCGTTTGCGAATTTTACTTGCAGAAGTGAGATTCGATCCGGTGAAGCAATGTACAGGAATACAAAAAGCTACCTGTTCTGAAACGAGGATTGATCCTGTCGATCACATAGCAGTGTATGATGGGGATCAACTAATTGAATGTTTTTGCAGTGACTTGACCAAACCTGTCGATGCATCTTCGATCTCTTCCGTGATTACTATCCGACTTTATCTGAATCACGTTCATTATCTGGCTTATCGAGAAACTGCGAGCTTCATCTTCAGGGGACAATATGAGTTCCTGCAAGTAGGATGTGGAGAAAATACCCGACTAGGAAGACAAGGGGTGCTTGATTTTCCACTGTTTCCTGATCATCTTCCAGATACTATCCAATGTCGATGGACCTTGGAAACCAGCAAAGACACCCACATGCTTTTGAAGTTTCCATTTATTTCCTTGCCTGGGAATTGTAGTCATGGTTACCTTAAAGTATATGTGGGATGGCAAACAGTTCCTTACACACAGCTATGTGGGAATTATACAGGACTGGAGATTCTCCCACCCGGATGGCCTACTGTGGCTCCTCTTGAAGGTAATCGAACAGTCGTGGAGCTGTTAGCTAATCGAAGTACCTCTTTTCGCTTGCTGTGGACTGAGATTCGACGGCCAGCCGATACGTGCCCCTACATGTGTCCTGATAACAGGACATGTCTTTCTCAGGACCTTTTGTGCAATGGGGTAATCAACTGTCCAGAAAATAGGTTCTCCACCGATCCTCTGGACGAAGCACAGTCACATTGTCAGCCTAAGGACTATATTATCAGGTTTTTGGTATCATTTTTGGTTGTAAGTGTCACGTTGACTATTGCCACTTGCGTTGTTTTGTGTCTTTGGAGGAGAAAGAGCGATACTCCTAGACCTAAGTGAATTCTGTTGCTCATTATTCGAACTATTGTTATACTGGGAAAAAATTTCAGTGGAAGTCAGAAAAGAAAAACTATAGATCAAATATCAGAGCCGGCCAAAAACTTTCGAAAGTGTCAGGATTGGATTACACAAAATAGTTTATTCCTTATTATAAACAAGTGTGCCAAAAGATCTGGATGTAAAAATACTGCCTCTAAATAACAAGTAAAGACGTTTTATTATAGCGAAGTGTTTGATGAGTAGTCTATAGTTACTTTGCTGTATTCTGTAAATATAAATACAAGAAATACAGAAATCGACCCTAGAATCCACACCATTTCAGACAATTAGTATGTTAGTATGTTAGTATGGAACCATGAGATGGCTACACTTGTCTGCAGTCTCTTCACCAGATGCTATATGTAATTAGTGATAGTCTCAGGCCATCTGTCTCTGATTGCTACTGGTGGAGATTGAATTCCCACCCCCCCTCCCCTGAATATCCAAAAGTAAGTCTGAAACGGCCTTCCTATGGGAGAATAAAAGGCATCACTAAAAATGAACTGCGATATTGCTACTGAGATTTAGCGTTTCAGATTTCCATAAGATTTTTTTTACTTTCGTTCATCGCATTGTATTGACAAATAATTTTATTTCTCAGGTAGTCAGTGATGTATGCTGTTTTGGGCATTGCATATAATTTATATTTATTTGTACAAAATGCAATCAAGAAGTACTGCAACTGTTTCTTCAAACCAACGTTGCTTAGCGATACATAATCACTTGTTTGCAACACACAAAGAAATAAATGCCTATAAACAATAATCATTTTTTGAAATTCAATTAATATAGAAAACTAAGATGCATTTCCCTTAACTTATTTATATTAATACTTATACACTACATTATAACTTTTAGGCTGTTCCTCAGCCTAATAATACGTTGTGAAAATTCAGTTATCTGAGTAGTTTGCAAATCCTTTATTTCACAGATATCAGTACACATGATCTCCATGAAGTATTATAAAAATAAATAAATAAATAAACCAGCCAACGCCTTTTTATTCCCGTATAGGGAGTAGGCGAGGCCGTTTTAGCTGTATCTTACTTTTGGAGACTGAGTGAGCAGTTCAATCTCCACTGGTACCCAATCAGAGATAGCCTGCCCAAAGCTATCACTAATTAAGTGGCATGCAGTGAAGAGAATGGCTCAACAAGTGCCCCCATCTCGTAGTCCATAACCCTAACAATATATTTAATGTCTGAAATAGTGTAGTTCTACGGTCGATTTTCTTGAGTTTACGGGACGAAAAACCCGAGTTTCATGGGGAAAAACCCCACTTGCCAGTGCCAGAGATCAACTAACTCGAGAACTTGTCGAAAAAAGGCTTGGAAAAATTTCCTGTAGTCGCCGATTAGATTCGAAAGCAAGTCTTCCTTCGTGCGGTCAAGCGCTGTGGTATGCAAACGCCACATCCACTGAGCTACACAGGCTCTCGTATGAAGTAAAAATGAGATATAAAAGTCCATTAAACATTAATAAATTAACAAGTATTTTGACAAATTTCTCAATAAATATGGTAGGCATTTCCTGTTCTACTTCATAGAGCATGTTCCTACAGCACTACACTGAACTGTAGTGCCATACAGTTCAGAATCGGGTTATGTACTGGCGAGTCTAATCTATGCTTTCTCATATACTCAAACAACGTTATTATAGTTTTTGCACATGGAATGGTGAATTATCATATTGATATTTAAACTGGGTCGTTTGCTTAGGATTGACACAGCATTGATAACACAATGTTCGTAAGTTCAATATAATGTTGGAGGCTTATTCTTTTCTGGTACTACTAAAAAGGAATAATAGTCCATCCCACCTGAATGAATATTGTATATCGTGATTACATTATTCCATACTTGCTTCTCAATGTGTAATTTGCAAATGCATAAAGCTCTGCACTACAAAGTCGACCCAGAGCATTTCATGGGTTGTTGGGTTCTTCCACAAAATTAAGGCTATGAAGTTCATTTCAGTATGCAATGTTCTGGTATTTCTTCTGTCGCTGTGAACATTGATCCCATAAAACATGGCAGGAAGTATACAGCCCTTTATTTTCAGATATTTTGAAATATTTCTCTACAAAGCTTCTCTTCGTCGTATATCCTGAAAATTCGTCATTTTTTTTTTTTAAATAAAATGTAGCCATTTTTATTATAAGGTTGTGCATTCAGATATTAAAATAATATAACATTCTGTTCATCCAACTCGCTATATTATTATTATACCAGGTTTTTTTTTTGCTGAAAAAGCACGAACGCATAGACTAAGCAAAGTATTTATTAACACTAAGCAAAGCATTTATTATTATTATTATTATTATTATTATTATTATTATTATTATTACAGTACCTCTCCTAGAGTCAAATCTCTATAATGGCGACGAACTTGATGTTGATATCAGCATAGAAAATCAAAATGAAGATAATCTAGGACCCCCAATAATGAGAGAAGAATTTGATAAAGCACTGTCCGAAATGAGTAAGGGAAAAAGTCCAGGTGTAGACAATATTCCTATAGAACTGCTACAAAATCTAGGTGATGAGACAAAAACCTTACTCTATCAATTAATAGGCCAAATCTATGATAGAGGAGAAATACCAAAGGAGTTTATGAAATCAACCATAATATCAATACCAAAAAAGAATAATACAAACAAATGCAGCCAATTTAGAACAATAGCTTTAATTGTCTATTGGATGAAGACCAATTTGGATTCAAAAAGAATAAAGGAACAAGAGAGGCAATACTCTGTTTAAGAACAGTAATAGAGAGAAGATTAGACCTTAGTCAAAATACTTACATTTGCTTCCTTGATTTAGAGAAAGCGTTTGATAAAGTAAACCAACAAATCCTCCTAAATTGTCTAACTAATATCGGCATAGATTTGAGGGATAGGAAAATAATGTATCAAATTTACAAAAATCAAAATGGACGGATTAAAATCAATGATAAGGAGAAAATAATAAATATAAGGAGTGGAGTAAGACAAGGATGTATACTTTCACCACTTTTATTTAATTTATATATTGAAAAGGCCATTCAGGAAACTAAAGAAAAAATAAATAGTGGCATAAAGATAAATGGTGAGCAAGTTATGTGTATAAGATTTGCTGATGACATGCCCTTGTAGCAGAAAACAGAAGAAAGTTAAAAACAATGCTAGAATTACTAAATAATAACCTTGAAAAATATAAAATGAAAATCAACACAGATAAGACTAAAATCATTGTTACAGGCAAAATCCCTATCAATACAGAGCATATAGACATCAGCGGGGAACAAATAAAACAAGTGAAAAGTTTTAAATATTTAGGAAGCCTAATAACAGAAGATGGCAGAACAAGAGAAGACATAAGATCAAGAACAAATAATGCAAAAGCCTAATTCTCTAAGATGAAAAGCATTTTAACAGGAAACCTCAACCTACAATTGAAAAAAAAAAAAAATAGTAAAGACATTGATATGGAGCATTGCACTGTATGGATGTGAAACGTGGATTCTAGGCAGAGAAGATGTAAGAAGATTGGAAGCTTTTGAAATGTGGTGCTGGTGCCGCATGAACAAAATAAAATGAACAAAAAAAAAAAAAAAAATCAAACGAATAAGTCCTGAGAGAGATAAACGAAACAAGAACTCTAATTAAATCGATCAAAATTAGAAGGGATAAGTGGTTTGGACATATACTTCGACATGGTGGACTTTTGAAAAGAATAACTGAAGGCAAAACAGAGGGGAAAAGAAGAAGAGGCAGACCAAGGAAAAGCTTTCTTGACCAAGTCAAAGACAGCACGGGTTTGAAAAATTACCAGGAGATTAAGAAGAAAGCCGATGACAGAGCGGAATGGAGGAAATTGCTGCTGAGCTACCAGTCCCAAGACTGATGCAACTGATGAATCTCCTAGAGTCAAAGGCTAGTCGATGAAGATAGATTTATACCATTATATAATTATCATATAATATACATTACATACATGGATTAATGATTACAAATATCCAGACTTATCACCGAAGGTCTCCTCTTGTCTGCGACATATCTGTCACCTTAAACTCATTTACACTCCTAGCATTGACCACACTGAGATGATGCATAATATTCACCCCCCCTTCTCTCCACGAAGAATAAGAAAAAAACTTGCACAATTCGCTCTTGCACAACTTCTAAGGACAAAAACCCTTAGTTTTTGTTCCTTTCTGTCATCCAGCCATCTGAAAATTCAAGCCGATAAATGCTTTTCAGCAGCATAAACGTCTGTCATATTACCTTTTCGAGTTCTTTCTCTCAAACTGTACAGATTACATGCCTTCGTTCCATCCTCATGGTTAACATTACACATTCCTGAAATAATTTTTGTCAATCTTTTTGCACCATCCCCAAATTTCTTCATTCCTTCCAAATCCCAGATGAGCAGATGTGCCCAGATATGGACTAATCAATGCCTTATATAACGGAATCACCATTTCACCCCTGCTGATTCTTAACATTGCACCAATCTTCTGAGTTGCTTTTACAATCTTTGCAACACGACTCTTGAATTAATTTCAAATTTAGATCTACTATTATCGCAAGATCTTGTTCCTCTTCCATTTCCTCCAGTATAGTTCCATATATATCGAGTATATCGTCTCCATATGCATATCCGCAAAGTTCAACATCATGACTAAACTGGAAGCCCCATTCATCTACCCACATTCCTGCTTATTCAGATCTAGTAATGTTGGGAAAGACTCGGTGTTTTGGGACTAAGACCGGGTATAGCCCGGATGTGAAGTCCGAGTATAAAAACCCCACAAAAATATTTTATTTGATAAACCAAAAAAATTATTTTCTGAAAATAATTCGATCGTAAATAATTTACATTTTTAATAAATATTTATCAATGAAAATATGCCTCAGTAGCGCAGTAGGCAGCACGTCAGTCTCATAATCTGAAGGTCGTGAGTTCGATCCTCACCTGGGACACTAATTATTTTTAGCCAGTCTGGTTGGCCGAGTGGTTAGCGTATCCGCTTACCACTCGGCTCTACTTACCATTCGAACCCGAAAGGCTGCGGGTTAGAATCCCGTCATGGGCATGGATGTTTGTGATTGTCTGTGAAAATAGTGGTGGTGGTGGTCAGCAGTAGATGGCGTTGGTGTAGATGATAAAGGTAGTTGCAGTTAGTGGATTGGTGGAGACGGAGAGTTGTAGAGTAGGTGCCCTCCCTCGATGGTCTTTGGACTCCTTGGAGATGTTATGTAATAATAATAAATTTATTTACAAATAAAAATAAAACTCTCATTCTACTTAAATGCACATAGTAATTTCAAACGAATACATTGTGTAATATATGTATAGTTGAGAAGGATAATGCTGTCTTTGGGGATTATACAGATATCTAGATTATTTATATAATCGATGTTTGCATCGATATAATTCTGGAGTTCACTTGAGTAAAATAGCACGTTTTTATATCCCATTGAGAAAAATGAGTATATTTTTCTAACCATTTTCATTTTATTTCTGTTTATAAATAATCACATTTCATTAATCAGCGGTATTAGCGTTTGACAATTCTGAAGCGAATTTATGTGCAAAAATGTGTTTCAACTGCAAACGTTCAAAAGCAGAATTTGCTAATGTCTGCTGAACTTGTTAGCAAAACCTGATATAAGTTTTCTGTTCTTTTCTTTTTATTTTAAAATAAGAATTTTTTTGTTTCAATTTACAAAATCTTTCTCTGAGAGTTATTCTACCATTGTTAACTGATTTTCAATCAATCAACAACAACCATGGGTTCAACGCCCGTAGGTGTCTGATGCCATCTTGATATGATTCTTCCACTGTATTCTATGTTATGCAAGATGACTCAGAGAGTTTCTGCACCATTTGGCGATGTCATCGCGCCATTCTCTGTTTGGTCTTCCTCTTTTCTTTCTTTCAATCATCTCAATCAACAGCGTTTTTAATTTCCTCTCATCATTCACTCTACATACTCGTATATGACCAAATAGAGGTAATTTCCTTTTATTTTCTGGATCAGGTTTTCTTTTGGTTGTATTCGTCTATAGATTTCCTCATTGTTCACTTTCTGGATCCAGCTTATTCTCAAGATCTTTCTATAGCTAGCACTTCCACTCGAATGCTAATATCCTCCTTTCAGATTCTCCCAGGAGTACCCAGGCCTCACATCCATAGAGCATGCTCCTGAACATACAGGTTTCCATAATAAGCAGTTTAGTGTGCATCGTTACTCTGCTCTTCCATATTTTGTCCATGGTTTTTAAAGATAGCTGTTGCTCTGGCTGTTCTAATTTTTACCTCTTTTTGGGTCCAAGTCATGTGTTATGTGGCATTCAAGATATTAACTGCTTTTCTCTCTTTAAAAATAACAATGAAAGCATATTATAATTTCTCGTGTTCATCACATTTGCCACTTTCACTAAAAGAAAGCCTCTTAATTGTTGCTATTATATGCCAGCAAAGGTTGGTCGATTGGTAGGCCTCTGCTACTAATGGCTCACGAAAAAAGTTAAGCAAGTTTGGGCACAGTTAACAGTTGAAAGGGGAACAATCGTTCGATGCTATTGGCACACACTTTCCCTCGATGAGTCTTTGGATTTCCTGGAGGTGTCACATAATAATAATATAAAAGTTAACACCTATTTTGATAGTATATCAACTTTGTACGACATCCCAGATCTTCTAAGTTAATATTTGTGCTAATTTTTCTTTCAGTTAAGTACTTCGACAGGCAATTTAATTGACTTTAATGACTGAATGTTGAGGTATTTGATTAAATGTGCACGCACTAGTAATGTTAATCATGTTAGAGTCTTAATGGGATGAAAGAGTACTGAGAGAGGATTAAAATATTATTTAATTCTTCCAATATTTCGTTTCAGTCACGTCTGCCGTTATGACCATGGTCAGTAGGGCCTTGACGACAATGCTTTAGATACAGTTCATGGATTCAATTGGAAAAAGACCATCATACTCATTCATAAGATAATGACTATTTTTGGAATCTGCACCAGCTCTCAGAAATCTGCGTAATTTGAATAAATATGGTTGCATAAAACTTCCCAAAATATAGGAAACACTAATACTTCGAGATCCCACTTTACATCTTGAGCCACCAACAGGTGCCCTACCTAGTTAGGAATCTTTTTATTCACGTGTTTCACTTATTTTTGTGTTGCCTTAGCGTGTTATAAATCTCATACTGTAACTTCTTGATGATGTCTCAAGTGACTGAGAAATATTGGAATAATTAAATATTTTTAATACTTTCTCATGCTGATTTGTTCCATTAGCCTCTAACACAAGTTTGTCCCATCACTTACATCTTAACACATGTACTAGTAATGTCTTTAAGAACCTTTCCAATAAACTCAGTCTAAAAAACACTGAAACCATATCAAGAAGCGAGATATATTTTAACATCCATGACTAATTCCACTCAGGACCAGCTTTTTTTTTTTTGTTGCAAAACACTATTACATAGTTAAAATATTAAAGCATCATGAAGATTCTGAATCTTTTTCACTTAAAATGAGATTAACAACTGGCTAGTGCCTTTTTTCCCCCTTATAGGGAGTATGCAAGTCAATAATTTTAGTTTTAACTTTTGGAGACTGAGGGGACACATCAATCTCCAATAGCCAATTGGAGATGGCTGGCCGGCCCAAGACTATCACTAATTATAAGCGGTAACTGATGAAGAGACTGGCAAACAAGTGCTGCCATCTTGCAGTCCCTAATAGGATGTTATTGTTTGAAAGTGTGGGTTCTACAGTCGATTTTATTGAGTTTACATGACGAAAAACCCAAGAAGAAAAAACCTGCTTGCCCATCTCAGAGATAGAACTTGGGAACTGGTTGAAGAAAGAAAACGTTCCTCTAGCAAATGGGCTTGCCTGAGCTACATAGGCCTATCAAATCTGTTAATTTCCAATTCTCTTCCTCACTGTTATCTGAGAAATCATCTCAGTTTTCATTTTCAACAAAAGTTGTATTTTTGTGATAGAGATCACAAACAACTAAATGTATTGCATGATTAAGGCATGAATGATACAGGCCAGCCTGTGTAGCTCTGAGGAAACGATGTTTGCATCCATTGTGCTCAGCCCAAAGAAAGAGCGTTCTAGTCACTAACTAGAGGAACTATTAAGTCTTTCATTGATTGCTTCCCGAGTTAAGCAATCTCTGGTACTGGGAAGCTGATTTTTTCATCCCTTAAATTAAACAAAATTGACAGCAGAATTCCCACAATTTCAGACTGCTATACTCACTGGATGCCACTTAAAAGCATTGATAGTTTGGGGTCAGCTATCTCTGACTGGTTAAGGATGGAAATTGACTGCCCCTGTCTCCAAAAGTTAGAGAGGCTTAAACAGCTTCTACTACTCCCTTTAGGGAAAATAAAATACGATAGTGAATTTTTTGATACAAAACTGGCGATTCATGATTGACAATGATGCTAGCACTTTTGCAGTTGATCGAGCAATGATTTTCAAAATTGAAAGCACTCACCATTAAAACTAGTTGAGGTGCAAAACACAAATTAGAAGCAAACCAAGATTGCACATTTTGCTATCATTTTCATGCAGATTAACACTGAAATAACATCTCATCTATACACATCCATTCATTGAAGGTGAGACTAAATCTCTGCCATTCATGTACATTTGCTTGGAATGCCACCATCGTGTTTTCTTATTCTCATACAAATCATGAATCAACCTCATGACATCTTTCAGCCTTAGAAAACTTATAACCTGGCCTTGTTATGCCTTATCTCAAATAAAACTTGATTTTGTGATTGCACTTAGATATAGATATATTATCTGCCAGAGTTCAGAAACAAATTATTCTACAGGATTTTTTAAGCTTGTTTCAGTATAATTCTGCAAAATAATGCCATGTTCAGATGCAAAATGTGCTGTCATTGACCAAATGTTATCTTTATTTGATGCTTTTGTTGAACATATAATTCATTGAACTTTTGAGTTTACCACTACTACCATGAAGATTTCCAAACATTTTATTTTTTTAGCATAATTGATTTTTAATCGACATCCTGTTTTGAACTTTATAAATTAAGAAAATTTTCAAACTTAAAATAAAAATAGAAATCTACTTCTTAATAAACTGAAAAATATGTTTGACACATGCTATGTTGTTTCTACAATGCAAGATACACACACACACACACACACACACACACATATATATATA
Organism: Typopeltis vanoorti; assembly: GCF_054136105.1. Classification (NCBI taxonomy): domain Eukaryota; kingdom Metazoa; phylum Arthropoda; class Arachnida; order Uropygi; family Thelyphonidae; genus Typopeltis; species Typopeltis vanoorti. The sequence continues at coordinate 77,380,989 of NC_143569.1, read as the reverse complement.
TATATATATATATATATATATATATATATATATATATATTGCATATAACATTCCCCCCACACAAGTAGACAGAGCTAACCTTTTGAAGACTGGTGAGCAGCCATGCTCCATCCTTTAAACATTTACTGATAATGAGCTTGAATTATCAATAAATCAAAGCTTTACAAGAGAGTGGAAGACAACAGCCAGCATCTCGTGTAACTAAATCCTAACACTCATATTATTATCCATAATAGTGCAAGTTCTATAATTGATTTTCTGAAGATAAGGGGGTTAAAATCTGCAGTTTCTGGAGAGGAGGGAACACTATTTGACCATGGCAGATTAGACTAACCCAGGAAAGAAAGTTTCTCTAGTCGGTGACTAAAATTAAATTTAGAATGGCTTTTTTCAGATGGACTTAATGCTATGAATGCAAATGACATTTCCACAGGCCTACAAAGACCTTTGGATCTGAGAGCTGGGTTAGATATAAAACAGCATTATATTTCGAACCCAACTTAGGGAATCAGAAGAGGTGGCATTATGACATATCCATATTAAAAAAGAACTTGGCATAATCAGCATTCAGAAATGTATAAGCAGAGCTAATCTCACACTGAGATAGCATGCATGCATCCTTGTTCTGGATGTGGATTGTTATATGGATTACAGTATGAAGAAAAGTGGGATTAATCCTGATATCAGGTTCATAGATATTAGACTCAGCATCTATGCTTAATGCAGATGATTGTACTTGTAAATATAGCCACTACCAGCTTTTTAAGCTTCTTGAAAACAAAACTGAACAACTGCATGAAAATTAGCAATAAAAACAAAAATTATGAAAACAGATGACCAAGTAGAAAAAGATCAACTACATCCTTGATTGAGGAATGAATCTATAGAAAAAGTTAAAACAGTTCTAAATTTAGGTACAATTTTTAGTGAAGATGGCAAATTAAATTATAATTATTAACATCCAACCTCCATGGAGCCAGAGACTCATCATAGGAAATATGGAAATAGATGACAGAATAAGCAAAGTTGACATGGCAGGTGACAACCAAATAAATCTATACAGAACCAGAGAGAAATTAGTCAAAACATTAAGCTTGCTGCATACAGGACAGTGTTTTAACTTGCAGATGTGAGAAAGACCATAGACACAAGTTCCAAGAAAACATTCATTGAATAACCATTATAATAACCACATGATGTGAAGTAAAAATACTTTATTAACTAGAAATCTTATGTTGGACTATGGCATTTTAGCCAAAATATGTAATGATCAAGAGATGAAGGAGGATGTTTTATGTTTTGTATCCAGACAAGTTTTTTTTTTTTTGTGGGTGGGCATAGAAAATCTACACCACTGCACCAGAAGCATTCAAAACCAGGGAAATTATTGTTGTGAAATTATGCACTATTAATAATAAAAGACAGAAAACTTTCATAGAAACCCATGTTCTTTTAATTGTAAAAATTTTGCCTATGTTTCACAGGCATCTTTAGTACAGAAATGAAACGATTATACAAATAGAAAGGTTCTAAAAAGCACTACCATAGTAGCTACAGTAAGCTAACAAAACAGTCAACACTTGCATAATTATTAATGGAATGTATATATTTAATTAAACAAAGCAGGAGAGACTGACAGACTGAAAAAAAGTATTATCTCCCATAAAAGAGATAAATGTAGACCATCAGATCTATTTAAGTTTGGGCAATGACGTTAACACTTCCCAAATTTGCTCTTACGTAAGATTTTAATCTTACCAAAGAGCTTTATGCTTTGTAGCGATGGCATGGTCAGCAAGTCTAGATTGTTCAAGCTCATGGTACTTAATGCAAAACTTATGTTCTAGACAATGGGTAAAAGCAAACCTGGAATCTGGAAAAAAAACCTCGGAAAGCAAATGGAGGAAACCTTTCCCCTTCAGAGATGGGAGAAAGGTGGAGAATTTTCTGACAGGACAAAATGCCACACAAATATTGAAAGAGACTAAAATTTTTGCAATACAGTTTTTCAATTTTAAATACAAATTATGCACTATTGTAAATTCTGTAATGTTATGTGCTAATTTTAATAAATACATTTGTTGACACTTTCTGACTTCTATCTCATAAAATACAACAGAAAAATTAACACAACAATTCTGGAGATAATTAACTACTGATATAACTTACAATGATGTTGGCTGATAGACTCTATAAGTGGTATTTTTGTACCAGAATAGGAACAATAAGAACAATGGTGTTAAGTTAATAATTATTCAGGTGTATAAAACAAAGAGGAATGGCCTTGACAGTAAATAAGTTTATTAATACTATATTAATAAATTATCAGTGTCCATTGAAAAATAAAATCTCTTTCAGTAAAAGACTTCAAAGGTCATTTTTTATGGAATGGAAGATTTAACCCAGAATTATTATAAGTAATATATATATAAACTGTACCAAAACAGAAAGAAAATCGCTAAAAATAAATGAGAGAGAGAGAGTGTGTGTGCGTATCACACACACACACACATACATACAATGGATTCTGTTAATTTGGCTCAATTAAATGGCTGCTCCAGTTAAACAAAGTCGCACATCAAAAGTTTAAAAGGTGTATGTACATAAGAAAAATCACAAGATTAGGCGTTTTCCATTTATTGTGTAGTAAAATTACTTACTTATATATAAACAACTGGCTTTAATTAAAGTAAAATACTTGCCACAAAAATAATTTCATTTATACATAGTATTAAACACGCAAGCACTTCTTAGCAGTTGACGACTTTCTAGGAATTTTTTTTAGTATTGAAGACAATCATCAATAGATGGAAACACTTCCGTGTTTTCAATAGTGAAAATGTCCCATTAGACGTGAATCACATCTAATGGGACATTAACACAATTGACCATAACCCACATGTTTGAATGTTTTAAGCATTCAAACATCCATGTTTGAATGCTTAAAACAGTAAGCAAAACAATTTTTAATGCTCTTGATGCTTATTTCTCATTAACTATCAGCTCTAAACTGTACTGCTTGTACAAAATTAACTTTTGTGCTGACCTCCTTAGTAACTGTCAAAAACCAGTAAAATTTTTCTTGATTTCAGTTGTAATTCTATGTCCCAGCTCATAAGCCAATTCTTAAAAAATTCAGACATCATTCATGCGTTTCTGTTCACATGGTACTAAACTGTAAAATAACCGTTCTAATCCTTTTAAAGTTTAAAGCCTTGCTCTGCACGGGCAAGCGATTTTTTTCGTCCCATAAACTTAAGAAGATCGACCGTAGAGCCCACATCATTTCAGACATTAAATACAAGTGTTAGGGTTAGGGACCACGAGATGTGGTCCCTAACCCTAAGAGAGACGGCACTTGTTGAGCCGTCTCTTTTCACTGCGTGCTGCTTAATTAGTGATAGCTTTGGGCCAGCTATCTCTGATTGGGTACCAGTAGAGACTGAACTGTCCACTCAGTCTCCAAAAGTTAGATATGGCTAAAAACGGCCTTGCCTACTCCCTATATATGGGAATAAAAAGGCATTAGCTGATAAAGCTAATATCCCTTTAAAGCATCAAGGCCTGGCCCTTTTACCAAAAATTAATAGCTTTCGTTTCCTAGTTCCTTGTTTTGTCAGCACTTCAGATGTCATCGGGACTATTTTTGAAGAAGATTAAGTAAAACACTCCATCTAGTAGAGGTTACTGGATGGGCCAGTTAAATGGCATTATATTTCAAATTTTTTCTTCCAGACTTGTCTTCAATAAAACTGTGTATATGTACAAATCTATATATGTCCCAAAGCAACCTATCAAATTGTAAAAACTGTGAAAGCAAGTTTTTTTTTTTTTTTTTTTAATGAAAACAACGACTTATTTAAAGAGTTAGAAAACATTAAAATATACAGTAATAAACCATCCATTCAAACAAAAAATTGTAATGGTAAAAAAAAAAGTGATTAAACATCTGTAAAGATACTATCACAGAATCAAACAGCAAATTCAGTAATTAAGTTTCCTTCATGAAACTATTTATATAAAATAATTTTAATTAAATAACTCTACTGAATCCAGATAGTCTTCTTCTTCTTTCACTCTGCCTTATCCCATGTTAAACGGGGTTGGCGCACCAATCTTTAACCTTCCTCTTCCAAGTTCTCCGGTCCAAGGCATCCTTCGGACTCCATCCTTTCTCCCTAAGATCCTCTGTCATCTTATCCCTCCACCTGAGCTTGGGCCTGCCTCTTTTCCTCCTTCCCCATATACTCCGCTCATTTACCAACATACTCCTCACCCTTCCTCTCAACATGTCCAAACCACCTCAGCCTACTTTCTTGTATCTTCTTGCCAATTGGTCCCACCTTAATCGTCCCTCTGATGTAGTCATTCCTTATCCTGTCCTTCTTTGTCACACCACTCATCCATCTCAACATCTGCATCTCCGCTACCTCCATCTTCCTCTCTTGTGCCTTGGTTATAGGCCACGTCTCCGCACCATGGAGCATCGCCGGCCTCACCACCATCTTATAGAGCTTTCCTTTCCTCTTACAACTCACTCTCTTGTCGCACAGGTCCCTGCTCATCTTCCTCCAATTCATCCAACCGCATGTTATTTGGTGCTGTATTTCCTCATCCAGGTCACCATTCCTCTCGACAACCGACCCAAGGTACTTGAATTTCTTCCCTGAAATTAGCCTTTCACCCTGGAGTCGTATGACGATATCCTCGTCACTTCCCGTTGACATATATTCAGTCTTCACCCGGTTAATTCTCATGCCGCTCTCCTCCAATGAATTTCTCCACTCTTCCAGGGTATTTTCAAGCTTCTCTCGGGATGATTTGCATAGAACAATGTCATCGGCAAACAGCATGCTCCATGGTGTCTCCTTCTTGACATCCTCCACTAGTACATCCATGACCAGGTCAAAGAGGTAGGGGCTCAGAGCTGACCCTTGGTGTAGCCCTACGACAATAGGGAACACTTCTGTCATGACGACACTAGACTGACCTGAGTTTCTGTTCCCTCATACATCTCCTTCACCAACCTCACGTACTTCTCCGACACCCCCCTTCTTCCTCATACACCTCCATACCTCCTGCCTGGCCACTCTGTCGTATGCCTTTTCCAGATCTATAAACACCATGTGCAGATCCACTTGCATCTCTCTATATTTCTCCATCAATCGCCTTAGCGCAAATATTGCATCCGTTGTCCCTCTTCCTGGCATAAATCCAAACTGCTCCTCACCAATTTTCGTTTCCTGCCGTAACCTTGCTTCAATTACTCTTTCCCATATTTTTAATGTGTGTGACATCAGCTTGATTCCTCTATAGTTGCCACAGTCTTGAACATCTCCTCTTCCTCCAGATACTGAATCCAGATAGTATGTGGTGACAATGCAGAAGAGATTATTCAACTAATGAGTACCCATTTTGCTAAAAGCTATCAACCTGGTGTATAAAACTTTGAGCTCACTGCCACCTCTTCACTGGGTGAAGAAACTCAAGTGTATGATGAGGGAGGGGGGGGGGGGTACTAGAGCTGTTGCACAAAGTGAATAAGAATTTGGCAATAGGGACAGACAAATGCTAAAAGATTGTTCAGTTGGCTATTCCTTTGATATATAATTTAAGTCTCAGAACAGGGAAGATACCACAGAAAAGGAAAGAGTGTATGGTAATCCTGCTGTAGAAAGATGGTGCAAACACAAATGTATCCAACTATCAACCTATCAGTATCTTTGGAATGGTTGTGAAGATTTTGGAAAAATTGGTTAGGGCTTGCATACAAAAATGGGTTCACAGAGAAACTATACTTTGTAATGAACAGCATGAGTTTACAAAAAGAAGGTCATGTTTGAGAAATTTTTATTCTATAATAATGCTATCACTGAGTTAGATAAGGGGAATGAATACAGCATGACACTTTTGGATTTTGCTAAAAGAACAGCATGGAAGATTTGAAAAAAATTTAAACTGAAGAATATGGAATTGGATTATAAAATATTGACATGGATAAGAAGATGGCTGACTGACATGAAAAAAACTGGTGTATGGGGGATGTGAGTCCACAAGATTTAAGGTAACCAGTGGTGTGCCACAAGTATCAGGCCTTGGTTCATTGTAACTCAGTCTGTACATTAATGACATTGGGAAGGATTTGACATGAGACATACAAGTATTTACTCATTATGCAAAGTCATCAGGAGTGCAGTTGATAAGCAGTACTTGCAGAATCATTTGAGTAGGCTGGAATTGTGAGCATGGGAAAGTGGTTATCAGTGCAATGTTAGAAATATAGTCATGCACTTTGGTGCAATTACATATCCAATGTCATATTATATTGGTGGAATTATGCTGGAAGAAACTGATTAAGTCACAGATGTTGGAATTTTATTAGACAGGAAGTTAAAGTTCAAGGAACATATAGCAAAGATTGCAAATACAATGCAAAGAATAATTGCAATGCTGAAATGAACTTTAAAATTGTTAGAGAAAAGGAAGTCGTTTTGCCTCTTTACAAGTACAAGGCCTTAATAAGACCTCACTTGGACTATTACATGCAGGTCTGGTCTTCAGAGTGATTCTGATACGATGGAGAGAGTGTTAAAAATGATATCAAGTTTATGGAATATTTGATTATGAAGAAGACAGATTGAGAATTTGCAGATTGTAGAAACTACAGTCTACAAATTCAGGAGAAAGAGGGGTGATATGACTGATGCCTACAAATTCCATCTACTGAAAGTGTTATACACGATTTCAGTAGATGGAATTTTTAATTTTGTAGAGGGTAGAGGAAGGACACAAAGACATGCTTGGAAGTTGAGAATGAATACTGTTAAGAAAGGGATGAGGAGTAGATTTTCTCTCACAGAGTGGTGCATGATTCGAATGGACCGCCATTGGATGCGGTGTGAAAGTAGTGTGGATGAAGTCAAGAACAGGTATGACAGCTGGGGCAGGTAGGATGGTCTCCCTCGATGAATTCAATCCCTGATTCCCTGGAGGTCTCTCTTTATAATAAGAATACTGATAAATTAACAGTGCATTCAATCCCAATTTACAAAAGGAGGACATTTACAGTTTCATAACAGAAGGAATTAATGAGTGATTGTAGTTTTAATCTTAATAATTGTGAGATGCTACACTTTGGTGGTGCAGAGATATAAGGCTATGTACTTGGCAGAAGCATGCTTGAGAAAGTGGATAAGATTCAGGATCCAGGAGTGATGGGTAACAGTCGACTAGAGTTCAGAGGACATACTGCAAGTATTGCAAAAGAGCATGCATTGTATTCATGCAATAATAAAGAGTACATTAAAAACAGTGGCATTGTGTGCCCATTTTGGTTAGTGCTGTTGTGTCACTTATGCAACCCGTGCTAAAAATTCATGTCAATATGACCATATCATTTCATTTTTATTGATGTATGAATGTTTTAAGAATGCATCAGTGCTCATCTTAATTGGTCCAATGCAATTAATTGTAGGATAACTATGAATATTCTCATTTATCAATTAATTGATAAATGAGAGCATTCACAGTTATCCTACAATTAATTAATTGCATAGAGTGGGGACAATGTGTTTAAGATATATTGAAAAACAATAATGAAGGAGAATGTTATATTTGGTTGGTATATCTGAATTACTCAAAGGTGAAAATACAATAGTAAATTTAGAAGAGGAGGACGAGGCTTGCCTTCTTCTATTAGTCATACAATCTGCAAAAGCTCTGGCAGAAAACGGGACATTCAGTAGATAGTCAACAATGTTTCCCATTGTAAATATGAGCAAAAAAATGTATAAATTATTTATAGAAAATTATATATTAAAAAACTTGTCTATATCAGAGTCCTAACACTCAGTTTACACCTCACACATGCAAAATAGATGAAACTCAAAACAAAAACAGCAACTCATAACAAACGACAACATTCCATTGGTTGACACAATAACCAATCACAGCCACTGATTTCTGGGTGATATTGTCTCAGCGCACACGCACACACACACCCTGCATCGCTTTCTGGGTGGTTTAAAACCACTGGAAAGCTAAGAATTTGACCCACTGCACCATCTGTATGTATGTCTGTTCAAAGGTGTCCATATTTGTGACTGCACACCTGGGAAATTAACGCAAACGTTTACACATCGAAATGTGTCCTCTTCATGAAACATTAGTTATTGTGTTTAATTTTAGGAATCACACAAAGACAGGAAACAATTAGAAGAGTCTTTAAAAAGAATAAATGCAAAAATAAAATATCAGTGATATTGCAATTATGTGGGTGTGCACTGCACATCTAGCACACCTCGAATATACATCCTTCATTGACAAGTAGGGATAAGGAGGTGGTATCACTGTAAGGCATTAGCTAGATCATATATGGACTTTTGTATTCAAAATTTGGTGCCCAATTTTCAGCATGATGTGGAACAAATGGAGAAGATCCAGAGATAAATGAACAAGGTAATATCAGGACTCTGGATTGCTAGTTTTGCAGATAGATTGAGGGAGTGTAGACTACAGATTTTGATGGATGGGGATAAATATGTGATATGACAGAGAGATTACAGCTAGTGAAGAGATTTCACTAGATTCACAGATGGTTTATAAAAAGAGTAGAAGGTGAAAGGAGAAGAACAAGAGGCCATTTCTGGAAGTTGTGTAAAGGTGTGGTGAAGAAGGGTATGTGAGTAGATTTTTTACATGGAGAGAATGAATTACGAGAATAAATTGGTAATTGAGGAGCATAAATAAATGAGTTCAAGGTTCAATGTAATAAACATGTTGCTAGTTAAGTGGACCTCCCAAATTGAGCTGACTAACTTGGAGGCAGCTGCTATAATAATAATAATATCAGAGTGAATATAGAAGCAAATAGTGGTATGTAGATAAAAGTGAACAATATTTTCAGTATATAATTCAATCGAAAATCGTTACACTGAAGAGAATAACTCATCATTGTAATATGTAACACTATCAAGTATTATAAAGTTGGAAATTTACAATGAAAAAATGCAAAAAAATAAAATTGAAAATAAATATATTATAATTTATTAAACATGACTGGTGCAATACAATACTTCATTTCATGTTAGCTTTTAGGTGTCAATAAACACTTCACGTAGCAATTTGTTAACGATAAGTACACAGCATTGACTTTCTTTACACAATTGTGAAAAATGAGAAGTTCTTAATATAAAGAAACAGTACTCTCATTATTATTGTAAAAATATAAATATTCCATATTTATTACTATTAGAAAAATACGTTACTTATTTGTATATTTATATTGTTTACACCAGCTTTTATGGTATATTCTACATCTGGTAAGGAAAGGAGAGGGATGGAGTTAGCTCTCAATTTTTAAATTAAAAACATTAAATTACAGTGAATGTACATGTAAAATATCTTACAACTTCAACAACATCAATGGGAATCTTTTTTTCCCATTAAGTTTTTGGCTGGTGTGTACAGTCAATAATACTGGGATGTAGCAAGTTGTCTAATGCTTATAATAACAAAACATTAGAGGTGGTTTCTTACTGGTCATATGCAAACCCTGCTAGTGACAAAGATTTGTGATTGCTGTTCTATATGACAGACTGGTAGCATTTCAAACAGCTCTGATGTTGAACTTTTTTTTTATCATATTTTGCACACTTGATTTTCATGATAATGCAATGTCAAAATTCGCTATGATTGATGTTACTTTTTTTTATATTATGTGACTGTTCAGGAGGGAATGCCCAGAACGAAGAAGGAACACCAAATACATCACGTTCCCTTTTTACAAATGCTGTAAAGGATGATATACAATTTCCAATAAAGTGGTTAGCTTGCCCAAGGATTGCAAGATCCACATGAGGTTCTTGAGTATTTAGTTTGTATGCTTTTACCTAAAAGGAAACAACATATATGAATAAAACATGTATTAATAACCATTAAATAATAAAAAGCTGTACTTTTATTTGCAAATTAAAAACTGAGGGAAATTCATTGGACTGTTGCTAGATTTCACTGTATAAAATGATTTCTAGTTTAAATCTGAAAATGTTGTTTTATATTTACAAATATTAGCAATACACTCTGTTTTAAATTTTCTTCAAAACCAACACTACATGTTGCAAAATAAACAAAGCCCTTATAAAATATATGTCAAACAATCACTGGTTTCACATACGAAAAGTAATAAAAGTAACTATCAGTAATTTCAAAAATATAAACAATCTATTGCATGATCCCAAATTTTATGATTAAGAAATTCCAACCAAAATGTCTGAAAGCTGGGAGAAATATCTTAGCCTTCAATGCTGTTTTTATTTTAAGGTTAATGCATGCACAAACATAATAAAGTTCTAGTAAGGATTAAGTAACAAAGATACAAAAAAGCATTGATGAGGAATGCTAAGTAAATCTATTTTAAGAGTCAAAGCTGTATAACTGAGAGGAGACCTCCACATAGCCTTTAAAGGAATGCGGAGAACCAACCAGGGCTTCTGACCTAATGTCCAATCCACACCTTCTCATGGTGCACCCTGTTGAGTATTATTATTATTACAGGCAACTCCAAGGACCTAGACTCATTGAGGGAGGCCCTAAACATCATGTCCACACAACTATTTGACATTCTCACAGTATCTATCATACCTTGCCTTGAACTCACTCACTGTCATAGCACATACAACAGACTCTGGCAGCTTATTCCACTCATTTACCACTTTAAAAATAAAGAACCCAGCTCTAATACCCTTGCTAACGACACTCTTGCCCAGCTACCATAGATGTCCCCTAGTTCTCCCACCACCAGTCCTGATCTCAAAAATATCCTCTGAATTAATCCAATAGAAACCCTTCAGCAATCTGAATGTCTCAATCATATCTCCCCTTTTCTGTCTATCAACCAATGTCTGCAACCCACAAATCTTCAACCTGGTCTCATAAGGTTCATTTCATAGACCTGCTATCATCTTGGTCACTCACCTCTGGATCCTCTCCACCTCCTCCGCATCAAGAAGAAACCTAGGTGACCAAATCTGGGCACAGTAGTCGAGATGAGGTCTTATCAAGGCTCGGTACAGAGGAACAATAACTTGCTTGTCTCTGCTCGTCAAAGTATTTTTCAACAACCAAGTGAGTTGATGAGCTGATTTAGCCACTTTTGCAATGTGCCCCCTAAACTTCATCTCCCTATCCACCAACACTCCCAAGTCCCTGGCCTCATCAATCTCCTGGAGTACAATTCCACCAATGTGGTATACTGCTGCTAATCTTTTTTGCCAGAAAATGCATAACCTTACATTTTGTCACATTAAATTGACATCCATTCTCCTTAGCCCAGAACTCCAATCTATCCAAATCATCCTGCAAGATTTTGAATTAATTCACTATTGGGTAGGGCAATAGTGAATCGTCTGCATTCACTATTGCCCTACCCAACTTTGCATCATCAGCGAACAAAGGAACTGTTCCTCTTAGATCCTTCCCTATATCATTAATGAACAAATTAAACAGCAGTTTGACATTCTCAAACTGCTGTTTAATTCAAGAACAGAACCCTGCGGCACACCACTAGTCACAGGCCGTCTTTTGACTCTACTCCTAAATAAACTACTCTCTGATATCTCTCCATCAACCACCAACCTATCCATCTCACCTACTATATCCATTCCCATATGTTGCAGTTTACGGATTAGAATTCCGTAAACTGCAAGAATAGGCTGGCAATTTGGGATTTAGTCGACCAAATTGTATTCTTATTGGCTTAAACCAATATACAAATAATGGTACAACATGACAAAATTTCATGCCAGCTGGGGGGTCGCCCGGTTAAACAAGCTCCCCCCCTTCCCGTTGTTTTTGCCAGGGAATCAGGGCGAACAGCGAAAAGTGTTAGATTGTGATAGAGTGGATAATTAAGTATTCCTATCTTATCACAGTCTAACATGCTTTTCCAAACAAAAGAATGAGATAAATACAATAAGTTGCCTCTAAGTGTAGAATAAGTATTATGTATATATAAATCAAGTATGTTCTGTTATGAAAAGGTTAATTAAGTATGTATTTTGTGCCATTTGCGAACGTGTTTAATTTAGTATTGAAAATGTAAAGCATTACCAGAGCTTTAGAAATTAACCTGCGTGAAAGAATTATAAAATGTAAGCACAAATCCAACAGTTGGGGGGGGGGGGGGGGGGTCAAGTCCAAAGGTCATAACGCGATGGAGCGACTCGCACGTCCACGTACGTGCAACAAGCAGGGCAGACAAATGGACGCTATGACGTAGTAGTTCACTGGACACCGAAAGGGGCAAGAATTTATGTTATAATGCTTTCCTTTAATTTTATTCTCTATTAACTACAATCCTATCGATTCTTTATTCTTGTTGTATAGCTTATTTATATATTGCTATCCTACTGGCTGTGCCATTTATGTTGTAACCTTTCTTCTCAAATATAACTGCTTTAACCTTTTACTATATCTCCTTGATACACTCTATCAGGTAACACGTGGTACCTCTGAGGGACAATGGAATTTCCTCGAGATCGAGGCAGTACCAGAGTATCAGAGTGTCTGAGATTTACCCCTCTTAAAATGCCAAGAAATTTATTTTGTTTCGCTGCGCCACTTAGCGCTATTAGATTAATTAATATTAACAACCAAGAGGTAATCTCAGGACAGTACTTGGTGATACCAATTAACTCTGCAGACGTGACCATAATTTACTCTTTTCAAATATCCCGCATAGGTTCGCATTAATATTTTTATAAGCGGTGCATCGGATTCCAGAAATCACAGAAAGTCTTTGTTAGAATCAAAAGCAAGGTTTATTATACTCAAAGGTTGATACACATAAGAACACTAAAATAAATCCCATCTTAAGGGAGTTTCAGACAAGGTATATAAAATTCAAACACTACTGTTACACATATAAATTAATATACAGTAGCTTCCTAAAGTATGAATTATATTAACCTTCGCTAATGCGTTATTCATGTACTATTTTCACAATCAATCTAAGGTTCCGTAGCTCTGTCAGACTACACAAGATAACATTCATATCTTTCACAATCTCTTAATATTATGCCAATTCTTTACTCTAAACATATCCTTAATTTCATTCAATATAAAGGCGAACATTAACACAACGACAGATAATAAACATAATTTCAATGTCCTTCTTAAGTCCTAGCAATATAATCTTATCCAATATCATTAATGTTCCTTTTCCATAACATGTTAACTTGGCACACATTCTGTTAAACACAAATAAAGTTTACTTATTTTCGCTTTGGTTCTTTAGAGCTTCAGAAGTTCACAGGAAACTGGCTTTCTGTGGACTTGCCAGACTTCGTTCCTTCCAAGGAGAACACGGCCGCCAAGACCGTAGCTGCCTATCGGATCCGTCCTCCGACATCTAGGACACACGCACCCCACGGAAACCGAACACCAGGAAATCCAGAGAGAAAAAGCCCTGTTTCAGGGTCGCATGACCCTTATATTTCCCTCCTATTTCTCGGCGTTTCTTGCCCCTTTCAGTGTCCAGCGAACTACTACGTCATAGCATCCATTGTCTGCCCTGCTTGTTGCACGTACGCGGACGTGCGAGTCGCTCCATCGCGTTACGACCTTTGGACTTGACACCCCCCACCCCCAACTGTTGGATTTGTGCTTACATTTTATAATTCTTTCACACAGGTTAATTTCTAAAGCTCTGGTAATGCTTTACATTTTCAATACTAAATTAAACATGTTTGCAAATGGCACAAAATACATACTTAATTAACCTTTTCATAACAGAACATACTTGATTTATATATACATAATACTTATTCTACACTTAGAAGCAACTTATTGTATTTATCTCATTCTTTTGTTTGGAAAAGCATGTTAGACTGTGATAAGATAGGAATACTTAATTATCCACTCTATCACAATCTAACAAAAGTCAGCTACTGGAACAAATCTGAAAACAAACCTCAACTCAACATCACCAGACTTAAAGATCGGCACTATCAACACAAGAAGCCTGAATGGCAAAGAAATGGAGCTAGCTGAGGAATTAGATAAGTACCAGATCAACATAATAGGGGTGACTGAAACGAAAAAGACAAAAACTGGTGAGAGATTCTTTCTGAGCAATAAATACAAAATGTTATATTCAGGCAATGACAATCAAGGAATAGAAGAGGCACCATAGTATTCAACACAAAATACGAGGCTAGTCTTCTTGAATGGCGGGCAGTCTCGGGTAGAGTGATGTGGGCAAATATCAGAATGGGAAATTGGACAATGAGACTTATTTGTGTCTATGGTCCCACTAAGGGAGAAGTGGAGGAATTTTTTAATGCTTTAGAGAAAGCAACTGACACAATGAAAAAGGAAAAGTTGGTCCTTGTTGGGGATTTAAATAGCAGATTAGGAAATGATTGTCAGACATACAAAAATATTTTGGGAAAATTTGGAGAAAAGAGCAAAGCTAATAATAATGGCAAATATCTGTTGGATTTCTGCTCAGGACATGGACTGGTTATTACTAACACCATGTTCCAACATAAAAATGTGCACAAATTCACATGGAGAGAAGAGGCAAGGAATAAGAAAAGTCTCATTGACTATGTTATTGTTGATAGTGATGTTTTCTCCCTGTTGCAGGACACCAGAGTGTACAGAGGATTTGAAATTGGAAATGATCACGATTTGGTCTTGAGCAGGATAAAATTGAATTTCGTATTGAAAAGAATAACATGTAAGAAAGTTTTAAAGTGAATAAAAGTTGAGCAGCTCTCAGATGTGAATTGTAGACTAAAATACACAAAGATTATTGAAGAAAAAATGAAAGAGTTTGAGAACAGGAACCAAACCTTGAAGAAAACCCTGATTGATTCAGTCAGAGGCATGTGGTGAGGTTGTCTGTGTTGGATTCTGAATATATAGAGATTTGAGTAATTATTATTTGCCTCAGAATCCAACATGATCTTCCATCACATAAGCTAAACTTGTAATTATTATTTAATGTAAATCACTTGTTTATAAATTAATATTCATATAACTACCTTTAACTTTATTTGATATTTAATTATTTAATCAAGGATATATGTATTAATAGTGAAAAGACTCTGTATTAAAATATTATTAAGTTTATTTTATTTATTGCTATGTTAATATAAGAATTTGTATTCAACATTTAACTGCGTATTAATTGAAATGTAAATATTCTTTATTTTTTTCTGTATGCAGAGGTATAATGTTATGCAATACCTCAGTTTTATTATATTCTGTTTTGGTTGTCATGGAGACGTATGTAAGATAGCTTGCACGAGTTTAGAACAGTGTGTGAGAGAGAGAATTGAAGGGCTGGAAAGGATTTTAGTTGAAGAGAGCATGAGAACAATTTCGGCAGGAAGAAGGAATATATAAGCTAGGAATGCTGAAAGAATGATTCATTCGGATGGAATCGGAGGCAAGCATTCGGGGAATCAGAGTGTGATAACAGCGAGTCGGCGAATCATTCAAGTAGCTAATTAAAGTCTACTAGTCGAGGAGCGGTTGGCTAGTAAGTTGCAGAACAACAAATAAAGCAACGGAAGATAGCAAAGCAACAGCTGGATGACTAGTGATAATTTTGTTGAGATTTAATTCCAGGACGCACGGAAACTTGAAGCATAGCACAGAGTAACTAATAGAATAAGTAGAGGCAGTAAAGTTGAATTTAAACGACAGCTGTGTTAAGAAATATAGTGCCTAAAAGATTAATTAAATGCCAGAAGTATAGGCAACTGTGCGTAAAAACTTCAAGGTTAAAGAATTACTGTGTATTACCTTAGTTCAAGAGTTATTAGTAGAATACTGAATTGGTCAAGTGATGTCAAAAGTAGTACAAGCGTTTTGATCTGAGCAAGAACGTTTAACTATGTGAATTGCGACCGTTAATTTATTCAGTTATTACTAAGAAGATTTGTTTTAATGAGTGCTGTTAATTGTTTTTATGTGTATACAGTTATAAGAGATGTTCTTATATAAGTAGATGAACAAGGAAGATTTACCGGTAAGAATTATCCAACTATTGATATTCCTATGCGGAGATATGCGTGTGTTTCTTCCTAGAATATCCCTATATTAACAGTAACTATTGCAGAGATTAGCTGGAGTGTGGAATTAAGAGTGTATACTTGTGAAGAAGTGTTACTGCATTTTTATTGTATTTGAAACTTAAGTAACTGTGAGATATTAGTGTAATTGATCATTAAGGAACCTTATGACAGTGAATTTAATTAAATAGTTAAATGAACCTTGTGAAGACTGTACTTCAGACAGCAAATTAACCATTGCCTTAAATTGTATGACTGTATTACCCAATGAGCTCAAATGTTTATAATACCTTATTCAGTGATTTAAATTAATGTGTATAAATTGTAAGCCTAAATTAAATGTTTGTTTGTTGATCTAAAGTTGTATTTTGCCTGAATCTCTTTTACTACACCATTCATAAAATATTCGAACTAAAGCGGGTGAATTAAATAAGTTAAATATACTTGGCCAGTATATAAAATAATAACATATTAAAAGAGAAATAGCTGAGAGTTGGTTTTACTTTAATTCTTGGACTAATTTAGATATAGATTGGCGCAGTCAATAAATATAAATTTTCTCATATTTGGATTAGAAATCAACTAGCAACTTATTTTTTGTTTAAGAACATCGTAGTGACAAACATGTTGGATCCAAAGTATAGGTTAAGACGAAGTAGGATCCAACATCTGTAAGGATAGAAAAATCAGAACTCCATGGTGGACACAGGAAGTTAAAGAGGCAGTGAAGGAAAACAAGAAAACATATCAAAAGTTCCTGGCAAATAAGTCAGCTTGTGCTCTTAGAGAATACAGAGACAAATGTAAGAAAGCTAAACACTGTGTAAAACAATCTAAACAAAACTCATGGGAGGACTTTGGCAAGAACATAGAAAATAAATATCAAGAATGTGGTAAGATATTCTGGAGGTTGTTGAAGAAGCATAGAAATGTAGGAAAGAGTGCTGTAAAAGGAGTTAGAGATGATAAAGGTGACATGAAAATGGGAGAAAAAAATATCCTTGACGTATGGAGTAATTACTTCGAAAAATTGCTACATGAAACAAGCAGTGATAGCAAGGTGGTAAAAAACACTCAAAGGCTTGAAATGTGGAAAGGCAGCAGGAATAGATGATATTCGACCAGAAATGCTGAAGTATGGTGGTATAAAAGTCTTACAATGGTTGCACTGCATAGTTCACAAGGCCTGGACAGAGGGACGAATTCCTGATGATTGGGGTAGAGCTCTAATAGAAACCATATACAAAAAGGCAAATAAAACTGATTTTGAGAATTACAGTATTTCCCTGCTGAGTGTTCCTGGCAAGATTTACGCAAGTATACTTGAAAAACAGTTGAGAAGAATTGTGAAAGAAAAGCTTGGTGAAGAACAAGCTGGATTCAGGCCAAATAGAGGCTGTCAAGATCAGATCTTCACTTTACGACAAATAGTTGGGAAAGCATGGCAATATAATAAAGATCTGTATTTAAGTTTTGTCAATCTGGAAAAGGCATATGACAAGGTACCAAGAGAGAAGCTATTCAACATGCTACAGTTATATGGTGTCAATGGGGCATTATATCCAGCAATACTTAGTCTTTATTTGAGTTGTGAGTCAGCAGTTAGAATTGAAGGAAGTACAGGAAGATGGTTTAATGTTAAATCTGGTGTGAGACAAGGATGTATATTATCCCCTCTGTTATTCATTATCTATATGGATCACATTATGAAGTGGTATTTAACATGATATCAGAATTGGAGATGTTAATGTCAGCTCTTTGCTTTATGCGGACGATGTTATACTTCTAAATAAATCCGCTACAAGTCTGCAAGATTCCTTGACTAAACTGAATAACTGTTGTAATAGATATGGTATGAAGGTCAGCAATAAAAAGACAAAGACAATGAAAATAGGCAGAATCATCAAAAATGCCAACTGTGTTTTGAAAGGAGAACCGTGGAACAAGTAAAACATTTCAGCTACTTAGGCGCAATTTTTACTGAAGATGGTAAATTAAATATAGAAATAGACAACAGAATCAACAAAGCTGGTATGGTAGGAAGTCAATCGAATAAATTCATATGGAATAAGAAAGAAAGAAATTAGTCAGAACTAAATTAGCTGTATACAAGACAGTGTTCAAACCAGTTTTAACTTATGGATCTGAGAGCTGGGTCAGAAGTAAAACACTTGACCAAAGACTAGAGACCACAGATATGAGAGTCCTGAGAAAGATTAGAGGCGTGAACAGATGGCATCAATGGCATTATCATATTAAAAATGAAGATATTAGGAAAGAACTTGACGCTGTCAGCATCCAGGAATGCATTAACAGAGCTACTCTCAAGTGGTATGGTCACTTAAACAGAATGGGATAGGAAAGATTAGCAAAACAAGTGTTCTCTGCCAGGTTGGCAGGAAAACAACCCAGAGGAAGACCAAGAGATAGTTGGATTGATAGGGTACAAAGTGCCTTAGATGATAGAAATATAAGATCTGATAATGTTGGAGTCTTGACAAGTAACAGACTGATTTGGAGGAAAATTGTAGATAGGAAGTTAGTAATGTAAATTTTTCATGTAGTACTATCATATCCTGTACACCCCTTGAGGGTATGTGTCAGGAATTTGATAATGATTATCTATTTCTCATAAAGAAAATAAGTGCTGTGTATCAGGTTTGTTCAGTTTGAATTTTTAATGCAGTACTTTCATAAGGTTTTGCTACTGCTGCAAGTTCAGATTGTTCAAGGACATGATATCTGATAAATTTCCTATGTTCTTTGCAACAAATTTCATATGACTTTATATGATATTATTAATAAAATTATCAATGAAAATAATGGGCACGAGTTACTTATAGTGTTATGACACCACTTCTATGAAATTCATCCTAAACCTCTAGTGTGGTTTGTATTTGTGGCCAATATTTTATTTGTGTGGAAAGGTTTGCTGACAGAGCCTGTAAATAAGATTAATGCATTTATCCAAAACTGTTTATTCTTGAAAATAAAATAATGATTGCTTTTCACAGCTCCTCAATATTTGCCGACCAGATGGAAATATTTCATTTTCATACTCTTCCAGAACACACAGAACATTATATACATGCTTTTTCTCATCATCATCCATGACATAAAACTAACACTATAAGGACTCTTGTCTATTGGGCTCATTCTGTTTGTTCTACCAAATCCCTTTTACAACAAGATATCAAAACCCATACCATCTACTTTTCAAATTAATGGATAAAAGGATTCCTGTCCATCACACTAACTGACATTCCTCTCTGGAGATATCTCCAGATACCTTACAATTTTAGTTATCTTGTATTATGCATAAAATTTAAAAGCCTCTGTGGTACTGAAAATTTATGAACCAGTATGCTCAGTTCTTATGCTATGCAAGGGTAATATATATGAGATTAATTAAAATTTATGGGCAAGCAAGTTAGTAGGAAGTGGAGAGAGAATTACTTTTAATTACTGAAATAGAATTACTGCTGCATTCCCCCTAAGGGAAAGTATTTCATACCTGTAGATCTGTGTGTTCACGAGGTCGGTTTTACCTGTTTTGAGGAATGAAAAACCTGAATTACCAGGAGAAAAATCCTCTACCTACACATGAGACTAGCTAACTCACCATTTGATTGAAAGATCTGATAAAGGTTCCTCACGTCATAGATAGGATTTGCACCTGGATCTTTCTACCCAAAGGGCTAGTCTATACCAAATGATCTATGGAGGCTTCAAATTGGAAAAATCAGCTATGCCTTTTATTCCCTTAAAGGGAGCAGGCAAGGCCTTTTAATCCTATCTAGCTTTGGAGACTGAGTAGGCAGTTCAATCTCCACCAGTAGCCAATCAGAGATAGCTGGCTAAAGACTATCCACTAATTATAAGTGGTGACTGATGAAGAGACTGGCAAAAAAAAGTGCTGCCATTTCTTGATACCTAACCCTAACATGATATGTTATTGTCTGAAATAGTGTCGCTTCTATGGTAAATTTTCTTGAATTTATGGGATGAAAACTGGAGAGGAAAAAACCTGCTTGCCTGTGCCAGAGATCGACTAACCTGGGATCCAGTTGAAGAAAGGCTTAGTTAGAAAAAGTTCCTCCAGTTGTCGACTAGACTTAAACTTAAGTCAAGTCTGTCTTCAGGTGGCCTCTTCTACAGAACTTGATACAAGATCAAACTATGTCATAGATCCTTTTCATCAACTAGCATAAACCACCACTACTCTGTTTATTAGAGACCTGAATTGGCTTTAAAAAATTCTTTGTTTGGTTTCTAGGAAATGGAAACTACATTATATAATCCTTAGCCCATTTTGTGGATAGGTTTCATATATATAAAAAAAAAAAAAACGAAATGCAAAAATGACTAGCTACTAATATTATATTAGAAGAGTTAAGAATAGTTAATAAAAACAGTAACTGTAACATACCTTCAGCAATTTAAGAGATTCACTAATGCTGTCTATCATGTGATCATTGTCTGAAGCAACAAAAACTGCTCTAGCCTTAATTGCCTTTACAACTCTCTTTAATTGTCGAAGAATGATATCCTTAGAAGGAAAGCACATATCTTTGGTGGCTACACCATGTTCATTACTGTATCCAAGGCACTGAGGAGCAGCAAAGAGTAAAGGACTATGTTCTATGTGTTCACAAGCTCTAGTCTATAAAAAAAGAATATTCAAAAAGTGTAAGAAATTTTGTGAAGAGCATTTATTTTAAAACTATGTACACAGTGAAAAAAGTACTGCAAAATAAACTAAAAATTAGTTTGCATACATAATATTACATACATATGGAAAGAATACTGTCCAAGGTAATATAAAACTTTCCAGGAGAAATGAGTCATAAGTACATTTCACTTGTTCTGGTAGACAGGCTTTGTACACTGCTTGGAAAGAAGTCAACAGACACACCATAGTGTGAGAAACAAACACTTTATTTTCCACAAGCACACGATAGCAATCAATGGAAATTTTGGACCATTTTTCCTGTAGGCATGGAATGAGGTCATGGACTGTTGTGGGGCAGACATCCGTTAACTTCACCTGCTGCCTCAATTCATCTTACAGATGTTCAAAAGAGTTGAGATCAGGGCTCTGTGGAGGCTAGTCAAGTGTGGTGACGTTCATGTCCATAGACATTATCATGTCTATGGACATGAACGTCATACAATTACAGTAGCAGCCTTATAACAAGGTGCACTGGCTTGCTGAAAGACAATAGTCAGTTCTGTAGAAATGCCACAAAGCAGGATGCATTGTTCCAGAATGTTCGGATACCTCTCAGAGATCAATGTTCATGGCACCACAAACAGGTCTGAGGCCAAACCAGGACCATGCCATCACACCACAATCTTCAATTTCACAGTTGAGATTAAGCACTCTGATAAGAGATATTCACTGGGCATCCACACACCCATACCATTCCACCTGTCTGGCAGAGGTGTAGTGTGATTCAGTGCTTCATAACACAGGTTTCCAAACTTGCACATTCCACTGTACACACACACACACACACACACACACACACACACACACACACACACACACACACACACACACACACACTTCCTGGCACCACTGAAGATGACGTTGCATGTTGGTTCAGGTGGGGCTTTCATATTGTGGTCCTACAATGGAAACCCATGTTGTGAGCCTCAGTTCTGAATGTTTCTGTTTAGATTTATGTTCCAGTCAATGCCTGGAAATCTGCATTCAACACGTTGGCTAACAAATGGCAGTTTTTACATATTATCCTTCATAGCACCCTACGGTCGTTTTTGGTGAGTGTGGTGAGTAATCCACTGTGAGTTGCACTTGCAGTTGACTCCCTGCTCTTCCATCTTAGCATAGTATCACTGATTGTTGAATTAGGATGACATAATTTGTCAACAATTTGCCAAACAGATAGGCCTGCAACATGGCATCCTATCACAACACCTCTTTCAAACTCCGTCAGTTCCCTTCTCACAGCAATTTGACACAGATACAGTTGCACTGACTTGGGAGCATCATATTCCTCCAATTTATACTAGCTACAAACACATGGCACAATACACCTTGCTCATGGGAGGAGTGTCTTGACTTCTTTCAAAGCAGTATAATGCCGGCTATTCATAACTATTATTTTTCAGGAAATAATGAAAAATGTATACTAAATATTAATTATAATAACTTTAATTAATACTTTCTTATATTTCAGCAATGTTACATTGGCATCATCAGGGATCACAAAACAGTGATATGTGCACCCAGGCACACTAACACTGGGCAAATGAAGCTGAAGAAAGGCAACCAAAGTCAAGCCTAGAGTCCTAAATGGTGTCCCCTAGTGGACTAAATCAGATGGTCTTGGATGAGTGTTCGGGTGCATAAAACTGCCCCAAATTTGGGAAATATTCAAACTCAGATCTTCAGGCCAACAGCCAAGACTACACAAATTAGTCCATTTAGGACTCTAGTACCAGACTAGAGTTCCAAATGAAAGTATGAATTCAAAATTTATACTGAAAAATGTTTAAGTTTTCAAAATTAAATATGAAAAAGTATAAAAAATACAATCTCTGATTCATCATTATTAAATTTCTGATATGTACCCTCAGAGGGTGTAGAGGATAATTATGTACCATTACTAACTTCCGATCAACCATTTTCCTCCAAATTAATCTGTTATCTGAAATTGTTATAATTCTTGACCACCGAGATTAATGAATAACTAACTCTTAAGATAATCTGTTATCTGTCAAGATGCCGATATTATCAGATCTTATATTTATGTCTTTTTTTTTAATGTATCAATTCATCTACATCTTGGTCTTCCTCTGGATCTTTTACCTGTCAATCTCACAAAGAACACTTGTTTTGTTAATCTTTTCTTTTCCTCACCCATACTGTTTAAGTGACCATAGCACCTGAGATTAGCTCTATAAACACATTCCTGAATGCTAACGTTAAGTTCTTTCCTAATATCCTCATTTTTAATATGATACTGCCCTGTTCACTCCCCTAATCTTTCATATCTGTGGTGTGCAGTCTTTGATCAAGTGTTTAATTTTTAACTCAGCTCTCGGATCCATAAGTTAAGACTAGTCTGAACACTGTTTTGTATACAGCTAATTTAGTGTTTTGATTAATTTATTTCTTATTCCATATAAATTTATTCAGTTGCCTTACTACCATACCAGCTTTACTAATTCTGTTGGTAAACAGAATTGATGTTTTCAGTGTTTCTGTCTATTTTCATTGTCTTTTTATTGCTCATTTTCATATCATATTTATTACAACAGTTATTCAGTTTAGTCAGGGAATCTTGCAGACTTGTATACTGGATTTATTCAGAAGTATAACATCATCTGCATAAAGTAAAAAGTAAGATTAACATCACCAATTCTGATATCAGATTTTAATATAATTTTCCTTCATAATGTGATATATATAGATAATGAATAACAGTGGAAATAATACACACCCATGTTGCACACATGATTTCAGCTCAAACCATGTTCCTGTACCTCCTTCAATTCTAATTACTGACTTACAGCTTAAATAGAGACTATGTATTGCTTGATATAATGTCCAATTTACACCATATAACTGTAGTGTTCTGAAGAGCTTTTCCCTTGGCACCTTGTCATATGCCTTTTCCCGATTAACAAAACTTAAATACAAATCCTTGTTAGATTCCTGAACTATTTGTCTTAAAGTGAAAATTCAATCCCAATAACCTCTATTTATTTGGCCTGAATCCAGCTTGTTCTTCACTAAGCTTCCCTTCTACCACCGTGCTGACACTGCTTGTTTCATTTAGCAGTCTCTCAAAGTAATTACTCAGGACATCTAGAATATCTTTATCTTCAGTTTTCATGTTGCCTTTTTCATCTCTGATTCCTTTTACAGCTTTTACAGCTTTTATTCCTTTCTATTTCTAAGCTTTTTCAATAGCCTCCAGAATATTTTCACTTTCCTGATATTTATTTTCTATGTTCTTTCCAAAGTCTTCCCTTAATTTCTGCTTAGCTAGTTTTACACAGTGCTTCACTTTCTTACATTTTTCTGTGTTATCTAAGAACACAAGTTGACTTACTTGCCAGGAACTTTCGATATGCTTTCTTCTTTTCCTTCACTGCCTCTTTAACTTCCTAAGTACACTATGGAGTTCTGATTTTTCTATCCCTACAGACAACCTCACCACATGCATCTCGCCGAATCAATCAATGTTTCCTTCTTGCTTTCAAATTCTTTCATTTTTTTATTCAATGATGTTTATGTATTTGAATCTACAGTTTGACTCTGAAAGCTTCTCAACCTTGACTTGTTTTAAAACTTTCTTGCACACTCTTCTTTTCAATATGAAATTCAATTTTATCCTACTCAAAAATAAATGATCACTTCCTATTTCAAATCCTCTGTACACTCATATCCTGAACCAGGTGGGAAACATCGTTATCAACTATAACATAGTCATGTGAATTTGTGCACATTTTTATGTTAGAACATGGTGTCAGTAATAACTAATCCAAGTCCTGAACAGAAAACCAGCAGGTATTTACTATTATTATTAGCTTTGTGTTTTTCTCCAAATGTTCTCAAAACATTTCTATATGTCTGGTAATTATTTCCTACTCGACTGTTTAGATCTTCAGCAAGGACCAACTTTTTTTTTTTCATTGTGTCAGATGCCTTCTCTAATGCCTTAAAGAGTACCTCCAGAAGAATGGTATTCTAAGAAGAATACCATTTCTTCTTAGAACTTTTTGTGGAACCACGAGCACAAATAAGTTTCATTGTCCAGTTCCCCATTCTGATATTTGCCCACATCAATCTACTTGATATTGCCTGCCAATCATATTTAGTGTTGAATGCTATAGCTACTCTGATTCATGCAAATAAATTAGTCTACCATGGCATTAAAAAGCTAACTGCTATGTAAAATCTACACCACTTAACCAGTAAAATCACATCTAGTTCACTGATATATAACTGCAGTTGGGTGTATTTCTTCTATTGCATCAGTTTTTAATTTAAGCTGTGACTGATCCACCAATTAAATAGCAGTATCGAATTAAGTGAAGCACAGGGTAGGTGGTGCACTCATCTCCTCACTTTTCTCACACAACCAAGTATACCAGAGTGCCAAAAACAGTGAATGTGAATTTTGTGGTCATCATAATTTAGATTGACAAAGAACAATATGCATGCACTTAGATCTAAAAATAAATAAATAAATGCTAATAATTATTATTCTTTGTGTATGATTGTCTACACCTGGTGTGGACAATATTAAAACTTGTATCATATAAATTTTGAATTTCTCCTACTTTCTCAAATAGTGGAGGACTGAGGCATCCTCATTCTCTTTTAAGCCTATGAACATTGAAACAGCTTCTAATCAATGCTCATGAACAGCCCAATATCAAAGAAAATGTGGATAATTCATCCTGTGTGTGTTTATGTGCATATATACATATATTGAGTTTCTAATTTCAATTTGGAAATAAATTTTTCTCTGTTAACAATACCGAATCCACAAATGACAGCAATGTACTATAGGTTATGCAACTTTTTACCTGTTAGATTAACATTAAGAGCCTCCATAGCTCAGTTGGTATAGATGAAGCACTTTGGTCAGAAAGACCTAGGTTCGATTCCCGTCCATGACGCGAGGAACCTTTATATGGTCTCTTTCGGCTAAAGGTGAGTTAGTCGAATACGGAGGTTGAGGATTTTTTTCTCCCAGAAACTTGGGTTTTTGGTCCCTCAGAACAGGCAAACAAGCCAGTAGAATACACGCAATTTACAGAAAAGAATAATTAGAGGACTCTGTAGGCCAATCACCTGCAAGTTCGAACTGAAAATGATTAAAACACTTCAAGCCTAGACACTATAAAGGTAGAAGAGGAGGATTAAGTAAAGTAAGATTAACATTAAAAAAAATAAAAAAAATGTGAAACTTCTGCAACTCAGATGCCATCTGATTGGAAAAACAATGATCTGAATCCTAGATAAGACAAGAACTCTTATTAAAGCTTTCTAAATGAAGATGAGTTAACCAGCCTTAAACAGAATATATCTGTAACCCCACAATTTCCTTTTGAAACTTGGATTTTTCATCTGGCATAAGAGGCAAACTGGCCAAAGAACTGCCAGCCATAAATAACTATGTATGAGGGAATACCCAAAAATAAACAGAATCTGAACTTGGTGTGCACACATTTTCTAGTTACGGATGATGCTGTCAGTGTGTGTGTGTGTGCACGCAATTTTAACTTTAAGTTAATTTCACTTACATGCAATGTCCATAGTGAACCAAATACATGCAGACTGTATCATAAAAATGAAAAATTTAGGTCAAAAACTCAAAAATATATGAAATTTTAACTTGTGAATAATTTTTCAATCACAAAATGAGCTGCTAACCAAATAAATTTTACTTAAACTTTGAAATCAACAAATACTGTATATTGTGCAACATTTCTTTAATTTACAGTTCTAGAACAGTATTAGCTCATGCTAGCTGTACATCATCCGGTCTGTCTCTCTCTCCCTCTCTCTCTTTCCAATTTAGAAGATGTCAATGACATTTCCCCTCAGGCTGACTAATGTTCATCACTTGTGTTCCCTTGTTCTTTGTAACTGGAATAACTAATTATAAAGTTGAATAAACCATAAATAATCCATAAATCAATTAAAGCAAAAATAACTCATTATACATACTGGAATGAAAGGATTTAGAAGTGTGATTAAAATTAAATAAAGAAAATTTAACATTGAAAAGCCAGCAAAGGTTGGTCGATTGGTAGAGCCTCTGCTACTAATGGCTCAGTTAAGTAAGTTTGAGCGTGGTTAGTAGTTGGAAGGGGACCAATCGTTCGATGCTGTTGGCACTCTCCCTCGATGAGTCCCTGGACTCCCTGAAGGTGTCAAAAATAATAATAATAATATGAAGTTGTTGGAGTGTATGCCCCTGAAGAAGAAAAAGAAGAAGAAAATGATTACTTTTACAGAGTTACAAGGAATATATGAAAAATTAAATAAAACAGATCATATAATTATAGCCGGAGATCTTAATGGCAGAATAGGAATGAAAAAAATTAACAATAATATACAAAAATTTGGAGAACCAACAGTAAACAAAAATGGAAAGCGACTTATTGATTACACAATATATAATAATTTAAAAATAATGAATACATTTTACAAACATAAAAATATACATAAATATATGTGGTGTGCAAGAGGACAAAAATCAATAGACTACTTTATAGCAAATGAAAAAGCAGCAAACCTCTTCCTAGATGTTAAAGTTAGAAGAGGGCTAGAAACTGACACAGATCACTATTCAGTACAGGCAAAACTAAGATTTCCACCAAACTGGCTACAAAAAATACAAAAAAAAAAAATAAACAAACTAGAGAAACAAAATCTAATTACAAAGTAAGACTACTAAATGATTCAAGTATAAGAAATTTATACCAACAGAGGATTAATAACTACTTAGAAAAAATACAAGAAAATGAAGACATTGAGAAAGAATGGAATAATTTATAAAAGAAATTATCACATCAGCAGCCACACAGAAAAAAATCTTAAAAATAAAAAATTACATACATGGGATAATGAAATAAAAACAATAATTAAAAATAAAAAGTTGGCTTTTAAAAGATGGTTAAGTAGCAAAAAAACAAGAAGATGAAATTGAATATAAAAAAAAAGACGAGCAATAGCCAAAAGAGAAACCAGACAGAGACACAGAGAAAGCTGGGAAAAATTTGCATCATATCTAGAAAATGACATATACAAAATACTAAAACACATGAATGCAGATATAAAAGAAACTGCAAATATAAATTGTGAAATAGATGTAAAAGAATTCTTGGATTACTTTACAGATCTTTGGATTGATAATACTGGCATCAAAAATAATTACACCAGAAACTTACAAAATACCTTAAATGATATGATAACAATGAAAGAATTAAAGGACAACCTAAATAAAATAAAAAATGGCAAATCAGCAGGAAAAAAAATGGGATAAACTCTGAACTTTATAAATTTGCTGGAAAAAAATTTCATCAAAGATTACTAAAATTTCTAAATAAAATATACACAAATGGACAAATACCAATAGAATGGAATACAAGCATAGTAATACCTTTTTTTTTAAAAATGGGATAAAACAAAACCTGCTAACTACAGAGGTATTAGTTTATTGAATACATGCTACATAATATATAGCAGAATACTTAATGAAAAACTAAAAATGTACAGTGAAAAAATATTAGAATGTCAAAATGGATTTAGAAAAGGATGCTCTACAATGGAAGCAGCTTTCTGTTTAAAACTACTTATAGAAAAAACAAGAGAATTTATTTTGGAAACTCATCTTTTGTTTATAGATTATGAAAAAGCATTTGACAAAGTAAAAAGATATATACTGTTTGATATATTATAAAGAATAAATATACCTAATATTTTACTCCATGCAATATTGAATATATATAAAGATAATGAAATAAAAAAAAAAATGAACAGTTGTCTGAAAAACAATCTATAAACCAAGAAGTAAGACAGGGATGCCCTCTGTCTCCAACACTTTTCGTTATATTTATTATTATTACAGGCAGCTCCAAGGAGTCCTTAGACTCATCGAGGGAGGCCCAACATCATGTCAAGAACAACTATTCAACATCCACACAGTATCTATCATATTTCACCTTGAACTCATTTACAGTCATGGCACCCACAACAGACTCTGGCAGCTTATTCCATTCATTTACCACTCTCTAAGTAAAAAACCTAGCTCTAACACCCTTGCTAACCACACTCTTACCAAGCTTCCATGGATGGCCCCTAGTCCTCCCACTACCAGTTCTATTCTCAAAAATATCTTCTGAATTAATCTTATAGAAACTCTTCAGTAATTTGAATGTCTCAATCATATCACCACTTTTCCACCTATCAACCAATTTCTGCAGCCCACAAATCTTCAACCTGTTCTCATAAGGTCTATTATCTAGGTCACTCGTCTCTGGATCCTCTCCACCTCCTCCCCATCGAGAAGAAACCCTGGTGCCCATATCTGGGCACAGTAGTCTAGATGGGGGTCTTATCAAGGCTCGATAAAGAGGAACAATAACCTGTTTGTCTCTACTCGTTAAAGTGTTTTTCAGCAACCAAGTGATTTGATGAGATAATTTTGTCACTTTTGTGATGTGTCCCCTAAACTTCAACTTCCTATCCACCAACACTCAAAAATCCCTGGCCTCTTCAATCTCCTGGAGTACAGTTCCACCAATGTGATATACTACTGCTAATCTTTTCATCCCAAAATGCAAAACGTTACATTTTGTCACATTAAATTGACATCCATTCTCCTTAGCCCAGAACTCCAATCTATCCAAATCATCCTGCAAAATTTTGACATCCTGAGCATTCACTATTGCTCTACCTAACTTTGCATCATCCGCAAACAGATTCACAGTCGTCTCAGATCCTTTCCTATATCGTTAATGAACAAATTAAACAGTAGTGGTCCAAGAACAGAACCTTGCAGCACACCGCTAGTCACAGGCCATCTTTTGGACTCTACTCCTGAATAAACCACTCTCTGATATCTCTCCATCAACCACCCTCCTATCCATCTCACCAACCCTATATCCATTTTCATATGCTGCAGTTTACTGATTAGAATTCCATGTGGTATCCTATCAAAGGCTTTAGCAAGGTCCAGTAGAATCACTGTAAACCCGTTACCCTTATCCAGTTCAGCCGTCGCTGTGTTATAGAATGTGAGCAAGTTACTGAGGCATGATCTACAATTCACAAAACCATGCTGTCCCCCATACAGTATCTCATTTTCATCTATCCAATCTTGTATTTTCCTCTTGACTATTTTCTCCAAGACCTTGACAACAATTCCTGATATGCTGATCAGCTGGTAATTTTCAACAGCAGTCTTGGAACCTCCTTTATGCAGTGGAACTATTTTCCCCTCTTTCCACCCCCTTGGGACTAACGCAGACCCGAGACTCAAATTAAACAAAATGGTCAAAGGCACTGACAATTCTTTAGCCACTTCTCGTAAGACACGAGCTGGTATATATACAGATAAATACTTCCCTACCATCCAATCCCGCAGATGAATTGACATTGAGGTTTTGTAATAGACTATTCATCTCCACTTCATTCACCACAATTCCCGTATAAGCTGTTGGTTCTTCCATTTCTGCAATGTCACCACCTGGATGATATACTCTTGCAAAGTGCTCACTCAGTAATTCTACTATATCAACTGATTCGGTTACTTCCCTACTATCAGCATTCTTTAAAATCAATCTGCCATATACATTTTTTCTTTTACTTGCAACATATCGAAAAAACTGTTTGGGATTCTCTTTAGCCTGCATGGCTAATGTTCTTTCATAATCCACTTTTGCTTTTCTTACCACACATTTACATTAATGAAATATTAATACAGTGGAACACCTTAAACAATCAAGGTATAGAAATTTCCCAGAATAACAAAATAAATACGCTATTATTTGCAGATGATCAGGTAATAATATCAGATAAGGAAGACAATTTACAAAGAGCAATATATAATTTAAACATTATAGTAGAACAGTTTGGAATGAAAATTTCCATAGATAAAACTAAAACAATGGCATTTTGTGGACAAACTCCGGTTAGAAGCAAAACAGTTATTAATAATAAAATAATAGAACAGATAAATACTTTCAGTTATCTTGGATGTGAAATATCATATGAAGGAGAAAAAGACAAAATTAAAAACTTAAAATTTTTTTACAGATTATAAGCCTGATAAATAGAACACTCAACCCAAATATAGTACAAAAAGAAACACACTTGAAAATATACAATAGTTTAGCAGTGCCCACATTATTATATGACAATGAAATTTGGGCAATAAACAAACAAGATAAACAAAGAATAAAAACAAGTGAAATGAGATTTATGAGAAGAACTGCAAAATACACATTATTAGATCAAAAAAGGAACGAAGACATTTTAAAAGAACTAAAAACAAAATCAATAGAAGAAAAACTAAACAATTATAAACAAAAATGGATTGAACATGTAAACCGAATGGTCAACACCTAACATCCTAAGCAAATACTAAAATATAAGCCACTTGGAAAGAGAAGGCAGAGTAGACCTCAAAAAAGGATACTGGATGGATAATGAGACTGGAACAGACCAATATGGTCTATACCTGTATTTAGTGTTATGATGATGATGATGATGATGAATACAAGTTTCCAGGTAATTTCAGATTTTAATAGTTTACAGACTGCACTTATTTAGTTTACTATGAAGATTTCAGGTAAGTGATATTAATTTAAGCTAATCTAATATTTCAAATTTTAAATGTTAATTCTGGATTGTAATTTTTATAATTTCATACTCTTCCATGTCTTTCATTATTGTTTGAACTTGTCCTCTTTTCTTGTCATTTTGTGCTTTATGTACGATTCCTGCCAATCCTTTTCTGTCATCAATGTATGATTTCCAGCCATTTCATTTGTTACATTTCCCACAATAGAGATTTCTTTTATTCTATTTCTTGAGATTTGTGTTGTTCACTTCCTTGCAATTTCTTTTGTTTTCAATTTGTTGTACGAGGGTGGTCTGAAAAGTTCTGCCTAACAATGAAAAAACCGAATTTATAATTTCAAAATTATTTTTATTTTTCAACATAATCTCCCTTAAGGCTAATACATTTATTCCAGAGAGGCTCCAGTGCCATTATCCCATCCGTGTAGTGGTTCTCAGTAAGATCCGAAATACGGCTCTACAGCTGCAATCACCTCTTCATTCAAAGAAAATGCTGACCAGCGAGGAAGAGTTTTAGTTTTGGGAAGAGATAGAAGTCAGAGGGAGCCAAATCTGGGGAATAGGATGGATGTTCCAACAATTCATAGTGCAGATCCCTTAATTTTCCCATTGCCAAAACACCTTTGTGGGCAAGTGCATTGTCCTGATGAAAGATGATATTTTCTTCTGCAAACCGGGTCTTTTCTCCTGAATTTTTTCACCTAGTCTGGTTAAAAGATCGGAATAATATTCCCCAGTATTTGTTTTACCCTTTTCAATATAATTAATAAACAAAATGCCTTTAGCATCCCAAAACACTGATACCATGACCTTTCCTAATGATGGAACCAACTGTCTTCTTTGGCGCTGAACAACAGGCTTCTGTTCACTGTTTTGACTGCTGTTTGGATTCTGGTGTGTAATGGTGAATCTAAGTCTCAACCATAGTAATAAATCGATGCACAAAACCAGTTTTATTCTTGTTAAAACACTCCAGCCACTGTTCATAGATTTTCATGTGAGTGCGTTTTTGATCTGTTGCGAGCAAGCGCAGCACCAATCTTGTGTAAAGCTTTTTCATTTGCAATTCTTCATGCAAAATATATCCTACATTCTTTTGAAATGCCTATAATCTCAGCAATTTCATGTTCTCTGACTCACCAGTCATCCAATACCATATCATGCCACTAGATCCATGATTTCTGGTTACACTTTTTGGACGTCCTTCACATGGATCATCTTCAAGGCTGGTACGACCACATTTAAACTCGGCAGCCCATTTCTTAATTGTCGAAAATGAAGCAGAAGAGTGCCATAAACTTTTATAAACTT
The DNA here is from genome assembly GCF_054136105.1 of Typopeltis vanoorti. Taxonomy (NCBI): domain Eukaryota; kingdom Metazoa; phylum Arthropoda; class Arachnida; order Uropygi; family Thelyphonidae; genus Typopeltis; species Typopeltis vanoorti. Next base: position 77,348,241 of record NC_143569.1, on the reverse strand, counting down.
CGAATGAATTTCTTTCTGCGTTAAACCTTCTTTTACAAAGAATTTTATAAGCGCACGATACTCAATTTTATCCATTTCAAGGGATATAGACAACACTTTTGCTTCAGACAGCAGTATAAAACAAACTACTTGATAGAATGATTTGCAATTTCACATGGATGCTTATGACAGATGTACCAACTTAGAAAAAAAAAAAAAAATCTTGCCGATAGTGTTGCCATCTATGGTCGAGGCTGAGAATTTTATGCCACCCTCGTATTTTATGCAATTTCCTTTCTTCAGTTCTTTTCCACCATTTCTTTTATTTCATAGGAATGGAGTGGAAGGAGGGAAGGCAATATTTTCCCCCTTAAATTCACTACAGCTTGTACAGTATGTTGAAAAAAAAAAGTATTGAATAACTACAATGATATATGTTATGGAGTAAATGGGTATAGTATAGCACAAAAAAACAGTACTGAACAAAAAAACAGTTCAGTACTGTTTTTTTGTGCTATACTATAACAAACTATGTCTCTGGTCCCTAGGATTCATTACAGTGAAGCATGTATGGTTAGGATGTGGCATTGTAACTTTTAAAAATAAACAACAAATGATTTGTGATTTATGTTCCATTCTCCACTGTTCCCTAATTTTGGGAAAAAACTAGTTTCTAATAAGATCACAGCTTGGAATTTAATCCTCATAGTTCCACTGAAGTACAAAAATAAGACACTAAGCAATTAAGCATACCATTTAAAATGGGCTGCAATTATAATCTCTAAACTACTCAAGATTTTTCTTCATAGCAGAGTAGATCAGAATGATGGGATTTGAAAATAAATTGGTTTGAAACATCTAGGAGATATGGTTATAGTAAGGCATGCTGCAGTTTTGGTGATTGAAAGAAGCACATGCTGTGGCCAGTTTTCACATGCTAAAATTCAGTAAAATGGCTAGGTTCAGTTCATGATATCAACAGTGAATGTGCTGCAAGCTTAAAACTGGAAATACAGGGATGGTGATTTCACTGAAGTGATAATATGTAAATTTACTGGAAGACTTACAAAAACTGCAGGCAAACAGTTTTTGTTTTGTAAGTTTTTCCCAACTAAGGGACAGAAAATGATTTTGGAAATCAGCTTCAAAAAAAAAAAAAAAAAACTGGTTGATATGCTTCAGATTTTGCATGTTTGTATACTGCTGGTTCTTCTGAATGAGAAAGATTCTACTGATGAGTGTCATCATTGCCAAAGATGTGAAATGCATTTGCAGTTGGTGAAAGAAAACCATTGATAGATACAAAATATACTCTTTCATTAGGTTTTGTAATACTGCAATGCAGTCTTCCATTAAACAGAAATACTATGGAAAGATCTAAGAAATAAAATGTGCAGATGCCAGATGCAAAAAATAGCAAAGTAGTTATGGAATGATATATTTTCACCTGTTCTTAAGAAAAACACTTTGTCCAACAATATTTGATTTCAAAGTGATATTACAGTTTTAAAAACTGAGTAATCAAATTTTTTTTACACATATTCCATATAAAAATAATAATGTTAAGTCAACTAAAATTAGTCACTGACTGAACATACCCAATCAATTCCATTTCGAAGATGTATACCAACAAATGGCCCTTTTGGAAGGGTTGACTTAATGAATGTTGTGGCTTTATTTTTAATATTATCACTCCATACAAGATACTGATGCAGTTCTTTGTTTTCCAGCTGCACTGGAAAACTAGCTGGAGCACCTGTGAATGCTAGAACAGGATACTTTGTGGGAGGATACCTACATGAAAACAGATTTCTGCTATTGTAACTTTAAAAACAAACAAATAAAACAGTGTGTGTGTGTATGTGGAGATGCACTGTTATACAATCTGAAAATTACAGTGCAATTATTTATCGTAACACCAATGAGTATAATAATTTCATAATTCTATGTTTATTTTTACCCTTTCAAACAGCTCATACGAATGCTAGAATGGATGTTATTTTAATCCTAGATTCCACCCCCCCCCCCCCCAAGTTTTTCAATATTCTGCACTGGTTAATTTTTAAATATGAACCATTTATTTTTATAATAAAAAGTTATCATTATTACAATGGCACGACTAAGTACTGATAATTTTAAGTTTAAAATTTATAGCCATCATTATTATTATTATTAAAAGAGATCTCCAGGAACTAAAGGACTCACTGAGAAAGGCTGCACATCAACACCAGCTGCTATACCTTCTCTTAAACTCATTCATGATAGATGTACCTGCCATTTCAACAGGCAAGTTGCTTCACTCACCACTGCTCCATGAAAAAAAAAAAATCTAGCTCTCACCCCTTTCATAACCATATATAAACTCATCTTCCATATCTCCTTTTTTAGATGTCTTCTTGTTCTCTACTAACTTTCCATATAATAAATAATTTCAACTGGTATTCCATAATACCCTTTCAGAAGTTTATAGGTCTCTATAACCTCATCATTCCAACTTCTTCTGCTTATCAGTCTGCAGCCCATATATTCTCAATCTGTCCTCATAATTTTTTTCAGTACGTGGCAAGAAAGGAGAAAACAAGAGGCCACCAGTGGAAGTTGTATAAGGGTGTGGTTAGCAAGGGTGTTAGGACTAGATTTTTAGCTTGGAGGGTGGTGAAATGGGTTGCCAGAGGTGGTTGTGGGTGCTTCATCAGTGAATGAGTTTATGGAGAGGCATGACAGGTATTGTGTGAATGATGGCTAGTGGATCACCTACAGTGAGTCTTCTGATGCCATGGAGATTGTATAATAATAATAATATACATTCCATAATCCCAACATAGTCTTTGTAATTCTTCTCTATATCATCTCTACAGCTCTTTCATCCCTTCAGAACACAGTTCGAATTACATGTTCAGATACCAAATCTGCACATGTAATTCAGGAATGGTCATATCAAGAACTTATAAAGAAGCAAAATCAAAATCACCTTTTATCTTTATACACCAATGTTCATTTCAGCATCACAATTATCTTCTGAGTTGTTTTGCAATCTTTGCTAAGCAACCTTTGAACTTTAACCTCTCATCCACTATAACTGCAAGATTCCTAGCCTTATCAGTTTCTTCAAGCATAATCCACCAATATAATATGTTGTTGGAAATCTTTATGTAACTTTACACTTACTAACGTACTGACCATTATCATTTGCCCACAGTTCCAGCTTATTCAAGTCATTCTGTAGGTGATGTATATCAGTAGCATCTCTAATTGCCCTGACTATCTTTGTATCATCAGCAAACAACCAAAAATCTACTGTCAGGTTCTTTCCAATATCATTAATGTAAAGATTTAACAACAATGGTCCAAGTACAGATCACCAGAGAATACCACTGGTCACCTTGTTGTCACTGCTCTTGTTTAAAAATTTTTCAAAGCAACTACTCAAACATATAGAATATCTTTTTTTTTTATGTTACTTTCATCATCTCTAATTCCTTTATCATTATTCTTTCCTCTTTTTCTAAGCTTTTTTTTCAATAGCTTCAAAGACATCTAGTTATCATCTTGATTTTATCTTCTACAATTTTTCCCAAAGTCTTTTCATGACTTCAGTTTGTTACTTGAAAACAAAACTTATTTTTCTTGCATTTTTCTCTAAGGGTACATGCTGACTTATTTGTTATTTGCCAGGAACCTTCAAATGATTTCTTCTTTTCTAGGACTTCCTCTAACTTCTTAAGTCCACCATGAAGTTATTGAGCTTGCAGATAACTTTGTTTTGTCATTAGTTCTAATTCTAGTTTCAAACTTTCATATTTTTGCAGTTATATTTATATACTGATATCATTTATATCAATATTTATATATTGATATAAATACTAACCTAACCTAACAATTCGCTTCCAAAAGATGCTTGAAATTGAATTTTAGAACTTTAATACACAATTCTCTTTTCAATTTGACTCCCTTTTATCCTACTCAAAACTAAACAACTTCATTCTATTCTAAATCAAATGCATTTGTATCCTGAATTGGTATGAAGATACTAACAACAATAATATTGTCAATAAGACTTTCCTTAAAGATATCTAAACCTGATCTGCTATTTTTTGAAAGTACCTAAACTAGGATACATTAACCACTTCTGTCCACCTTAACTTTCCAAACTACATTCCACTCTGTATGATTCCTTCACCCACAACCTGTATACATTTGTGAAGACAGTCCATGACAGAGAATTTGCTGTTCTTATTGCTTTGCAAATTCTATATGGCTTTTTCCATTATTTGTCTTTGAAGCTAAACTATGGTCCAAATACCTAACAATGATGTCACTTTCTTGGACTTCAATGTTTGCAACTAGAATGGCTTCCCTTCTTCAATTTCACTGATTAAATGGGAAGAGATGCAGTGATAGTTGCTAGCAGAAAAATCTTATATAAACTGTTCATCTTTCCCACTAGAATATGATAATTCTCTCCACTCTCCCAGCACCCTTGATCTCTTAACTAGTTCTCCTGACAAAATACTGTAGATACCAGCTTTCCTATTGGCAATTCAGACCACAACTTCATCTAAGTCTTCTAGAAAGAAGACTTAGATGGAGAACCTCATTCATCCAGGAACTCTCAGTATTGTGCTCTTTGGTGCCACAATAGACAGCATGCATCAACTGCAAAAACTATTAGACAACACAAATTAGACTTCAAAAGTGCCATGTGCAAAACACTTTCCTCCTGCTACTTAAACAGCAGTCAAAGCTTTGTACCCATCCATGTTTTCACTTCTCTCACATCTAGATGGTATCATTGTAACATCATTCAAAGACAAGGACAACCTTCTGATATCATTTTTTTCCCCAACTCCTGCAAAAAAGACATAAGAAGAATGTTGAATAGTTTGGATACAACAAGTCTTCTGAACAAAATGGTATATCCCCCCACCCCTTCAACTGTGCTTAAACTTGTGTTCTGTTCCTGAACTAACATCCATCCTGTATCATCACTACAATCTTTTATACTCATCTGGCAACTACCTTACAGTATGGAAACGAGCCTATATCCCAAAGAAAGGAGATACAAGACAGACATTCAATTATTGTCCCATTATGCTCACCTCAGTTCTATCCAAAATCATGGAGAAAGTTATTAATAATCAACTCCTTCACCACCTACAAGCGTTCTAGTTAATTAGTGACCACCAATATGGATTATTCCACAGGCTACATAAATGAGTTAGCACTCATCTATGTAGCTTGGCTAGAAAGGTTCAATGAAAGTTGGACAGTTACTCTAGACATTTCCAAAGCATTCAATCAGGTCTGGTACAAAGGCCTACTTAGCAACTTGTGATTTACCATCCACTCTTTGCAAATGGATTGCCAATTTCCTCTCTGGTTGTTCACTATATGTCATGGTGGATGGATCCTTTCTTCAGATTTACCCACCAATGCTGGAGTACTCCAGGGTTCTGCACTTTCACCAACACTTTTTTGTTTTTTTTATTCATAAATGACTTTCTATCACTAACCTTAAATCTTACCCATAGTTCTGCCAATGACAGTATGCTCCATTCCTCTTTTTCATTTGATAAATATTGCAGTGCTCATATATTCCAAGCTACAAGATCTTTCACAAGTAGTGCCTTAAATTCTGATCATCTTACAGTGGAGTGAGAACTTCGTCGTAAGTTGACAACAATAATTACAACCTTGAAGTTGACAAGGTTGTTCTTACAACCTTGTCAACTTCAATGCCACCAAAACACAATATGTGTTATTTCAGATGAAAGATATTGCACTTTATCCACCCCACCTTTAATAATATTCGGATCTCCTCACGAGATATTTCTTCTTGGACTAATTTACTCCTCTAGCCTCTCCTGGAATAAACTCTTACATCCACAGCCTCTGGATCTAAAACACACTGGGTGTTCTTTTCTGCTCAAGACATTATTTCTCACCTGTGCAACTCCTAAAACTTACAGTATGAGAATACTGTTCTGGCATATGAGGTGGTGAGCCAAAAACTTCCCTAAAATGCTTAATGCTGTCCAGAAGAAGACAATTTGATTAAGGCGATTTTTCTTTCATATACTCACTCCAGCCACAACCTGCACAGATGCACTGCCTTATGCCTCTTTCTTGGGTATTTTAATGGGCATTGTTCCAATGAACTGGCTGCATTATTCCTCTGCTCTGCCCCTTAACCTGTCAACACAAGTAACCTGTTCAACAACTATTCCCTCTCCAGCGCTAAACATACTGAACCAACTTATTATCCTCTCATTCATTCTTTCTACCTCTAAACTTTGGAATAACTTTTCCAACACAGTTTTCCTCAGTTACAGCCCTTAGAGAAAACTCAGTTTTTCAAAAAATGTTAACAGATTCCTTCTTTGTAGAAGAAAGACGGAACCTGTCTTATTTGGTAAGCCTTCAAAATTTTCCAAAACATTTCAGTGTATCTGGGATTAATTTCCTACATTACTGTTTAGATGTCCAAAACCAGCTTTTTCTTTATGCTAGCTACTTTCTCAAATGACCTGAAAAATTACTCTACTTCTTCCTTACTAGAACCCTCTATGGGACTGCAAGAACAAATAAGCCTCTATGTTCAATTTGCCACTTTAAAATTTGACCTAATGACACTGCTTGAAACTGGCTGCCATTCAAAAAAGTAGAGCTTTGTGGTTACTTTGAATACAATACCAGTTATTTTGATATAGTAATTCTGTAATTTCTTCTGCTAGTTCTACTTGTTTTCTACTGATATTTGTTATACTGATGGTGTTGCCTATCTTCAATTCTGCTGAGGAAACTTTTATAATGGTCACCCTGGATCTCTGATGAAAGTAATGGAGGATTTGTTTAACCAAGTCAGCATGGCATCTGATCATGGTGTATTGTTATATCTTTTGTGTGTGGTTTAAGGCAATACAAAACACCATTTGGGTAGCAAAATTCAAATTTGCCAAACCATCTGTGTTTGTTCAGTATCCTGGTAAATACATAATAACAGAGAATGTAAGATCAGATAATGGGTCAGAAGCACTGGTCAGTTTTCAACATTCCTGACAGATTTTGTGAAGGTCTTCTCCCAGTTATCTAGCTTTTGCCCTTAAGCATCCCTTCAAAAAAGATACAGAAATAAATTTCTAAGTATAAAGGTAAAAACATATTCAAAATTTATAAATTTATATTATAACTGTTAAGTTACCTGGCATTCCACTTTTCTGCCATGTTATGGTGATATACATCATAATGGAGAGGTTGATAAAATTCAGATTTATCAAAGTCTACATTAAACGTGTCCCAGAATGGCCCGAAAGGATTTCCTTCTTTTGCATTACACGCATTGCTGTCTCCTCTGGCAGTATAGCAGAAAACTAAATAATAATAAGAATTTCTCAAAAAAAAAAAAAAAAAAATAGAAAAGACAATAATGCAAATTCTGCATATTAATTAATTTTTATTTCAATTTTTAGTTAATATAGTATACAACTTCTTTTTTTTTTTTTTTTTAAGTTGTGATACAAGTGGCTGGGATATTCTATCCTTTATCTAATTTTGTATTAGTGCTGAATTTGTTAGATACTCCTCCTTAGTACCCAAAGTGAATTTCTTTAGTTTTTTTATTTAATTAGTAAATTTTAGCATTTATTTTTTTCAAATGAACATCAACATCAGTTATAAAGGAAATTACAAAATGAAACTTTATTATTCAAACAGATTAATACAAATTTTGCAAATTCTTAAATTTACTGGTTTTGCTGTTTGTTATTTCAGCAGCATTCTTTCTTGCAGTCATGACCAACAAAAGAAATTGTTTCTGGTCTTCATTCGTAAGGGTCCCATTGTATTCCACGGAATCATGGCTTAGGTTCTTAATTGATGGAATCAGTGCCATCACTGCTTCTGATCACAAAGTTCGTCAACATCAAGGCTAGCCACCAACCTTTCATCAACAATAATTTCTCTTCAATGTTTCAGCAGTAATTTTGAAGTTGACACTTGACTTGTTCATTACAAGAATTGTTTCATCATTTTCAGATGATGATGTCAAAGTGGCCTGTCAAAAGCAGTTAACCTTCTCTTCATTTTCTCTTTCTAAAATTTTCTACTCACTTCTCTGTTGCAGCTTCTTTCTTTATAAGTGCCCTGTCTACACTTCCCATTTCCCTACACTTCTGCAATCTTTTTCTCTCTATGCCAACAGGAATTCCTTGCCTTCTGAAATTTTTATCATGTCCAAGAGATCTTAGATTTTTTTCCCACTCGTTTTCCTTCTTCAGTAACATCTCTGAATTCTTTGTCTTGTACTTTCTCTTTCCATTTTCTAAATATGCCTTCAACTCTGTCCATGACATGCTTTTTCAACTTTGTATGCCAAAACATCCTGGGCTCCCTTTTGCTTGGTTATTAAGTGCCTTTTTTGTAATGAAAAAAAAAAAAGCTAGCAATATCAACAAAAATCCTGAATGAAATATTGTTACATGCCACAGAGTTAGTATACACCCCTGATATTAAGAAGGTTAGTATTATTGATTTTCAGGATAAATGCAAGCTATATATCTCAATTCCTAAACATATGACCCAACCACTACATGATAAACAAACACGGACCACATTTATTTTTGTCCACATGGCAATAAAATGAAATTAATTATCGCGTTTTAATCTCAAAGCAATAAAAAAAAAAGTTACTAAATTCCACTCATCTCATTGTTTCAAGGCAACCTTGTTTCTCATCATTCTATAATATGATGACAAATTTTTTTGAAACAGCCCAGCCAGCACGGTCGTTAATACTGCTAGCCTGTCATGCATATTACAGATTGTTTATTATTAATTTTAATATTTTTTTTATATTCATATTTATTTCAAAATTTAATGTTTCAATGTATTATATGTCTGCTATTTTTATGTTTCTATGTAAATCTCCTGGTCTTTATTTTCTGCATCATTGTCAATTTATACTATCATTATAATATAAGTTAAGTAATAATATAAATTTTATTATATAGTTCATTCCTAAAGTTGAATCATTATAAAAATAATAACTTGCATAATGTTGAAAATAAAAGTACTGCATTTATCACTCTTATGTATGTGATTTACTTCATAATAAACCACAAGCAAAAAACTGCAATATAATAAAATTTTAAGCATATTATTAAAGAAGATGATAATATCCTTATAGGCGCTTCTTTATCATATCTATTACTGTACTAAATGCATTTCATAAAGACACTTGATATTGTTCACTTTAGGCACAAAGAACTAAAAAGTAGAAGCAACATTATTTTTCAGTTTAATTTTCAAGAGGATTTCTACTCTTTCCAGTGTGACAATACAAAGTTACAACTTTAATAGGGTAAATGCCAATAAGATAATGTTATACCAAAGCTATAGTGTTATTCATTTGATCTAATATTTTTAAATTATCACTTTACACTTTATTAAGTTTTAATTAACTGATGTTTTGATTATACTACCATTTTAATTCATTTTTTGCATTTTTTTTTGATGATTTACATGTTTGTGGTGAATTATTTTTTACCCAAACTGTTGTTCAGTAAATTGTCTTAAGGGTGAATTGCTTCAGAATTTTAATTTTTTTTGATGAAATGTTTTTTCAGTGAATAATAAATTTCTGCACATGAACTAGTCACTCATATATTGACTGCCTTCTGATGAGAGTAGTAGTAGAAATAAAAAGGCCATTTCAAATGAATAAGATGCATAAAAGAATCTATCAAAGAAGCAGTAGAAACAGAACATCAATATCTGATAAGAAGCAAAATTTCAGTAATAGAATTAATCAGTCTGATCACTGTTTATACAGTCTGGGATTTTTAATTAGTGTTTATTTTTTTTTTTTTTGTATGGCCATCCAAACTTAGTACACTATCATGGGGTAGGATTAGGAGTATGCAGTTACTCAAGTGAGATATTTCAACTGGATGGAGGTAAGGAAACCCCACCCTCCTGCCTTGATGTTGAGATCAGTGGCGGCTGGTGAAAATTTTAAGTGAGGGTGCTGCATATACAAAATAAGAAAAATAATTCATTTTTTCTTAATCAGTAACCGATTTATTAATAAGTAAATTATATATTAAAAAATTGCTTTATTAAAAATATTATTTGAAAATAAAATTGATTCTTCTATTTTTGCCTTGACAAAGTAAAAGTTTCGTACACAGAAATAATGTGCGCAAGCATACAATTTATCTGTAGCAACACTGCTCAACGAGCAGTGTCGGATTCACTTGTTACGCGCAGTGACAAGTGCAAACGAATATCGGCAAGTGTAGCCGCAGGTGACCGAACGTGATAATTCCGACACTACATTAGATCACAGTGCATTTGTTTCATAATCTAAAGCATTAATCGAACAATTCCAATTATTAACTACTCAATGTCGAAACATAAGCTGTAACTTTTAACATGTTGTATTGCATTTATATAATGTTGTAAGCATTGTTATTATTTATAAACACAAATAAAATTTAATTTTTTTGTTTTTTCCTTGGGGTACTGCAGTATCGCAGTGCTTATGTACAAGCCACACTGGTTGAGATAGTAATAAAATAGCAATCTCATACTTTTATATCAAAAGACACTTGGGGTTATTATTCATCATCAACAACTTCCTGCCATGTACCCTCAAGGGATGCACAGGATATGATAGTACTACATGAAAAAAATTACATCATTACTAACTTCCTATCTACAATTTTCCTCCAAATCAGTCTGTTATTTGTCAAGACTCCAACATTATCAGATCTTATATTTCTATCGTCTAAGGCACTTTGTACCGTATCAATCCACCTATATCTTGGTCTTCCTCTGGGTCGTTTTGCTGCCAACCTGGCAGAGAACACTTGTTTTGCTAATCTTTCCTCACTCATTCTGTTTAAGTAACCATACCACCTGAGATTAGCTCTGCAAATGCATTCCTGGATGCTGACAATGTCAAGTTCTTTCCTAATATCCTCGTTTTAATATGATATTGCCATTGATGCCATCTGTTCACGCCTCTAATCTTTCTCAGGAATCTCATATTTGCGGTTTCTAGTCTTTGGTTAAGTGTTTTACTTCTGACCCAGCTCTCAGATCCATAAGTTAAAACTGGTTTGAAAACTATCTTGTATACAGCTAATTTAGTGTTCCGACTAATTTCTCTCTTATTCCATATGAATTTATTCAATTAACTTCCACCATACCAGTTTGCTGATTCTGTTGTCTATTTCTATATTTAATTTACCATCTTCAGTAAAAATCGTGCCTAAGTAGCTGAAATGTTTTACTTGTTCCACAGGTTCTCCATTCAAAACACAGTTGAGATTTTCAATGATTCTGCCTATTTTCATTGTCTTTGTCTTTTTATTGCTGACCTTCATACCATATCTATTACAACAGCTATTCAATTTAGTCAGAGAATCTTGCAGACTTGTAGCGGATTTATTTAGCAGTATAACATCATCCGCATAAAGCAAAGAGCTGACATTAACATCTCCAATTCTGATATCATGTTTAATACCACTTCCCTTCATAATGTGATCCATATAGATAATGAATAACAGAGGGGATAATGTACATCCTTGTCTCACACCAGATTTAACATTAAACCATCGTCCTGTACTTCCTTCAATTCTAACTACTGACTTACAACTCAAATAAAGACTAAGTATTGCTTGATATAATGCCCCATTGACACCATATAACTGCAGCGTATTGAATAGCTTCTCTTTTGGTACCTTGTCATATGCCTTTTCCAGATCAACAAAACTTAAATACAGATCTTTGTTATATTCCAATGATTTCTCAACTATTTGTCGTAAAGTGAAGATCCAATCCTGACAGTCTCTGTTTGGCCTGAATTCAGCTTGTTCTTCACCAAGCTTTTCTTCCACAATTCTTCACAACGTTTCTCAATTATAGTGGCATAAATCTTACTGGGAACACTCAGTAGGGAAATATCTCTGTAATTCTCACATTCAGTTTCATTTCCCTTTTTATATATGGGTACTATGAGAGCTCTACTCCAATCATCGGGAATTCGTCCCTCTGTCCACGCTTTCTGAACTATGCAGTGCAGCCACTGTAAGACTCTTATACCACCATACTTCAGCATTTCTGGTCTAATATCATCTACTCCAGCTGCCTTTCCACATTTCAAGCCTTTGATGGCTTTTTCTACTTCAAGTATGGATATGTATTCCTGACTGCATGCCTGGTCAGTGTTTTTTTTTACCACAGTGCTGTCATCACTGCTTGCTTCATTTAGCAGTTTTTCAAAGTAATTACTCCATACGTCAAGGATATCTTTTTTTCCTGTTTTGATGTCACCTTTATCATCTCTAATTCCTTTTACAGCACTCTTTCCTCCATTCCTAAGCTTATTCAACAACCTCCAGAATATTTTGCCACCTTCTTGATATTTATTTTCTATATTCTTGCCAAAGTCCTCTCATGACTTTTGTTTAGCTAGTTTTACACAATGTTTCAGTTTCTTACATTTGTCTCTGTATTCTCTAAGAGCAAAAGCTGACTTATTTGCCAGGAACTTTTGATATGCTATCTTCTTTTCCTTCACTGCGTCTTTAACTTCCTATGTCCACCATGGAGTTCTGATTTTTTTATCCTTGCAGACAACCTCACCACATGCCTCTCTGGCAGAATCAATCAATGTTTTCTTCAGAGTTTGCCACTGAATCTCCAAGGTTTGATTCCTGTTCTCAAACTCTTTCATTTTTTCTTCAATAATCTTTGTGTATTTTAGTCTACAGTTCACATCTGAGAGCTGCTCAACTTTTATTCGCTTTAAAACTTTCTTACATGTTATTCTTTTCAATATGAAATTCAATTTTATCCTACTCAAGACCAAATAGTGATCACTTCCAATTTCAAATCTTCTGTACACTCTGGTGTCCTGCACCAGGGAGAAAACATCACTATGAACAATAACATAGTCAATGAGACTTTTCTTATTCCTTGGCTTTTCTCTCCATGTGAATTTGTGCACATTTTTATGTTGGAACATGGTGTTAGTAATAACCAGTCCATGTCCTGAGCAGAAATCCAACAGATATTTGCCATTATTATTAGCTTTGCTCTTTTCTCCAAATTTTTCTAAAATATTTTTGTATGTCTCACAATCATTTCCTACTCTGCTATTTAGATCCTCAACAAGGATCAACTTTTCCTTTTTCATTGTGTCAGTTTCTTTTTCTAAAGCTTCAAAAAATTCCTCCACTTCTACCTTAGTAGAACCTTCTGTGGGACAGAAGGTTCTACTAGGCAAAAATAAGTCTCATTGTCCAGTTCCCCATTCTCATATTTGCCAACATTACTCTACTTGAGACTGACTGCTATTCAAGAAGATTATCCTCGTATTTTGTGTTGAATACTATGGCTACTCCTTCTTTTACTTGATTGTCATTGCCTGAATATAACATTTTGTATTTATTGCTCAGAAAGATCTCACCCATTTTTGTCTTTTTTGTTTCAGTCACCCCTAATATGTCGATCTGGTACTTATCTAATTCCTCAGCTAGCTCCATTTCTTTGCCATTCAGGCTTCTTATGTTGATAGTGCCGATCTTTAAGTCTGGTGATGTTGAGTTGAGGTTTGTTTTCAGATTTGTTCCAGTAACTGACTTTTCGCTGCTCGTCCTGGTTCCCTGGCGAAAACAATGGGGGCCTTGTTTAACCGGGCGACACCCCAGCCAGCATGAAATTTTGTCATGTCATACCATCATTTTTTATTTTGGTTTAACCAATAAGAATACAATTTGGTTGGCTAAATCCCAAATTGCCCGCCCATCCTCGTTTGTTCAGTATCCAAGGAGATACCCAACAGGGTGCACCACGAGAAGGCGAGGATTGGACATTAGGTCAGAAGCCGTGGTCGGTTCTCCGCATTCCTTTAAAGGCTATGTGGAGATCTCCTCTCAGTTATACAGCTTTTACCCTTAAGCACCCCAGAGTTATTATTCTAAGAAGAAAAATCTAATTAAATCTAATAAAGTTTAATTAAATATAAAATCAAATGGTGAAAATCCCCATTTGATTTTATACTTGACAGTACCCAGGTCCTCAAACAGTCAAGTATACAATCAAATGGGGATTTTCACCATTCGATTGTATATTTAATTAAATTTTGGAGCGACTGAAATCAACTAGATTATCTTTATCTACATAAGAATATATACAGACAGCTTCTTAAGCAATGGTCAGTGCTCAAGAAGCTGTCTGTATATATTCTTAAAAGTTTCCGAAATTAGAAGTACGGAGTATTGTTATCAATAAGCTAGGAAAGGAATCTGCAATCAGTGAAAGTTTAATACAAAATGAAGATAGGACATAAAAGATTAGTCTTGAGAAAATACACCAACATCAACAGAGAAACATAAGGAGAACACCAACACATGCATGAATAGAGAAGAAAATGTATCTGATTTCAAATGCTAGAGGAAAGACGAGAGGATAGTACTTATTCTGATAGGTCAAAGCAGTCCAAACCTTAGCAAACCTAATACTAACAGTCTTTGTTTCTTTGACTCATTCTATAGCATTTATTATCCACTCAGTTCTAGACACTACTGATCCCTTGATTACCTGTGTTATGGAGGGCTGATAAGCTGAGAGGCTTCAAGGCAATTTGGAAAATGGATGATAACAGACCTTTCCAACACATTAGAAAGAATTAAATGAAGGTACTAGAATGAAGATCTCATGGGCTGAATATGTAATGATTTTCAAACTTACAAGTAAATGCTAATGGACTCTGAGAACAAGAGGAGAGTTGCAATCAATTCCAACGGACTTTATATATGTGATAAAGTTGCTCGTGATTTTTGTAGTTGCTCTTTCTTTGTGATGAAAGTTCAAAAGGAAACTGGACATTAAATGGATCAGTGTTGTTCGTTATGGGTATAAAGGATTTCGATCAGCTGCTTATGCATGGTTCAAAATTTAAAAAGAATGTCATGTGGTCAAATGAAGGCAAAGATGCAGTGGATCTATCTGAGTGCAGAAGAAACAAGCAAGGGCAAACAGAAATTACAACTAGTTGCTTTAGCAAGAGATCAGAAAGTATAATGTCATTCAGGCACAAGACATTTTTATTATCACTAACAAATATTAGTTTTAACAAAAACTAATATTTTTGTTAAAAATAATATTTTAACAAAAATATTAGTTTCATCTTAATTTTTTTTCTTTAATATTAATCATATGGAGAACCTCTGTAGCTGAGATGGTTTTGATACTGTCCTCTGGTTGGAAAGAACTGGGTTCAAATTCCATCTAGGATACTTAGAACCTTTATCAGGGCTTTGCAGAGTGAGTCAGTCTCATACAGATGCAGCTTTCCTTAAACAAATTTAGGTTTTTCAGCAAAACAGGCCAGAAGAACACATGCAACTGACAGCAATAATATACCATGCAGATAAGATTACTTGCCTATAAGAGCATTAATCAGGTTTCAAAGAAGCCAGGTTCTTGGTGACCATTAAGCCTAACACACAAGGAAAAATGGAAACAGGATCACTTACCTGTTCTATTACCAACAGGCCATATAAGAGGAGCAAGATTGTTCATAAAATCTTCCATGGTCATAACGCTATGATAATCCTTAAATGCATCAACTCTAAAGTATGTATCAAAAGGAACTTGTACCTACAATATATAAAAAAATTGCATAAAGGAAATTAATGTTTCATATTAAGAAGAATAACTAACAATATAGCTGCATATGCTATAGCACAGCCAACAAAACAGTAGCTAACATAAACAGAAAATTTAACAAAACATTAACAGAAAATTAAAGGAGGAATGGAAATTTTCATTAATCATTTCATTTCATCAGCATCATCAATTTCCATTTGGACAGCCGACCTGATTGACTGAGTGGTTAGCGTATCCGCTCTCCAGCCAAGAGTCTGCGGGTTTAAATCTTGCCAGTGGCATGGATGTTTGCAATTGTCTTACTAACCATTTATCATACATACTACTATAACCTGTTTCCTGGTGCAGTATGATCTTTGATGGCTTTGCGCCATAAAAATAAAAAATAGCTAATTAACCAACCAACCATTTCGACAAGCTGACTGCAATATACAAAGTGTGACAATTAAATTCCTGAAAAGCACATATAAAAATCATTTGCTTACTTGTAGACTACTGGTTACTATTATCCTTGTGCAGTAATGAACTTAGGCAATATCGTCATTATTCAAAACATTTTCCCGTCTGGAATACTTTTAATACTGTTGCATATGATGTGGATGTCAGAAAATCTGAATCCTTTCAAGCCATTCTTCAGTTTTGGGAAAAGCCTAAAGTCACAAGAGGATAAGTCAGATGAATATGGAAGATGGTTCAATTTTCTGATTGTTTTTAATCACAAATTTTTGGGCAGCTGTGCATCACAGGGGAACATTGTTAGTTGTGATGGATGATCCAGTTGTTCAGCCAAAGTTGATCTCTTCTTATGAACAGTTTCATGCATGCCAGCACTGCTAAATAATAATACTGGGTCAATGTTTGTCTTTGTTTAATGAATTCAAAATGAACTTTGCCTTTATGATATTGAAAAAAATGAACAACTATTGTTTTCATTTGCAGTTATGACATTTGTACTTTTTCTTTTTTCAGTCTTCATGGAGATGATGTTTTCCATTGAGTGTTTCGGGGTCAAAGTTTCATTACTGATAATAGTCCTATTGAAAACAGCTATCTGTGAAGAAATATCATAACAAACATCAAACCACAACTGTTTTTGATCTTTGTTCAAAATTTGCAAAATCATCTTTGCAGAAATTTTTCTCATTCACAAATCACAAATGGGGGATAGATGAGAACCAAGATAGAAATTTACTGATTTTTTTTTTTTTTTTTTTTTTTTAAGAGTTGCAGGCTGCAGTTTGGGAATGCTTCATTAGGAAGGCTATTCAGAGGATAGAAGTGCATGACATTATCTTTTAGGAAACTCTGCAAAAGAACTTCAACAAATGATCAATAAAGTGAATGCAGAAAAAAAATTAACCACAAAATACCTATAAAAATTATTAATGTAGAGCAGAAATAAGTACTAGAGAGAATAGTAAATTTTAAAAAAAGAGGTTATCACAAAACAGACAAAAAAAAAACGCTTTTTTTAAAAACATAACTATACTGAAAGGCTTACATTTGAAAATTATTTAAGACTAGGTAACTTAGCCCTGTCTGAAAAACTTTTCATTTTTAATCCAGTATTATATGTATATTTAAATCTACAGTTGTGCCATGTTTTTTTCCTTTCTAATTAGAATCCCTCACATAAAATGCTGTGAAATAGATGATTAAAAACCTAGAAATTCTTCTCTAAAGAGACAAAATATAGGGCATTTTCAAAACACTAAGATTTTTAATGGATATATAAACAGGACATAGCAAGATCTGAACTCACAGCCTGCTGTAAGAAGAGAAGCGCGATTCTTTTCAAAATTTTGGTATACGTTTTTTTTTTCAAATGAGTGACATTCATTTTCATTATGCTTAACACTAGGTGGTGGCTGTTACTTTCCATTTCAAATTCCCTGTGCAATCTTGTATCCTAGACCAACTACCCTCGGAGACTACCCTGCGAGAATGTCACTGGAAGTGACATTACAAGAACGATCAATGCACCACCACCGTGCCATGACATCACATTCCAACCACCCATTTCCACCTGTAAACACCAGCCCACCCCGGTGACTATCTCTTCAACATACAAAACTGCTAGCATGCACCTGAAAAATACAATCATCCACCATTCTCCAGCTCCAAAACATCTCATCCACCATGTCCTACTTTAAAACACCCCCCCACTACCTATAAATACATCCACTTGGAAAATACACCTGCCCACTCACTCACATTCCACAGCTCATAAACACTGACTTCAAAAAACACACCCGCCACCTCCAAAATACATCCCCATCGGTTCAAAAACACCCACCATCTCTCACCTCAAAAAACCACATTGTAAAACACATTATCACATACATCTTCCGCCACAAAACATCAACACACAACCTCCTCACAATGCCACATTCATCATAAAAAATAAACTGTAATTCCTAATATAACACAAACACACAAAATAGCAAAACATTCATCACAAACAAGAGCACAACAAAAACAATATTTCAACTAACTGATTTCAAGAAACTCAACTAATGAAAAGCATGAAAAAACAGAAGCAACTCCAGTAAAAAGTAAAAGTAAAATCTGCATAACAGTTTCTTCTTCTTTTGCACAGTGGCACAAAATACTATCTAATCTTCTGTTTAGTGTGTGCCAGTTGCCATAAATGTCAACTTCCAGTGATGTGAAGATTGTACCACCCACTAAGTAATGTGCTTTTGCTTATAGTTGAGCATCAGAGATCAAGCTGTCATCGTATAGCTATACCTGACCAGTAGACTGTAAGAGTATATACAGTGTTGAGAAAGTGGAAAAATGATGAGGTCATTTTAGCAGAAGCATATACACACACATTATGCATACACACATACATATAATTCCAAATATAAAGAATACTTACAGATCGTGCACGGCCTGGAACATACTCTACCCATGGTGGAAGAGCTAGTGTACGATTAAGTCCATGTGCAAAACCTAACGCACCAAGGAAGTGATCTGCTTGATTTCCAAATCGTCCTATGTGAAAATATATAAGAGGCCAGAAAAGTTGGAAATATGCACACAATGCTATGGATATTAAAAGCAATCAGAATCAAAAGTATCTTCCTAAATAATTCACACTGAATAGTACACACTATTTTAATTTCTGCAGAATTAATCCAGAAATTAACACCAGATGACTCACTGGTATTGTAAGTCAAGAGTTTAGGTTTAAAATCATATATGTAATTGTCATTATCAAGATATCCTTAAAAAGATAGAAATAATCTCACTAGATATTATGTGTTATAAATCTCAATGCAAAATAATCAGTGAGGGTTTGTCTAACTTTTTTGACATGAACATACTGAAAACATTAAATTTTTAATGAGATCAATTAAAACTGTTCAGTTAGTACTGATGATTCCTTTCAGTTCAGAAGACCCGAATCTGAATTCCATTTAGGAGTAAAAAATCTTCAGGACTTTGCAAGCGAAAGTGAGTTAGCTTATCTCATATGAAAAGTCAGGTTTTATATTCTGCAAAATGGGCAGATCAGTCAGAAGAACACAATTAACAATGATAACATACTATGCAGATAGGATTAACCACCCTATCATAAGCAGTAAGTAGGTTTCTAAGGTCCGCATGGTTAGCCTAGTGGCTATGCACACTGCAACTATATGCCTGGGGGAGGAGTGTCCAAGGTTCGATTCCCTTTGATGACGTGAGGAGCTTAAGGATCTTCCTCAGCTACAGTCAAGTTAGCCAGTCTTGGGTGAGGATAGCAGGGTTTTTTGCTCCCGTTTATCTACGGTTATTCATCCCGCAAGCAGGCAAACTGTCTCCGTGAACAAACACATGGATAGTCATGAATATTGCCCTTAGGGGATGCAGCAGAGTGGTGAATCGGCTGCATTAATACATCAGTAATCCCTCATTAGAAGGGGATTCAACCCATCCTAGACAGATGAGAAGGGGATAGATAGAATAGGAGGTTTCTAAGAAACCAAGTTACTTGGCTATGACAAGCCAGTGAGCCTAACATGAAACAGAAAGGGAAATAAAGAAGCATTTGTTTGCTATCAGTAGGTTGTTTTAGTATTTTCAGCATATCATTTTCAAAATCTTCTTTTAAAGCTATATGATGAGTAGGGAATCCATATGATGTTTATTATAAATATAAATAAACTGTCACATGGATTTCATAGTTATGGTCTATGAAATCCATAGACCATTTCATTTTAAGTATGTTGGAATATGATAACTACTTCTCTCCAATGACTGAGAAATTTACAAAATAGAGTGATGAAGGCAGTGTCATTTCCCCCCCCCCCACTTCTTGATGCCTTCATCTGTGGTACTGTTCTATTGTTTTCTGTTATGTTTCAGAAATACCTTCTGAAACATAACAGAAAACAATACCTTCTGAAACATAACTGTTCTATTGTTTTCTGTTATGTTTCAGAAGGTATTTCTGTTGATCTTAGCAATGAGACCGTCTATTTTTAGCATGAATGTGTCTGTTATCGAGTTCTCTCATGAGTTTTAGGTGATAGTGTTTAAAGTACTATTATTATTATTATTAATATGGGTACTCCATGAGGTCAAAAGACTCATCGCAGGAGACCCACTTTATCCCTTAACAAAATACTTATCATACATCTCCTTAAACCTATTCACTGTTGGGGCACTCACAACCATCTCTGGCAATCCATTCCACTAATTGTTTGTGGGCAATGTTATTTTGCTAACTTTAATAGGTCAGGCTAGCTTTCAGGGTCACAGACCAATGGTGTTAGGTAGTGTATTACTGTTTCTGATACTTCCATTAGTATTTTTATTTCCCAAGGAACAATATGTTGATTTCACTGATTGAAGATTAGATTAGCATTCAGGAACTACAGGCCAGAGCTGTATGGTAATGCTCTTGGTGGTGTTGGCAGTTCTTGATGGCTGCACTGGTTGCATTCTGTAAATTCTAGTGTTTGTTTTGTATTTGCAGCTATTGTTATTATCACTGATGTTGACGGCATCAGTGATGTTTGTTCATTGTCTGTGTTTGTCTTCTTTATTCTGTTAACATTTGGGTTGGAATACCTTTTGATGTCAATAGCATTGTTGGTATTTCTCCACTTTAAGGTTTTCCTTTTCACTGGCTATCTCTATTGACATTCCTACTCTGGACTCTCAACATTTTATCTGTCTCAGCACAAAAAAACTTGACCTTGTTATGTTTCAGTAATATTTCTTTATGCACATTTGATTTATGATTTATTATACTGTGTTTATTATTGTTGTCCATTTTATTATATTACTTTATCGTCTTTTTCATGTTCATGGTTTTTCGTATCTGCATGTGTTTACAACAGGTATTCTGCAAATAACGGTCAGCACTGATGAGGGGGCACGCCGCAATGTCTACAGCCTTCATGGAGGAGCCATTATAGAATAACAATGTGTTTCTATCTCAAATGCCTGTTGTCAATCACGTCATATGCATGTCATGCAGCTTTTGTTGATTTCCCGGTTACTGGTGAGAAACAGATGCGGTATAGGGCATTCATGCATCATTAAAGTTTTTAAATGATGCATGATAAATAATCTCAGCTGGCTTGAAGAATAAAAAATCAGGAGCGGCATTACTTCCTTTAATAATAGTCAGCGTTTCCCAGTCTGTTTTTACAGAAAGCAATATATTTCGTGAAAAACTTACCCATACAGGGACAATACAATACATAACCATTTGGATCAATTTCAAAACCATAACAGAAAAAATTTACATACAAAACAGTCAACAAAACACATTTTACAACATTCATACTTGTCAAGCCACCCCGCTTATTGTTGTAATAGCATAAGCTGTGCCCTCTACTGAAAGGAAATTAAAAAAAGTAAAATACATATGAAATACAGGTATCCCTTGATTAACGCGATTAATTGATCGCTCGATGTTACCGCGTAAATCAAATATAATAATCAATGGTAACAATTGCAATTCGTCCATGATCGATTACTGTATTAATAATTCGTTTTATATGGTACTCTTTTAGGAAAGATAAAAAATTAATGCAAAGTAAATGTTTAATAAATGCTTGTACCTACATTAGTTACTGCACTTTATATTATCAAAAAAGTTAGTCGTTTTAGTTTTTTCTTATAAGTATATTCTACGATAACAAGCAAAATAATTCTCTAGACCTCGGCAAACAAGCATTCTTAGATCTTAGATCTTAGATCTGGATCCACATCCATTACTTGCTGCTTAAGCGATTCTAAACTGCGAAATATTCCATCCAGTTCTTTGATTGTTATCTCCTTTGGAACCTCATCTTCACATTCCATTTGTTCGGTGTCTTCATATGAGCGTTGTTGTTGTTCAATTTCAAGCAGATCGTTGTCACTGGAATCTTTTGAATTTGAATCCAATAATTCTTTAACATTTTGAAAGTCTCCTCCCACTTGGTTAGACTATAATAAATTTAGTTTAATCCTTCATCAAAGTGTAGCAAACAAAGTTTGCGTCTGAAGTATCTTCAGGACTGAGGCAACTCGTGGTAAAGGTGGACCAAGCAAAAAAAACTTTCAACATCTTTCTCTAAATCTAGAGTAATTTAATAATAAGGTGAGACACCTTCTGGCAACTTGTATAGGTAAATATGACTTCTCCATTGCTTCCACCTTAGAATCATCACCTCTGGGTCTGGCTCCCACTGACGAGACCTCAATAAAGGTCGAAACCAGTCTGGGTAGTGGCCCTTCCCTTAATGCATAGCATTATACTGTACATGTCCACAAGGAGATATGCTTTGCATTATGGGAGATACTAAGACAACAGTGATGAGAGCTTGGTCCACAATTACCACGAGTTGCCTCAGTCCTGAAGATACTTCAGGTGCAAACTTTATTTGCTTATAATTGGATAAAGGATTAAACTAAATTTATCATTCTTTAACATATGCATCAACACCATCAAAACCAAGGTCTTCACCACACTTGCTCCCACTGGTCATGAATGTTTTCAGTTGCGTGTTTAATGTTAAAATTTTTCCAAAATTCTTAGAGCCTAATCGCATTTCCTCCCGTTGTTGTTTCTACTGCCTTTGAGAATGTCTTTTTAAGAAAATAGGTTTTGAAAGTTGCAGTGATGCCCATTTCCATGGTTTGTAGCAATGACGTGGTATTTTGTATGGAATTTTGGTAAATTTAAAGGCGCGTTAATTAAAACTCTTGCTGCATATATAAAGGGATTGTCGCGATTAATTTCGTCACGTTAATCAAATCCCACGTTAAACAAAACAGCGTTAAGCAAAGGATACTTGTACTGTACATATATAGAAAGAGTTTATATTTACTATCAGCGATAGCTATTTCTGCATTAACTATTCCTGCGCACAAGCACAGGGCCCAGGATGAAGGGGACTTGAAATAGGATATCAGAAAAAAATTAATATAGGTGGAGAATTTATCAACGACATATTAAATGCAAATGCGGTACATTTAGAAATGTGTAATATGCAGTACATTTTTTCACATGTTTATGAAAAAAAAATTAACTAATGCCTCAAAAGATATATTTCGGTGATTACACCACATTCTTTTATTATTCAGTTCTATAAAACACTGAAATAATAGTTCCCGACAAGTTTCGTAAATCTAAATTTACGAAACTTGTCGGGAACTATTATTTCAGTGTTTTATAGAACTGAATAATAAAAAAATGTGGTGTAATCACCGAAATACGGCTTTTGAACCAATTAGCCACAGAAGTTTACGCCTGCAATAACTAATGCCTTTTATTTCTTTATAGTGAGTAGGAGAGGTCTACTTGTCTACCAGTCTCTTCTTCGATCGCCGCTTATAATAGTCTTGGGTCAGATATCTCTGATTGACTACTGGTGGAGATTGAACTGCCCACTCACTCTCCAAAAGCTGGAAAGGTTAAAAGGCCTAGCCTACTTGTTAATCTAGTATTCAAAAAAACATAATTATTTCATTAAATTTGTTGAATAAACTTCCACAAAGGGGTGGGGTTGTAGTTTCAATATTCATAAGTGCAAGGTGTTGCATTTTGGAGTGAAGAAATATGATACTACGTACTGTATTGAAGCCTTTTGAGAAAAAATCCGCTTGCCCGTGCGGCAAGAGATCGACACACACACACACGCGCGCGCGCGCCCGCGTATATATAACTTTGTAAGTCTGTAATAAATTAGTACTGAATTTTTTAACTGTTTTATTTTATTTAAGAGCTTGTGTAGCAGTGGAAATGGCATTTGCAATCTAGAGCACTTGATTGCCTGAAGAAAGGCATAGGTTCAATGCTAGTCTTCGACTAGAGGAAAATTTTCTAAACTAATGCCAAAAATTCTTCACATTTATTCCAGGAATTGACATAATTCGAGAGTTGCTTTGGGGAGGCCAAACATTGTTTTTAATAGGCTGAAAGGCAGAGTCACCCGAGATGATGAAATTTATCTCCAATCCATTACAAAACATCCCTGTTCTTGAGCGCATTCACGCAACTTGCACACAATCACATCGAACGGCAATCCATTCCAATCACATACCACCCAACGAAAGAAAAATCTAGCTCTCACCCTCTTCTTAGTGGCATTCATTCTCAGCTTCTGAGGATGCCCTCTTGTCCATTCCCTCCCCCCTCAATAAATTGAAAAATTCCATCAACTGAAATCCTGCATGACCTTTTGAGGAGTTTGTAAGTCTCAATCGTATCACTCTTCTCTCTCCTGTTTACTAGTGTCTGGAGTCTACAAATTTTCAGTTTGTCTTTATAATCATATTCCATAATCGTGATATCATTTTTAACACTCTCCTTTGCACACTCTGTCCAATATATGAGAATCACCATTGAAACCAGACCTGTGCGCAATAGTTCAATTGAGGTCTTATCAAGGACTTGTAAAGAAATAAAGTGAAATTGTTATCCTTACATGTCAAGGTTCTGCATCGCCATTATTCTCTGAGTTGTATTTAGAATTTTTGCTATATGACCATTGAACATCAATTTCCTGTTTACTAAAACTCCAAGATCCCTAGCTTCATCAGTTTCATCAAGCATAACATTGAACAGCCATTTTCATATGCCTAGAGTTCCAGCCTATTCAAATTATTCTGCAAGTACTGCATATCAGCAGCTTTTGATTACCCTACATATCTTTGCATCATAAACAAATAGCTGTCTGTAATATGCCAAATCCTTCCTAATGCCATTAATATATACAGATTGAATAACAATGGATTAAATGATCCTTGAGGCACACCACTGGTTACCATGAATCTTGCAGATATACTCTCCCTACATGCCACTTTTTAATATCTGTCAGTCACCATCCTCTTATCCATCATCCAATCCCATATTCTTCAATTTATGCAACAGTATTCCATGTTATATTTTGTCAAAAGCCTTAGCAAACTCCCCAAATATCACGGTGTACCCATTCTCTTTGTCTAACTGAGTGGCAACATTGTTATAGAATGTGAGCAAGTTGCCCAAACATGACCTTCCCTTAGTAAACCCGTCTTGTTCATTGTAAAGTAGATATTCTCTGTCAACCCATTTCTGAATGCGAGTCCTAACCAATTTTTTCAAAATCCTCACCATCATTCCTGAGATGCTGATTGGTCGATAGTTGGATACATCGGCCTTTGCACCACCCTTGTGCAATTGGATTACCATACATTTTTCCCACTCCTGTGGAATCTTCGTTGTTCTGGGTCTCAAATTACAACCTAGTGAAGGGGAATGGCCAGTTCAGCTGAACACTCTTTTAACATCTGCGCTGATATCCCATCAGTTCCTATTGCAGAATTCTTATTCAGTTTGTACAACAGATCTAGTACTTCCTCCTCATCCACATGAGATTCCTCATACGATGAAGAGGTAGTGGTGAGTTCAGTGCTGCATATACCAGGTTGATAGCGCTTTTAGCAAAATATCTACTAATTACTGGCATGCTATCTGCATTTACTAGAGTTACTTTCAAATTCATTATTGCTTTTACTTGCAACATAACGATAAAATTCTTTTGGGTTGTCTTTAACTTGCATAGCCATTTTCTTTTTATACTCGGACTTAAGTTACAAAGTTTTTGAATCTTCTGGCCTGCTGCTTATAAATATCGTAACTGACATCATCTTTACGCATACGATATTCCTTCCAGATATTATTTTTCTTAGAAATCTCTTGCTTAATTAGACTACACATCCATTTCTTTCCTCCTACTCTATTTATTCTTCGAGCTTTAGGAACACAATCTGATATCGCATCATTTAAGTATTTTTTAAGCACTTCCCAACAGAGACGTCGTGAGGAATATTGGTGCCTACGGCCAGGAAATAAAATTGCACCGTTCAAAAAAAAAAAAAAAAAAAAAAAAAAAACTTTAAAAATCTAAATTTTTGCTAAAAAAAAAAAAAAATCAGCTAACGCCTTTTTTTTTTATTCCCGTATACGGGGATTAGGCGAGGCCATTTAGCCCTATCTAACTTTTGGAGACTGAGTGGGCAGTTCAATCTCCACTGGCACCAGTCAGAGATAGATGGCCCAAGGCTATCACTAATTAAGCGGTACACAGTGAAGAGAGACGGCTGAAATGTGCCGCCATCTCGTGGTCCCTAACCCTAACACAATATATTTAATGTCTGAAATAATGTGGGTTCTACGGTCGATTTTCTTGAGTTTACAGGAAGAAAAACCCGAGTTTCTGGGAGGAAAAACCCGCTAGCCCGTGCCAGAGATCGACTAACTCGGGAACCGGTCGAAAAAAGGCTTAGAAAAATATCCTCTAGTCGCCGACTAGACTCGAAACCAAGTCTTCCTTCGTGCGGCCAAGCGCCGTGTTGTGCAAACGCCACACCCACTGAGCTACACAGGCTTTCCTAAATTTTTGCACCTGTGTAAAATTAGCGCCTATGGCCGGAGCCATATTTGCCATAGCCTCACTATGCCTCTGCTTCCCAAGCACTGTCAATATCCTTCCCATCTAGTAAATACCATGTCAGAGAACCCAGCATACCCCTCAGGTGGTCATAATTTCCTGCTTTTTACTTCACCATGTAAACTTTTCTGAATGGAGCATTCATAAACTTAGCCACTTCCCAAGTGAGTACTGCATGATTACTTTCACTAACAGGAGGCAGAATAGTTACATCTTTAACTGAACCCACCTCCGACACTATAATCAGATATAACACTTTTTGACCTCGAGTTCCTTCTGTCACATGCTGCTTCAGAACGTTGTCTTGGAACAGGTCAATAAATTCAGTTTCATTATTCTCGTGGAATTTCATAGCTATCCAATCAATATTCAGATAATTAAAATCCCCCATTATCATTACTCTTTTCACACCCATCGTATTTATTTGTTGACGCATTTCTTCGTCACTAGTAACCGATCCAGGTCTGTAACAATACCCTACTGTGTATTTAATCTTGTTAGACTACACCTCACACCAGATAGCTTCAAACTTATTGCCACATGAAAAATTGTTACTATTATTGGTCATAGTTCTCAACTCTAACTGAAGACATTTGATATCATTTGCAGCGGACGCCCTCTTATGTCTTGTCCTGTCTATCCTTCCCAAAAATACTGTACTATTTGCACTCGATACTAGTTAATACGTCTACTTCTGATAGCCAAGTCTCACTAATGCCTATAACTAGGCTGACCATATTTCCTAGAGACAAAAATTGGACATTAGGATGGCAAAAACCGGACGTGGGTTATGTAATATTCTGTATTCATGAAAACATAAGACGATAAAAAAGTTTTATTACATAAACGTATTGAGCTTATCATTATTCTTCAGTGATAGAACCTATACAAAAATTTAGGTAGACGTAGAGGGGGGGGCTATATTTCACTACTATCTTGCCATGAATATTTCTCTGATGAAGTGATTATATGCAGCAAATTTCGGTCTTTCAACACCTTATCATAAAACTTCTCACACTCATGACACAATTTTGTCTTACAATTAACATAGCCTCAACACTTAATCTAGATTTCTCCTTTGACCACATACCGTGCATAACAGGAAATATTCTCTTAACAGGTGCTGTACTTCCTGGAAAGCAAAGAATAAATTCTACAATATCACAAAAGTCTTATTCAGACCTGTGTAATTCAGTGGAAGTGGCGCTTGCGTCCTCTGCTCTTGGTCGCTTGAAGTCAGACTTAAGTTCAAGTCTAGTCGACGACTGGAGGAACCTTTTCTAAGCCTTTCTTCGACGATTCCCGAGTCAGTCAATCTTTGACATGGGCAAGTGGAGTTTTCCCCCCGGAAACTCGGGTTTTTTATCCCGTAAACTCAAAAAAATCGACCGTAGTATCCACATTATTTCAGACAGTAACATATCTTGTTAGGGTTAGGTACCAAGAGATGGCAGCACTTGTTTACCAGCCTCTTCATCGGTGGCTGCTATAATTAGTGATAGACATGGGACAGCTATCTCTGATTGGCTACCGGTGGAGAATGAACTGCCGACTCAGTCTCCAAAAGCTAGATAGGGTATAAAGGCCTTGCCTACTCGGTATAAGGGAATAAAATGTGCTAGCTGATTTATTTTTTTATTTTACAAAAGTCTTGAAAGTCTAGGCGTTTTCCGCTCATTTCAGACAAAATTTGTACCCATCTATCAGATGCAGAAATGTGTTTCTTTATTCCATGTATCCAACTGTCTCATAATAATAGATTTTATAATGGTCCACTGATCGAATACACGAATTTCTTCTATTTCTGTGCGTGTGATGAATCCCTCGTTCAGGCTGTCCTGTATTTCTTTCATTCAGGTATCTTCCTTAGTAGCACCATCTTGAACTTATGTGTTTCTTAAACTGCACTTCCACTTGCAGGGCCGAACCCTAGGAATTTTCTCGCCATGTACAATAATATATCTTGCTGCCCGATCACCCTAAAAAATCTTTTAATGACGTCTTAACAGTCATGATAGCTAGGCTATCATGGCTTTTAAGCTAGTTAGCTCATTAGTTAATGTTACTAAATAGTAGCATTAGCTAATGAAAATTCACAAGTTAATGAAAAATGATTATAAACTATTTTTTACAGAAAGAGAGAGGCAATTAACCCTTTAATGGTGGAATGTTGATCTGAAAATGTGCGTCTGCATGGGTAATTAAAATCAAGCGAAGACGAGTTATACTCGTCAAACGAAAGGTAAATGCACCTGCTGTAAATTTTAATTAAATTATAACAAAGTGGCAATTATTAAAAGTTAGTTTATTTGAATAACACAAATATTATCACACAACGTAAAAACATTGTTTTTATATATTACTATTAACTTACATGTAAGTAATTCTCACCACGTCATGTAGTATAAAGACTGCTAAATCACAAACACATAACTAAAAAAAATCCGCTAACGCCTTTTCATCCCTGTATAGGGAGTAGGCGAGGACGGTTTTAGCCCTATCTAACTTTTTGGAGACTGAATGGGCAGTTCACTCTCCACTGGTACCCAATCAGAGATAGCTGGCCCAAGGCTATCACTAATTAAGCGGCATGCAGTGAAGAGAATGGCTCAATAAGTGGCGCCATCTCGTGGTACACCTCGTAGAACCCACACTATTTCAGACATTTAATGTCTGAGATAGTGAGAGTTCTACGGTCGATTTTCTTGAGTTTACGGGACGAAAAACCCGAGTTTCCGGGAGAAAAAACCTGCTTGGCTATGCCAACGATTAAGTCGAGAACCGGTCGAAGAAAGGCTTAGAAAAATTTCCTCTAGTCGCCGACTAGACTCGAAATCAAGTATTCCTTCGTGCGGCCAAGCACAGTGGTATGCAAACGCCACATCCACTGAGCTACACAGACTCTGACTGTGTAGCTCAGTGGATCAGTTACTATTTTACTCTGGAAGTTGCATATTTGTTCACAAATATCACAACAACGAATATTATAATTATCTGAACAGACTGATTAAAAAGGAGATGAAGCTTACAGAAAAGCCATGGTATCCAAAGAATGTAAAAAAACTGAGGAAGTATCCAAAAGAATAACCATACAAAAACATACCAGATAATTAAGAAATAAAGTTTTTTTTGCTTATAAAACATGGTATAATAAATTTACTTTATCCAAGTGTGAGCAAACAAAGTTTGCACCTGAAAGTATCTTCGGGACTTGGGTAAGGTAGTACAACACCAGGCAACTCGTTGCAAAGGTGGAGCAAGCTAACATCACTCCTATCTCAGTATCTCCCATAATGCAAAACACATCTCCTTTCGACCTTTATTGAGGTCTCTTCCGTGGGAGCTAAGCCCAAGTGGAGATACCAGGCAGAAACATTAACAAGGTCATCTCTACCTATAGGAGTTGCCAAACGGTGTGCAACCTTTTTATTAAATTACTCTGGATTTAGAGAAAGATGTTGAAAGTTTATTCCAATTGCCAAATCTTTCCTGGATAGAATTTGTTGCTACATCAATAACAAGAACTCTACTACTTCTGACACGTAACACATAACTATGGTAAATATATATATTTTTTAGATTTTTGAATACGTATCATGTCTTAGCATAAGTTAATTTACATTTTCACTGTTATAAAATGAATCTTTTCTTGCGTTCATATTCATAAAGCCACTGTAGTCTAATTTCTGACCGATTTCATGTTCAATTGAAATCATGGCAAGATCTTCCAATCGAGTTTCGGCCATTGTAGAACGTAAATAAGTTTTAATAAGCTTTAGTTTGAAAGACTATGCTCGCCGCTTGCAACTATTAGTAGTAATGACAGTAATATTCTTAAATAGAACTTCAATTGGTGTCATATTTTCTGGTACGAAATTACTCTTAATTCACCAAAAGCGCGATGGCATCATGTCTCCATTTTCTTGATGCATTAGGATACTTTCTAGATTTTAACATTTGTTTAAAAACTCATTTGTGTCCTCAGATTTCAATTTAGGGATATTATATAAAAACGAAAAATGTAAACTGCGGTATTCCACTTGCCAAATCTTTCCTGGATAGAATTTGTTGCTATATCAATAACAAGAATTCTACTACTTACAAACGATGGTTTCAAATTAAGATCAGCTTTCAAAATTTTCAGCTAATGTTGTTTCCAAATTATCTACAAGAAAATTTTGAAATTATTAATCATTTCTGATATTCTCAAGGCTTTGGAGAACATTTCTTAAAGTAGATAGTAGACAATTCCATTTTTATGCTTTGCAATAATTTACTAGCAACACTAATTTCATTTAAAACACAGTGCCATATAACCAAACAACAATAAAAATTTAAAATCTCTGAGCTTAAGGGCAAGAGTTTCAGCTTCAAGTCTTGCCATTTTGTCAACTGATTCGTCATCAGCAATTTCTATCAAACATCATAAAATTCGTCAGTTTAATATTTCAAAGGACGAACGGCTTCGATTCTAGATTCCCAGCTGGTGGTACTTAGTGGCCTTGGAAGTTAGAGTTTCAATATGTTTTTTAAGGATTCCAGAACGTAATGTTGATGCTGACAAAACACATACAATTTCTGAACTGTTTCAAAGAATGAAATCCCTTCACTAAGTTGAGAAAATGAGAAGAGCAAGGTATAAAAAAGCTTTCGAGTTCAAACTCGTAATGCGTTGTTGAACTCCTGAATGTTTTCCTTTCATGTTTGATCCATTGTCGTAACCCGGCCACGCATGTTTGTGATAGGAATATTCATATCTAACAATTTTTTAAGAATACATTCAGTTACAACGGCAGTACAGTCTGCAACTATGCTGTAATATTAAGCATTCTGCACTACAGAAATTATTTTCCTTCTGTATGGCCCGAGAAAGGAGAGAAATCAATTCATTTTGAATGTTTTTTCCCAAGAAAAGGTTCGGCCGATCCACGCGATAGTCTCAGTAAATGTTCAGACATAGCATTATTGAAACTGGCAATTAATTCAACAAGCTTCAAAAAAATTGTCCTTATTAAGAACATACAGTTTATCAGGATGCTCCCCAAAAGGGCAGACAGTGTTGAGCTAAAAACTTTAGGCGTTCTATTATGCTCCTCCAGTGCCTCTGCATTTAATAACTTTTGTTGCGTTGAATCAATCATCTGTTCATTACGATTTCCAGTCTTTCGGCATTACTTAGAGGGATTCCATCTTGATGGATAATGTTCATTTCAAGTTCATCATTTCCGTTTTTTTTTGAAGAGGAAGATGTGAAATCAGTTTCGTTTTCGCCCTCATTATTACTGGGATCGCAAATAGAAGTACTTGCCATGAGCTCAGAATTATTGGTTTCTGTCCTTTCGCTTATTTCTCTTGTACTACATTAGCTGTTTCAGTTTTTAGATATTTATGCAAAGCCCCGCTTTGATTCAAGTTCATCATTTACTTTTTTGAAGAGGGAATATCGCATTTTCTTTTTCCGATTTTCGTTTGCGATATTTTCTGCGTCTGATAGTTTTTTCCTTTTATCATATTGGAATTCTCACCTGCCAACAGGGACGCGCTGGCACAGTGTGCAATGCACACAGGCGCCAGGATAGTAAAGGCACCAAAGAGGAGGAAATACTTAAAAAAAAAAAAAAAAAAACTTTTTTTTTAAAGTGATTTTTTTTATTGGGTGAGGGGGACAGGGGTGCCAACTAAAGTTTTGCACACAGGCGCCGGACACTACTGGCACACCCCTGCTTGCCAATCAAAATCTTGGGTAGCGATTACATCAATCCTTTATTTTCTAGTTTTGATATGTCACCTGAGTCAACCATTTCTTCTGTATTTAATAGGGATGTCAATCCAGATTACTGATTACTTAACATCTTTATCTTGTGTGTGTATCGTATCACCGCTTGAATCGGATGTCAAGGTAGAAATGAAAGATAATGCAGTCCATTTCACATCTAATGTATTAACTGTTTTGCCTGTATTAATTGACTCGTATAAACACCGAAGTTTTACTGTAATATATAGATAATATATCTGGCTTGTCTAATGTCCCAAGTTTAAGTGATCATCAAGACTTCAGTTAGGTGCCATCAGTCATAGGAAACATGCCTTTATTATACAGCCACATCCCAATGTAACTGATAGAAGCATGTGGAGTAAATTGTGTTGTGCGAGTTCTTCTGAGACAAAGGAACTAACATTTTTAAATGACTAATATATTTTATAATTTTGATCTGACCAAATTATATAATTTATCAGCATTTCAATATGTTCTAAT
Source organism: Typopeltis vanoorti (assembly GCF_054136105.1). Classification (NCBI taxonomy): domain Eukaryota; kingdom Metazoa; phylum Arthropoda; class Arachnida; order Uropygi; family Thelyphonidae; genus Typopeltis; species Typopeltis vanoorti. The sequence goes on along the minus strand of NC_143569.1, from coordinate 77,315,403 downwards.
GTTTATTATGGAATAGAAAGTATGGGAGGATTAAGAATGACAGATTATTTAGTAACAGATTATGTGAGTGTGTGCATGGAATAAATAGTGCAGAAATACATACACAGAGATTGCTGAGCGATATACAAAAGAATGGGAGAGAAGATCAGGGACAAAAACAAGCATCAGTGGGGGTAAAGGATGTCAAATTATCCATAATTATGACAAAAACTATTTAAAGAATCACTTTCTAGGCTTTTAACATCCTATTCTACTAGATAATGACAATACATCACAAGATAACTGCACTAAATGGGATCAAGGAGTAGATTAAACCTTTTTAAATCATTTTTCCTTTTTACAAGGCCTTGATATGACCTCACTTGGACTATTCTGCACAGATCTGGTCTCTGCTTCGGACTGGATAATAATCAAAAATCAGGAATAATAAAAAATAATTATTATTTAGGCCTGTTGTAGCCCAGTGGAAATGACATCTGCATGCTAAACATCCCCGAAAAAAAAGTGCCGTTATATTTCATTCTAGTTGCTGACTAGAGGAAATTTTTTAAAACTTTTTTCTGACTAGTTCTTGAGTTAGTTGATTTTTGGCATGGGCAAGCAGGTTTTTTTTTTCCAGAGCCTCGGGTTTTTATTCTCATACCGCAAGAAAATAGATCGGAGAATGGCAGCAGTCGTCCAACGTACTCCTTTCCGAATGTTCATTAAAATCATTAATAGCCTTGCCTAGCTATGTGTTTGGATGAATGGAAATTAGTTCTACCAGTCTTAAAAAAAAGTCAGAGCTAAAAGCAGCGAATATTTACTTATTTGTGAGTAAACGAAGCCATTTTAGAATAAAAGACGTTATGGGATTAATGTTATTATAGGCACCTTCAGGAAATCAGATCCATCATACTTGTCATATCTCAATGAAAACATTCGGAGAAGATCCAAAAGCAATATCTGCCTTATTCTAGTCACACTTATAACAAGAACGTGGACTTCACATTCTTCCTGGATGCACTATTATTCAGCATCCAGGGATAACCTTGGGTTCTTCTCCCACTTGCTGAGCTGAAAAATTTTTCTTATATCTATTGCCTTACTAGCTTCTATCATATCCTCTCTTTCTTCTCAAGCTTTGAACCACTTTTCTTCCATTGTGTTCATAGACAAAGTTCACAATCCAGATATGATTTCAGTTATCCTTTTCAGCTGTTTACTCATTGCTATCAAACTAAGGCAATCTTATCTGAACAAAGTAGTCCAGATGAGGTTTTATGCACTTTGAGAATTTCTTTATTTCTACAAGTTAATGTAGGAATAAAAAAGTTATTCTCTGAATAGGAATAAGGAAGTTCTTATACCACTGCAGCTATCTGATATAATATATTAACTACCTTAGTAATTTCATTCCTTTTTTTTTTTTTTTTAATCAGTAGGCTAAAGGGCCTAACTTGGCTACTTTAATAATATGATCTCTAAACTTTAACTCACTGTCCATCGTTACCCTTTATCAACCACTCGTAACAAATTCCTGTTAATGTAATACTCGGTGTGAAATGCTCTCAATCCAAAATACATACGTACTTTTCAATTAATAAGGTTAAACTGATACTCATTGTTATTTATCCACAGAATCAGTCTGTTTAAGTCATTAGCTTGCAAGGATTCAATATCAGTAATTGTCTCTTATCATTCTACCCAACTTTGCATCATCCACGTATAACCAAACTCTTCCTTCCACAGTGTCACCAATATCATTAATATACAAGTTAATCAGGAATGATGTAAGGAAAGAACCCTGTGGTATCCCATTTTCATCTTCTTTCTCTTAGATTCAGCTCACCTATACCATCATACTGTTTTGATATCTATCAGTCAGACCCACTCTAATCCATGTGCATGCTTATTTTGAATACCAATCTCTCTGAGTTTGTATAATAATTTGAAGTAGGGCAAGATGATTCAATTATACAAGGGTGGAGCTACAACGAATGTTTCCAATTATACACTGATCTTTTACAGAGGACAGCATGACTTTGTTAAAAGTTCATCATGCTGTTTTACAAATCTACTCATGTTTTATAATAGTGTAACAGGCATTGGATAACGGGAATGAATATACCATGATTATTTTTGGATTTCACCAAGGTATTTGATAGATTTCACACATGAAGTTGTATAATAACTTCAGGGTGTGGATTTTAAATGACATATTGAATTTCACTGCTTTGTATGCACATAGTCAGGGATCAACAAATAATACCTGTGCACATGGCAAGTAGATTTTGTCAGCTGGCTAGTAGCTGCATACTGGACAAAATAGAATATTTTGTCATCTAGATTTTTTTTTCTCTGTATCTTCCTTATCAAGAACTTTCCATATCATTTCTTCTTTTCTGAGGCTTCCGCTTTAATTTCATGAGTCTGCCATAAGGTTCAAAATTTTCTATCCTTGTGTAGACAATCTCACCACATGCCTCTCTGGATAATTTTTTTTTTTTTTTTTTTTTTTTTTTTTTTTTTTTTTTTTTTTTTAAGATTTTGCCAGTGGGTGATCTCTAAAATTTGGTTCTTGTTTTCAAAGGCTTTCATTTTTCTCCAATAAAATTTGCATATTTGAATCTATAATTCACTTCTGAAAGCTGATTATTTTTAAAACTTTCATACATATTTTTTAATATATTTTTATTCTGTTCAAAACTCAATTGTGTTCATTTTTAAATACCCTATATCCAAACCTAGTCTGATGGCATCACTATCAACAGTAACAATTGGACTTTTCTTTCTTGTACATTCTCTCCATGTGAATTTATGCATATCATTATGTTGAAACACTGTCAATAATGATTATCATTGTTTACTTTCCTATTCATCATGTCGTATTATCATATTTTTCTGAAGTTTCAGACTGCACAATATAATTTGGTTGTCTGAGTTCCAAATTGCCTTATGTGTTTAGTATATATGTATGTGGATGGATATATACCTAATAAAAGTACACACGATGACAGTGATGAGTGGACATTAGGTTGGAAGCCCTAATCAGTTTTTTTTTGCATTTGCTATATGCTAAGTGGAGGTCTTTTTACAGTTATTTGGCTTAAGTTAAAAATACACACACACACACACACACACACACACACACACACACACACACACACACACACACACACACACACATATATACAGGGTGTTCGGGATAAATTTGACAGTTTCGTAAGGAAAAAGAAAATCTTCTTTGTATCTATTAAATTTAATGAATTGACAAAAAAACATTACAGACAGAGTTAATTACAATACTATCAACAAGATTTACTCAAAATAACCACCATTAGCATCGATCACAGCTTCAATTCTGCTTCGGAACCTCGAACAAGCTGATGCTACAGTCTCCCTGGGAAGGGCCGCAAAAACTGTTTTAATTTTATCCATTAACTGGGCTTTTGTATTACTGGAAGTGCGATTGGCGTCTTTTTCAACTGCGCCCCAGCCCCATACAAAATAATCCATGGGGTTAAGGTCTGGGGAGTTTGGAGGCCAAACATTTGGACTGGTGAAGTCGTAGAAATTTTCAGACAACCATTTTTGACTTTTCCCAGAGGTGTGGCAAGGGGCCGAATCCTGCTGCCATACATACGGCCTACCATTGGCTACCCTTGTTATCCAGGGCTTGACTACAGTTAGCAACTCCACGAACAAAGCCCGAATTCCAATGCCAGGGATCTTCAACACCTGTTCCTGCAGATTTGCGAGGAATTCTGCTGTACGAACGCAATCAGATCGTCTGCTAGGGATCTTTCTTCTTGCTACATCCTCGTAGTCACCATTGCAAGTCTCTAGTTCATGCCTGATTGTTTTTACTGTATTCAGGGAGCATTGGGCAGCAGTCGTAATATCCTTATTTTGATGGCGGGCACGAATCATCATGATACAAGTTATTCTCTTCCATGATTCAGGTGGGTTCCAGCTATCCATCCTTTCTGACATCTTGTATATGAATGAAGAAGGGTCCAAACTTTTAAATGAAGAGAAGTGTGTGTTAATACATGTAACTTACGGAAAAATATAATTAATTATAAATATGTCAAATTTATCCCGAACACCCTGTATATATATAAGTCAGTGTTTATATGAGGGTGGTTCCATAGTTTCTGGCCTGACTAACTTTTAGAGGTGACAGAAAGAAAACAACTGTGCACTTTCCAACATAACTGCCCTTTACTTCAACACACTTTTCACATCTTTGAATTTCTATGCCCTTGAAAAAACAGTCTACTTTTGTCTGCAAAATGGCTAAAACTGCATCTTTCACCTCATTGTCATCTGCAAATTTTCTTCCTTGAAGGTCTTTCTTCAGTTTCAAGAAGAGATAGTAGTCATTGGATGCTAGATCTGGGCTGTAAGATGGGTGTTCAATCTCCTGGAAGCCACAGTCCTTCACAACAATAGTTGTGTGGACTGGAGCATTGTGACGAAGCAGGCAAAAACCATGACTCAGTATTCCTCATCTTTTCTCCTTTATATGGCATTATGCAGTTTCTGCAGGAGTGAAGCATAATATTCTGCATTCATGGTGGTATTCCTTTCCTTGAAGTCAATCAAGAGAATTCCCCAGCAATCCCAAAAGATTGTTGCAATGATCTTCTCATGGACTGAGTGACTTTGGTTTTTCTTGGCAGTGCCTGGTTTGCACCACTCCATGGATTCCCTTTTGGAAAGAGGATCATAATAAATGACCATGGTTTCATACCTGGTGACAATGGATTCCAGCACTTCTCTCTGATCCCCTTTGTCAAAGCTCTAAAAACTTGCGGGAATAGATCACACGATGCTCCTTCTGAATTGAACAGAGAAGTCAGGGCACCCACCTTGCGCTGACCTTCGTCATATGAAGCTTCTCGTGAATGATGTGAAAGACGGTTGTTATAAAAAGCAGACATTTCTGTTATTGAGCAGTTCCTACTCAACAAGAAAGACATTTTCCTCAGTCATCACTTCCACAGGCTGACCATCACAAGGATCACCTTCGATGTTCTCTCTTCCTAGGTGAAATTGTTTAGCCCATTCCTTCATGGTTAAACATGAAGGAGAAGCTTCACCATAAACACCATCCAATTGCTATTTGATAACACTTGGAGAAAGCTCTTCTTTTTTGAAAAACTTGATCACAGCAAGGTACTCAATTTTAACATTATAGCCACTTAAAGTGCCATGTGTCAATCAAACGAGTGCCTCCAACTGAATGACGCAGGTAGAGAGTTAAAACTGGTACACTAACCTCCACAAAGACGGTATTATCTGTCATGCACAGCATTTTAAAATTGTGTGAATTTTGTATGTCAGGCCAAAACACTTGGAACTTACCTTGTATATATAGCAGTTTAATAATTTTTTTTGGATATCATAGCAATTACAATTTTGAAACTATTAAAGGGGCTGATTTGTAATGCTTCCCCACCACAAACTTGAATTTTATTATTATTAAACGGGTATCTCCATGGAGTCAAAAGACTCATTATGGGAGATCCATTTATGAACACACTAGTCATCATTCACACAATACCTATCATACTACTTCTTAAACTCTTTCACCGACGAAGCACCCACAACCACCCCTGAAACCCATTCCATCCATTTACTATCCATCAAGCAAAAAACCTGGTCCTAACACTATTCCTAAGTACACTCTTAAACTACTTCCACCAGTGACCCCTTGTTCTCTCTCTCTTCTTCTCATGTACTGAAAACAGTCTTCCATGTCAATCCTATAAAACTCCTTTAATAACTTAAATACTTCTCATGTTTTCTCTTTTTCATCTATCAGCTAATTTTTGAAACCTATAGACCATCAATTTATTCTCACCGGGAGCATTCCACAGACCTGCCGCAATCTTTGTCACTCGCCTCCATATCTTCACATGTGGCTTTATTAAAGTCTTATATAGGGGAACAATAACATCTCTATCCCTGCTTGTTAGTGTGTGTTCTTCAACAACCAGTGATGTGCTGTTTTGGTTACCTTTGCACTATGCCCCTGAACTTCAACTCTCCTGTCCACACCCACACCCAAGTCCATGGCCTTATCAGTTTCCCGAAGTTCAGTTCCATCGATATAGTGCACGCTTGTTTTCCTGAAGCGCATTACCTTACATTTGGCTGCATTAGAATTTTAGCCATTTACCTTTGCCCATACTTTTTTTTTTCCTTCCAAACTTGAATTGTTACACAGAAGCAAAGAGATTTTCATCATGCAATAAGAAGCAAAGTTGTCCATAATGGAATTGCAAACAAAGAGCCAGGAATACCAAAATCAATCCAAATGCTTTTTCTATCTTTTTCTAGAAAACACCAAGGATATGTTGCATCCCAGCAGTGAAAGACATCCTTGTGTAAATGACTATCCCATTGTATCCTATATATTGTTTCTCTCTCTCTCAACGGTGCTGGTATTTATAGTGATATCAGGTTTTAAATTTAATTCCTGAAAAGAAGAACTACAAAATATGGGGAATTGGGCTTTTAATTGTCTTGTAAAAATTATATTTTATATACAGAGAATATGTAGAAAATTACATACATGAGATATTTAACATTAGCTGGCTTCCTCACTAACCAAAATCATGTGTTAAATAAACATTTTATTTTCACAACCAGCATAAAAAAATAAAATAAAGAAAAAATAATAAAAAAAATCTCATGGACTGTCATCATTAGAACATCTATCACTGTGATGTCGAATTTCCGTTTTCTTAGTTGTTCAAGACTATGTATATAGTCTTCACCACAACAAATGCTGTTTATATGTAGATATACACAGCTTGGTACTTTATACATAATTTCTGATTTGTCATAAACAGACTTCATATCTAAATAAAGGGAAAAAAAAATAGCATTTGAAACATGCAAATTATATATATATATATATATATACACACATACACACACACACAGGGCTTTTTTTCAGCCAGAACGGTCTGGAAACGTTTACCGGAACATATTCCAGCTGAAAAAAAGCCCTGTATATATATACATATATATATTTCACATGCAATAAATTATCTTCTTAAATTAATTCTTTAATTATATTAGCATATTATTAAAAGTTACATGAGAATTTTATGTGTCATGTAAAAAATGTCAAGTATGGAAATGCTCTGAGAATTATTAATTTTAAACAAAAACTGAAATTTATTGATAAATTCAGTAAATAACTTGTATATCAGAATCCACAAGCAGGTAGGATGATATGGTACTGTCATGTACTAGGGTGGTCTGAAAAGTTCTTGGCCTAACAATGAAAGAACAAATTTATAATTTCAAAATTATTTTTATTTTTCAACATAATCTCCCTTAAGACTAATATATTTATTCCAGCGATGCTCCAGAGCCATTATCCTATCCCTGTAGTGGTTCTCAGTAAGATCTGCAAAATACCCCTCTACAGCTGCAATCACTTCTTGATTCGAAAAAAAAAACACTGACCAGCAAGGAAGAATTTTAGTTTTGGGAAGAGATAGAAGTCAGATGGAGCCAAATCTGGGAAATAGGGTGGGTGTTCCAACAATTCATAGTGTAGATCCCTTAATTTTCTCATTGCCAAAACCTTTGTGGGTAGGTGCATTGTCCTGATGAAAGATGATTTTTTTCTTCTGCAAACCGGGTCTTTTCTACAAATTTTTTCGTCTAGTCTAGTTAAAAGATCGGAATAATATTCCGTTATTGTTTTACCCTTTTCAAAATAATTAATAAACAAAATGCCTTTAGCATCCCAAAACACCTTTCCTGCTGATGGAACCGACTTTGTCTTCTTTGGTGCTAAACAACCGGCTTCTATCCACTGTTTTGACTGCTGTTTGGATTCTGGTGAGTGTAATGGTGAATCCAGTCTCATCCATAGTAATAAATCGATGCAAAAAATCAGTTTTATTCTTGTTAAAACGCTCCAAGCACTGTTCAGAGATTTTCATGCAAGTGCATTTTTGATATGCTCTGAGCAAGCGTGGCACCCATCTTGCGCAACGTTTTTTATTTGCAATTCTTCATGCAAAATATATCCTACACGTTCTTTTGAAATGCCTTCAGCAATTTCATGCACTTTGACTCACCAGTCATCCAATAACATATCATGCACTCGATCAATGATTTCTGGTGTTGTTACACTTTTTGGATGTCCTTTGTGGATCATTTTCAAGGATGGTACGGCCATGTTTAAACTCGGCAGCCCATTTCTTAATTTTCGAAAACGAAGGAGAAGAGTGCCCATAAACTTTTATGAACTTCGAATGAATTTCTTTCTGCGTTAAACCTTCTTTTACAAAGAATTTTATAACCACAATATAACGATACTCAATTTTATCCATTTCAAGGGATACAGACAACACTTTTGCTCCAGACAGCTGTATAAAAAAAAAACTACTTGATAGAATGACTTGCAATTTCACATGGATGCTTATGACAGATGTACCAACTTAGAAAAAAAAAAAAAATCTTGTCAATAGTGTTGCCATATATGGTCGAGGCCGAGAACTTTTCAGACCACCCTCGTATGTATGAAACATACCCAACAGTAATATACAAGCAAAACATACTACTTCTGTATTGATTCATCTGTTATCACAAAGAAGGATACACACTGCTGAAATAATTATTGGGATAGCATTTTACCATGATGGACCATATTCTCAGCCTCAGTTTCTCTATGATTGCAGGTTGCAAAGATGCTACCTTTCTGTATATCCTGAGTCAAAATCTCCTCTATTTCCCTTCTACTAACTTTAATACAGGATCCTCCCATCTTCTAAGTGGTCTCCAGTCTGTTTTTTTCTAAGTAGATTTATTGTTTTTCATGCATGCTATATGTTATATTGGGATAGCATAAATATTTTAAAATCTACATTGTGGAAAACTTAATAGCATGTGGAGACATCCTTTGACATAATTTTGTTTTGCCTTAAAACAGTACAAATTAAGCTTTCAACATTTAATAGTGATCCTGAATACCAAATTTCATTAAATTTCATCTAGCAGGAACTATTATCATTCCAAACTGTCCTGAAAAAATGATGCCTGTAAAAAATGGTTGGATTATAGCAAAAAGTCATAGTAAATTTTCTTCAGCATAGCTTGTACTTAATAGGGCTTCAGTTGGCACTTTTCAGTAGTTTTTTACAGTGAGAACTGGCTATATCATTTCAAGTTCTTCTAACCATAAAAGAAGAATTATAATGGGAGAGGCGAAATTTTTCAGTACATCAGTCTCAAATTTATGACTGGTTCAAAAATGGAAATTACTGTATTAAAGAATATGCATGCAACTCCATAAACAATAGACTCAGTAGGTTCTTACAACTGTTTATACATGGTATAATTTGAAAGTGGGATCGCTTAAGTGAATGCTGGATAACTAGGAGGAGACTCCCACATAACCATTTAAAGGAGAGTGGAGAACTGACCAGGGCATGGCTTCTAACATAATATCCAATCCTCATCATCTTGTAGTGCACCCAGTAAACCTGGATACTGAACAAAAGGGCTGACAATTTGGGATTTAGCCAACCAAACTGCATTCTTATTTACTTAAATCAAAATTCATATGATAGAATTTTATGACAGCTAGGCATCATCTAGTTCAACAAGGCTCCACTGTTCTAATCAGGAAATCAGAATGAACAGTGAAAAATAAGCTAATGAAACAAAATCCAACTCAATATCAGCATCAATAGAAAAGAAATGGAACTAGCAGAAGAATTGGATAAGTACCCAGATTGACATAATAGGTACTGAAACAAAGAAAACAAAAACAGTTGAGATTCTTCTAAACAAATACAAAATGTTATATTCAGAGAATAATGATAAAGAAAAAGAAGGAGCAGATATAGTATTCAACACACTAAATATGAGAATAATCCTCTTGAATGAGAGGCAATATCAACTAGAGTGATATGAACAAATACCAAAATGGGGAACTAGACAATGAGATTGTATAAGAAAGTTTTAAAGAGAAAGTCAAGCAGCTTTGTATATGAAATGTAGACTCCAATACACAAATATTATTCAAGAAAAAATGGAAGAATTTGAAAACAAGAACCAAACCTTAGAGATTAGGTGACAGTTCCTGAAGGAAACATTAATTTGGCCAGAGAGGCATGTAAATGAAATTTACATGAAGAAAGCCTATCAAAAGTTCTTGGCAAGTAAATTAGTAAGTACTCTGAAATCCACAGAAATATATGTAAGAATGTAAAGCAGCATGTAAAACTAGCTAAACAAAAGTAATGGGAAAACTTTGGTAATAATGCAGAAAATAAATATTAGGAAAGTGGCAAAATATTCTAGTGGATTTTGAAAAAGCTTAGAAATGAAGGAAAGAGTAGCATAAAAGGAATCAAAGATAATAAAGTGTCATGAAAACTGTGGATAAATATATTCTAGATGCGTGAAGTAATTATTCTGAAATACACTGCTAACTGAAACAAGCAGTAATAGCCAAGTGGGTAAAAAACATTCAAATAGAATACAATCAAGAGTACATATCAGTACCTGAGGTAGGAAAAATCTTCAAAAACTTGAAATATGGGAAGTCAGCTGTAGTAAATGATATTTGACAAGAAATGCTCAGATATGGAGGTATCCAGAAGTTTTATAGTGGCTACAATGTATAATTTAGAAAGCCTGGTGAGAGAGAGTTAAATTCTAGATGGTTGAAGCAGAGCTCTCATAGTACCAATCTATAAAAAAGGAAATAAAACTGAATGTGAGAATTACAGAGGAATTTCCCTCTGCTGAATGTTCCTGGTAAGATTTATATAAGCATACTTGAGAAAAGATTAAGAAAAATTGTGGAAGAGAAACTTGGAAATGAATAAACTGGGTTCAGGGCAACAGAGGTTGTAAGAATAAGATTTTCACTTAAAGAGAAACATTTGAGAAATCAAAGGAATATAACAAGGATCTATATTAAATGTTCTAGATCTGAATATGACAAGGTACCATGAGAAAAGCTGCTCATAATGTTACAATTATATGGTGTAAATGGGAGATTATATTGAGTAGGTAGAGGAAGATGGTTTGATGTTAAATCAGGTATGAGATAAAGGTGAACATTATTTCCCCTGTTATTCATCATGTATATGGATCACATTATGAATGACAGCGGCATTAACTCTGATATCAAAACTGAAGATGTTAATTAATCTCAGTTCTACTTTATGCAGATGATGTTATACTATTAAATGAATTAAGTACAAGCCAGCAGGATTTGTAACTAAATTGAATAATTGCTGTAATAAATTTGATATAAAAATCAACAATAAAATGACAATAAAAATAGGCAGGAGCACTGGAAACGTCAATTGCATCCTGAATGAAGAACAGATTAAATAAAACATTTCAGCCATTTAAGTGTAGTTCTTAGCGAAGATGCCAAATTAAATATGAAAACAGAATTGGCAAAGCTGGTATAGCAGAAAGTCAAATGAATAAAATTTATGTGGAATAAGAGAAATTAGTCAAAACAGTATACTATAATTAGTCAAGACAGTATTGAAACCAATTTTATCTTATGGATCTGAGAGCTGGGTTAGAAAAAATAAACCACTTCAATTAGACTTTAGACCATAGATATGAGAACACTTCCCTAATCTTTGAGAAAGATTAGGAAAGTGAAAAGATGGTATTAGTAGTAGAGTCATATTAAAAATGAGGATATTACGAAGGAACTTGACATTGTTAGCATTCAGGAGTGTACTGGGCAGAGCTAACTTTAGGTGGTATGGTCATAAACAGAATGGGAGAGGGAACGTTAGCAAAACAGGCGTTTTTTGCCATGATGGTTAAAAAAAGTCCAGAGGAAGACCAAAATCTAGGTTAATTGATACATTAATAAGAACCTTAAAAAACTGAACAATATCTGTCAATATTGAAATCCTGACAAAGATTAATATGGAGGACAACTGTCAATTGGGAAGTTAGTAATGATGCAAACTATGCATCTTCATGCAATAATATCCTATACACTCTTCACTAAGGGTATATTATTGATGATGATGAATTGAATATTTGACATTTACATTGTTTTCACAAGATTTATGATGCCTGCAACAAATTTTTCTTATTCAAAGAACCAACCAAATAGCGGTATACTTTTGTAACAATCTGATAAACATGCCAAAAATTATAATGCCTAAATGAAATACACTAATAGAAAGGAGTCAACAGACACAAGAGTGTGAGGCACAAACAGCCATGACATTTTATTCGCCTTAATAAGATGTAGGACCTCCTTTTGCTGCGATAGATGCAGCAATCTTATGGGAAATACTTTCCACAAGCATATGATAGCAATCAATAGGAATTTTGGACAATTATTCCTGTAGACATGTAATGAGATCTGGACTGTTGTGGGACGAACGTCCCTTGACCTCACCTAACACTCTAGTTCATCCCACATATATTCAATAAGGTTTAAATCAGAGATCTGTGAAGGCCAGTCAACTGTAGTGATGTTTATGTCCACAAACAACACAGTCACAGCAGCAACCTTATAATACGATGCATTGTCTTGCTGAAAGAGACAATGGTCAGTTGCATATAAATGGGGTTACACACTCTAGTAAGAGATGTTTTCACTGGGCAATCGCCACAGCCACACATATCCAACTACCTGGTAGAGGGTGTAACATGATTCATAGCTCTATAAACAGCTTTCCAAATTTCCATGTCCCAGCGTACATGCTTTTTGTGCAAATTGAAGATGCTGCATGTTGGTTTGAGTAACGAGGGCCTTGCATATTGCGGTCCTACCATGGAAACCCATGTTGTGAGCCTCGGTTCTGAATGTTTTTGTGCAGATTCATGTTCTAGTCAATGCCTGGAACTCCACATTCAATGTATTGGCCAACATCAAATTTATTAAAAATTCTACTTATCAAGCCAGTGGTGAATTATTACTATCAGTTAGAAATATATTACCAAATTTTTCAATAAAAATGATCCAAATGAACACAAGTATTTATATATTCTAGTATACATCCAAAATATTACCATCTTCCTCTTAATGTGTCAGGCTTATGGCTTGTCAGGGCCAAACTTGGCTTACCATAAACCTAATTAATGCATCTAATTCCACCCACACAGTCTATTTCTAAGTTGAGCATATTCTCTGGAGAGTTCATCTTCCCTGTAGGACAAAAAACAAGAGCTCCCAGAAGGGAACCCTGCCACCTCCATATGAGCTAACTAATCTTTAAGTACAAAGTCATTCTCATCCAGAACATAAAGAACTCTAAAAGAAACTTTTTACTTTAAGTTTAGTTAGCTAGTCTCATAAGGAGGTAGCATGGTTCTCTCTTAGGAACTCATGTTTAAAGATCATTATTATTGACTGAGCTCTACACAGTTGCTCCACATATATACCATAGTTACAAAAACTTGGATGGCTTGAGAAACTTTTTTTTCATTGTTTTATAAAAATGTAACCACTATTACATTTTAATAAAATCCCTCCAGACAGAGTACCAGAATAATTTGAAGATGGAGGTACTAACAAAACAAATAGGCACTTAGGCATTTTGTGAAGAAAGATAAATGCTTTTCTTCCATAAAAATATGTAATATCCCCCCCCCCCCCCCGCATGTACATTTTTCTTCAGATTGCTTCTCAAATTTCAAAGAGAAACCTAGAAACCATTTTGGTAATTTTTTTGAGCAAATTATCCTTAACATAAGGACATAATTATTTTGCAAAAAACAAAGCACAATATAAATAAATCAATCTAAGTAATAATTTAATAAACATACCTGTTTTTTAATACTCTTAGAAAAAAATAATTGTAATACTGTACAGTTTATTGCAGTTCTACAGCTTTTGCCAATAGAGAATGTATATCAACGGATGGAAAATTCTATTAAAAAATAATAAATAAATAAAATATATAATTTCTTAATTGAAATATAAGCTAAATATTTTATTATGCTCATCAGAAATAAATTTTCTTAATTATAATTAAAATAATAAGAGTACAAAAGCAGTCGAGAAAACAAAATATTAAATTGCATCCTTGATAATACACCGATACAAAAAAATCATAGTACAGCCTATTTAGGCACAATTTTTAATAGGTAAAATACATTAAATATGGAAATAGATAATGGAATGAGAAAAATAGTTGAAGCTAGTTAAAAAAATCATACTGAATAAGAAAATACTCAAAATTAAGTGACAATTTTAATGTACTGCAACTAGAACAAATCCTGAATCAACATAAACAAATAAGACAAAAACAGGTAAGATTTTTCTAAGCAACAAATACAAGATATTACACTCAGGCAATAATGATCAGGAGTATTCAACACTAAATGAGGATAATCTTCTTAAATGGCAGGCAATATGATGACATGAGGCAGAGAGAGAGAGCAGATTGTGAATGATATGTTAGTGGAAATGTGTGCGAGGAGAAAGGAGCGCAGTTTGTTAATGTGTGGAATGAGTTTGAAGGATGAAATTTGGTGTGAGTTATTTGGAGAGACTGCTGCTGGAAGGTAGAGAAATGAGTGAAGAGAATGAATCTGGTCAACTAAGAAGCAATGTGAAAGAACAGGAGAGTAAAAAAGAAGAGATTGAAGTGGTGGCTATGAATGAAGAAGTGGGTAGCGTAGCATGAGTGAGAACAAGTGTGTAAGACAAAAAGAGTAACAGGGAGGCTCAGGATGGGAAACAGCATTAGAAAGGTTGATGCTCCAAGAGGATGTGAATGTGTGTGTAGACAAAAAAGGGAAGGGAATGACCTGGGATCAAGGGAAAATAGTTGGATTTGAAGAAGTTCTAAGATGAATAAGGAGAAAAAGAAATGGCTTAAGTATAGAGAAGTCACATCTAATAAATGGTATCATTGAAACTTGCTATAGAATCCAGGAATGAGCTGTTATGTTTGTATACAAATGTTAGACGTGCAAGAAACAAGGCATTGAAATGGTTGCATTAATTCTGTTCACCCAAGAATTGTCGGAATAAGTGAGACATGGTTGGATGAGGATGATATTCTGACAGGAATAGAGATGGAAGGGTATGATGGGTTTCGTGAAGACAGAAAGGGTAAAAAGGGAGAGGGAGTGCTATTGATGACAGAAAGAGTTATGTCCATACAAGGCAGAGATGCAAGATGGAAATAGTGACAGCGGTTTTGAGGCAGTATGTGAGATAGAGGTGAATAGAATGAAATACTTAGTCAGATGTTGTTATAGACCTGGTAATGTGGATGGTAGTGACCATGAAATGTATAATTACGTTAGCCAAGCAAATAAGAAAAGGGTGATCATTATATGTGATTTTAATTATGGCAATATAGATTGGAATGATGAGATAGCAACTGGAAGTAAAGAAATTGAGTTTCTTGAGGAACAACTACTTCATGCAGTATGTAATAGAGGGCACATGAGTGTTGAGGGTATTGGATTTGATCATCTCACCAGAGATATTATAAATGAGGTGTCAAATTTCCCTCCAATTGGTGAGAGTGACCATGAAGTGATTAACTGGGTGGTTATCAGCAGTGTGAAGAAAGAGTATATGTGGAACTACAAGGCTGGTGGTTATGAGAGGTTCAAGAGACAGCTTGCAGGTGTAGCATGGAATGAGGGGTTGGCTGGAAAGAGTAGAAGCAATGTCAAAATGTATTCCAAGGTCAGAAGGTTAAACAAGGTAGGTGTGAAATGGATGGATGAATGAAAAGATTAACCATGCAATACACAGAAGAAAAAGACATTATGGAGGTAGCATAAAAGGAGTGGTAATAATCAATTCCATGAGGTTACAAAGAACAGACAAGGAGGGGAGGGGGGTAACTTGGTTGGTAAGGGTAACAAAAGTGAAATATGAGCAGCAGTTAGCTAATGAAGCCAAAACGAATCCTAGGGAGTTCTTTTGATATGTAGCCAGCAAATAAAAAAAAAACCAGAATGATTATGGAAGGATGATATTCATTGTAGAAAATGGTAGAAGAACAACCAGAAGTTGAGATATTTAATGAGCAGATCATAAAGGTTTTTCATTCTTGTGAATGTGGCATCATGGAGTTTGAGAGCAGTTGATGATGAGGAGGAGAGACTATAAGTGAGCAAGAGGTATATGGAGAATTGAGCAAACTTGATGTTAATAAGACTGTGAAACTTGATAATATACCACCATGTATTTTGAAGGAATGTGACAGGGAGTTGGCATCTACCTTGACATATTTCTTTAATATGAGTCTGGCAATGGATCAAGTTCCAGAGGAGTGGAAGGAAGGCAAGATCATGCCGCTTCATAAGGGAGGTGACAGAACTCAAGCATCAAATTATAGGCCTATATGTGTGTGTGTCAGTTGGTTGTTACAGTGTTGGAGAGCTGGTGAGAACCAGAATCCAGAATTGGGTTAACAACAATGGTATAATTTTTGATGGACAGCATGGATTTGCTAAAGGGATGTATACACAGTAGTATACTTAGATTTTTCAAAGGTTTCTGATAGATTAGCACATGATAAGTTGATAGTCAAACTAAGCAGATGGGGTTGGAAATTAGGCTAGTGCACTGGATAAGAGAATGGCTATCTAGTAGGTATCAGCAAGTTGTTTTTGGGGGAGCAATATCCCAGAAGAGGAAAGTCACTAGTGGTGGTGTGCCTCAGAGTATGTTTTAGGGCAACTGTTGTTTAACCTCTATGTTAATGATATTGGAGAAGATTTAGATGGGGATATTCAGTTGTTTGCAGATGATGCAAAGTTGGGACAAATTATGAGGAATAGAGCAGATGTTGCAGCCTTACAAGAAGACAGATTGAGTGAATGGGCACATTAGTAGGAATGCATGCCAGTTCAGTGTTGCAAAATGTAAGGTTTTAAAATTTGGGAAACAAAGATGAGATGTAGAATTTACACTTGGTGGGGATATATTGTTGGAGGTGGAGGAAATAAAAGATCTTGAGATGACAGTGGATAAAGATCTGAAATTTAGGGGCACAATGCCAAAATTGTGAGGACAACACAAAGAATTCTGAGAATGATGTGGAGGACACTGACTTGTAGAAGGAGATTCTTGTTCCATTGTATAAGGAACTGATTAGGCCACACACTACTGTGCACAGATTTGGTCACCTGATTTTCCAAAGGACAAAGATGTTGGAAAGGATCCAGAGACAACTGACTAAGGTAGTCAGTATTCCTGACTACCTTAGTCAGTTGCTTACTCAACCTTTCCCCGTATTCAACTGGAATGTTGAATACAAGGGAAGGTTGAGAAGATGCAATTTACAGAGTCCAGTGGATAGGAAGAAGAGGGGTGATATGACAGAGATGTACAAGCTGGTAAGGGATTGTCATAGGATCAATGTTGAAGAGGTTTCATAAAATGGTGGGAGATCAGGGGAGAACAATAGGTCATCCCTGGAAGCTGTATAAGGAGGGTGAACAAGGTAGTGCGAAGCAGGTTTTTGGCATGCAGAGTTGTAAATGATTGGAATGCCTTGCCTGAGAGTGTCTGCAGAGAATTTGAATGTGTTTAAGGCATGGTATGATGAGCTGTGTGTATGACAAAGGGACCTCCTAGATGAGTCTGACTCCATGGGATTTTAGGGTAATAACAATAATAAATGATTACCAGACATAGAGAAATGTTTTGGAAAATCTAGAGAAAAGAGAGCAAAGTTAATAATAATGGTAAGTTACCTTTGGATTTCTTTTCAGGACATGGAATTATTAACACAATATTCCAACATAAAAATGTGCACAAATTCACATGGAGAGAAGAACAGTAAGAACAATAAGATAAGATAACATTGCATATTTATGCTGATAGCAATAATATCTTTAAGCTGATTCAGGATAGAAGAGTATACAGGAGATTTGAAATTGGAAGTGATCACCATTTAGTATGAGCAGAATAAATTTAAATATCATATTTAAATGTGACGGCCTGGTTAGCTGAGTGGTTAGCATATCCACTCTACAGCCAAAAGGCTGTGGGTTCGAATCCTGCCTTGGGCATGGATGTTTGCGATTGTCTGTGAAAATACTAATGGTGGTGGTTGGCAGTAGATAGTATTGGTGTAGATGATGAAGGTAGTTGTAGTTGGTGGAGACTGAGAGTTGTAGAGTAGGTACCCTCTCCCAATGAGTCTTTAGACTCCCTGGAGGTGTTATGTAATAATAATAATATTGAAAGAAGTAAGAATGTTTAAAAAAGAAAAAGTCAAGCTGCTTTCAGAGGTAAACTGTTCATGAAAAAATGAGTTAGAAAACAAGAACCAAATGCTAAAAATTCAGTGGCAAACCCTGAAGAAAACATTAACTGATTCAGCTAGAGAGAGAGAGTCAAGGAAAAGAAGAAAGTACACCGAAAATTCCAGGCAAGAAAGTCAACTTGTATCTAAGAGGATACATAGCAAACTGGAAGAAAGTGAAGCACTATGTAAAAACTAGTTAAACAAAACACATGGGAGGAAAGCTTTTGGTAAGAACATCAAAAATAAATATAGGAAGGTGGCAAATATTCTGGGGGCTACTGAAAAAGCTTAGAAATGGAGGAAAGTGTAGTGTAAAAGGAATCAGAGATGATAAAGGTGATATGAAAAGAATATATTGAAGATGCCTGGAGTAATTACTTTGAAAAAACTTTTGCTTTAGTCATATTTATTTTAAGACCAACTTTTTTCAGCTGCTTTATAGAATGCTTCTGATTTTGCTTGTATATCAGCATATCTTGATGCTATCAAAACTATGTTGTCTGCATAATCTAGACCAGCGCTTCCCAAACTGTGGGCCACGGCCCCCAAGGGGGCCGTGAAATAATGAAAACAAATTTAAAATGCTTTAAGACTAAGTAGATTTTTTTTTTATTTTAAAAGAAACTTTTAAAATAAAAATTTATAATATAAAAATATTTAACTTTTATTATATATTATTTCTTCTTTGTTATTTTTTATATTTTAATGGAAAAATTCACACATTGGTGTTGGTTCACAAACTTTGCTTCCTGAGTATTTCGGCGCTTAATGAATATTAGTAAATATTGCTTATTCATGTTTCATTTCAAAGCAGTGGTTAATTGTATTTACTTCGAATGCTCTCCAGGGAAGCTCTAAATCTTCCTGTCCCTTTCATCACGCGTTCGTAATCAGGGACTGTTGATATTGACTTTATATACATATCAAAACTCGTTTTATATTATCACTGTCATCCGAGCTAGTTTTCTGTTATCAATAAAAGTTTTGCATATACTTCACACATGAAAAAAAGCTTAAACAAGTTCATGTGGGGAGATAGTAACTGTTTGCAGTGGTAAACAACACGCCCTCCCTAACAGCCAATATACTGCAGAGGCAATAAAAACAAGCACTTTTATTATGCCAGTGAATAAGGTATGAGGAGTCTGTGTAATATATTTCTCAACAAATAGTGCAATTAGAGACAACTGGGATAAAAACACTCATTAATGAATCACATGTCCCCTCATACAGAAACTATGCTGTATAGACTGAAACAAAACCATATGTTGCATGGGTAAACACAGCATCTAACTGAAAACTATTGTTATTAATTAGATGTGTGAGAGTTCGATTTCCCAAGGTAGCAATAAAATTCAACCTAACGTGTTAAAACTAAGTAATATATATATATATATATATATATATATATATATATATATATATAATGACTGTTATGGCAGTTTCACATATGGAATTCGGTTGAAGAGAGTTAGCATTTAAATTCAATTGTCAGCTATGCTTTTATCTTTCGGTTGCGCGATCTTTTGTTAATACTGCACCAATCATATGCACGTTTTAATAACCTGCCTTTGCTGTCTGTTTCGCGTTAAGCTTAATTACCTTAAAGGGAGAAAAGTCACAAAAGAGAAAAATGTTCCTGGTCAGGGGATTTTCCTTATTCAGGTAATATTCACTAATTTCATGTTATCAGTCTGTGGTGTGCCAGTATCGGTAAGTGGTGATATTATTTGATCTATTCTGCGTTAAAAAATTTAACCCTGAGATGGATAAGTGGCTGATAAAAAAAATTCCCGCGAACAATCAGAAGAAGCAGAAACAGACTCAAAAAAAAAGGACAGTATTATTTTACCAGAACAGCCCGCATCGTCTTCAGAACCAAACGGTAAGAGGCAAAAAATGTAATATATGCATTTGATTTTTGCAATATTCGCTGTGTATGTTTTGCATTGAATATAAATACAATAAATATTATAATAATATATCTCTCTATTACGATTTTTTTTCGAGAGGGGCCGCGAAATATTTTAATTTTTGCAAAGGGGGCCTTGACATCCAGAAGTTTGGGAAGCACTGATCTAGACCATCAAGATATTGCATAGCATATCTTGATGCTATCAAAACTATGTTGTTTGCATAATCCAGACAACATAGTTTTGATGCTATCAAAACTATGTTGTCTGCATAATTTCTCTTCATACACTTGTAACTTTTTTCATAATCTAATCAATGACTATGTTGAACAGTGAACTAAACATTAGACAACCCTGTCACACCCAGTCATATCACACGATTCTGATGTTTGCTGTGCAATGAGAACTTTTACTTTATACATTTCTTTTATTATTCTCACATATATCTCAGAAATTCCATAGCTTCTAACAATTATCCATAATGTTTCTCTATCAAAACTATCAAATGCTTTGGAAAATCTATAAAATTTAGGTACAACAAGCTTCTAAATTCCATGCTTTGTTCAATGACATTCTTTATGGTAAAAATGTGATGTACAGTACTCCTACTTGTTCTGAAACCAAATTGTTCATGCCTTAATATCTGTTCTATTTCACTTTTAAACCTAAAAAGATATTAAAGAAATTAAAATTGATCAACATGTAGAAGGGATATAATGCAAAGATTGACAAAACCAAATACTGCTTCCATAAAATTAAATAATATATGGAAATTGCCTAAATATTATAACAAAATCAAAATGATTATTTCGATAATTAAAATAATGACCTTCAATAGCAATTAAGGCTGTAGTATTATATGGATCAAAGATATGGAAACTGACCAAAAATCAGGAAGCTAAATTAAAGTTTTCAAACAAAATGTTTGCATAACATCTTCAAAAATATTTTAGCCTCAACATATAACCAATGATGAATTATATACTGAATAATTGAATGAGCAAAAAAAAAAAAAAGTATCACCAGTGAAATAAATAAAATAAACAGAATAAGAAACGCTAGTATGGTGTGGAGCCAGTTGAATAAATTTATATGAAATAAGAGAGAAAAAATATGAAAGCATGAGAAATTTAGCCAAAACACTAAACTAGCAGTATATAAGAGTGTTCAAACCAGTTTTAAATTATGGATCAGAGAGTTGGATTAAAAATAAAGCACATGATCAAAGATTAGAGAACTGAACAGACGAAATTAATGACAGAAGCATATTAAAAATGAAGGCATTAGGGAGGAACTAGGCATTGTTTGCATTCAAGAATGTGTGAGCAAAATGTGTTCACTGTTTACGTAACCATGCTACCTTAGAGTTAATCAGTTAGTATGGTCGTGTAAACAGAATGGGAGAGGAAAGATTGGCAAAATAGGTGTTTTATGCCAAGAAGGCAGGAAAAAGGCAAAGAGGAAGACCAAGTTCTAGGTAGATTACTTCAGTCAGAATAGTGTTAAAAGAATAAAATGTCATCATCATCAATTTCTTGATATGTACCCTCAAGGAGTGTTCAGGCTACTATGACAGCACTACATGATTAACTTTAGATTATTATTAATCTCCTATCAACAATTTTTCTCCAAATTAGTCTCTTACTTGTTTGCACTCCAATATTGTCATATCTAACATTGTGTTTCTAAGGCACTTCTGGCTGAATCAATCTACCTAGACGTTGATCTTCCTCAGGGTCTCGTTCCTGTGATCTTGGCATCAAACACTTGTTTTGTTAACATTTCCCTTACCCATTCTATTTAAGTAGTGATCTGTTCATTCCCCCTCAGAATCCTCATATTTGTGGTCTCTAGTCTTTGATCAAGGCTTGCTAGGATAGAATGTGATGGATATAATACTGCAGATGATCTATGTTCTTTGCACTTTGTTTCTAACACAACTCTCAGATATATTACTTAAAACTGATTTGAACATTGTCTTGTATATGTTTGGTGTATATGCTAGTTTGGTGTTTTGGCTAATTTCTCTCTTATTACACATAAAGTTATTCAGCTAACTACCCAGCTTTGCTTATTCTGTTGTCTATTTCCAGATTTAACTTGTCACTTTCACTAAAAACTGTGCCTAAATATCTGAAATATTTTACTTGATATATAGGCTCTCCATTTAGAATGCAGGTGATGTGATCAATGTTTCTGCCAATTTTCATAGTTTTGGTCTTTTTATTGCTGATTTACATGCCAAATTTGTTACAGCTGTTATTCAATTTAGTTAGAGAATCTTGAAGACTTGCACCAGATGTGCTTAATAATCATCTACATAAAGCAAATAGCTATGTTTGACATTTCCAATTCTAATATCAGGCCTAATGCCACTTTCTTTCATAATGTGATCCACATAGATGATGAATAGGAGTTGAGATAATATGTATCTTTGTCTTAACCCTGATTATACAAACCATCTTCCTGTATTTCCTTCAATTCTAACTTACAACTTAAATATAGGCTATGTATTGCTCTGTATATGTTCTATTTACATCATATAATTGTAATGTTTAGCAAAACTTCTCTCTGGGCACCTTGTCATATACCCATGATTTCTCAACTATTGTAGTAGAATAAATTTGTTTGGCCTGAATACAGCTTGTTCTTCTCCAAGTTTCTCTTCAACAATCATTCTCAACCTCTTTTCAGTATGCTTCATAAATCTTACCTGGAGCAGTTAGTAAGAAATTCCTCTGTAATTCTCACATTCAGACTTACTTACTTAATTTTTTATAGATGGGAACTATGTGAGCTCTACTGCAATCATCTGGAATTCGACCTTCTGATCAGGCCCTCTGAATTATGCATGAAAAACTTTTATATCTTAATACTTAAGCATTTCTGGTCGAATATCATCTACTCCAGCTGCTTTTATGCATTTCAAGCTTTTGATGGCATTTTCCTACCTCAAGATCTCTTTGCATTCCTCTTGAAAATGTTCATATATGGTTCTGTCAATGTTTGTTTTATTTAACAGTCTTTCAAAGCAATTACTCCAGGATATCCTCATCTTCAGTTTTCATATGACCTTGATCATCTTTGATTCCTTTTACAGTACTATTTCTTCCCCTTCTAATTTTTTCCCACCTTCCTGATGACTTTTGTTAAGCTAACAAAAAACACAAGATAAAGAACTGCTTCTTTATCTTCTTGTGTTCACCATGGGGGTGCTCTGATTTTTCTATCCTTACACAACTTCACCACATACCTCCCTAGCTGAATTAACCAATGTTTTCTTTAGTTTGCCACCGAGACTCCAAGGTTTGATTCTTATTTTCAAACTGTTTCATTCTTTCTTCAATAATGTTTGTATAGTCAAGTCTACAGTAAAAGCTGCACAACTTTTTTACATACTGCTCTTTTCTATGTAATCCTTTTTTATCCTGCTTAGCACTAAGTAATGGTCACTTCCAATTTCAAATTCTCTACATCTTGAAACAGCAAGAAGATATCATTATCAACAATGACATCAATGAGGCTTTTCTTATTTCTTGTGTCTTTTCTCTACATAAACTTGTGCACATCTATATGTTGGAACATGGTATTAGTAATGACTACTGCATATCCTGAGCAAAATTCAACAAATTCTTACCATTATTATTAACTTTGCCCTTTTATCCACATTTTCCCAAAATCTTCCTATGGAAATACTTAGGAAATGGAGACTGAAAATAGAGCCTGGTAGGATCCATTTCCTGTTTAGATCTCCAAAAGTCTATTTTTTCCATTTTCTTTATGTCAGCCGTCTGCTGCTCTAATGACTCAACAATCTTTCTTCAATAATGCTTGTATAGTCAAGCCTACAGTAAAAGCTGCACAATTTTCTTTTTAATACTTTCTTACATACTGCTCTTTTCCATGTAATATCCTTTTTTATCCTACTTAGCACAAATAAGTTTCATTGTCCACTTTCTCATTTTGAAGTGTGCACACCTTGAAACTGCCTTCTAATCAAGAAGTTTATCTTCATCTTTGATGTTGAATGCTATCACTATCCTCCTTTTCCTTGATCATTATTTCCTGAATATAACATCCTATACTTATTATTTAGTAAGGTCCACGTGGTATGTTACCAATTCTTTAGATGTTGAGTTGGAGCTTGTTCCAGTAGCTAACTTTTCCCTGAAGGAAACAGCAGGGAGGACTTGTTTAACTGGATGACGTCTCAGCTGGCATGAAATCTTATCACCATGTTGTACTATCATATGCATTTCTGGTTTAAGCTAATAGAGTATAATTTGTCCCAAACTGCCAACCCATCCTCGTTTGTTCAGTACCCAATAGATACCTAATAACGGGATGCAACACATGAAGGTGAGGATTGGACATTAGGTCAGAAGCCCCAGTCACTTCTATGCATTCCTGAAAGACGATGTAGAGGTCTCTTCCCAGTTTTTTGACTTTGACCCTTATGCGACACCAAGAAGGAAATGTTAGATATGACAATATTGGAGTGCTGATAAGTAACAGACTAATTTGGAGGAAAATTGTTGATGGGAGATGAATAATAATGTAAAGTTAATCACCTAGTACTTTCATAATAGCCTGAACATTCCTTCAAGGTGCATATCAGGAAATTGAGAATGATGATGAGATTGAAAGGGACTTGGAATGTACTGAGAATTGGCAAAAGAGATACCAAGCATACATTTGACATGAATTCCAGAAAGATAAAGTCTAAAATTAACTTGACAGAAAATGACAGAAATGGAAAGAAGAATGACTGGTTGGGAGAGCTGGAGAGAAGCAGAAGTAGTGGCACAGTACAGAGGTATCTGGAAGAAATGGATCTCAACCTTATGTGCTATGCACACAAAGAAGATCAGTAAATAAGCAAGTAAATAAAACTAAGTGATGATCACTTCCAATTTCAAATCTTCTATGCATATAATTATGCTGAAGTACGTCCTGAACAGAAATCCAGCAACACTTAACATTATTATTAGTTTTGTCCTTTTCTCCAAATTTTACCAAAATATTTCTGTATGCCTGAGATTCATTTCCTACTCTGCTATTTAGATCTCCAACAGGGACCAATTTTTTCATTTTCTTTGTCAGCTGCCTTCTCTAATAACTGAAAAAAATCTACTTCTTCAATAAAAGTTTTTGTGAGACCATAGATACAAATGTTTCACTGTCCAATTTCTTATTTTGAAAATCTGTCAACCTAATTCTACTTGAAACTGCTTGCCAATCAAGAAATTTTTCTCCCTGATTGGTATTAATGCTATCACTACTCCTTACTTTCCTTTGTTACTATTGCATTAATATAACATGCTATTTTTATCATTTAACAGGGTTTCTACTTCTAAAAATCTGTTTTAGACTTTTTCATCATAGTAACACTAATTATGTTCATGTGGTACTTCTCTAGTTATACTACTTATGTTGATGAGGCCTATCTTCAATTCTTCTGGTGTTTGTTCCAGTGGCTGACATTTCACTATTTGACCTGGCTTCCCAATGAAAACAGAGAGTGCTTTATTTAATCATGTGATGGTTAAATAAAGGCATGAAAATGCTGGAATGAAATTTCATCATCGTATTACCATGTTTGTTTCTGGTTTAAGCCAATAGAGAATACAGTTTGTCTCTTTTGCCAATTCTCAGTAGCTAAGTCCTAAACTGCTAGCTCATCCTTGTTTGTTCAGTACCCAGAGGATACTTATTAGGATGCTTCACATGAATGTGAGGAGGACAAGACATTAGGTCAAAAACTAGTTGTCTATTTACATTGCTTAAAGACTATGTGCAGGTTTCTTCCAGTTATCTGGCTTTGACCAGTAATTTACATTTAGGAATCAGACAATCAGCAGATTGTAGGTTTAATTAAATGAAGCTTCAAGTGAGGAGAAAGAAAGTCATCATACTCTTATATACTAGTCTCTGGTCAGGTGAATATTGAATTATGGCTCACAAATGTACTCGCCATTTTTTTAATATATGCCAAGAGAATTATCATCATCATCATCAAATTCCTGACATGTACCCTCAAGAGGTGTACAGGATATGATAGCACAACATGAAAAATTTACATAATTACTAACTTCCTATCTACAATTTTCCTCCAGAGAATTATCATCCAACCCCCCCCCCATACCTCTTGCCTGTAGGTATTCAGAAAGACTTATTAAGAGAGAATGTGTATGGATGTATGTGAGTAGGTGATTGATCACGATAGTTACAAACTGCAACTAACTAACATTATCTGATATGTGATTAACTTATCTGCAAAGACAAAGATAGGAAATTTAACCCACCTTTATAAGTTAATTCAGGGATATATAAGCAGATGTTCATTGCACTTGGCTGAACTACTCTATCTCTCTACCAGAGGGCATATACATACCAAGGTTTTATAAGAACTGGCATATTACAATTAGATTTCATAAAAATTTTCATTTACCTTTTCTGTATATATGTAAGCCCAAAATGGTTAAAGGAAACACAAATTCTAGGAAGCTTGCATCATGCCCAAATGTCAGTTGTGCATTCTGGTCTATTTCCAAAGCAATTTGCTATAACTTTTGTCCAACATTGCATACCACCTCTTCTGCACGTGGATGGTTCTATTGTTTCATTACCTACAAAAAGAGCCTATCTCCTGACTTCTCTAATTCTTGCATAAACAATCATACTAAATGTCTTCCTAACATTCCAAACATGCCATATTAAATTTGATGTTTCAAGGATACTTGTGACATAAAGACTGAATAATATATGCACGTAAACACAAGAAAGATATTTAATTAACCAAATATTTCGGTCCGGAAATAGCAGACCATCTTCAGTGGCCCGACAAGAACAGTTTTAAAAAAATACAAGGTGGAATACTAACAATAGATCATTTAAAAATAGAACAAGCTATGTGATGTTATATCACCAAGTATTAAAGGGAATATTTTTAAGCAGAGACATGATTGAAATAAAGATATTAATTAATATGAATTAATGAGTTATCCTGATTAGACTTTCCCAGATTTTTGATATAGATATACGTCATTCCGATTCAGGATAGAACGATGGAGTAAGGCCTCTACACTTTCTTTGAATAAACGTTCAAATTTATAACGGGATCTATGTAAGAGGCGAGTTTTTGACCAAAGGATGTTGTGGTTAGTTTCAATCCCGTGCTGAGCCAATCCAGATTTTTCAGGTTTGTTGTGATGAATGGAGGATTGATGTTCTTGGATTCTTTTTTCAAGAGAATGTCCAGTTTGTCCAAAATAGGAGAGATCACAGTTGCTGGGAATTTGATAAACTCCAGGAAGAGATATAGTTGAGCGTTTGTCTTTAGGAGAAGGAAAATGGGAAGATAATTTGTTAATAGGTGAATAAGTAGCTGTTAACTCATATTTCTTCAGAATTCTTGCGATAGGTTCTGAAATCCCGGAGATGTAAGGAATTGGAACTCGACGTATTGAATCTTCATTGTTTTGTGGTGGATTATAAGAATCGAGAAGATGTTGAGTACTCTTTTCGGAAAAGCCATTGAGTTTCATGTGTTGTTGGATAGTAGAAAGTTCTTTCTGTAGAAAATTAGAAGTAGAACAATTAGTTTTGGCTCTTCTGATAAGATATTTTACGATTCCTGTTTTTGGACAAGGATGATGGGCTGATTCTTTAAGAATATAACGACCTGTGAATTGGTTTCCTGTAAACTGTAGTTGTAAGAGTATCTGAAGGTGACTGGATGAGGAGAACGTCTAAAAAAGATAACTGGTTGTTTTCTTCCATTTCCATAGTAAACTTTATACGATGATGTAAGGAATTGATACTGTTTAAAAAAGAAGGTAAGGAGTCTTTGTTGTGCGGCCATACAGTAAAGATGTCATCTATATATCTTACCCAAAAGGATGGTTGAGGGAAAATAGATGAGAAGAGGACTTTTTCTAGATGTTCTAAATAAAAGTTGGCTAAAGCAGGAGAGAGAGGACTTCCCATGGCCGTTCCTTCTACTTGGTTGTAAAATTTGTTTTGACATAAGAAATAGCCTTGGGGGAGACCACACTCCTACCAGGCGCGTCCCCCAGGTGGCGGATGGGGGAAACCCAAATGGGTTGCTCTGAATAAAGAATAAAGAGCCGTGGACCAAAGGATGTAGCAGAGGCATGGCAAGCTGGCTACATTATTATGCCAGTAACTTTCATGAGCAGGAGAAAGTCTACAAACCGAGATAGTGCTACTGCGTACGGGACAACTGACGCAACCTCAAAGACCACATAGAGTAGGTGGGAAATCAGCAATGTGGTCAGCCAAGGATGTGAAACATGTAGCCACCCTCAACATAAGATCACTATACCGACCTGGAAAATTACAATTAGTCCAGGAAAATTTAAAAAGACCGAAATGGAGTATTTTAGGTTTATCAGAGACACATTGGTGCGGAGATGGATTCATGGATTTACCAGAAGGAAGACTGTACTTTTCAGGAAGAAAAGATAACATATACAGAGAAGGAGTTGCATTACTAATTGAAAAGAAACTTACACACTCAGTAATTAAAATAAACCCAGTGTCTCCTAGATTAATAACAGCCAAACTTCAAGCAAAACAAAAAGGTCAAACAATCCAAATATATGCACCAGACAGTAACCATTCAGAGGAAGAAATAGAAAATTTCTATGAAGAACTACAACAGGAAATAGATAATCCCAAAAATAGAGAACTCATGATAGTGATTGGAGATTTTAATGCTAAAATAGGACAGTTCACAGCAGACAAAGAAGATGTGATGGGGAAATTTGGATACGAAGAGCTTAACGACAGAGGAGAACAATTACTCCACTTCTGTAAAGCAAACGATCTAATGATTACAAACACATTGTTCTATCAACGCCCTAATAATAAATATACATGGACATCCCCAGATGGTAATATAAAGAACTGCATAGACTATATCATCATAAACAAACAATGGAAAAGATCAGTAAATAATGTACGAACATTAAGAAGTTTTGATTTTGACACTGACCACGAAATATTAACTGCCAAAGTGAAGGTAAAATTCAACAGGAAAAATAATATCAGAAAAGAAGAAAACATCAACCTATCAAAACTAAAAGATAGCTCAAGCAGAAGTCGATTTTTAGAACATATGTGCTTGAAATTAAAACCCTCCATCTTACAGAACAGCAGAAAATTCTGGGAAGAAGGAAAAGAAACAGTGTTATCAATTGCAAAAGACACTCTAGGTTCCAAACCCAAAATAAACAAACAGTGGATAACCCAAGAAATCATAGCTACCATAGAAGAGAAAAGAGAGGCCAAGATACTTGTAAACCAACAAAAATACAGAGCACTAAAAAATAAAGTTGATAACCTATGCAAAAAAGCCAAAGAAAAATGGTTAGAAGAAAAAGCTAAGAAATACCAAGAAGCATACCAACAAAACAACCTAAAAGTCTTCCGTGATACTGTAAGAGAAATTACAAAGGAATTCTCAGCAAAAGCAGTAACAATGATAAACAACAAGATGACTGAAACCGGGAATATTGAATATATAAGAAAAATCTGGTCAAACCATTTTAAGACTATCTTCCATAACAAAACCACAATGCCAACAATAGAAGAAAATAATGATCACCCAAAAATTTTACAAGAAGAAGTTAGATACGCAATAAAACAGATGAAAAACAAAGCACCAGGCATTGATACTATCCCTACTGAACTGTGGTCATATGGAGGCAGCATATCAATAGAATATTTAACAACCCTATTCAATAAAATACTACAAACAGGAGAGATCCCAGATGACTGGAGAACTGGAAAGATCATCCCAATATACAAGAAAGGAGACAAAAGAGACTGCAGAAATTACAGACCAATCAATTTACTCCCTCACACCTATAAAATATTCATAAGAATTATACAAAATAGATTAAAAAACACCTACGAAGAAATGATAGGCATAGAACAAGTTGGTTTCCGAGGAAACTATTCAACAATAGACCAAATTTTCACAATGCACCAACTAGCAGAACTCAGCTGGGAAGACCATAAAGAACTATATTGTTGTTTTGTGGACTTTAAACAAGCTTTCGATAACATCAACAGAGAAATCCTTCTCAAAATTCTACTAGAAAAAGCAATAGACAAATATATAATACAGTTTCTGATAAAATATTACTCTAAGACAAATGCAATAATTAAAAAGGACACACTCACAACAGAACCCATAGAGATCCAAAAAGGAGTAATGCAAGGATAACCATTATCCCCATGCCTATTCAACATATATCTAGAAGAAGTTGTAAAGAAAGCAATTGTCAACGGTTTAAACATAAATAATATCAAATATGCAGATGATCTCGTCCTTCTTGCAAGAACCCCAAATGAACTACAAAAGTTGATCAACAAGCTAAATGAAACCTGTAAAATATATGACATGACAATAAATATACAAAAGACAAAAGTGATGAAAATAGGGAGGAACAGAACTACCATCTCAGCCACCCTAAACGGAGAACAATTAGAACAAGTAGACAACTTCATATACCTTGGATCAAAACTAACAGAAACAATAGATGAACTCAAAACAATCAAACACAGAATAGCGATAGGATGGACCACCATGGGAAAATTACAGAAAATCTGGAAAACAAACAAGATATCTAAACAAGCCAAAATCAAATTATACAAAGCAATAATTATACCAACAGTCATCTATGGAGCAGAAGCGTGGACAGTTAAAAAAAGAGAGGAGAAAAAACTGCTGGCATTTGAAATGAAATGCTTAAGAAAAATAAATAGAACAAGTTGGATAGAAAAGAAAACAAACATCACAGTCAGACAAGAACTATTTTATAAAAAGACAATAATAGAAAAAATTAGAAAACAACAACTGAGATGGTTTGGTCACACTGTAAGCATGGATGCAGACAGACTTCCTAACGTCCTACTTTTCCAACTGAAAAAAGAAGACCTGGAAGACCAAGAATTATCTGGCTGAAATTAATAAAGAACATCTCGGAATGCAGAACATATAAGGAACTTTTTCGAACAGCAAGGAATAGAGAAAACTGGAAGATCCTGCTCAAGAGAAGACTCGACCCATCTTAGACGGAAGAGAAGAAGAAGATAAGAAATAGCCAGTGTATTACAAAATCGAATTGTTTTATAATGTCTTCTGGAAAGATGTCAGCAAGTAATTTTAAAGTCTTCTCGAGAGGTACATTTGTACATAAAGATTCTATATCAAAGCTCACCATAAGATCTGTAGGTTGCAATGAAACATTTTTTACTTTTTCAAAGAAATCTGAGGAGTTTTTTTTAGAAAGAAACTAGAGTTGCCTATGTGAGATTTCAATAATTTAGCTAGATATTTGGCTATACGGTAAGTAGGAGAATTAATACAATCTACTATTGGACGAAGAGGAAAGTCAATCTTATGTATTTTAGGAAGACCATAAAATCCAGGAGGTCTTGCAAAATGAGTTTTAAGTCTTTCAATTGTGTCTCTATCTAAACTGATGACTTCATCTAAGAGAGAATTTAATTTCTTTAGTTGTCTGTTGGTTGGATTATAATCAAGTTCTTGATATGTGGAGCTATCTCGAAGTAAAAGAGAAAGTTTTCCTCTGTAATTTGCTGAGTCCATAACTACTGTTGCTTTCCCCTTGTATATTTTTGTATATCTATATCAAAAATCTGGGAAAGTCTAATCAGGATAACTCATTAATTCATATTAATTTTGTTATTTAATATTATTAATTAATATCTTCATTTCAATCATGTCTCTGCTTAAAAATATTCCCTTTAATACTTAGTGATATAACATCACGTGGTTTGTTCTATTTTTAAATGATCTATTGTTAGTATTCCACCTTGTATTTTTTTAAAACTGTTCTTGTAGTGCCACTGAAGATAGTCTGCTGTTTCCAGACCGAAATATTTGGTTAATTAAATATCTTTCTTTTGTTTACGTGCATATATTATTCATGCCATATTAAATGTTTCTTTTGATTTTGCCAGAAAGAGATCAGAGGAGTCTTGCTAAACTATCTTATGTGCTAATGGCATTTCTGTGATTGTTCTGAAAAATCAACTTATATTCTGTGTCACCTCCCCCTCTTTTTTCCTTCAAATTCTCATATATTCAACTGATATCCACATACAACCTGGAAACTAAGCCATTTATAATGAGGACAACAAACTGCTACCATGAGATTCCTATTAAATTTCCCTCACTTCAATTTGTTTTTCTTCTTATTTAATGAAAACACACACACCACACACACACACACACACACACACACAAAAACTCCATTATGGCATTACCATGAAAACTCATCATCATCAAATTGCTGATATGTACCCTCAAGGGGTGTACAGGATATTATAGTACTACATGAAAAACTTACATCACCACTAACTTCCTATCTACAATTTTCCTCCAAATCAATCTGTTACCTGTCAAGACTCCAACATTATCAGATCTTATATTTCTATCTTCTAAGGCACTTTTTACTGTATCAATCCATCTTTATCTTGGTCTTCCTCTTGGTCATTTTCCTGCCAAACTGGGAGATAACACTTGTTTTACTAATCTTTCCTTTCTGTTTGTTACCATATCACCCGAGAATAGATCTGCTAACACATTCCTGGATGTTAATAATGTCAAGTTCTTTCCTAATTTTATATCAGCAATGCTTCTGCCTATTTTCATTGTCTTTGTGTTGTTATTGCTGACTGTCATACAATACCTATTACAACAGTTATCCAATTTAGTCAGAGAACCTTGCAGACTTGTACTGGATTTATTCAGAAGTATAATATCATCTGCATAAAGTAAAGAGCTGAGATTAACACTTCCAATTTTGATATCAGATTTAATACCATTTTCCTCCATAATGTGATCCATATAGATAATGAATAACAGAGGGGATAAAGAAAGAAGAAGAATGTACATCCTTGTCTGACACCAGATTTAACATTAAACCATCTTCCTGTACTTACTTCAATTCCAACTGCTGAATTCCAACTGAAATAAAGACTAAGCATTGCTTGATATAATGCCCCATTGACTCCATACAACTGTAGTGTTTTAAATAGCTTTTCTCTTGTCACCTTGTCATATGCTTTTTCAGATCTATAAAAGTTAAATACAGATCTTTGTTATATTCCAATGATTTCTCAACTATTTGTGGTAAAGTGAAAATCTGAACCTGACAGCCTCTATTTGGCCTGAATCCAGCTTGTTCTTCATCAAGCTTCCCTTCCACAATCCTTCTCAACTGTTTCTGAAGTATACTTGCATAAATCTTACAAGGAACACTCAGTAGGGAAATACCTCTGTAGTTCTCATATTCAGTTTTATTTCCCATTTTGTATATGGGTACTATGAGAGCTCTACTCTAATCATTTGGAATTTGCCCCTCTGTCCAGGTCTTCTGAACTACAGTGCAGCCACTGTAAGACTTTTATACCTCCATACTTGAGCATTTCTAGTCGAAAATCATCTATTCCAGCTTCCTTTCCACATTTCAGGCTTTTGATGGCTTTTTCTACATATGTATGAATATGTATTCCTGATTACATGCATGCTGATTGTTGTTTACCACTGTGCTATCACTGATTGTTTCATTTAGCAATTTTTCAAAGTAATTACTCCATACTTCAAGGATATCTTTTTCTACCATTTTCAGGTCACCTTTATCATCTCTAACTCCTTTTACAGCACTCTTTCCTCCATTTCTAAGCTTCTTCAACAACCTCCAGAATATCTTACCACCTTCTTGATATTTATTTTCTATGTTCTTGCCAAAGTCCTGACTTTTGTTTAGCTAGTTTTACACAATGTTTCAGTTTCTTACATTTGTCTCTGTATTCTCTAAGAGCAAAAGCTGACTTATTTGCCAGGAACTTTTGATATGCTATCTTCTTTTCCTTCACTGCGTCTTTAACTTCCTATGTCCACCATGGAGTTCTGATTTTTTTATCCTTGCAGACTACCTCACCACATGCCTCTCTCGCTGAATCAATCAGTGCTTTCTTCAGGGCTTGCCACTAAATCTTGAAGGTTTGGTTCCTGTTCTCAAACTCTTTCATTTTTTCTTCAGTAATCTTTGTGTATTTTAGTCTACAGTTCACATCTGAGAGCTGCTCAACTTTTATTCGCTTTAAAACTTTCTTACATGTTATTCTTTTCAATATGAAATTCAATTTTATCCTGCTCAAGACTAAATGGTGATCACTTCCAATTTCAAATCCTCTGTACACTCTAGTGTTCTGCACCAGGGAGAAAACATCACTATCAACAGTAACATAGTCAATGAGATTTTTCTTATTCCTTGACTCTTCTCTCTATGTGAATTTGTGCACATTTTTATGTTGGAAGATGGTATTAGTAATAACCAGTCCATGTCCTGAGCAGAAACCCAACCAGTGTTTGCCATTATTATTAGCTTTGCTCTTTTCTCCAAATTTTCCCAAAATATTTTTGTATGTCTAACAATCATTTCCTAATCTGCTATTTAAATCCCCAACAAGGACCAACTTTTCCTTTTTAATTGTCAGTTGCTTTCTCTAAAGCATCAAAAAATTCCTCCACTTCTCCCTTAGTAGAACCTTCTGTGGGACCATAGACACAAATAAGTCTCATTGTCCAATTTCCCATTCTGATATTTGCCCACATCACTCTACCCGAGACTGCCCGCCATTCAAGAAGACTAGCCTCGTATTTTACAATAATATATAATATAATATATATGCAAATAATCTTTAAAAAAGCATTGGAAGAATGTCCAGAGGGAATCACAATAAATGGAAAGATTGTTAACAACCTACGATATGCAGATGACACCGTGCTAATTGCAGATAACATTATGGATCTCCAAAAACTCATTGACAGAGTAGACATATAAAGCCAAAGAATGGGAATAAATATAAACATCAACAAGACAAAATACATAATCATCAGCAAACATCCAGCCTCATCAATGAAACCGACACTCAATGGGAAAAATATTGATCAAGTGTCAAGATATAAATATCTTGGTTGTTGGCTTAATGAACGGTGGGATCCAGAAATAGATATAAAGACAAGGATTGAAGTTGCATGGCAGTCCTTCATGAAAATGAGAACACTATTCTGCAATAAAGA
Source organism: Typopeltis vanoorti (assembly GCF_054136105.1). Lineage (NCBI taxonomy): Eukaryota > Metazoa > Arthropoda > Arachnida > Uropygi > Thelyphonidae > Typopeltis > Typopeltis vanoorti. Next base: position 77,280,097 of record NC_143569.1, on the reverse strand, counting down.
CCTAAACATGGAAGTCAGATGCCGAATGCTGAAATGTTACATGTGGTCTATTCTGCTCTATGGAGTTGAAACATGGACAGTGAAGGCGACAACCATCAAGAAAATCGAAGCCTTTGAGATGTGGCTATACAGAAGAATGCTAAAGATATCATGGACAGAAAAAATTACCAATGAAGAGGTCTTAAAATCCATTGGCAAAGCTAAACATCTTGTACAAATAATCAAGAAACGAAAAACATCATATCTTGGCCACATCATGAGAAACAGAAAATACCAACTTCTACAAACTATTTTGGTAGGAAGAATTGATGGCAAAGGAACTAGAGGAAGAAAAAGAACATCATGGTTTGACAACATCAAGACGTGGACAGGAAAGAGCAGTGCACAACTGCTCAGATTAGCACAAGACCGCAGTTTGTTCGCCAAGATGGTCGCTGACCTTCGATAGAAGATAGCACATTAAGAAGAAGAATATATGCAAACCAATAGTGCATTAGCATTAGTATTGTGAGTAGGTGGGTTAAGGGTTAGATAATCAAGGTGGCCTGTTCTAGTAAAAACATGAAACTTTTTCAAGCCAGAATTTATCTAAACTGGAATTAGGGTATGTTTTTTTTTTCTCATTGAAGATAATGACAAGATACAAGTAGACTGCATGATGTGCATATGTTAAATTTAGTTTTCAAAAGTATGTATTGTCAAGTGTGCTGAATTATTTATTTATGTGGCTCCCATCCACAAAAAGGTTTTTTAAATCTATATTACATTGGTACAGTGGCAGGCTAAGGATTTTGTTTTCAACTTATGTTTATTAATTTTTTATATATTTTTATTTATCTTTTTTCATACCCCTAGAGAACAAACATGGAACTTTTTTCAAGCTGCTTAAGCCCTCCAGTAAATGGACTAGTAGTCTCACTCGGCAATGAAATTCATCTAAAGACACTTAAAAGACATTCATAAACACTTATGTGTAAGGAGAATTGAGCCTGTAGCCTGTTGGTTGGAGAGCAGATAGACTAACCATTTGGCCAACCATGCTGGAATTAGTGTAATTAGAAGAAACACACGTATAAACCACAGTGAAAATTATTTAATTGTAAATATTTCATCCTAAGTATCTTAGGACATCATCAGTACAGTATTTAAACAAAAATTAGGAATAACATACAGTTAGGGCGCATGATTACAATAGAATCTCATGAAAACGTGCATAACATGCTAAAGTAGTACAAAAAAAAAAAAAAAAAAAGTTAATTATTTAACACAGTTTTGTATGATAATTTCCCATACTTTAGGAATAGTAAGAACGTCGTTGCGGTTTAGGTTTGGTCTGTGTAGTAGGGCTTCAGAACTTTCTTTGTATAAACGTTCATGTTTAAATATAGATCTATGTAAAAGTTTAGCCTTTTCCCAATGGATCCTATGGTTTGGATTTTCAATTCCGTGTTGAGAGAGGCCGGATTTCTGCGGTTTAAGAAGACGAATGTGGTCTTGATGTTCCGAGATGCGTTTCTGAACAGACCTACCTGTCTGTCCAAAGTAAGATAATTTTCATGAGCATGGAATCTCATAAACACCAGGTAACATCAAGGGTGAGAATTTGTCCTTAGGAGAAGGTTATAAGTTGTAAATTTGGTTGATAGGTTTGTAAGTAGTGGCAAAATTGTATTTCTTCATAATTTTAGAAAGACATTCTGAGATGCCTTTAACGTAAGGTATGGGAATCCTATGCACTTCTTCCTGTTTGGTTTGATGTATGCAGAAGTGACTGATGATTTTTTGAGTTGTTTTGGGATTATATCCATTTAGGATGGCTGTATTTTTGATAACTTCTAATTCCTGGTTTAAAGATTCTTCAGAGGAGCAGAATTTGTGTGCTCTGGAAACTAGTGATTTAATAATGCCAGATTTCTGAGATGGATGATGAGCAGAAGAATTGTGAATGTAGCGACGTGAGAATGTAGGCTTGCGAAAGACGGAAGTGGCGATGGAACCGTCTTCTTTTCTTTTGATGTGTAAATCCAAAAAAGAGATACCCTATGGAGATTCTTTTTCTAACGTAAAGTTGATGCGATGATGAACGCACCACAGGTTTCGTTATTTAAAAAAGGAATTAGTGTAATTATCTTCTGAAAAGTCCCAGAAAACAGATGGCTGGTCACTATAGTTCAACCACTGCAAGTATCTCTACATGTACAGACTATTGAATCAAATGGCCAGCCAGGACAATGAAAGCAGTCTTTACTATTCTCCTTTTCCCTCTGAGGTCCATACTATCATTTAAGAGTCAACTGCTATAGAAAATTCCAGTTTGCAAGCAATTTCATGCTTGATTTCAACTTATATATATCATTATTATTAAAGGACTAATATTAGGTAAAACAAGAAAAAAAATGACATATTACCAGTGGCATATGTATAGGCTTGGGCCTAGAATGGCGAATTTTGAGGAGCGGTAGAAATTTCCAGGCTCTCATTTTTGTAATTATAACATGTTCCTTATATGCCGCATCTACTCACAAGTAGAGAAATATTTTTCTTTTCCTCATTGTAAGTTTAGTCTGCAAGCATATTGGCATGTAATCAGATTCTGCATAACTATACAGACCGAGACATGTGCACAGAAAGCTACTGTATCGTTGTCGGTAACTTAACACAAAGGCAACAGGGATCATGGTCGGGAGAGATCGAGGTAATTAATTTTGTATCGGTATTATTCTTACTAACTGTAACAACTTTTCCTTCTTTATTATTTCGAATTCAAATTAAGATTGTTAATTGTTGCCCTTCCTTTAACTCTTTAGTTCAGTAAAGATATCCTGATATCTTTGTGGCAGTTAAGACGTGCTAAATCTGAAATTCTTTTTAGAGTTTTCAGTGCCCTTGTCATATGCTGTCATCAGAGTGGAGGTAATACTGTTTTATTGTTTTGCTTTTAAAAAGTTATAAATTGTGTAAATCATTCCGATACTTCCTGCGTGTTTTAAATTACTATTTAAAATTTAAAACACAAGTGACGGTAGAAAGTGACTTAGTGGTAGTGAATATAAGAAGAGGAGAAAAGAAAAGGAAGCAAAAATTAATGAAGTAGTATCAAAGACAAAAAAAAACTGGACAGTTTTTTTGCATCGGTATCTGCTAATAGTAATTGTGATTTGGAAAAAGAATAAGAAGTGGTTGAGGAGATGGAAATTGAATCTATTTCAAATGACGTGCCTACAACAAATCCCAACAATTTGGCAGCACAGGCGATAGTGAGTAATGACCCAGCTGAGTGGATTCTAAATGATGTAACACGCGAGTATATCACAGTTAATGGGTTTCCACAAAATTTAGACAGTGATCTTTCAAAATCACAAAGAGCTTATCCTGACAAAGTAAGACACGTTTCTAAGAAACTCAATGAGAGGAATCTGATTAATGGCAAAAAAATAATAAGAGATTTTCTTGTTTACTCTCCTAGTACTGGAAAGATCTTCTGTGCACCTTATGGACTTTTTGGTGGAGGGGAAGCTGACGACAGTCACTTTGTCAGTGGATTTAATGACTGGAAAAATGCAGAAGCACGAGATAGCAACTAGTCATATGAACTGTCTGACAGCTCTTGTTGTGTCCCAATTTACGATTATTAGGCATTCAACTATCCTTACATGTGAAACTCTACTTGTCTTCATCCAAATCTTATTTATATACGATATCACCCAAATACAAATATTCAAGCTTCTTCTCTCCTTAGTGTCCCTAAATATTTATTTTATACTGTGCCTTTCAGGACATTTAGTTTAAGATATAAAATTCAAAAACAAGGAGCAATTACCAAAATATGTCTGAGTGTGAAACTAATATGCAGTTGTGACCTTTATCTCGTAACTTAACAAATCCACCCCCCACCCCCGCGTGATTAGGTTCGTACGTTGTTACAAGTGGTGCATTGAGCGGTGTTAAGTCGGAGGACTTAACATTGTTATCACTCCATTGAGAAAAGTAATGATTCATCAGAATAAAGAAGCACTTTATAGATTTCTTAATTTGGTTTTGTTATCTTGTCTTAATTTATTAATGTAAAATTTCATGTATTATTATTATATAGTTGCTTAGTCTAAAATACTGTAATTAACTAACCATTTGACTTCTGAGAGACGCGGGGAATATACAAGTATATCTGTTATGTAACAAGTTGCTTCCCCCCCCTTCCACCATAACGCTACAAGAGTTACGAAAGGATTCCGCGAGCGGCGCTAAGTGCTGCATGATGTAGTGAAAGCATGACGTACACATCGATAACGAATCAGAGAAATGGTGTGGTGTTTAAAAGCGGATGTAATGCTGCAATCCAGGCTTTTTAGACATTTTACTGCTGCTGTATTCCTGTGCCACGGATGTCCGGCTGGTATGGAGCCCCCACGTCGGTTTCCTTTGTTCGTGGAAGTTACGACCGAATGACCAAGAGAAATTACCAGTCGGAAACAAAAGCCCAACAGATCCTGATGGTGGAAAACTACAAAAAAATTCCAGTTGAAATATAGAGGGAAATTGTACAGAAATCTCGAGGAAGTGTGAAGGAAAGCGATTATATAAGGTAGTTGTCTGACGAAGGAATTGAAGTGACCTAAATAGAATATCCAGCAAATTGGTAAGGTGAAAACTTTATGTCTACTAACTAATGTATTGACTGAGAAGATTTAATGTGCATGCTAAGAGGCATTTCTTTGAACTGTTGCTGATTGAGTTTTGGAGGAAATTTAATAGTGTCTCATAGATGTGTCTTGAAAGAGAGTTAATTACGATTTGTTCTAAGAAATGCGTAAAATTTGAATAGGATTGTTATGGAGAATCTTGAATGAAATGTGATAAGTATTAAGAGAGAAATTTTGATGATTAGAGTAGAAATTTGGGATTAACTGATTAAATGATAGTATTTTGTTACTAAGTTACAAGTGTTAATGATGTATATAAAGTTTAATAATTGAATGACTGACTAAGTGCTTCTCAGTGTAATATATGAATTATAACTGTAATTAAAATGTTTTGTTTTAATGTGAACATTGTTTTGCCTGTGTCTAGATCCTACTGCACTTGCCCATAAAATATAACGAACCACACAAGGGCGGGAAACTGTATTAGTTAAGGTCATGACTGCAAAGTGTACATTTATAGCTGAGAAGAGTGAACGCTGACTGTGATCTATCTCCTTGGTCTTACATTTAGTATATCCTAGGATTCAGGGTGCTGCAGCATATACAAGAAATTTTCACCGAGTTTGAAAAGGGAGATAGAACCAGTGCTGAGACAAAGAATTTGGCATCCGCCATTTGCATTTCTTTGTCTCACAAAACAAACAGCTTCACTCTTATCAGGGATTCGGCCAGTAGTGTAATAGAGATAAGAAAGAGCAATTAAGGATAGAAGACGATGCAACAAAATGGCGCTGGAGGCACCGGGGGGATTAGATCTTGAATGATCTATCAAGAATAGAACTGCACCATTCAAGATTTAACAAGAACAACAATATCAAGCAAAAGCACACTTGTATTCTTGGCAAAACAGACATAATATGCAAAAATGCAGATGTTAACTTTGCTTCAGAAGGGAATAAAAAAAATAAAGGAAGAAATTGAATCCTAAATTAAAATGAAATTGAAGAAGGAAATAAGTATTAGATTGTACTATGTTTAAAGTATTGTCTAAAATAGATGGAAATCTTAAACTTTCAAAAGCACAATATTAAACTATGCCATTTATAAAATCGCATATTGTCGTGTGAATGAAAGTACAAAGGTTGCTGTGTGACCATCAAAGATGACGTGACGAACGATGAGTAGGCATTCGTGGAAGGCGCTCGAATTTAGCATTCTCCGAAGAGAGCGATTCTCGTTCAGTGAGGAGGTGACAGCCAATTGGAAAGTGTCATAGACAAGCTTGGAGTATGGAAGAGGGTGCTATAGAAGAGTTTAAACACGAACTCACGGGGCTGGAGGCTCTCTTAGTTCCCTTCTATGTTTTTGGTCTTGGTTCCTGTGGTGTTCCCCGGTCGCGTGTGCCCCCCCCCCACGTGAGTTACTGGCTCATAGTTCCGAAGCGGGTCAGCGCACAGCTGATATCTGATAAGACGGCGTGGCGGCAGCGAGTTTATTGTTTGTAGTTCCGAAGCAGGTCAGCACGGCTGATATCTGATAAGACGGCAGGGGGCAGCGAGCTTATTGCTCGTAGTTCCGAGGCAGGTCAGCATGGCTGATATCCGATAAGATGGCATGGTGGCAATGTGTTTCTAGTTGCTGAGCAGCACAAATTGAAGAAGTTGAGCACGAGATGACGACATTGTTTCAAGTTTCTGCCATCGGTCTGGTTCTAACCGATGAGAAGGCAGCAAAGGATTGCCTTTGAAGATAATTTGTGTTAAAAGCAGCGTTGCGAAAAGTTCGTAAGACCAGAGGAAACAAAGAAAAAAAAATCGGGACGAGCATGTGACTCCACGTGGTGGCAGATCACCGTAAAAGGGGGCAATCCATAACAAAGAACAGACGGAAGGAACGAGAAATCGTCTAACAAGGTGGTAATGTACAAAATCTTCATTTCTGTATTATCTATTAGTGATGAGTGTAAAAAAATAAACAGAGATTAGAAAAGAAGATAGTGAGAATTTAGAGACAGTTTCGTGTGTTAAGTTAATTGAATTGGACTGGTAGTCTACGTTCTTAGATTGTCTAAACCCTAGTTAATGTGTATAGGTCATTAGTAGCACTAATTTAATTTGATATCGGGAACCATGTTTGTGATTTAGATGAATCATGAGAGTGTATAAATAACTTGCCTGTTATTTGTTCATGGTTACCAATGCCTTGCTTTACCTGTTTTATAGTATTGATCTTGATTAGCTTTGAATATACGTGTTAGTCATATTGATCTAGTAGTCTGAGAGCATGCAACACTTAGTTGAATGTGAATTGATCTTTGTTAGCAAGTTTTATCTAGAATTTGAACTAGTGTTTTATGGTGAATGTGTACTTATTTAACCTAGAGATGTAAGATTAGGGTATTTTGATAATTAGAATGTTCCTTATTGTTTAGCTAATAAATTAGAATTTTGATATGACATATCTTTGATGTGTGGAAGCTTAATGTATGTAATCTTGATAATTAATAAACATGTTTTTCCTATGTAAGTCTGAGTCTGTCTGAGCATGAGATTGAAATTACCACTCGCTAAAGTTCGAACCTGTGAATAAGGGGAAATTAAAGAAAGTTTAATCCACGACTGCAATGTTGAAGTTTCTATAGGCACTTAATACTTTAATAAGATTAGGTAATACTTAAACTCTGGGAAGATTTCTTTGTACAAGAACTCTTCTGTACTAGGACTCTGGCTGGCACAGCTAAAATAAATAAATTTTGTCAGAGTTCCGAATAGAGAAGCAGCCCCAGAGGATAGGTTAGAGATTTCAGGCTTAGTTGGTACAACAAGGATTTAAGATAGAAAATTAACAAGAAAGTGACAACACGCAAAGACAAACAAAGAAGACAAAGAAAGAAGAAAATATAACAATGGCGCAGCCGACAGACATAACAGCAGCAATCTCAGACAACTGTATTTTCAATGAAGAAAAGTTTATTGAACTCTTAAACATAGTACAATTCATTCTTTATCAAATAAAACAATTCAATACTAAGAATATATAATACAAATTTTCACTAGCTAAACACAAGTATTAGGTTAAGATCCTACATGAGAATTGTGATCATATTGCCATAACAGATTCTATACATACAAACAAGTATAATCCTAAAACTAGTTGATCCTTTGTCTAACCTCTCTGGTTTTGATCACGCTATAATTCTGTATTTTCTAGGACATATATAATCAGTTACTCTAATTTTCTCACTAAGACAATATGGATTAAAATTATCCTTTCGCTGAGCTAATACACACTTTTGACCTTTAAATCTCTCTTAATTAAAATACAATATACATGCATAAATCTCTAGGCACATGAATTACGTATTAATTAATAATAACAAGCTCATTTTTATTCTAGTTTGACATGTACTAAAGTCCTAGTATAATTCTCATTAATCCTTTCAACTGTTCAGTAATTGAACAATGACTACAGTTACATATGATTTGAATTGACACGAGATTTTACAGTACCTTTTGACTTGGGTCTTCTACACTGGTCTTTACCTTTTTCAGATATTTTATCTTCCTAGGACGAACTCCTCTATAACTTATCACACCTAAGTTCTTTTGGCTAAGATGAGCTTTCACAATCTTTACCTTACATTCTTCAAACAAGGACATATATAGGATCATCTATTCTATGGCTGTGAAATTCACCACATGGGCACTGACTTCTTTATAGAATTTTCTTTCTCTCGTTACGATCACTGGATGAAACACACTGACATTATTTTCTCTCTTTTTAACTAAACGGCATCCCTCATTTCTTACAATTTCTAACCCGTCACTCAGGAAAACCGCGTGAGACCTATACGAAGACTCGTGAAGAAACCTCTCAGGAAAAAAAGCCCTCTGTGTGTGTGTGTGGGGGGTTCCTAACCCTTTTATACGATGACCCCTACCGGCACCTTCTTCAATTTCTTTTCTTCCCCCCTTACTGGAGTCGATTTCACTGACCAATTAGAGTGCCATTTTTCTGCCAAAACATCATGCGGTCTGTGTGCACGTGACTGACACGTGACGAAGTCTCAATTCGGGAATTATGACCTTGAGCTTTGGTTTTTGTTTAAGCTAACCTCTATGTCATCTATACTAAATTAATCCCCTTTCCAAAATTTTCTAAGAATTAACTCGAACTCGAATCTTTAATCTCTCATTTCAAGTGTAAAAACTAGCCTCTCACATACCAAATCCTATGACTAATCTTCTTTGCTTTACTTAACCTTATTTTATCATATCACAACTGTAATAAATTTCCCTTTTTTTTTTTATTTAGTTCAACAAACAATTTCAGTTATATTTTTCACTTGGATGCAAGCATGTTTTTCTTTCTTTTTATTTTTTTGTATTCGTTACTTTCAAAGGCTCTTAGCGATATCTGCTTAGGAACAAGCTTGCTTACTTAGTTATCTATACAGGGTTTTTATTTCTTCTCTTGTTACATCATGATAACTGAAAATTTCATTCTTAAGTTATCAGGGTGTAACACTCTGAAACAAAGAGCAAATCTTGGGGAGAATTGACTTACAAATAACTCAGCAACTGGAAGAAGAAATTAAGTACTGGAAGGTGTTAAAACAGTAGTTGCAGTTGTAAGAACATTGGCCAGTAAAGGACTTGCTTTGAGGGGAAAGGATGAAATTTTCAGTTCTGTGCATAATGGAAATGTAATGATGTGTCTAGAGTTAATTAGTGAATTTGATCCCTTTCTTGCTGAGCACATTGCCAAAAGTGGGAAAAAATTAAAAGGTTTCGTTTCCTATCTTTCCTTTGCCACGTATGAGGAATTTATTAAAATAATGGGCGAGAAAGTAATCAAATTTATTGTGGAAGAACTTAAAATAGCTAAGTACTATTCCATAAGTGTTGACTCAACACCAGACTTGTCTCATGTTGATCAGCTGTCCTTATTGTACAATATGTGAAAGAACATGGAACTCCTGTGGAGCATTTCTTTCCTAACGAAAGTCACAAATCTGAAGAGTTACTAGAGGCGGTTTTGACTTCACTAAATGAGCTTGGAATTGATATAGCAAATTGCAGAGGGCAGGCATATGACAATGCTAGTAACATGACACAGGACTGCATGCAAGAATTCTTGAAACAAATCCATTGGCAGAATTCACATCGTGTGCTGGACATTCTCTGTCTCTAATTGGTACTTGCACTGCTGAATCCTGTCGGTACTCTTCCGCATTTTTTGATGTCCTTCAGAAACTGTACATATTTTTCACATCTTCAACACATTGGTGGAGTGTTCTAAGAAAGCACCTGGAAACTTCTGCAAAAGTAATCAAATGTCCTTCGCCTACTCATTAGTCAGCTCGTGATGATGCCTGTCAGAGTCTTTGCGAGAGATGGAAAGAAATAATTTCCACTTTGTGAAAAATTTAAAATGACACCACCCAGAAGAAAGTTATGCGATGTGAAGCAAATGGGATTCTATGGCAACTTCAGTCACTGGAGGTTGGGAATCATTACCTGCCCTATGAGGTGATATTCTCGCAAGAATGAATGCCACAAGCAAGAAATTACAAGAAATTACAAAGTGTAAACATTGATATAGGAACTGTGTGTAAACTGTACGGGTCCCTCGAAGAATATTTCGAAGAACTAGAGTTACTCTATGAATCTTATGAAGAACAGGGCAAGAAACTTGGTGGAGTTGACTTGTATGAGGAAGAAAAAGCCCACTAGGTTTTTTGATGACAGTGCAGATGAAAGTAACGAAAATGAAGAAGAGTACAATCAATCAGTCAGTTTCAAAACTGATACTTATGACACAATTTTGCACAGTCTCTCATTCAAAATGAACCGAAGAAAAGTGTCGTATGAAACCTCTCGAAGGAGTTCCAGTTTCTCACAACAATGCATCTATGTGAAAAGGATGTCATCAAAGGAGCAAAAAAAACTTCAAGAACACTTTGACTGATATTGAACCTGAATTTGTAAATGAATGTCTGCACTTCAGAGCACATCTGAAATCAAGTGGCTTAGAAATAAATAGATTCCTACAACTTTCACAGAAAATTCGACAGGAAGCCCTCATCATCATCATCATCATATTCCTGTCATGTACCCTACAGTGTATATATCCCAATCTGTACACTGCTGTTACCATTTTTCTGTGTAAGATAGCAACAAATTGCTCAGCTGAACAATCGTTTTCCGCCCTCAAAAGGTTGAAGGACTACCATAGAACAACTATGACAGAAGAAAGGCTCAGCAACTTGGCAGTTCTACAAATCGAGAGCGATATTACAAGGGCACTGGACTACAAGGACATGATAAATACCTTGACCGAGCGAGCGGCAAGACATAGAATATTCTAGGACATTTTGGGTGAATCATAATACATACACATATATATATATATTACGAATTTACGACATAAATAGGTTATGCACGTAAATCAACATGTTCATTAAATATGAGGAGTGGCACTTTTTGCGGGCCAATGGGCAGGAAATACCTAAATACGCCACTGCATATTACAGCATATTTCAACACAAAATTGCTCTTTCTAAATTAATTAAGGTTAGAATATTTAACAAGCATGAGCTGACATTTATTTTACAATACATACCTGAAGGAGCTTCACATTGGAAGAGAAATCAGCTTCTAGAAGTTGGTCTCTGATCCAACTGAGCAAAATAGAAATATGAGTAATTCATTTTCTGTTTAGCAAACTTAAATTATCAACAAATATGAAATATGTGTTTTAAAAAAAATATCATAATAGAAAAAATATTTATTATGCATATTAACATAACATCCATAGCTGTCAGTAACGAAGACAGTGACATCCATTGAGAAGATATGGGTTCAAATCCTGCCTAAAATGTGAAGAACTTTAGGTGTTGTTAACATCTGATCATTTGTGTTTAAATAATATGAAACAGCTAATCTGCACAAAAATCTTATTTCAGGAATTGGAAGCATCTTGAAAAACAACAGAATTATCAGAAATTATTGTCGATTTTCAGCACTAATTTTTTGTTTCGAAAATAGTGAAAGAATATTCTTAAAATAAATTCTTATTTATTTTAAGAATAATAACTATCACTCTTATCTTATCTACACCCTCCCCACCTCCAAAACACAGATCACAGTAAAACCATTCCTATCCCATATGTTAAGGGTACATCAGAAAAAAACAGCTACCTTCATACGTTCTAAAGATCAACTGCATCCTCCCGAACTTCCTGGAGTTATAAAGTTCCTTGTGCCTGTAGTTTAGCCTACTTTGGACAGAATGATATATCAGTTAACATTTGCCTTGAAGAACACAAAAATTACATCCATGATCATCTGTATGGCAAGTGAGAATTGGCAGACCATGCTCTGGATACTCCTTCACATAAATCAGATGGAAGAAAACATTATGTTACACAGAAATTGTTATAGGTCTGAAAGACTTTTTGGAATTAGCATCAGCTATGAAGCACTCTCCGAACCTCAACAAGTATGGTTGCATTAATTTACCAAAGTCAGACTATCTGATTCATAGAGGGTGCCATGTAGGGACATTAGTTTTGTTGTCAGTTATAATTTAAATTGTAAACAATTTAGTGATGTGAACTTGTCACAGTTATAGCTGTACTCTAGGTAGAAAATCAGCAAAATATTAGTGAGTTTAATGAATGTATTTTTTTCTCTTTTGGCCTTTCTAGACATTGTTATTTTATCAATAATGTTTGCCCAGGAAAACTAAAACTTTCAAAAGTGATTTAGAGCTCATTTCTCATAAGAGAATACAACCTTTGGCATAAGGCATAGAGAGCTTTTTGCACTTGGTTACTAAGTAAATTATACTTGACAAGAAATTATATTGTTGTTTAATCATTACTCAAGTAAATGTAAGTTTATTTGCATCTGAAATGCAAACTTTGATTACATTAATAATAAAAAAAAATCAATGACTCAATTTTGAGATTGGAAAAGAGATAATTGCATTACTAGCTGACACCGTGAATGTGCCAACCCACACTGACTGACTGACTTCTTAAAAATCTTATCTGTGAAAAGAACAGAACCAATGCCAATACCATAGAACATATGTTCTGACATGTACATCTTTCCTGACTGGCCTGTTTTTTCACACATATCAAATTCTACAAGAAAAATTACTCATGTATGCTCCCAGTTTCAATGGCTTTGCAATTCTTTGTGGTTCTCATCAATGATCATATAAAAACCATCTGGAGGTGAAATCTTCCAAATATCATACTAGCTTTGTAGAAAGTATTTTTAACTTGGGTATAGTTATGTTAAAGATACCAAGCAATTTTAAACCTGGTTTCAGTCCATTTTTCCCAAGTAAGCAAACAGACAAAATGTCAAGTTTGCGCCTGCAATTGATGCAAGACTAGCTGATCCCACAGGTAGTGCAAGATCAAGGCAACTCGTGGTAAAGGTGGAGCAAGCTCTGATCACTAATCTTAATATTTACCCTTAATGCCAAAATATTAAGATTAGTGATCAGAGCTTGCTCCACCTTTACCACGAGTTGCCTTGGTCTTACACTACCTGTGGGATCAGCTAGTCTTGCATCAATTGCAGGCGCAAACTTGACATTTTGTCTGTTTGCTTACTTGGGAAAAATGGAGTAAAACCAGGTTTAAAATTGCTTGGTATCTTTATCATACTAGCTTGTTTGAAAGATACATATATATACATTTTCAATAAATGAAATCCTGATGTGTGTGTATATCAAACAACGAAGACAGGAGGCAAAAAAATCTACCTCTAGTTGACATTGAAAATTATCAAAAGAAAGGATGATAAATATTCAGTTATTTTACAGCAAGTGCATAAACAATGTTTGCCCATGGAAACTTTAAAAATTTCAAAAGTGACTGAGATTAAGAGAAATATACAATAAGCCTTAACAAATATAAATACTGAACAGAAGCTCTGACTTTTAAATAATCTTTAAAAAATCTTTTATTAAAATATCCAAGCATACATCTTTTACTGACTTGTCATGTATATTACAAGTTTTTTATTCGGTTTTCTTTAATACATTTTGTAATGTATAATTAGCTCTCTACTTCACGAAGAAAGTTAATTCAGGATAAAGTCCAACAGAGGATTCCCTAACTAAATTAAATAACTGCTGAATAAATATGGTATGAAAATGAGCAAAAAAAAAAAAAAAAAGACTATGAAAATAGACAGGAACATTGAAAACACCAACTGCATCCTGAATGGAGAACCTACAGAACAGAATTTACAAATAAAACATTTCAGTTATTTACACACAATTTTTGTGATGGGTTAAAAATGAAAGTAGACAACAGCATAAGCATAGTTGGTATGGTTAGGAGTCAAGTGAATAAATTTATATACAATAAAAGAGAAACACTAAATTAGCTATATTCAAACTAAGTTAAACTGGATCTTAGAGGTGGATTAAAAATAAAATAGTCAATCAAAGACTGAGGATCACAGATAAGAATTCAGAAAAAAATTAAAGGGTGAACAGATGGCATCAATGGAAGAATCATATTAAAAAAAATGAAGATATTAGAAGAAATTTGACATTGTTAGCATTTAGAAATATGTGAACAGAAATAATCTCAGGTGGAATGGTCACTTAAACCAAGGTTAGCAAACAGGTATAATAAATTTAGTTTAATCCTTTATCCAAGTGTAAACAAAGTTTGTGCCTGAAGTATCTTCAGGAATGAGGCAACTTGTGGTAAAGGTGGACTAAGCTCTCATCACTTGTCTTAGTATCTCCCATAATGCAAAGCACATCTCCTTGCAGACATGTATAATGCTATGCATTAAGGGAAGAGCCACTACCCAGACTGGTTTCAAACTTTATTATTGAGGTCTCGTCAGTGGGAGCCAGACCCAAAGGTGGTGATACTAATGTGGAAATAACGGAGAAGTCATATTTACCTATACGAGTTGCCAAAAGGTGTCTCACCTTATTATTAAATTACTTTGGATAAGAGAAAGCTGTTGGAAACATCTTTCTCTTATAAAAAAAAAAAGATCTAAATGGATTGATGCAGTGCAAAGTGCTCTAGAAGACCAAAATATAAGATTTGACAATACTGGAGTACTGACTTGGAGGAAAGCTGCAGACAGGAAGTCAGTAATAACATAAAATTTTTGCATAGTACCATCAGAATATTTTGCACATCCCTTTCAAGGTACATATTAGGAATATTATGAGCAACTGGTTTATATTCATATTTTTGTTATTCCATGTTCCTAACTTACATTTATTCCTTCATACATTTTTGGTTCTTTACTTCCCATATGATTTTTCAAACTGATTTTCAGTACCATTATATGTTCTTTCAATATTTTAAAATAGTCTAAAAAAATTATCATCAGCTTTCCTTTCAAAAAATGTTCAGGTAAGGGTCCATATCAATATATCTTTCAAAAATAAACTTTGATCTGTAAAATTTGTTAACAATTAGTAGATCATAACATTGTGAATCAGCAATCATGAGATAACCATATTCATTAAGCCTTGCTAGCCAAATATAATCATTTTTGCATTTTCTTAGGATTGTAACTGGGAATATGCTATACAGAGCCATTCATGAGTATAAATAGATTTCAATAAATTGATTTTGTGATTTGTTAACTGTGATAGATTTGCTATCTGTATCAGAGATGATGATTTAGATGGAATTCTACATTTTTCACTTCCAAATTGATGCAATTTTCAAGGCATTTTTTTAAAATGATATGCTTGGTTCCTTCACAAGTCCACTGACAACGTTAAATTCTTCAGCAACATAACAATACTGAATTTAAATGCGAACTTGAAAAGAGGCACTTTTGTATAAACAGTCTCTTCTCTCACGTCGGCTATAATATTTTATGTGAATCCCACTCACGAAAGGTTGTAAACCTATTGTACATTTAGTACTATGAGTGTTTTAAGAATTAGACAGTCTGGAAACTATGCTTGAGAACCAAACAGTGAACTTCTTCAATCCACTTTAGTTAAGTAGAGTGGTGGTCTTACACCAAGCAACAAAATTTCTACTGCCTAAAAAAAAAAAGAAATTCACACATGTCCATGCTTACAGTTAGACATGAATCATGATCTACTGTTGGAAAAAGTAGAAGCTCTATCTACTAAGCCAAACCTCTCCTCTTCCTAATCTACCAAAAGAAGTGTGGATAAAAGGCCTGGTGACTTTTTATGATTTATGAGCAAAAAACATTAACTGACAAAACTAGTCATGTGGATTTCTGAGAATGAAATGACAAAGTTTCAAAAGTATACATTAAATTTATAGCTTATTTTAATTCAAATCATTTAACCCCAGTTTTGAATGTCCATGTCCAGCTTCAGTTGAAGGCATTTTAATTTGATTTTCAGATGTTTTCTATGCTTATGACATTTAACAAGTGTTCGGCATCCAATAATGATGGAACAGTGCAGTGTGTGTGTTCTTAATTCTACAACATTTGCTGGATAAATTATTAATTAGTTCAGCAGCTACATCCTAAGAGAACCAAATTTCCAGGAACATTCAGAAGTAGAGTTCCCTGTGAGTATCCTCATAATTTTAATTGTTTAGGTTCATATTTACACTGTTATTTTTGTTTCTCTTCTTACTATCACATAATTCACAGTTACTTTTTAAACACTAAGAATAAATATGAAAATCAAATAAACCTTACAGGAGCATTGCACAACACACACATATTAGGAAGGAGAACCTCTTTGAATCGGCTAATAATGAATCCCACACTCGAAGGACATCTATAAAAAGAAAGAATAGGCGATATATTGATTATACATATAGATTTAGATTTTTTTTATATCTAGCTTTTGTTTATTTATTATTATTATTTTTTAAAATCTGCACTATGAGATTAATCATAAAGCAAACTTCAGATAGTGAACAGTGAAAACAGTGTTTAGAACTAAATCTATGGTGAGGATCAAGCCATTTTGGGCATTTGTTGTTGTTATATTATCAATTTTCTAATTTTATGTAATGAAAAATTACAAACAAGATACTACCAACTGAAGTTCATTAATTTTATTTTATAAGAAATTACAACAAGAAACTTTTTTATGGATAATGAAAATCTTATTAAGAATCTTAGATTACTAGTATAACATCATGAAAAAGTTAAAGCTTTTAAAATCTAATAATTACAACCCCCTCCCCCTTCTCCTCAACAGTTATTTATAATACAGTGTCCAGCAGAGAACAAGGGCAAATACTTGCATATCCATAATCAACAGAAAAGTTTTTTTTTTTTTTTTTTTTTAAATATCTAACCTATACACCAAAGGTTTCAAGAGCTACAGTCAGCATACCAGTGCTGTGTAAAGGTATGAAGGAAGGAGGAACTATTGAAATGTTTTTTGAGACATGTTGCTAGTTGTAGTCTTTGGGAAAAATAGTGAAAGAAGACATTACAAAGAACACAGGTAGATGGAATGAAAGAGGAAGAGAAATTGTTCTGGTAAGTCTGGAGCTGAGTGTTGACCAGTAGCTGCTGAGTGTGTGTATGTGTGCGTGCTTGGTTTATAGTTTATTTGGCACAAAAACTATAAATATGAATTCTGCATTACAAAGGTCATACTGTGCCATACTAAGGTTACAACTATACATAAGCAGTTAAAGAAAATTTTAAACAATATGCCTGTACAAAAATTGGGTTCCACAAAGCAGCATCTGCATATAAACAGAATTGCTGCAGAGGGCACAGCAACACACAAAGTTAAAGGTCACAGTAGTACAGAAATTGTTTTCTATACAAGTTAATAAACAAAATGCATATACAAGACACCAAGCCAAGGAATGCAGTATATATATATATATATATAGATAAAATTATAATAAACATTTTTACAGCAGTAAATAAATAGGCAAACAGGAATTATTATACAATATGCATACACAGAAATTAAATTTAGTAATGCAATATCTACATATAAACAAAATTACGAGAAGGTTACACAAACATACAAGGTATCCTACGGCAATACATAATTAGTTGAAAAACTAGTAAATAATATGTATGCGCAAAAGTTAAGTTAAATGGTGAAGTATCTACATATAAACAAAATTACTGCAGCCAATTATATATTTGGTTTAATCCTTTATCCAAGTGTATGCAAACAAAGTTAATGCCTGAAGTATTTTCAGGATTGGGACAACTCGTGGTAAAGGTGGTATAAGTTCTGATCACTTGCCTTAGTATCCCATGTAAAGCACATATCCTTATTGGTATGTATAATGCTATGCATTATGGAAAGGGTCACTACCCAGAAGTGGTGATACTAAGGTGGAAGTAATGCAGAAGTCATATCACCATTATACCAGTTGCCAAAAGATGTCAACACCTTATTATTAAAATTCTCTTGATTAGAGATAGTTGATGGAAGTTTTTTCACTTGGCTATGCTAAAGGATTAAGCCAAATACAGGTTGCCCTCGCATAATACAGTCTACAAATTGTAGTATCCCTTGTTCAACGCAGATTCGATATAACGTAGTCTACAATTTCTATAAACCATTTATTTTTTATTATTTTTTTTTCATCATCATTATCATCGTGCATATGAAAGATTTAGGCCTAGCATGGCCTGTTCCGGCCTTAGAAGTCATCGTTTAAGAGGAGGTCCTGGTTTTCTTTTTCCTAATGGCCTTTACTTTAAGGTTGTTTTGGTAATCTTTCTGTTTTCATTCTTTGAACGTGTTTCATCCATTTATATTTATATTTTTTTATACAGTTCTAGATAAAATCAAATTTCATCTTCGTTAAATTCATGTCTGCCCGTATCGTGCAAGTAGTTATAAGTATCGAATTTAGTTTTATTGTATCACTGAATAAGGTACTGTACAGAGGTTTTTGCAGTCTGTGTAATTCTCAACAAATAGTGCAATTAGAGACAGATGGAATAAAAACAGCGCTAACTAATAAAAACTATGCTGTATAGACTTAAGCAAAACCATATGTTGCAACGAAACACAATATCTAACTAAAAACTATTGTCCAATTTTTCAATCATGAAATAAGTGTTTGTTTTATTGCATTTGAAATTCTCGATGTCATTATGACAGATCACAAAGGCTAACTTAAAATAAAAGACTACCAAGAATTGAAAATTGCCATATAATGAATGTGTGAGTTCGCCTGCCAAGAAGCCATAAAATTCAACCAAGGGTTGAAACGTTTGTATGAGTTGAGCCAGTCAGTAATGAGAAGTTCCATCGGAACGATAAATGACACACTATTGTGAATGTGTTAAAACTAATAGTGAATGTTATGACAGTTTTAGATGTTATGGAATTCGATTGAAGAGAATTAGCATTTCAACTCAACACTTGTCAGTTACTTTTATCTTTGGGTCGCGTGATCTTTTGTTAATACCGCACCAATCATATGCACATCTTTTTAGTTGCTGTCTTGTGAAAAACAAACTTCAGTGTGTATGTATGTATTGTAACAATTAAAAAAAAAAATTGAATAATTTATAAGCATATAAAAGGATATCACCTGTAAATTGCTAACATGCCAGCAAAATATGGCATGAGTGCCATAGGTTTGCCATGGGTTTACTGTATAAAGTGCATTTAAAATCATAAGTGTGTTATTCTCAAGCTGAGCAGTTTATTTTCTGGTGAGTTACATACTTATGTAAAGCTTTTTTTTTTTTTTTTATGTAAAAGTTTATTTTTATTGTAATGGCCACTAAAACTGCAACGAAAGAAAAAAAACTAACATTGAAGAGGAAGAAATTCATTTCTCTCGAAAAAAAAATTAAAATCTTGGATAGGTTGAAAATTGGAGAAACACCAGGAGTAGTTGCAAGGACTCTGAATTTTAATGAATCAACAATTCAAACAATCAAACAAGATGAACATAAAATCCAAGAAAGTGTTATTGCTGGGTCAACGGTAAGTGCAAAGTGCATTGGTCGTGTTCACGAATATCCTAATAGAAAAAATGGAGAAATCTCTAATGATTTGGATAGAAGAATGCACTCAAAAGAAAATTCCTTTGGATGGACACCTTATTAAGAAAAAGCTCTCAAAGTTTATAAACATTTAAAAAACTCGATCAAGATTCTTCAAAAGAAATCTCTCAGCATGGATTTTATGACAGTAAGGGTTGGTTCATAAATTTTAAAAAGCAGTTTTCTTTGTATAATCTTAAAATCCGGGGAGAATCAGCATCAGCAGACGTTGAAGTTGCCCGGAAATACCCGGCAGAACTTTTAAAAATCATTAAAGAAGGTGGTTACAGTGCAGACTAGGTGTTCAATGCGGATGAATCTGGGTTATATTGGAAAAAAATGCTAAAACGCACCTATATTTCGAAAAATGAAAGATCAGCTCCTGGATTCAAAGTTTCCAAAGATTGAATTACTCTACTGTTTTGTAGTAATGCATCAGGTGATTACATGACAAAACCAATGTTTATTAATCAATAAGCAAATCCTCGTGCGATGAAAGGGCTAGACAAGTCCACCCTACCTGTTTATTGGTGGGCCAACAAAAAGGCATGGGTTATAGCTAGCATGTTTGAAAATTGGTTTTTCAAGTGTTTTGTACCCGATGTAGAAAGTTACACAAAGAAAAAGAATATGGACTTCAAAATTCTACTAATTTTAGATAATGCACCCAACAAATTTAAGCCATCCGAATATTAAAATAACTTTTTTGCCGCCTAATATTACTTCACTTATTCAACCACTCGACCAAGGAATAATATCAACACTTAAGTCATATTATATTCGGCGAACATTTCAATTAATTTTGGAAAAAATGGAATCTAATCCAAACATGACACTGCCTGAAGTGTGGAAAGAGTTTTCAATAATGAATTGTGTAAAAATTATTTCTCTGTCCACTAAGGAATTACTACTCGCTACCCTGAATGCATGCTGGAAAAAAATATGGCCTGAAGCCGTTCTGGAACAAAATTTCATACTTCCAGTGGATGTCAAGCTACGTCGCATAATAAATGTCAAACCCATTTTTGGTGGAGAGGGCTTTTGCGATATGGTTGAAAACAAAATTAGTGAATTAATTCATGGAGAAACAGATTTAAATGAGGAGGAACTGGTACAATTAATAGATGGCATCTAACCAAATGGCAGGGAAAGTTCTGCCGAAAATTCTGATTGCGATGAATCCGTTAAAGAATTCAGTTTAAAGAAATTAGCAGAAGGATTGGACTTGGCAAGAAAGTTAGAAAGTTATTTTACAGATAATGATCCCTCAATGGAGCGCTTGGGCAAATTCACGAGACAATTGGATATTTGTTTAGCGCCATATTATGAACTTAATAAAAAAATTGCAGCATAGTGGAAAACAAAGTTTTATTACTGACTTCTTGATGACTAAACCAGGAGAAGTATGCAATGAGAATTATACAAATGATTACATTTGTATAATTCTCATTGCATACTTCGGCTGGTTCAATGTCCAAGAGATTTCAAGTGGTGACGACCTCTGGCCACTAAAAGAACATCCACGAAAATTTCTGAAGACAGTGATGACAATTAAAATATGCCCTTTATTTTATTGTGTCTAAAACATTTATGCATTACGTGCAATGAAATTTATGTACAATTTGTAATTTTTATAATAATTTTATACTACGTATTTGTTTCATAGTTTATATGTTTTCGTAACTTACATGAATTACCTGAATTAAATAAAAATATTTTTTGTTGGATACGTCATTGTTGTTTATATAATAATAAAAAAAAAAAAAACGATTTCGGAAAGTAACCCTACTTTTTCTATGTGATCTAAGTCTTGTATAATGCGATTTATATAACGCAGCATTTCTATGGAACCTAACATCCGCGTTATACGAGGGTTACCTGTATATAATTGGTAGCATAGCTAAGTAAAAAAAACTCCATCAACTGTCTCTAATTCAAAGAATTTTAATAATAAGGCATTGACATCTTTTGGCAACTGGCGATATGATTTCTGCATTACTTCCACCTTAGTATCACCACCTCTGGATCAGGCTCCCACTGACGAGAATTCAATAAAGGTTGAAACCGGTCTGGGTAGTGATCCTTTCTGTAATGCATAGCATTATAAATACCCCTAAGGATATGTGCTTTGCATTATCGGATACTAAGACAACTGATCAGAACTTATACCACCTTTATCACAAATTGTCCCAGTCCTGAAAATACTTCAGGTGCAAACTTTCTTTGCTTACAATTGGATCAAGGATTAAACCAAATATATAATCGGTAGCTAAGGGTCAAAGCTGTATAACTGAGAGGAGACCTCCACATAGCCTTTAAAGGAATGCGGAGAACCGACCAGGGCTTCTGACCTAATGTCCAGTCCTCACCTTCTCGTGGTGCACCCTGTTGGATATCTACCTAGATACTGAATGAATGAGGATGGGCTGGCAATTTGGGATTTAGCCGACCAAATTGTATTCTTATTGGTTAAACCAAAATAAAAATGATGGTACAGCATGACAAAATTTTATGCCGGCTGGGGCATTGCTCGGTTAAACAAGGCCCCTGTTGTTTTCGCCAGGGAACCATGGTGAACAGCGAAATGTCAGCTACTGGAAAAAATCTGAAAACACACCCCAACTCGACATCCCCAGAGTTAATGATCGGTACTATCAACATAAGAAGCCTGAATGGCAAAGAAATGGAGCTAGCTGAGGAATTAGATAAGTACCAGATCGACATAATAGGGGTGACTGAAACAAAAAAGACCAAAACTGGTGAGATCTTTCTGAGCAATAAATACAAAATGTTATATTCAGGCAATGACAATCAAGGAAAAGGAGTAGCCATAGTATTCAACACAAAATACGATGCTAATCTTCTTGAATGGTAGGCAATCTCAAGTAGAGTAATGTTGGCAAATATGAGAATGGGGAACTGGACAATGAGACTAATTTGTGCCTATGGTCCCACAGAAGGTTCTACTAAGGTAGGAGTGGAGGAATTTTTTCAGGCTTTAGAAAAAGCAACTGACACAATGAAAAAGGAAAAGTTGGTCCTTGTTGGGGATCTAAATAGCAGAATAGGAAATGATTGTCAGACATACAAAAATATTTTGGGAAAATTTGGAGAAAAGAGCAAAGCTAATAATAATGACAAATATCTGTTGGATTTCTGCTCAGGACATGGACTGGTTATTACTAACATCATGTTCCAACATAAAAATGTGCACAAATTCACATGGAGAGAAGAGGCAAGGAATAAGAAAAGTCTCATTGACTATGTTATTGTTGATAGTGATGTTTCCTCCCTGGAGCAGGACACCAGAGTGTACAGAGGATTTGAAATTGGAAGTGATCACTATTTAGTCTTGAGCAGGATAAAATTGAATTTCATATTGAAAAGAATAACATGTAAGAAAGTTTTAAATCGAATAAAAGTTGAGCAGCTCTCAGATGTGAACTTAGACTAAAATACACAAAGATTACTGAATTAAAAATGAAAGAGTTTGAGAACAGGAACCAAACCTTGGAGATTCAGTGGCAAGCCTTGAAAAAAACCTTGATTGATTCAGCTAGAGAAGCATGTGGTGAAGTTGTCTGCAAGGATAAAAAAATTAGAACTCCATGGTTGAGTTCAGTGGGAGCCAGGCCCAGGTGGAGATACCAGGCAGAGGCATTAGCAGGTCATCTCTACCTATAGGAGTTGCCAAATGGTGTGCCACCCTTTTTTAATAAATTACTCTGGATTTAGAGAAAGATGTTCAAAGTTTATTTTTCACTTGGCTAGGAGTGCCCTGGTGTTGTACCACCTTACCCCAGCCCTGAAGATACTTTCAGGTGCAAACTTTGTTTGTTCACACTTGGATAAAGGATTAAACTAAATTTATTATACTCTAACCAAGTGAAAAATAAACTTTCAACATCTTTCTCTAAATCTAGAGTAAATCCTGGTGTTGTACCACCTTACCCCAGTCCTGAAGATACTTTCAGGCACAAACTTTGTTTGCTCACACTTGGATAAAGGATTTTTTTTTTTTTAATTTTTTTAATAAATTACTCTGGATTTAGAGAAAGATGTTCAAAGTTTATTTTTCACTTGGTTAGAGTATAATAAATTTAGTTTAATCCTTTATCCAAGTGTGAGCAAACAAAGTTTGCGTTTGTGGGATGTGTTTTGCATTATGGGAGATACTGAGATAGGAGTGTTGGTAGCTTGCTCCACCTTTGCAAGGCGTGCCCTGGTGTTGTACCACCTTACCCCAGTCCTGAAGATACTTTCAGGCGCAAACTTTGTTTGCTCACACTTGGATAAAGGATTAAACTAAATTTATTATGTTAGAATTGAAGGAAGTACAGGAAGATGGTTTAATGTTAAATCTGGTGTCAGACAAGGATGTACATTATCACCTCTGTTACTCTATATGAATTACATTATGAAGGAAAGTGGTATTAAACATGATATCAAAATTGGAGATGCTAATGTCAGCTCTTTATTTTGTGCGGACAATGTTATAGTTCTAAATAAATCCGCTACAAGTCTGCAAGATTCACTTACTAAATTGAATAACTGTTGTAATAGATATGGTATGAAGGTCAGCAATAAAAAGACAAAGACAATGAAAATAGGCAGAATCATTGAAAATCTGAACTGTGTTATGAATTGGGGAACCTGTGGAACAAGTAAAACATTTCAGCTACCGAGGCATGATTTTTAGTGAAGATGGTAAATTAAATATAGAAATAAACAACAGAATCAACAAGGCCGGTATGGTAGGAAGTCAGTTGAATAAATTCATATGGAATAAGAGAGAAATTAGTCGGAACACTAAATTAGCTGTATACAAGACAGTGTTCAAACCAGTTTTAACTTATGGATCTGAGAACTGGGTCAGAAGTAAAACACTTCACCAAAGACTAGAGACTGCAGATATGAGAGTCATGAGAAAGATTAGAGGCGTGACGTGAACAGATGGCATCAATGGCAATATCATATTAAAAAACGAAGATGTTAGGAAAGAACTTGACATTGTCAGCATCCAGGAATGCATTAGCAGAGCTAATCTCAGGTGGTATGGTAACTTAAACAGAATGGGCGAGGAAAGATTAGCAAAACAAGTGTTCTCTACCTGGTTGGCAGGAAAACGACCCAGAGGAAGACCAAGATATAGGTGGATTGATACGGTACAAAGTGCCTTAGACGATAGAAATATAAGATCTGATAATGTTGGAGTTTTGACAAGTAACAGACTGATTTGGAGGAAAATTGCAGATAGGAAGTTAGTAATAATGTAAATTTTTCGTGTAGTACTATTATATCTTGTACACCCCTTGAAGGTACATGGCAGGAATTTGATGATGATATAATTGGTAGCATAGACAAGTGAAAAAACTTCCATCAAAATTACTGCAGCATTTATGGCAGTACATAAATAGATAACAATACAAGTTAATAACCAAAATGCATGTACAAAACCAAGTCAAGGAATGAAGTATCTACAAATAGATAAGATTACAATAATAATCTTGCTGGGTTCATGCAGAGCCCAGCAAGAACAACTTCCTCTCTTCTCTTTGTACGTTGACTAGAATGTCAATGTTTAATTTTGGGTTTAATGTCATATAATTTGTTTGTTAATGCTTCCTTCCATGATGACTGCCACTGAACAATTAGCTTTGATCTTATAATCTATCTGTATATGGTACTGTCAAATAGTATGTGGAGAAAATATGAGCTGATTTAGCAGCTGCATCTGCAGTCTCATTTCCCTTAATTTCAATGTGGATGGGAATCCAACACAACTGAATATCACAATTAAGGATTTTCATTTTATGAAAAAGGTGTAACACCTCATAAAGTACTAGATGTGGATTATACATAGGAGAGAAGATAGCCTGTAAAGAGCTCAATGATTGTATAAATTATACACTTTTGGTAGCAGTTTTCTTTTATATGCACAGGTGCAAGCTGAATGGCATGTAACTCTGCTGTATAATTACTGCAATCAGGTGGGATCTGGTTGGAGACAGTAATGTCAGGAAAAACAGCAGCACAGCCAACAGATGGATTAGTTAAAGTATTCATATTTGGTCATGAAGTGTTAAAATAGAAGACTTATTAGTGTTTATGTGACCATAGGTTTTTTTTAATTACTATATATGTTCATATAATAACGCTTACCAGTTTCACTAGCAACTTTCTAGCTTTCTCAAGGCTTGAATGGTAAAAAAATGATAAATGCACAAAGTATAAAGAATACAAAAATCGTTAGTAATGTTATCTAAGTTGATACGTTCGTGTGACAATGTCAGTATGTATTGCAAATCTTTAGTGCATGTCCTGAACACGCGTTGCATGGGCAAGTGTTATATGATTGTTGGCGTACTGTAGTTCCGTCAAACTGAGTGAATTGATTAAATTTTTCCAAGTCTCAATCGATATGGCACCTTGATTTCTGATTAGGCTGCTGTCTGTTCGTAGGACTACTGTTGCTTCTTTGAATAATCGGCGTCTGAAATCATCATCTATGGAGGGCATAGAACTATTTTCCCAGTCTATACAATGGTTAGAAGATGAAAAGTGATGAGCTAAACTGGAGGTGATCGTCCTGTTATGATTGACATCTCCAACATGTTCTTTCTCTCTGATTTCGAGGCTTCTTGAAGTTTGTCCAATGTAGGAGAGAGGCCACACGTACATGGAATATTATACACACCTGGATATTTGTAAAATGGAACACTATCCTTAGGAGATCTTAACACCTGTCTAATGCTAGTAGTTGTTTAAATACAACTCTGATGTTATGAGCTTTTAACAATCTCGCTATATTGGTGGAAAACGAACCTATAAAGGGGATGACGACTGTTGAAACCTGCTGGGAGACTGTTTCTTGTTGTCGGTAGTTATCTTTATACAGGAATTTGTTGATAATGTTTAGAGGATAGCCATTTTGAGATAGTTTTGTAACAATTTGAGACAGTTCTGTCTGAACCTCGTCTTCATCTGAGACAAATTTGCAGACTCTATTTCCCAACATGTGGATGATGCTATGATGGTTTGAAGAATAATGTAGATATCGTCCAGTATCTGCAGGCTTCTTGTAAATGGACAATTTGAAATTGTTATCTTGTCTCTTTACCAGTATGTCTAAGAAGTGCAGTTGTTTATTATTTTCCACTTTTAGGGTAAATTTGATTTTGTTGTGGAGTGAGTTGATTCTATCAACAAACATATGTAGGTTTTTTATGCTTTCTTGCCATATGATGAAGATATCTTCTACATATTTCCACCATATTGACAGTTTAGTAGTAATATTGGTGAAGATTTCATTTTCAAATTTCTCCATGAAAAGGTCTGCACATGGTGGTGATAAAAGGCTGCCCATGGCTAGGCCTTCTAATTGTTGGTACACCTTGTTGTTTACCTTAAAGAAATTTCATTTTAGGTAGTGCTTGAACATCTGTGTAATATCTACAGGAAAGAGATCTTTGATAATGTTGATGACTTCTTCTATTGGTACATTTGTAAATAAGGATACTACATCCAGACTGGCCATTATGTCTGTTTTTGTTGGTTTCACATTCTTCAGTTTTTCAACAAATTGTTGAGAATTTTTAATATAGGATTCTGTTTGTCTGATTTTTCCTTTTAGTAAGTTTGTAGGATGTTTAGCTAAAAGATATGTTGGGGAGGACCTGCCATCAACAATCGGACGAAGTGGGACTTCCTCTTTATGTACTTTAGGTGCACCACAAAGTCTAGGAGTAATGGGATGTAAGGATTTAATTTTTCTTTTCAATTCCTCAGGTCAAGTACTCATATTGCGGATCAGACGGTTTGTCTCATTATGATTCGTCATGGTAGGATCTTTGTTGAGAATTTTATACGTGGAACTGTCTGATAATAAATTGTTTATTTTCTTGAAATAGTCCTTTGAGTTAAGAATGACTGTGGAGTTCCCCTTATCAGCTTTAGTGATAATAATCTCTTTGTTATTTCTCAATCTTTAGTCCGTGTCCTGAACATGCATTATATGATTGTTGGCGTACTCTAGTTTCATCAAACTGAGTGAATTGATTAAATTTTTTCAATTTTTCTCATTCAATATGGCACCTTGATTTCTGTTTAGGTTGCTGCCTGTTCGTAGGATTACTGTTGCTTCTTTGAATAATCAGTGTGTGAAATCATCATCTATGTAGGGCATAGAACTATTTTCCCAGTCTATAGAATTATCAACAATTATCTATACAATTATATATACATTATCAACAAATTCCTATATAAAGATAACCACCAAAAACAAGAAACAGTCTCTCAGCAGGTTCCAATGGTTGTCATCCCTGGGTTCGGTTTCCACCAATGCCTACCAGTTTTGCTAGCAACTGTCTAGCTTTCTCAAGGCTTGAACGGTAAACACAAAAAAAAATGATAAATGCACAAAGTATAAAGAATACAAAACCGTTAGTAACTATAAGTTATCTAAGTTGATATGTTCGTGTGACAATGTCAGCATGTATTGCGAATCTTTAGTCCGTGTCCTGAACACGCGTCATATGATTGTTGGTGTACTATAGTTCCGTCAAACTGAGTGAATTAATTAAATTTTTCCAAGTCTCATTCAATATGGCACCTTGATTTCTGTTTAGATTGCTGTCTGTTCATAGAACTACTGTTGTTTCTTTGAATAATCAGTGTCTGAAATCATCATCTATGTAGGGCATAGAACTATTTTCCCAGTCTCTACAGAATTATCAACAATTATCTATACAATTATATATACATTATTAGTCATTATCAATAAATTCCTGGATAAAGATAACCACCGAAAACAAGAAACAGTCTCCCAGCAGGTTCCAACGGTCGTCAGATGGAGCAATAATGCTCGATCAGCATCCCACTTAGTAGAAGATGGAGCGTGGAGGAGGTTCAAAGCTCTCTTGCACTTTTCTCTTAGTTGACGAATATATGCTAGAAATGTAAATCTTCTAGCATATATGTAAATCTTCTAGCAATGCATTTCATGAGTCCCAAGAACTTGGCTTCTGTAGCTACTGGAATAACAGCGCATCCCATTCTTAATTCAGGGTCAGGGTGAGGAGTGCGTTTTTGACAGAAGTGTACATAGACACTTTTTTCTGTTGAGAACCTAAACCCATTATTAAGAGCCCACAGAAAAACATGATCAATTGCTTGCTGAAGTTGTCTTTCAATTACCCTCATGTTATGAAAGTGACAATAAATTGTGAAGTCATCAACAAATACAGCATTGTCTACCGTGGGAGGAAGCTGTTCAGTGATTAAGTTAATTTTAATAGCAAAGAGTGTCACACTTAAGACAGAGCCTTGGGGAATTATTATTATCATTATTATTCAGGCCTCCATGGAGTCAAAAGACTCATCGTGGGAGGTCCCTCCTAGGAAACACAAAGTCTATCATACCACTCCTTAAACGCATTGACCATTCTCGCTCTCACCACTCTATCAGGCAATGCATTCCATGGTTCAACCACCCTCCATGCAAAGAAACCACTCCTCACCCTCTTTCTCATAGTTTCCTTTCGTTACTTCCAGGGATGGCCCCTTGTCATGACTCCTTCCTGCTGTTCAACCAAGCGAAAGAACTCCTCAGTATCAACCCTGTAACCACCTCTCAACAGTTTAAAAGTCTCAATCACATCACCTCTCCTTCTATCCACCAAACTCTGCAGTCCACACACCCTCAGCCGATCCTCATAACTAACATTGTACAGTCCTGACACCATCTTTGTTATCTGCCTTTGTACCCTTTCCACAGTTAATTTATCCCCTTCAAATCCTGGGGACCAGATCTGAGAGCAATAATCTAAGTGTGGTCTGATCAGTCTTATACAACGGAATGATAACCGTTTTATCTCTGCAGGTCAGTGTCCTTCTCATTATTGCAGCAATCCTCTGTGTCACCTTCACTATCTTTGCAATATGTCCCCTAAATTTCAGGTTTCTATCAATCATCAACCCCTAGGTCTCTTGTCTCCCCTACTTCCTCCAGTTTAACTCCTCCCATAGAGTATGCAGCATCCCATCGATGTGTCCCAAACCTCAAGACCTTACATTTTGCTGCATTAAACTGATACCCCCCATTCATTTCCCCATCTATTTAGCTTATTCAAATCCTCTTGCAGGACTACCACATCCGCACTATTACTAATAACCCTTCCCAGCTACGCATCATCCGCAAACAACTGAATATCCCCTTGCAATCCACGGACAATGTCATTGATATAAAGGTTAAACAATATAGGTCCCAGTACTGAGCCCTTTGGAACCCCACTTGTAACCTTCTGCCTCTTTGATATTGCTCCACCATACACAACTCTTCGATACCTATCGGACAGCCAATCCTGAATCCAGCTGACCAATCTGACATCCAGACCCATGTGCTGCAACTTGAATATCAGCTTATCATGTGGCACCCTGTCAAATGCCTTTGCCAAGTCTAGGAAAATGGCATTATATGCCTTTCCCTCATCTAATGCTCTTGTAACTTTATAAAAGGCTAGCATATTGCTAAAACAAGAGCGCCCTTTCACCAATCCATGTTGACTCTCACAGATAACATTACCCTCATCTGCCCAATGCTGTATACGGTCCCTCACTACGTTCTCCAAGATCTTACTAAACTACTGACGACGCACAAACTGGCCTATAATAAGACACTTCCGGTCTGCTACCGCACTTATGCAATGGCACTATCCTGTTCTTGATGATATGATCGAGATAGCATACTTCCCACTCTGATTTGGAAAGTTTGCCTGGACAGAAAGTATTTAATAAATACAGGAAGGTATCCTTTGAGACCTAGGTTAGATGGTTTTTAATATGCTATATCTCCAGGCTGTGTCATAAGCTTTTTCCATGTCAAAAAAAAACTGAAACGAGGTGTTCTTGCTTCAGAAACGCATCTTTTATACAAGTTTATAAACGAACCAAATGGTCTTGGTTCATTTAGAAACCAACTTTGCAAGATGAGAAAAAGTGTTCCATTTTCCTGGTCAATTTTCTGTATAGGTGAACATGGTTCCTGTGAAGACACTGTGCAAAGAACAGGAAAGTGATCACTTCTATATACATTCTCTTCAATGTCCCATGTGAGCAGTGGAAGAATGGAAGGGGAGCAGATTGTAAGATCAATTGCAGAATATGAATGGATAGGCATATGGAAGAAAGTATTGAGTTTACTATTTAAAAGGGAGAGGTTATTATTATTATCAAGGATTCTTTCAATGATTCGACCTCGTCTATTAGTGTTGGCACTACTCCACAGAGTATTGTGACCATTAAAGTCATCCATCAAAAGTATAGGTTCAGGCAGTTGCAAGATAAGGTTATCAAGATCAATTTCATTTAACTCAGCACTTGGTGGTAAATAAATAAATTTCTCTAATTATATAGAAAAAACCAGGAGAATTCATGACTAAAATTAACACACGTGAACCACAGTAGTAGGATTGTTTTATTTTTATTTTATTTTATTTTTTTTATATATATATATATATAAAAAAATTATATATTTTTTATTTACATATATATATACAGGGTGTTCGAGATAAATTTGACAGTTTCGTAAGGAAAAAGAAAATCTTCTTTGTATCTATTAAATTTAATGAATTGACAAAAAAACATTACAGGCAGAGTTAATTACAATACTATCAACAAGATTTACTCAAAATAACCACCATTAGCATCGATCACAGCTTCAATTCTGCTTCGGAACCTCGAACAAGCTGATGCTACAGTCTCCCTGGGAAGGGCCGCAAAAACTGTTTTAATTTTATCCATTAACTGGGCTTTTGTATTACTGGAAGTGCGATTGGTGTCTTTTTCAACTGCGCCCCATACAAAATAATCCATGGGGTTAAGGTCTGGGGAGTTTGGAGGCCAAACATTTGGACTGGTGAAGTCGTAGAAATTTTCAGACAACCATTTTTGACTTTTCCCAGAGGTGTGGCAAGGGGCCGAATCCTGCTGCCATACATACGGCCTACCATTGGCTACCCTTGTTATCCAGGGCTTGACTACAGTTAGCAACTCCACGAACAAAGCCCGAATTCCAATGCCAGGGTTCTTCAACACCTGTTCCTGCAGATTTGCGAGGAATTCTGCTGTACGAACGCAATCAGATCGTCTGCTAGGGATCTTTCTTCTTGCTACATCCTCGTAGTCACCATTGCAAGTCTCTAGTTCATGCCTGATTGTTTTTACTGTATTCAGGGAGCATTGGGCAGCAGTCGTAATATCCTTATTTTGATGGCGGGCACGAATCATCATGATACAAGTTATTCTCTTCCATGATTCAGGTGGGTTCCAGCTATCCATCCTTTCTGACATCTTGTATATGAATGAAGAAGGGTCCAAACTTTAAATGAAGAGAAGTGTGTGTTAATACATGTAACTTACGGAAAAATATAATTAATTATAAATATGTCAAATTTATCCCGAACACCCTGTATATATACATATATAAATCCTACTACTGTGGTTCACATGTGTTAATTTTAGTCATACTGTAATAAGAAATCCCACAGAGAAGCGAATCACACTACTGCTTCCAGAGCAGTATTAAGTTGGACAGGATGGAAAGGAATATGACTGCCCACTAGGATAGCTACTCCTCCATGAGCAGTACCACCTCCAGTTCCATCCTTGTGTACAACAGGTTAGGTCAGGTTGAGATACCTAAAGCTAGTGTCATCATTGGGTCTTAAGTACGTTTCTTGTAGACAGAAACAGGAAGGTTTGTGTTTCTGCAACAAAATCTTGATATCATCGATATTCTGGCAAAATCCATGACAGTTCCATTGGAAAAATTTTCCGATTGTTATGATTTTATAGACTTGTCTGGTTTTCAGAATGGTGACGGTTTACCTTTGTCATATTTATATTTATCAATTGTTTTGGGGAAGTATGGATGGCCAGTGTCCATCTCTATCTCCGGTAGAGTATTCAATACGTCTGATGTGTTAGGATCAGTTGGTAAATTTAGTTTACTTTCAGTGTGTACAGATGTAACTGATGTGCTCAACAGAGAAGTACTCGCAATCATAAGGTGCAGGTATGGTGAAATTATTGGATAGTGGAACAGACATACAAGTTTGAGTTGCTGTTGGTACTTTCTTAATTGTTACCTTCGTAACATAAGAGGATCTCAGAGCAGGTGTGATAGTGGCTAGCTTTCTTTTTGCATCCTGATATGTTATGTTTTGCTCTGTTTTCATTCTTTCTATTTCTTTTTCATCTTTCCATTTCTGACATGCATGAGAGTAAGCTGGATGATCTCCTTGAACAGTTGACCATTTAGCTTTTTTTTGCACAGCAAGATTTGTTATTATGTTCTTTACTACCACATCGGGCAGAGATAGTAGAATCATGACAGACAGTTTGGGCATGTCCATATCTCTGACATTTAAAGCATCTCAGTGGGTTAGGGATGTACATTGTAACAGGACAACTGAGATACCCTGCTTTTACAGATGTTGAGGTTTAGGTGTATCAAAAGTAAGGATGATGTTCTTGTTTGGAACCAGGCAACCATCCCTATGTATCAGGATGTGCCTCACACCCATCACTTCTTGTTCTTTAAGTTCTGAACATATCTCCTGATCAGGAACATCAAAGAGATCCTATTCTGATATTACTCCTCTACAAAAATTGAGTGTTTTATGAGGTGTTACTGTAATTTCTATTCCACTCATTGTTGTTGCTCTCAGGTTTCTGGAAATGTTGCTGACAATGTTTCCACAAGGACATCTCCAGAACGCAATCTCTTAACAGGTTTGGGAGGTACTGCCAGTCCTTCTAAACCCTTTTGAACAAATGCTTACTAAATAACTTAAGGAATTCACAATGTACAATAGAATATAAATTAAATTAAACTTTAATAAATATTTCCAATATTTCGGCAATGTCACGTTGCCATCTTCACAGGAACTTAAAATAAAGACGTGCAAGCAGGCACTACACACACACAGTAAATGAGGAAGAAGCGAGGAAGCTATTGTTTTCCCTAAAAGTCTTGATGGTGCCCCCTAGCAGGCTATGTAGGTATTCTTGGCCATTGGGCTGAAGGTCTTCTGATGTATGTCTCCCAAATTTGGGGGTCTCATGCAACCAAATTTTCTGAGGTTTGGCATGTTTCTTAGGGCTGAGGCCAATTCCAAGAAAAGTCTTTCAAATTTGAATTTGCTATGGTGTATTACTGTAGCTTTCTTCCACCGTATTCTGTGGCATGTGTCCAGAGCATGGTCTGCAAGACCAGAGTGGCTGTGCTGGTGAAAACAGATGTAGTCCTTGTGTTCTGAAATTCTGATATTTGCTGTCCTGCTGGCCAAAGTAGGACAGCTTACAGCTGCAAGGGACCTGGTATACACCAGGTAGGTCTAGGGGAAGTGGTTGATCCCTAGCA
The DNA here is from genome assembly GCF_054136105.1 of Typopeltis vanoorti. Taxonomy (NCBI): domain Eukaryota; kingdom Metazoa; phylum Arthropoda; class Arachnida; order Uropygi; family Thelyphonidae; genus Typopeltis; species Typopeltis vanoorti. The sequence continues at coordinate 77,246,036 of NC_143569.1, read as the reverse complement.
AAGAGTATTATGCATAACTTAAAGCTCACCTGCACTTCTACCCCCCCCTCCACGCCTCAATGGTATTACTCCACTCCTCAGTTCCTGCATAGATGCCTGAGGCAGATCACCTCTTATCATACCAGAAACAGGCACTCCTGTGGTTTTTTTTTTTTTTTGCAAAAAATACACTGAAAGAATGCTAAAGAACTTCGATACTATTTTGAATAAAGATGGGTGACATTTTCCCTATTGGTTTTTCACCTGTAGCATGAATGATTAAAAATGTTGGTACATTTATACTAGTATCGTATACCTTTTGTTTCTTACTTCTATTTCCATATGCTGTATCTACAGTATTGGTACTTGGTTGGGACTTTGTTACGGCCCCTGAAACATTTGAGGATGAAGAATTATGCTCAAGGAGTTTTTGGTCCAGTGCCAGAGCTCCCCACCCACCACAGAGCCACACATGGATGCCCATTGCCTGGCAAGCAATGTCTGGGCTCAGGAGTGGAACGCCAGGGCTATTCTGGAAGCTATACTGGCACTACACAATACAAGCCTAGGATTCTGACCCCGGACCATGGGGTGAGAGATTTACTGCAACACCATTGACCCTTGCAGGCAAGCCCATCCAGGACCCCCCCCCCCCCTTCCAGATGTCCATGGGTCGCACCACACCGTGGCAAGGCATTGGATCCCAGTGATGGTGGTCTGGAAAAATGATAGTCAAAAAGACTCAGGAGAAGTAGAGCAAAGAATACAGGAAGAAAAGCAAAGGAAAGGATAAGAGGAAGAATGAAAAGGGGCAGTACCATCACTGGGAGGTCCCCTCCACCACGAACAGGTGCCCCACATGGAGAGGTGCTGTGTGTGTGTGTGTGTGTGTGTGTGTGTGTGTGTGTGTGTGTGTGTGTGAGTGAGTGAGTGAGTGAGTGTGAGAGAGAGAGAGAGAGAGAGAGAGAGAGAGAGAGAGAGAGAGAGAGAGAGAGAGAGAGAGAGTCTTCTCATCACAACAGGAATTGAACTCAGGTCTTTTCCAATTGAAGGGCCTGATATCCCATCATTCTTCCAAGTGAACTACAGGGATGTGTTGACATATTATTATTCCTGCCTGATTATGTCCATGGCAGTCAAGGATATGTGGAAATTGCTGAACAATTTAATGAAAATACCAGTGCTGAACTGAAATATATCTCCTTAATGTTCAACTACATCTAGCATTAGGATTGCAACTATTAGATGACGATCCTATCAATTAGAAAAGCTTTGAATTCAAGACAATAATAAACAGTTCATAACATACTTATTTATTCACTGATGATGTGATTAAGCTGCAGGTTATAGAGTAAATTGCCTTGAGTTACCACAACTTCACTATTTATTTCCACTTGAGAACTTATGAACATTAATATGATACACAGCTTGTATGTAAATTTATTTTTCTAAGTGACTGTAAAGAACATTGTCCTATTATATATACAGATTACTGATACAAAACTGAATGCTGTTCATCTTTTCGTTTAATTGACAGTAATATGACATCACACAATATTTTTTTGTTTTACTACTTGAAGAATTAGCTAAAAAGAGAGTAATAGTATTAGTAATATAAAATAGCAAAGCTTAGTGGAAGAAATACAAACCATGGTAATAGTATTATTTAAAATTACTACAATATAATAATAATAAGCTAATGCTTTTTATTCCCTTATAGGGAGTAGGTGAGGCCTTTAAACCCTATCTAGCTTTTGAAGACTGAGTGGGCAGTTCAATCTCCACTGGTAGCCAATCAGAAATAGCTAGCCCATGTCTATCACTAATTATAGGCACACCAATGAAGAGACAAGCAAACAAGTGCTGCCATCTCTTGGTACCTAACAGGATATGTTACTGTCTGAAATAATGTGGGTTCTACAGTTGATTTTCTTGAGTTCATGGGATGAAAAACCCCTAGTTTCCAGGAGAAAAAAACCAGCTTTCCCATACCAGACATCAACTAACTCAGGAACTGGTCAAAGAAAGGCTAGAAAAAGTTCCTCCGGTCAGCGACTAGACTCGAGCTATAAGTCTCTCTTCATGCAGCCAAACAGAGGATGCAAGCGCCACTTCCACTGAGCTACACAGGCCTACTACAATATTATTTCTTCAATAAAAGGAGGATAATTGACAAAAACTACACCATACTTTAGTTTATTAGATAAAAACAAATTAAAAATGAAAGAGTTACCTGGAAGAGGAAATTCCTGAGAAAGTAATAAAGTAATCCATCGAAAACTATAATACTGGGGTCTTAATTCCTGAAGTTGTAGCTTCTGCCATAAAAGTAGGTCTTCTTTCTCAAGCATATTCATAAGTCTTTTCATCATTGCACCTATGCCATAGTCTGAGTCATCCAAAGTTTTGATAAAGAAATCTCTTATTTCAGCCATTAAGTTAGTGAAACAAAAGAAAGAGTCAGCTTCTGCATATTCTGAAACAGAAATACTACTGAATTAATTGCAACTATATCTTATATGTAGTGAAATGTTATTATCTCACAGATGGCCATTTTATTATGCATATTTCAAGCTAACCAAAACCAGCAATACAGTCAATATTTATACACTACAATAGCATTCCCCAATTCAAGCTGCAACTATATTAATGATAACTGAGTATCAGTGATTATCTTTGGTAAATGCTATGATACTGTGAAAAATATCAGTGCTAAATAACAGTAAGAACAAATTAAATTCAACTTGCAATCCAAAATAAAATTTAATACCAAACAATTATCATCATCAAGTTCCTGACACGTATCCTCTAGAGGTGTACAGGATATGATAGCACTACATGAAAAATTTACATCATTACTAACTTCCTATCCACAATTTTCCTCCAAATCAATCTATTACCTGTCAAGACAACATTATCAGATCTTCTCGTAGAAAGGCTTATACATTGATTATACATGATTATTAATTAACTTAAGGAATTCACAACGTACACTAGAATATAAATTAAATAAACTTTAATATATATTTCCAATATTTCGGCAACGTCACGTTGCCATCTTCTAAGGAACTTAAAATAAAGACGTGCATGCAAGCACTACACACATAGTAAATGAGGAACGAAGCGAGGAAGCTATTGTTTCTCCTGATGGTGCCCCCTAACAGGCTATGTAGGTATTCTTGGCTGTTGGGCTGAAGGTCTCCTGATGTAAGTCTCCCTAATTTAGGGCAGTCTCATTCAACCAAATTTGTTTAGGTTTGGCATGTTTCTTAGGGCTGAGGCTGATTCCATGAAAAGTCTTTCAAATTTGAACTTGCTACAGTGTATTATTGTGGCTTTCTTCCACCATATTCTGTGGTGCGTATCCAGAGCATGGTCTGAAAGCCCAGAGTGGCTGTACTGGTGAAACCGGATGTAGTCCTTGTGTTCTAAAATTCTGATATTCGCTGTCCTGCCTGTTTGGCCAAAGTAGGACAGCTTACAGCTGCAATGGACCTGGTATACACCAGGTAGGTCTAGGGGAAGTGATTGGTCTTTAGTGGAGCGGATAAGGGATGCCAATTTTCTATATGGTCTGTAACAAGAGGTCAAGTCATGTTTTTTTAAGATTTTGGTAATTTTTTCTGAGGTGCCTTGGATGTAGGGAATGGTGATGGATTTGGAGCAATCCTTGTTGTGAAGGTGGGGGGGGGGGGTTGTGGTTTATTGGTTTCAATATTTAAAAAAATTTTTTTTTTTTTTGGGGGGGAGTAGCCATTGGCTGAGAAAGTGTTGAGAATGTGGCTTAGTTCTGTGGTTAGGGCATTGTCATTTGAACAGATTAGTTTAGCCCTGTTGTACAGTGTCTTAATAACTCCATATTGTTGTGAGGGGGGGGGGGGAAGGAGGATTGTTGGTGAATGTACCTGTCTGTATGGGTGGGTTTTCTATAAACTGAGAAAACCAATGTTCCACCAGACTGGCGGGTGACTAGTGTGTCTAGGAAAGGGAGGCTACTGTTTTCCTCTTTTTCCAAGGTGAACCTGATTCTGGGGTGTTGGTTGTTTAAATGTGTTAAAACGGAGAGGAGTGTATTAGAGCCACATGGCCAAATAGCGAACACATAATCGACGTAGCAAAGCCATATGGTTGGTTTTTGTGGGGCAGAGTTTAAGGCTTTCTCTTCAAAAGTCTCCATAAAGAAGTTGGCCATGGGTGGGGAGAGTGGTGAACCCATGGCTGTCCCCTCTATTTGTTTGTAGAATTTTCCATGCCAAATTAAATAGCCCAAGTTCATTGTGAACTGAAATAGGGCTGAGACATCGGGAGGAAATTTAGCTTGGATTAGCCTGTAAGGTTTCCTTGAGTAGGACATTTATGAATAAGGAGGAGACATCAAAACTGACCATTATGTCAGTATGTTGGAGTGTAAGGTTTCTATGCTGGCTTTGAAGTGGGCTGAGTTTTTTTTTTATATGTGATGGTATGTTGCCAGTATATTGTGCGAGCGCTTTGGCCAAATGTTTAGCTAATTTGTATGTGGGGAAATCAATGTCATCCACTATGGAGAGTAATGGCAGATTATCTTTATGTATTTTTGGGAGTCCATATATACAGGGGGTATAGAGTTAAATGGTTTTAATTTATTAATAACTTCTACAGGCCAAGAAGTGACCTTCTTAAGGAGCCTATGGAGCTTTCTAATTTGTGAGTTGGTGGGATTGTATTCAATGGGGAGGTAAGTAGCCTGATCTAATAATAGAGCATTAAGCTTACCTGTGTAGTCCATATGGTTGAGTACTACAGTGCCGTTTCCCTTATCCGCTTTGGTGATTAATATTTCTTTGTTTTTCTTCATTTCCTGCAGAGCTTTATATTCACAATTGGATATGTTGGTTTTTGGTGGTCTTGCTTTGGTGAGAACACAAGTTACATCCAGTCTAATATTGTTAGCGATGTGGTTCGGAAGGTGGCGGATCCTGCGTTCAATCTGGATCATTATATCCTCAGCCGGTATTTTTCTGGGAGCAATGGCGAAGTTGTGGCCACGTGAAAGGGCGACGAGCTGCAGGCTTCAATGTGACTGAAGAAAGGTTGACTACAGTGTTGGTTGGAAGCCATGCTCTTTCACGTGGCCACAACTTCGGCATTGCTCCCAGAAAAATATCAGCCGAGGATATAATGATCCAAATTGAATGCGGGGAAACAATGTCAGGGAGAGAGAGAGAGAAACACATGGGTACGCAGTTTTTAGTGTCGACCTGAGTCCAAAATACAAATATCAGAAAAAAGGAAGAAAAAATTTAAAAACAAGACAAAAACTTTGAAACTTGATGGCAAAATCAGAAGAAAATGTTGATTAATTTAGCCAGTGAGCCATGGTGAAATCAAAGTTAAAAAAGGCAGTCTGAAAAAGTAGAAAACACCATAAACATGTTTCAAAGCACTGAAAAAAAAAAGCTTAGAAATGGGGGCAGGGAGGGTATTATAAAAAAAAAGAATCAGAAATAATTTTAAAAAAATCATTTTCTGGCTGTCTGAATAATTACTTTAAAAGATTGTTAAATATCAAGTAGGGACAGAATAGCAGAATAGTGGTAGACAATATCCAAGAGGAATGAATTTCACTTCAAGTACAAAAAAGTAATCAGAAACTGCAATCTGGAAAGCCAGCTGGAATAGATATTAGATGATATCTCATTAGAAATGAGATATCATATAATGATAGAGTGCTTAAATATGAAAGTATGAAAGTTTTGCAATAGCTACAGTGCATAATTAAGGAAGCCAAATTCCAGATCACTGAATTAGTGCTTTCATAATAGCTCTATTTAAAAGGGATATAAATCTGAAAGTGAGAATTAAGTAATTTTCCTATTGACTGTTTGATCCTAAGAAAACTTGAGGGAAGAACAAGCTAAATAGTGATAATTTGATCCTGACAATACCTAACACATATAATCAAGAAATCATGGGAATATAATAAGGATCTGTATCAGAGTTCAAGTTTTGTAGATCAGGGAAAGGCACATGATAGAAATGTCAATAGAAGAACTGTTCAAAATGCTACATTACATGAATGGGACATTATACAGAACAACACACACAATGTTGACAAAAGTATTTGGATACCTTACATGCCATGCAAATTTTGGATCCTACCACATGCAAAAATTCACGGAGTGTCTGCATGTTTTGCACTGTACTCAATGTCAAGATGCTACACGTTCAGCTGAACTGACAAATGATGTAAACTTTTTTCCAAACCTAATATCATTATTTCAACATTTATTATCACATCATATTATTTATGTGGAGACACCAATGTATGCAGTCATTATGGACTTCCAATGTGGGATAGTAGTTGGGTATCCACCAGTGGTCTTTGATATTGCTATCCAACTGAAATCCAATGCTGCTTATGTCATTTGCAGATGGAAAGCCGATGGTGCTTCCATAGCAGGAAAATGCTCTGGTAATGGAAAATTTAACAAAAAATTTGTTAACTGCAGCTTTACCTGATGATAATGCCTCCCCTCCTCAGAGTGTTTGATGCCAGTTCTCTTAAAATGCTTAAACTACCCAAAACTTAATCAGATCAGATTATTATGGTTCACACCTTCTCACATGATTTCTGTTGCCACATCTGTACTTTTTTTATGTTTATCTACAGACCATTCAGCAGGTTCCATTTTTACTGAATCTTATCAGGAAGTAATAAAATTTCTTTCCTTAGCTGAACCATTTTTATAGAGTGTGTCCATGTTTTGCAAGTCCTTACTTAATGATGTATCTTGCACTTGACTGTGACTTGCATTTATTTGTACTTTGAGTACAACTTCTTGATTAAGAGTGTATATATAACACATTACCATAAAATGTTTCATTGTATCTCTTCACTTTGTGCTACTTGTATCATATACTGTTATACCATATGAGAGTATAGAAAAAAAAAAAAAGACAAAAAAAAAATGAAGATTTCTTTCAGAGGAATCAAATCTCTAATACAAAAATATGCAAAAATCAGGTGGACATGAAAAAATGCATTGAATGCACATTTCTGTTTAATATTTACTTTACAGCATACCATCTGTTGGGTTAAGTGCTTTACTCTGCTCCAAGCAAACAGATATTAGCAAACAGATAATATGCTGCTAATTGACATCAGCAGCAAATTTTATTTATTTGAACTGAAAAAAAAAAAAAAAGCTTAGAAAAATTACAGTCAAAAATAAAACTCTGACCACAGTTTTATTCATGGTAAGTAATGTTGTACTCATTTAATGAATTATACAATTCCATACAGGACAGACTGTTCAGCCTACATAGGACATTAGCATAAACATAAAGAAATTTCAGGAAAAGAAGAAACTGGTGCTTAAGGGTCAAAGCTGTATAACTGAGAGGAGACCTCCACATAGCCTTTAAAGGAATGTGGAGAAACGCTTCTGATCAAATGTCCAATCCTCACCTTGTCGTGGTGCACCCTGTTGGATATCTACCTGGATACTGAAAGAACGAGGATGGGTTGGCAATTTCGGATTTAACGGACCAAATTGTATTCTTATTGGCTTAAACCAAAATACAAAATGATAGAACAACAAGACAAAATTTCATGCCAGCTGGGGTGTCGCCTGGTTAAACAAAGCCCTCGTTGTTTTCGCCAGGTTACCAGAGTGAACAGCAAAAAGACAGCTACTGGAACAAATCTGAAAACACACCCTAACTCAACATTCCCAGAGTTAAAGATCGGTACTATCAACATAAGAAGCCTGAATGGCAAAGAAATGGAGCTAGATGAGGATTTAAATAACTACCAGATCGACATAATAGGGGTGACTGAAACAAAAAAAGACAAAAACTGGTGAGATCTTTCTGAGCAATAAATACAAAATGTTATATTCAGGCAATGACAATCAAGGAAAAAAAGGAGTAGCCATAGTATTCAACACAAAATACGAGGCTAATTTTCTTGAATGGCAGGCAGTATCAAGTAGAGTGATGTGAGCATATATCAGAATGGGGGACTGGACAATGAGACTAATTTGTGCCTATGGTCCTAAGAAGGTTCTACTAAGGTAGAAGTGGAGGAATTTTTGAGTCTTTAGAGAAAGCAACTTACACCATGAAAAAGGAAAAGTTGGTCCTTGTTAGGGATCTAAATAGCAGAGTAGGAAATGATTGTCAGACATACAAAAATATTTTGGGAAAATTTGGAGAAAAGAGCAAAGCTAATAATAATGGCAAATACCTGTTGGATTTCTGCCAGGACATGGACTGGTTATTACTAACACCATGTTCCAAACATAAAAATGTGCACAAATTCACATGGAGAGAAGAAGCAAGGAATAAGAAAAGTCTCATTGACTATGTTATTGTTGATAGTGATGTTTTCTCCCTGGTGCAGGACACCAGAGTGTACAGAGGATTTGAAATTGGAAGTGATCACTATTTAGTCTTGAGCAGGATAAATTTGAATTTCATATCGAAAAGAATAACATGTAAGAAAGTTTTAAAGCGAATAAAAGTTGAGCAGCTCTCAGATGTGAACTGTAGACTTGAAGAAAAAAAAAATGAAAGTTTGAGAACAGGAACCAATCCCTGGAGATTCAGTGGCAAACCTTGAAGAAAACCCTGATTGATTCAGCCAGATAGGCATGTTGTGAGGTTGTCTGCAAAGATAGAAAAATCAGAACTCCATCAAAACACAGGAAGTTAGAGGCAGTGAAAGAAAAGAAGAAAGCATACCAAAAGTTCCTGGCAAATAAATCAGCTCGTGCTCTTAGAGAATACAGAAACAAATATAAGAAACTAATTGTAAAACTAGCTAAACAAAAGTTATGGGAGGACTTTGGCAAGAACATAGAAAATAAATATCAAGAAGGTGGCAAAATATCCTGAAGGCTGTTGAAGAAGCTTAGGAATGGAGGAAAGAGTGCTCACCTTTATCATCTCTAACTCTAAAAGGAGTTAGAGATGATAAAGGTGACATGAAAATGGGAGAAAAAGATATCATTGAATTATGGAGTAATTACTTTGAAAAACTGCTAAATGAAACAAGCAGTGATGACAGCACAGAGGTAAAAAACACTGACGAGGCATGCAGTCAGGAATACATATCCATACAAAAAAAAAAATCATCAAAAAAAGCCATCAAAGGCTTGAAATATGAAAAGGCAGCAGGAGTAGATGATGTTCGACGAGAAATGCTGAAGTATGGTGGTATAAAAGTCTTACATTGCTGCACTGCATAGTTCAGAATGCCTGGACAGAGGGACAAATTCCCGATGATTGGAGTAGAGCTCTAATAGTACCCATATATAAAAAGGGAAATAAAATTGAATGTGAGAATTAGAGTATTTCCATAATGAGTGTTCCTGGTAAGATTTATGCAAGTATACTTGAGAAACAGTTGAGAAGAATTGTGGAAGAAAAGCTTAGTGAAGAACAAGCTTGATTCAGGCCAAATAGAGGCTGTCAGGATCAGATCTTCACTTTACGACAAATAGTAAAGAAGTCATGTGAATATAACAAAGATCTGTATTTAAGTTTTGTCAATCTGGAAAAGGCATATGACATGGTGCCAAGAAAGAAGCTATTCAATACGCCACAGTTATATGGTGTCGATGGGGCATTATATCAAGCAATGCTTAATCTATATTTGAGTTGTAAGTCAGCAGTTAGAATTGAAGGAAGTACAGGAAGATGGTTTAATGTTAAATCTGGTGTCAGACAAGGATGTACATTAACCTCTCTGTTATTCATTATCTATATGGATCACATTATGAAGGAAAGTGGTATTAAACATGATATCATAACTGGAGACGTTAATCTCAGCTCTTTGCTTTATGCGGACGATGTTATACTTCTAAATAAATCCGCTACAAGTCTGCAAGATTCCCTGACTAAATTGAATAACTGCTGTAATAGATATGGTATGAAGTTCAGCAATAAAAAGACAAAGACAATGAAAATAGGCAGAATCATTGAAAATATCAACTGGTTGTGAATGGAGAACCTGTGGAACAAGTAAAACACTTCAGCTACTTAGGCACGATTTTTAGTGAAGATGGTAAATTAAATATGGAAATAGACAACAGAATCAACAAAGCTGGTATGGTAGGAAGTCAACTGAATAAATTCATATAGAATAAGAGAGAAATTAGTCGGAACACTAAATTAGCTGTATAGAAGACAGTATTCAAGCCAATTTTAACTTAGGGATCTGAGAGCTGGATCAGAAGTAAAACACTTGACCAAAGACTAGAGAGATCACAGATATGAGAATCCTGAAAAAGATTAGAGGCGTGAACAGATGGCATCGATGGCAATATCATATTAAAAATGAGGATATTAGGAAAGATATTGTCAGCATCCAGGAATACATTAGCATAGCTAACCTCAGGTGGTATGATCACTTAAACAGAATGAGCGAGGAAAGATTAGCGAAACAAGTGTTCTCTCTAAGGTTTGCAGGAAAACGACTCAGAGGAAGACCAAGAAATAGGTGGATTGATATGGTAAAAAGTGCCTTAGATGATAGAAATGTAAGATCTGATAATGTTGGAGTCTTGACAAGTATAGTTCGCCCACCGTTTGTAGGTGTCAGCTTGGCCTCATCCCAAGAATAGTCGATTCATGCTGAAGGGGAGATAGAAATGAAATATGTAGGAATTGGCGAAATCACGTGCTTTAAAGGTAAAATTTTCTAACTGTTATATAAGCAGCATAGTTAACTACAATAATCATAAAAGAGAAGTTAATTGTCCCGACCTGTAATAATAAACAACTCATCCCACAATACGAACTGATTACCCTATTATCGGAATGGATTCTCCTTTTTCTGATATGTGCAGAAGTGTCAAAGGATCTCTAATTGGTGGGCGAACTATAACAGACTGATTTGGAGGAAAATTGTAGATAGGAAGTTAGTAATGATGTAAATTTTTCATGTAGTACTATCATATCCTGTACATCCCTTGAGGGTACATCGCAGGAATTTGATGATGATGATGAAGAAACTGGTTCACACAGAATTTGAAGATCTATAGTTATACTTTTTAGGAAGTATGTAAGAAGAAGAAAGACTATTCCAAAAGACAGCAGTAGAAGGAGTGAATGAAGAAAATTTGTTTTACAGGTTGAATTGTTAAGGGCTGCTGAATAGCTGCTGCGTGTGTTTTATAAGATTTACAGCAATATGAGGAAATATCAATGCCAAAACGAGAAACTTAATATCTGTATGAAAGAGAGTGGAGTAAATTAGTGGAAGATGGGTCAGTAATTAACCGAAATGCCTTTTTCTTCACTAGTCACATATATTTAGGAAGTTTTTAAAATGTAAAAACAGTATTCAACAGTGAATTCGTGATCTGTATAGAGTTAATGGCTATTCATTGATTAACATTTTTAGTAAAAGAGAAAACCTAATTTTCTGCATACTGGGGAGGTTACATTATAAACAAATGTCTGTAATGTATTTACATCAAGAAGAGTTTTACCAAGAAGAGATCTTGTTCAACAGATCTGAGTTTTGTCAAAAGTAAGAATGAAAGAAAAGGAAGGGTTCTTTTTTGTGAGATTAAGATGAAAAACATAGTTGAGTTTTACTAGAAATGGTGTTAAAATTTTTATTAGCACCCTCACTAAAGAATAGTTTAGAAATCAGATGCAGGTGCATAAAAGTTGATATTCTGGAAGTTTTGCTATTTGTGATGTGCAAGGTTTATCAAATGACAAAGGAGAGGAGCACACAGGTATTAGAAAAACTCTGGAATGAATTTGAAGTCAATGATATATATACGAGGGTGGTCTGAAAAGTTCTCAGCCTAACAATGAAAAAACGAATTTATAATTTTAAAATTATTTTTTTTTTCAACATAATCTCCCTTTAGACTAATACATTTATTCCAGCAATGCTCCAGCGCCATTATCCCATTCCTGTAGTGGTTCTCAGTAAGATCTGTAAAATACCCCTTTACAGCTGCAATCTCCTTTTGATTCGAAGAAAAACGCTGACCAGTGAGGAAGAGCTTTAGTTTTGGGAAGAGATAGAAGTCAGAGGGAGCCAAATCTGGGAAATAGGGTGGATGTTCCAACAATTCATAGCGCACATCCCTTAATTTTCCCATTGCCAAAACACCTTTGTGGGCAGGTGCATTGTCCTGATAAAAGATTTTTTTCTTCTGCAAACCGAGTCTTTTCTTGCAAATTTTTTCATCTAGTCTGGTTAAAAGATCGGAATAATATTCCCTAGTTATGGTTTTATTTTACCCTTTTTAAGATAATTAATAAACAAAATGCCTTTAGCATCCACAAAAACATCGATGCCATGACCTTTCCTACTGATGAAACAGACTTTATCTTCTTTGGCACTGAACAACTGACGTGTCCAGTGTTTTGACTGCTGTTTGGATTCTGGTGTGTAATGGTGAATCAAAGTCTCATCCATAGTAATAAATCAAAGCACAAAACCAGTTTTATTCTTGTTAAAATGCTCCAAGCACTGTTCAGAGATTTTGATGCGAGTGTGTTTTTGATCTGCTCTGAGCAAGTGCGGCACCCATCTTGCGCAAAGCTTTTTTCAATTGCAATTCTTCATGCAAAATATATCCTACACTTAAATATAAAGAGCCAATAGGCTTCATAACAATGTGGGATTTAACATCCCCTTAATTTAAACAATATCCTACACGTCCTTTTGAAATGCCTATAGTCTCAGCCATTTCACGCCCTTTGACTTGTCAGTCATCCAATATCATATCGTGCACTTGATCAATAATTTCTGGTGATGTTACACACTTTTTGGACGTCCTTCACATGGATCATCTTCCAGGCTGGTACTGACACATTTAAACTCGGCAGCCCATTTCTTAATTGTTGAAAATGAAGGAGAAGAGCACCCATAAACTTTTATGAACTTCGAATGAATTTCTTTTGGCGTCAAACCTTCTTTTATAAAGAATTTTATAACTGCACAATACTCAATTTTATCCTCTGCAAAGGATACAAGACAACATTTTTGCTTCAGACAGCTGTATAAAACAAACTACTTGATAGAATGACTTGCAATTTCACATGGATGCTTATGACAGATGTACCAACTTAGAAAAAAAAAATCTTGCCGACTGTGTTGCCATCTATGGTCGAAGCCGAGAACTTTTCAGACCATCCTCGTAGAAGAATGAGTAAGTGAAAAACAGACCCCTTGTGGAACTATAAGTGCAGGATAAAAATCCATCCATGATCACACCTAATATGTGTTCAGACAGGAAGCTGGCAATTCACTTGCAGAAATCAGAAGATAAATCATATGATAGCTGCTTACTTAATAGGCTTCTGTGTCAAACCCAATCAAATGCCTTAGAAATATCAATAGCATTGGACATTATGTCATATGTCCAATGGCAGATGACACAAGTAATCCATATAATTTTATATTAGCTGAGACTTCAAGGTAGTCGACAAGTTGAGTATTAATGATTTTCTCCATTGCTTTAAAAAGAACTAAAGTGAAATTTGATGAAAAAGATTTACTGTCCTTCTTACTAAAGGTTGAACATGGGCTAATTTACAAGCTGCAGGAGAGATACCAGTGGAATAAGAGAGAATAAAAGGCAACACAGGACAGGTGTCTGTTCTGGAGTATAAAGCTTCAGAACAATATTGGAAAGATGGCATCAGAATCACCACACTCTGGTATACCCAGATTAGACAAGATTCTTCTGATCTCTTTCTGATGAAAACTCACTGAATGTTTCTTGCTGAATGATAGGAGAGCATTTACCAAGATCATCAATGCAAAATTTGAAGAAATGCAAGAAGCTGGGATGTTGATTTTTTCTCTAGGTAACAATGCAACAGAACTATCTGAGTGGAAAAGAGGTGGAAAAAATACTGGACAAAAGTCATGGCCAAATAATAGCATTAGCAAGAGTAAGCACAATGAAAGTCCCCTGAATTCTGCACTTTCAAGATCGGTTTTGGATAGGCTGATAATTTACTTATAGCTATTTCATACTTTGTACAAACAGACAAAGTACTGGGAGATTCTGATGAAATGCCAACTGCAACTTGAGAACGAGAGTGCCAGGGGAACGGTCGTATTTTCAGGGAGCTCCCGAAAGCTAAGTACAATTTTGAATGGAAATTAGAATAAATGTTAAAAATCATAACGTAATATTGTCTAAATTTGGTAGCTTGTTGTGTCTGTGTGATTTTGGTGTAAATTCCGTAAATTAATTTAGTCTTTAACGATACGTTTCATATATTTGAATATGGCGGCAATGCGACGTAAGATAATGGCATCCAAAAATACGACGCCACTGTTCAAAAACTGTAGTGTGAGAGAGTTTGTCCGGTGTGATGTGTGTGGAATGTATGCATTCCCGAATGAGTCTGGAGTATGGGTTGAAAGTGATAGTGGTGGGAGAATGTGTAGAAAGTGTATGCAAAGTGAGGAGTCGAAGTATGTGTCAGGTTGTGAGACAGTTATGGTTGAAGAAAGCCAGAATGTGAGTGAAAATAGTGGCTCGATAGGGAATTGCGGTGTACAAGATGGCAATGTGAGCGGTGATCTAAGAAAGAGTGAGAGCAATTATACAGAAAAAGAAAATGATTTGAATGATAAAAAAAATGAGGAATTATTTGTAGGAAGTGAGATCGCTAGGCTGCGCGCAGTGATACAAGATGCGCAGCGGCAATTAGAGCACCTGCAAAACTCTTTCCAGAGTGATTCGGCTAACGGAAATAAACAGCGTGGGCGAGTTTCCGAAATGAAGGAGAGAGTATTGTATGGTGACTCGTTATTAAGAGGAGTAATAGATGGGAGTGTAACTAAATCGTACTTGCCGAGTGCGAAATTTAAGGATGTAAGTGAGAGCATTAGAGTGCAAAAGCAGAGGGTGAAAGAAATAACAATTGTGGCTGGTACGAATGAATTGAAAGGTGATAAATTTTTTATGAGAGAGGACTTGAAAGTATTGTTAAAGGTAGCGAAAGAAAAGAGTGACAGAGTTAGAATGGTGAGTCTGTTACCGCGGTATGACAGAGAGGAGTTTAGAAGGAGGGCCATAATCGCAAATGATATTATGCGCAGGTTATGCGGACGGTGTGGTGTGGAATTTGTGGACGTGTGGAATGAGTTTGATGGGCGAAAGGACTTATACAAGATGGATAGACTGCATTTGAATGAACTTGGTGTGCGGAGACTGGAAAAAGTGTTGCTGAATGAAGTGAAAATGGATGTGCAGAACCAGGGAAACTAGAACTACCAAGGAGGGGGGGAAGTGGATATCCAGACATCAGTGAGACAGTTGAGTGTAAAAATGTATATAATGTACCTGAGCCAGCAATAAGGACAAAAAATGGGAATGGGATATTTAGAATAACGCATCAAGATAGGGGTGGGACAAAGGGAACACTGCAATTCATGTATACTAATGCCAGGAGTATTAGGAACAAGAAGAAAGAATTTTTGGCCTTGATTGACTCTTCCTGGCCACAGGTTATTGGCATTAGTGAAACATGGCTGACGGAAGATGATATAGTTAGTGGGATAGAATGTGTAGGTTATAGTATGTTTAGGAGGGACAGAGAGAATAAAATTGGGGGAGGGGTGTTATTGATGATAGCTGATGAACTGCAGCCAAGGAGAATTGAAGTATTGCAGGATAGTGAAAGGAGCTCATTTGAGGCTATTTGGTGTGAGATTGATACTGGCAGAATAAAATATACAGTTGGGTGCTGCTATAGACCAGGTGATGGAATAGATGGTGGAGATGGTATGCATAAACAAATTGATGAAATGAGTGGAAGGAGGGTAATTATTATGGGGGATTTCAACTATGGTAACATTGATTGGAAGGAGGAGAGGACACATGTGAGGAAGGAAATGGATTTTATTCAATTATTAAGGGATAACTATCTGAAACAGCATGTAATTGAAAATACTAGGGGTGTGAGAGTGCTTGACCTGGTAATAGTATCTGAGAATCTGACTGTAATGAATATGACCATGTTGCCACCTATTGGTGAGAGTGATCATGGGGTCTTGACCTGGGGGGTGGCTAAAGGTGTGAAATTTGTGATTAAGACAGGGCATATGTGGAATTACCGTGCTGGCAGATATGACAAGCTTAGGAGATTGCTTGGATCAGTGCCATGGCATGTACAACTGCAAGGGCTGGACGTCGATAGAGCATGGGAAGTGATCAAAGAGCATTTACAAGAGGTTATGGCTGATTGTATACCTAAGGTCCGAATAGTGAAACAAGGAGGGGTTAAATGGATGAATAACACCATTAAGCTTGAGCTGCAAAAAAAGAAACAACTATGGAGGGAATTTAAAGAAAGGGGTGACCTGCAGGCACACGAACGGTATAAAGTACAGGCTAGAAGGGTAACGAGTGTGGTAAAAACAGCAAAAGCCGATTATGAAAGAAAACTAGCTATGCAAGCAAAAGAGAATCCCAAACAGTTCTTTCAATATGCTGCAAGCAAGAGAAAAACCGTACATGGCAAAATGATTTTAAGGAATGACGATGGTAAAGAGTTCACTGAACCAGTCGATATAGTGGAGTTACTGAGCACGCACTTTGCAAAAGTATATCATCCAGGTGGTGACGTTGAAAAAAATGAAGGAACCATTAGTTTATATGGGAATTGTGATGAATGAAGTGGAGGTGAATAGTCTATTACAGAACCTTAATGTGAATAAATCTGTGGGATTGGATGGTATACCGGCACGCGTCTTGCATGAAGCGGCTAATGAATTATCAGTGCCCTTGACCATGTTGTTTAATCTGAGTCTCAGGTCTGGCTTAGTCCCGAAGGCGTGGAAAGAGGGGAAAATAGTTCCACTGCATAAAGGAGGATCCAAGACTATGGTTGCAAATTATCGACCGATCAGCATATCAGGAGTCATTGTCAAGGTCTTGGAGAAAGTAGTCAAGGGAAAAATACAGGAATGGATTGATGAAAATGAGATACTGTACAGAGGACAGCATGGCTTTGTGAAGGGTAGATCATGCCTCAGTAACTTGCTCAAGTTTTATAACAGGGTGACGGCTGAACTGGATATGGGAAATGGGTTTACAGTGATACTGCTGGACCTGGCAAAGGCGTTTGACAGGATACCACATGGAATTCTAATCCGTAAACTACAACATATGGGAATGGATATAGGGTTGGTGAGATGGATAGCTGGGTGGTTGATGGAGAGATATCAAAGAGTAGTTTATTCAGGAGTAGAGTCCAAAAAACGGCCTGTGACTGGTGGTGTGCCACAGGGTTCTGTTCTTGGACCACTGCTGTTTAATCTGTTCATTAACGATATAGGGAATGGTCTAAGTGGGACAGTTCATTTGTTCGCTGATGATGCAAAGTTGGGTAGGGCGATAGTGAATGCAGAAGATGTCAAAGTCTTGCAAGATGACTTAGATAGATTGGAGTTCTGGACTAAGGAGAATGGATGTCAATTTAATGTGACAAAATGTAAGGTTATGCATTTCGGAGTGAAAAGATTAGCAGCAGTATACCACATTGGTGGAACTGTACTCCAAGAGATTGATGAGGCCAGGGACCTGGGAGTGTTGGTGGATAGGGAGATGAAGTTTAGGGGGCACATTGCGAAAGTAGCTAAATCAGCTCATCAACTCACTTGGTTGTTGAAAAATACCTTGACGAGCAGAGAAAAACAAGTTATTGTACCTCTGTACCGAGCCCTGATAAGACCTCATCTCGACTACTGTGCCCAGATTTGGTCACCTCGGTTCCTTCTTGATGGGGAGGAGGTTGAGAGGATCCAGAGGCGAGTGACTAAGATGATAGCAGGTCTATGGAATGCACCATATGAGAACAGGTTGAAGATTTGTGGGTTGCAGAAACTAGTTGATAGGCGAAAAAGGGGAGATGTGATTGAGACATTCAAATTGCTAAAGGGTTTCTATAGGATTAATTCAGATGATATTTTTGAGATCAGGACTGGTGGTGGGAGAACTAGGGGACACCCATGGAAGTTGGGCAAGAGCGTGGTTAGCAGGGGTGTTAGAGCTGGGTTCTTTACTTTTAGAGTGGTAAATGAGTGGAATAAGCTGCCAGAGTCTGTTGTGGGTGCTATGACAGTGAGCGAGTTCAAGGCAAGGTATGATAGATACTGTGATAATGTTGAACAGCTGTGTGAACATGATGTTTAGGGCCTCCCTCGATGAGTCTAAAGACTCCTGGAGTAGCCCGTGGTAATAATAATAATATCTTTGGCTCTTGTACACTTTTGGCACACCTCTTGAAGAACTATGACTTAGATAAGAGATTTTTTTTTTAATAACGAAGTTTAAACTAATCTGAGTTTATGTTATTTAAAACTTAATTTACTGGTGATCACCAAAGACAGTATCAGAATTCTCAGTGGGCCGTATACAAAAACAACAGAAAAGATGAGTTATGATGAAAACTCTATATATAATAAAACAGTAAGGATAAATATGACTTTTACAGATATATATATGTCTTCATGACTTTGAGATGTTCCACTTGCAGCTACCAGACAGGGAGCTATTGAGGCTCCCTGTCTGGTAGTGCAAGTACTGATGATGCCTTTTGGCTAGAAAGACAGGTTTCTCCCCGCCTGTAAAATCAGGTTTTTCACGACATCAAATGGACAAGTCAATCTGAGAATATATGCAAGTGACAGACATAGAAGCCTATATAGACAGGATTAACTACCCTATCACAGCAGTAATGAAGTTTATATGAAGCCAGGTTTTGTGGCAGTGATAGAACTGCCACAAAACCTGGCTTCTAGTCTAACAACAGACTAGAAAGCACTCAGAGTATTCATTTTTGCCAACAACAAACAAAAAAGTCAATAAAATGAATACTCTTCTGCATATGCTCTAGTTTATAATAATAATAATGAAATGTAGCTTGAAATTCTGGTTACCAAGGCATCTAAAAAAAAGTTTCAAAGATACTAGTTTTGACTTTTCTATATATCATTATGTCATAATTTTGTACCACGTGACTGAGCTAATTAGTAAAACAATGGTAGAAAAATCTGCAGAAACCTGAAATAAGGAAACAAAGCTAGAGTAGATATTCAACTTGTATTGCTTAAATATGGATAAACATTTCTTGAAGCTATAGTGTTTAATTCAAAAGGTTTGATTGGAAGGTTAAATAACACATAATTTTAGGCACTCTCGCTGTACTGGGAGGGATGAAAGAAGGAATCTGTTTGTGTTTCTTGAACAGCTGGAGATCACGGTACTTTGGGAAAGTGGTATAAGGGAAGACTCTAAAGAACAGGGAAGGTAGACATGTGATGGGAAGTTGATTCAATAAATTTGAAGTTGAATTGTGATTGCAAGTCAACGAACAGCTGTTCTTGTTTTTGCATATTTAGAAGAAAGTGGAATAATGGTGGGGACCAGTTTGGCAGAGCAGCACTGATGAAAATACCTATAGAAACAGTACCTATAAGGAATTACAACATCTATGAGAGAGGGAGGGGGGGGGATCATCTATTAGGTAGAGCACCCTCTTCTGGATAGCATCAAGCATTTATAGGGGGGTCACACTCCCACCCAAATGGTTAGAAAAATGGCTGAAGAAGCAAGCATGTCTATTAATTATGCATGTTTCTGGTCAGTGAGCTTTGTTTTGTAAGCCTTCTACTTTTATGAAATATAAGCTACCTTACCTTCGGATGAAAAGCTCTTAAAAGTTCCTTTCAGATGGGATTTCAAACCAAGTCTTTTCAACTGAAGCACAAATGTTTTGACATCCTGATGAATTTGCAACAGAGGCACTCTTGCTGTTTTGAATGAAATAGCATTCCTATTGCATTTTCTTTTATACTTTGTTATGGAAAGTGAATATGCTAAAATGGTATTTGCCACAGTGAAAGTTGACTGTATATATGAACCTATAACTAAATTATGCTGTTAAAGATATTTGGCAGTAAAATATATGGTGTTTGAAATTATATGTTGATAAAAAATTGAAGATGACAAATGAGAGTTCCAAGTAAACCAACAATATAACAAATAAAATGAATCAAAACTCGGACGCATTTATTACTTAAATAAAAAATGATAATTGGTAATATAGGGAATTACATATCCTGCTTCATTAGCAACAACTTAACATTTAGCTCAATTTCCATATCAGTCATCTTTGCGACCAGTCACACCAATGAATCCCAAAGATGATTGAGTTGGAATAAAAAGGAATCCTTTTGTATGTGGGGTGTGTGTGAAAACAATTCTACGATGTTTCAATATTTAACATATATTCCTTCATTGAAGTTCAACACACAAAAAAAATATTTTTAAAATATAAATAACAGCAGAATACTTACGCCTCCATTCAGAATCTGGATCGGATGCAAAGGCATAATAAATTGGTCCAATAATTTCATTCATTCCCTGAAAAAAAAAAATCCCAGTGTTAAAACTTCTAACTTTGAATATCAGCAATATGACATTTTAAATAACCTACCATATATTATCGTGCATAATGCGAAAAATTTATGGTTAAAATTTATGGCCTAAAGTTAGGGGTTTGCATCATATGCGGATCTTAAAAAATATAATCTCTTATTAGACTTGCACACACACAATATATACTACCTAATGTCTATGCAACCAAATCTACTTGACCCACTCCCGTTCGGCGACCAAGCGTGCATCGTATCTGTGCATAAAGCCAGTAATGTAAGTAGTGCTAATATCCCGTCCCCTTGGCAGGATATTAGCACAGTTATATCCAGTGGTGAGCTATAAGATGCTCGCCCGAGCACTTTGTTCATTTTTTCTTAAATTTGCGAGCCCCTTGTTCTTCTTGTTTACTTTTTTTATTTTTCAAAAAAAAAAACAAAAAAAAAACATAATTTTTTGAAATATATTAAGCGACAAACTCATACAGAACCTAACGAAGTGATTTTATTAAATAAAATATTATAGTTACTGTTACTACCATTTTACAAATAAGAATTCACTTTTGGTAATCGTATATAAATAAATAGGACTATAAAGTAATGCCGCTTGATTGGTACTGTTGATTATCACTTGAAGTATAAAAACAAAAAGAAATATAACGTACTTCAATTTATTGTTTTTAGATAATCTTTATTTATTATTTATAGATTGTTTGTCATAAAAACTTCTATCAAAAACAAAAGAAATTTATTTTATTTATAAAAAAATGCGGACTATTTCATATGTGCGATTATAAAAGATTTTATTCTTATTATATTTTGATAGTAAAAAATGTTTTTCTTATGTAAGATAAATTAACACAGATTATTGTATGCAAATATTTCATATTTAGATCATGAAATATTGGTTTAAAAATGATAGCCTTTACAGGTTGTCCCTTCATACTTTTTGATTGGCATTTGTACACAAGCTGTATTAATAAAAGTTTTTGTGTGAAATATGGCTTTTTTTTTGCTCGATGATGCGAGCCCTATTTCCATAGCTCACCACTGGTTATATCGGTTTAACCACAGGTCATTTTAAATATTATTCGTTAAACAAACCTAGTCTGAAAATGAGTCAACAGAAACGTAAATGTTCATCTTTTGAAGCAGGATTTAAATTGCGTGGTGTGCAATTTGAAGAAGAACATAATAACAGTGTTGCTATGTATAATAAATTTAGTTTAATCCTTTATCCAAGTGTGAGCAAACAAAGTTTGCGCCTGAAAGTATCTTAAGGACTGGGATAAGGTGGTACAACACCAGGACACGCCTTGCAAAGGTGGAGCAAGCTACCAGCACTCCTATCTCAGTATCTCCCATAATGCAAAACACATCCCACAAACGCAAACTTGGTTTGCTCACACTTGGATAAAGGATTAAACTAAATTTATTATACTCTAACCAGGTGAAAAATAAACTTTCAACATCTTTCTCTAAATCCAGAGTAATTTATTAAAAAAAGGGTGGCACACCATATGGCAACTCCTATAGGTAGAGATGACCTGCTAATGCTTCTGCCTGGTATCTCCACTTGGGCCTAGCTCCCACTGAAGAGACCTCAATAAAGGTCAAAACTAGTCTGGGTTGTGGCCCTTCCCTTAATGCATAACATTAGACATATCTGCAAGGAGATGTGTTTTGCATTATGGGAGATACTGAGATAGGAGTGTTGGTAGCTTGCTCTACCTTTGCAAGGAGTGCCCTGGTGTTGTACCACCTTACTCCAGTCCTGAAGATACTTTCAGGCACAAACTTTGTTTGCTCACACTTGGATAAAGGATTAAACTAAATTTATTATACTCTAACCAAGTGAAAAATAACTTTCAACAGTGTTGCTATGAGAGAATTTAGTGTAGCAGAGAGTAATATTAGACTTTGGCGTAAGCAAAAAGACAGTCTTGAAAAAATCCCCAAAACGAAACGTGCCCGTCGTGGAGATGTGGCATCCTTTCTAGAACTTGAAGAAGAGTTAAATGAATGGATTTTGATGAAACGACAAGATGGCATTATAGTAACAAGAAATGCAATTCGTTTTCGAGCTCTACAACTAAGAATGGTAAATTCAAGGACACACCAGGTATTTCATCTTTTCTTGCTTCGCCTGGGTGGTGCAACAGATTTATGGAACGCAAAGCATTAATATTATGACACCGAACAAAAATTGCACAGAAGTTACCAAAACAGCTTGAGGAAAAAGTGCAGTCCTTCCATAAATTTATCATAAAATTACAGAAGTGTTACGGATATGAACTTTCCCAAATTGGCAATACGGATGAGACGCCCATGTACTTTGTTATGCCTGGGAATAGAACAGTAAACTCAGTTGGTGAAAAGAGTGTCCTCATAAAAACAACAGGACATGAAAAAACGCATTTTATCGTCGTTCTAGCATGCATGGCAGACGGAACCAAATTAAAGCTGACAGTGATATTTAAAAGGAAGACAATTCCGAAGCATATGAAATTTCCACCAGGTGTCTTTGTTCGAGTCAATCAGAAAGGTTTGATGGATGAAGAAGGTGTACAATTGTGGCTGGGTCAAGTATGGAACATACGTCGAGGCAGCTTGTTACATCAACAAAGCATGCTAGTCTGGGATATGTTCCGGGCACATTTAACGGAGGCAAACAAAGAGAAAGCACATGAGCTACATACAGACCTAGCAGTCATACCAGGTGGTCTATCTTCTGTTTTGCAGCCGTTTGATGTCAGCTTGATTAAGCCGTTTAAAGATCACTGATGTGAAAAATGGAGAGAATGGATGTCATCTGGTTTGGTGAAGATGACAAAGGGTGGGAATTTTCAGAAGCCTGAGATCACCCTAGTCACCAGCTGGGTTAAAGAAGCCTGGGATTCGATACTATCTGAAATGATTCAACACTCATTTCTTAAATGTGGAATAAGTAATTCAATGGATGGATCCAAAGATGACATCATATATGAAAGCAAGGATGACGCACAACAAAATGGAAAGCATGATGACAATGATAACAACTGCTACACTGATGACGCAATGCCTACAGATGAATTTATAAATGAAATGTTTGATGACTCAAAAAATGAAGAAGAATTTAAAGGATTTTGGCATTTTGTTTTAAAATAAATATTTCTTTCGTTAATTCGTATTGTTTTATTTATAATGTTAGGGAACACGATTAACAGATCACATTATACGTGGGCACGGCATTTTAGGGCTAGTTTTCAAACAAAATTTCTAGTTCGCATTATACGCAAAAATATACGGTAGTTATCTGTTTACTGTTACTGCAAAATATACTACATGGTGCTTGACCTCACAAAACTTGGATAAATTGTTAGTTTTGTGTGAATATTCCAATTTTCCCTTTTCTTACATGTGACTTTTACTATGGTAAACATCATTTCAGCAGATGTGAACACCACATTAAACTATAGAAAAGAACAGCTTAGGTTCCAATGCTATTTTAGCTTGCTTTTACAAATAGTAAAAGCTCAAAACTGTAACGACACCAAAATGAATTTCCTAGAAAATTATGTCACAACAGTAGACAAAAGAAATGGTGGGAAATCACACATTGTGGGGCAGAATAATGCTTATGTACGTAGCAGGAATTATACATAAACAAAGGAAATTTTGGGGGTACAGAACACAAAGGACTTCAGGAACCAAACAAAGAATACAAAATACATAAAAAAAGTATACACATGCATATAATAATGGGAAAAATATATGAAAGAACTAGAAGAGTATGAAATTAATAATATGAAATTGCAGAAGTAATGTTTAAATTTACAAATTATGTTAGCTTAAATTAATGTCACTTATCTGAAAAAAATCTTCATAATGAATGAAATACTGTGAGACTATATCATTAAAATCAAAAATTCTAAATCAGAATAGTTTTTTTTACCTAATTATGGATAATGAATCTTTAAAACACAAAATGAGCTGTTGTCCCCACACAAATTTCATGACTTAATTAAACTTTGAATTAAAGAAATGCTGTATATTGTGCTTTATTTTTTTTAACTGACAGTTCTAAGAGAACAGTATCAATTTATGCTGACTGTTCTGTTTATGGTCTCTGTTAAATCAAGAAGCTGACTTGTTCACACTAGCTGTGCCAATCATTTTTCCCTTCTGCTTAAGCTGAAGGGAAAAATCATAATTTGTTCCTTCCCTCTTTGTAATTGGAGGTGACCAATTATAAAGTTGCATGCACACATTTAGTTTATTATGGAGATTTCAAGTAACATTTTGAAATTTAAACACTAATTCTGCATTTTTATAATTTTGTTCTCTTCTAGCATCTTCTTTTTTAAGTCTCCAATTATTATTTGAATTTGTATCTTTCATGTCATGTTGTTGAACCTCCGTAGCTCAGTCAGTATAAATGAAGCCCTTTGGTTGGAAAGAACTGGTTTCAATTCTCGTCAGTGACGTGAGAAACCTTTATCTGGTCTCTTTCAACTAAAGGTGAATTAATCTGTCTCATACAGAGGTGGAGGGGTTTTTTCTCCCTCAAAGTAGGCAAACTGGTCTCGCGAACACGAAATATATAGTCACGAAATATATTATGACAAGGAAAGCAATGGGGAACCAACTTGCTCATAATCATCTCCCTAGCATACAGCTACCCTCCCCCACCAGCCGTATGGCTGAGGGAATAGGATAAGATGTCATTTTGTGTGTTTCCTGAAAATTCTCTGTGTTCTGTTGTCAATCTATGATTTCCTGTGAATTCCTTTGCATATGCAATAAACAAAGGATATATAAACTTCCATATATATATATATATGCACACACAAACATTTGTATACAAACAAACACATACCAGCTAGTGAATTAGAAACTTATTAAATACCATGTTGGACTTCCTTTAGTGACTGTCAATACTGATCTTCAATTCCCTGCACATAGTGCAACGAGATATATGATTTGGAAACAGCCTTCATTAATTGCTACACACAGGAAGTTTGTTTGTCTGTACAAGCTTTCTCAGACGACAGTGATCTCTGTTCCTGAGAGACTGTCCTAGGACCACAGTTACACCTTTTAGACAAGCAATATGGATTATTTTTCTACTGATTAAACATCCGGGATATCTCATCTTTTAAGAAACCAGTCAGGTTCTGCTGTTTTCAAAATCATGACGTCAGCTTAGATGGATCCCACAATAAGCCCTTTATCGAACTCCGAAAGACCCTTTGATACATTGTGATCAACACTATTGATGATTACTGACCAGCACAACATTCTTAAATAGCCTAGGCCATGTGATGATGCAAGTGACCAAGTAATTTGCATATATGCTGCATAAGTGATGCTTATGTATATCTGCATAAAGGTTTCTAAATTCAGTGGCCAGTATGTGTACATATACAATACATACATATAAATGTAATATACCTAAACTTGCCATACATAAACACTACTTTGCTGTCAATGTACAATTTCCCACTATTTCTTTTGTTTCATTGAATGGAGAGATCAATTTTTAACTCCTGTTAAAAGTGCATTGATTCCCCCACATACAAACTAGCTAAGCATTTGGCCAAACCTCTCTCACACTATACTGGCAACAGACCTTCACACATAAAAAACTCAGCCCACTTCAAAGCCAGCATAGAAAACCTTATACTCAAACACACTGACATAATGGTCAGTTTTGATGTCTCCTCCTTATTTACAAATGTCTCACTCAAAGAATCCTTAGAGCTAATCCAAGCTAAATTTCCTCCAAATATTACAGTCTTATTTCAGTTCACAATGAACTCAGGCTATTTTGTTTGGCAAGGAAAATTCTACAAACAAATAGAGTGGACAGCCATGGGTTCTCCACTCTCCCCACCCTTGGACAACTTTTATATGGAGACTTTTGAAGAGAAAGCCTTAAACTCTGCAAAAACCAACCATTTGGCTTCGCTATGTTGATGTTGTGTTCGCTATTTGGCCACATGGCTCCGATGCACTCCTCTCCTTCCTAACGCACTTAAACAACCAACACCCCAAAATCAAATTCACCCTGGAAGAAGAAGAAAAAAACAACTGCCTTCCTTTCTTAGACACACTAGTCACCCTCTAGCCTGATGGAACCTTGGTTTTCTCAGTCTATAGAAAACTCCCCATACAAGCAGATACATTCACCAACAATCCCATCCCACCACCCCTCCTCGCAACAATATGGAGTCATTAAGACACTACACAACAGGGCTAAACTTATCTGTTCAAATGACAATGTCCTAATCACAGAACTAAACCACATTCTCAACGCTTTCTCAGCCAATGGTTACCCCCCCCCCAAAAAAAATATTGAAACCAGTAACCCCCCCCCACACACACACAACAAGGATTACTCTAAATCCATCACCATACCCTACATCCGAGGCACCTTGGAAAAAAAATTACAAAAATCCTAAAACAACATGACTTAACTTCTTGTTACAGACCATATAAAAAATTGGCATCCCTTATCCGCTCTACTAAAGATCAATCACTTCCCCTAGACCTACCTGGTGTATACCAGGTCCCTTGCAGCTGTAAGCTGTCCTACTTTGGCCAAACAGGCAAGACAGCCAATATCAGAATCTCAGAACACAAGGACTACATCCGGTTTCACCAATACAGCCACTCTGGTCTTGCTGATCACGCGCTGGATACCAGCCATAGAATACGATGGAAGAAAGCCACGATAATACACTGTAGTAAATACAAATATGAAAGGCTTTTCATGGAATCAGCTTCAGCCCTAAGAAACAATCCAAACCTCAACAAATTTGGCTGCATGAGACTGCCTCAAATTTGGGAAACCTACATCAGAAGACCTTCAGCCCAATCGCCCAAGAATACCAACATTGCCCGCTAGGGGGCACCATTAGGACTTTAGGAGAAATAATAGTTTCCTGCTTCTTCCTCACTTACTGTTTGTTGTGCCTGCATGCACGTGTCTTGTTCTTAAGTTTCTTGAAAATGGCAATGTGACGTTGCCGAAATATTGAAGTATATTAAAAGTTCTTTTAATGTACATCCTAGTTGACGTTGTAACTTCCTTAAATCATTTAGTAAAAAATGCATAACCAATGTCTAAGCCTTTCCATGAGAATTACCTCCTGTATAATATAATTATAGTTATATAATTTTAATATAAGAAAATATTATTTCTCTGGTCTCCAGGATTTTGCTACACAATTCTAAGGAAAATTCAACATAGCAAATATCCTCTAAAACAAATTAGCCCAGTGGTCGTTGAGAATTTATAACTACACTATGAGTTATACTGTATATTGTCTACTTATATAGGGTGTTTCAAAAAGAATGTCCCAGTTTGAAAATTGTATATCTCTGCAACCACGAACCACAAATGAATGAGACTTGTACCATGTGAATGGCCTTGGCCGAGGGTTTGATATGATGACTGCTAGATGCCACTACAAGAACCCAAATAGCCACTACGCTTAGTTAATGAGAAGATGGCGTCTAGTCATCGTAATTTATTTTGTAACTATACCACATTTTCATTAATAAATATAATTATTTGAAATCGGGTCATTCTTTTTGAAATACTCTGTATTTTCTCCTTCACTCGCATATAAATGTGATGCTGTATAAGAGTTTAAGGAACTCAGATTTTCTTGACATTTTCAGGTCATATAGCATTTGGCACAGAGGCTTTGCAGACAATTTCAAAACTTAAGGTTTTCTCCAGCTTTTGGCAACTGGTATTCAGATACTTTTGGGGCTGTCAAGCGAATGCGTTATTGATGGCTTGTCTTTCTCAATCTTCTCTATCAAGGCTAGATAAAGTATCTTGAGGTTTTTTTAAACTCTTTGTGCATCAAAATTTTTTTGTGAATTTTATTCATGGGTTGAATAATAGTAAAGCGTACTATTCATTTCTTGAACCTTTCAACCCACAAAAATGTAACATTAAAAGAATATCTACAATACTTTTTTACATGCTAATTCCTTATACCATTCTCGACATGGAATGGATACCTTAAATGATAATTCAAAAATGCAATCTTATTCTCATGATTAAAAAAAAAAAAAAAAAAAAAAAAAAAAAAAAAAAAAAAAACTGTACGTAATTGTAAATCCTTTGGGAAAATTATGTTTCCAAAATTGTGGAAACCTTTTGGAAAAAGTGTATTTTTGAGGTTTGACGGCTCATAACACCACTTTTTTTGGTGTAATACCATAATATATCAATGGAAAGATAATTTAATCAAGAATGTAATGCAATAAAGTATGTTCAATTATCTGTATTCTAAGAAAAGTTATAGCCAAATAACCAGAAAAAAGAAGCACAACTTGATTAGGTTGATATGAAGTAGCTCTACTTCATTTGAATGTGGCCAATGATCATGAGTGTTTAGAGAGCCAATCAGGTCACAGTAGGATTCAGCTATTGATGTCATGTATTGGAGCTGAGAGGAGGACATTTGTCAGTGTGTTATGTGAATATTATCAAGTTGGTTGGTTTTTTTTGTGTTCTTTCATTTAGTGAGATTGTAAAACATAATTAAAATTAAAGAAATGGTGCAAAGAGTTGAGGTCACCCAGAAAGTGATGTAAAATGGTACTATTAAGTGAACAAGGCTACAGTTATGAAGAAAAATTAGTGGAAACTTAACGAAAGGTGGCATTTCGAAAATTTTTGAAGAGGTATAAGGAGACTCAGTCACTACAAAACCAGACTGGTAAAGGCAGGAAAAGGTGCACAACAGCAAGTGATGATAGAAGAATTGAGAGACTGTGCCTACATGACAGAAGAAAATCATCTGGGTGCATACAAGATGAAATGGTGCAATACAACGTGAAGTTGAGTGCAAGGACCGTTCGGCACAGACTGCAGAAATTTGGTCTAAATACTAGAATTCCATGAAAAAAAGCCATTTTTATCTCTCAAAGAAAGGTTGAAAAGATTAAACTGGGCTAAAACCCATGTTAACTGGACAGTGGAACAATGGGACAGTGTTATTTGGAGTGATGAGACAAAAATCTCCCTGTTTGGTAGTGATGGCATAAAATACGTAAGGAGAAGAATAGGAGAAGATTTGCATCCTGATTGCATAACACCTACCGTGAAACACTCACTTAGTGTTATGATCTGGGGTTGTATGACATCAAAAGGTGTGGGGATATTGCCCATTAATCACGCATTTGTGTGATTAATGGGCAATATAAATGCCCAAAAATACATAAATGAAATACTTGAGCCCAAACTGAAGCCTTCCGCATGTGATCTTTTCAAAGATAATGAAGCATTTATATTTCAACAGTATTCCGCACCATCCCATGTTGCTGCTGTGTGCAAAAAGTGGTTTCAAGATAATCATATTCCACTGCTGGAATGGCCTGGGAATAGCCCAGACCTTAACCCAATCGAAAATCTACGGAGCCTACTAACGAAACTTGTTACTCAGAAGCAACCCGCCAATAAAACCCAATTAACAGAAGCAATAATTGAATCTTGGTTTCACATTATAACAGCTGCAGAACTAAAAAACTTGGTTCACTCCATGGGAAGGTATTGTAAGGCCGTAATTAACGCTAAAGGTTACCCAACTAAGTATTAACTCACATTGTGAGAATTTTTGTATATCTCATTTTTTCTATGTGTTTCACTTTTTTTTCTTTATAACTGCTGTTCTAATAAAAAATCCTTCATAAAAGTTATTGCATTACATTCTTGATTAAATTATCTTTCCATTGATATATAATTTTATAGTATTATTCCAAAAAAAAAAAAAAAAAGTGTTATGAGCCATCGAAACTGAGAAATACACTTTTTCCACAATTTTGGCCACTAGTGTAGATTAGAGATTTTTACCATCATATTCTCTCAACCTCATGCTTGGTACTAGTTTGTGGATGATGTTTTTCCCATCTGGTTTGGTTCATAGAATGACTCAAAATTTCCTTCATACCTGTCTCACCCATTGCCTTCTTGACAGATCCATAAGTTTTTCCATTTATAGCAAGCCTACTTTCAGTGGAAAATATATTGTTATATCTTGAATGATGGTTCTATCAAGAATAGAACTGCTCCATTCAAGATTTAACAAGAACAACCATATCAAGCAAAAGCACACTTGTATTCTTGGCAAAACAGACATAATATTTAAAAATGCAGGTGTTAACTTTGCTTAAGAAGGGAATTAAAATATAAAGGAAGAAATTGAATCCTAAATTAAAATGAAATTGAAGAAGGAAATAAGTATTAGATTGTACTATGTTTAAAGTATTGTCTAAAATAGATGGAAATCTTAAACTTTCAAAAGCACCAATATTAAACTATGCCATGTATAAAATCGCATATTGTCGTGCGAATGAAAGTATAAAGGTTGCTGTGTGACCACCAAAGATGATGTAACGAACGATGAGTAGGCATTCATGGAAGGCGCTCGAATTCCACATTCCCTGAAGAGATCGATCCCCATTCAGCGAGGACGTGACAGTTATAGGAAAGCGTCATAGACAAGCTTGGAGTACGGAAGAGGGCGCTATAGAAGAGTTTAAAAAACGAACTCACGGGGCTGGAGGCTCTCTTAGTTCCCTTTACGTTTTGGTTCCTGTGGTGTTCCCCGGTTGCGTGTGCGTTGTCTATTTCTATATTTAGTTTACCATCTTCAGTAAAAATTGTGCCTAAGTAGCTGAAATGTTTTACTTGTTCCACAGGTTCTCCATTCACAACACAGTTGACATTTTCAATGATTCTGCCTATTTTCATTGTCTTTGTCTTTTTATTGCTGACCTTCATACCACATCTATTACAACAGCTATTCAATTTAGTCAGAGAATCTTGCAGACTTGTAGCGGATTTATTTAGAAGTATAACATCATCCGCATAAAGCAAAGAGCTGACATTAACATCTCCAATTTTGATATCAGGTTTAATACCACATTCCTTCATAATGTGATCCATATAGATAATGAATAACAGAGGGGATAATGTACATCCTTGTCTCACACCAGATTTAACATTAAACCATCTTCCTGTACTTCCTTCAATTCTAACTGCTGACTCACAACTCAAATAAAGACTAAGTATTGCTTGATATAATGCCCCATTGACACCATATAACTGCAGCGTATTGAATAGCTTCTCTCTTGGCACCTTGTCATATGCCTTTTCCAAATCGACAAAACTTAAATACAGATCTTTGTTATATTCCCATGCTTTCTCGACTATTTGTCGTAAAGTGAAGATCTGATCCTGACAGCCTCTATTTGGCCTGAATCCAGCTTGTTCTTCACCAAGCTTTTCTTCCACAATTCTTCTCAACCGTTTCTCAAGTATACTTGCATAGATCTTGCCAGGAACACTCAGTAGGGAAATACCTCTGTAATTCTCACATTCAGTTTTATTTCCCTTTTTATATATGGGTACTATGAGAGCTCTACTCCAATCATTGGGAATTCGTCCCTCTGTCCAGGCTTTCTGAACTATGCAGTGCAGCCACTGTAAGACTCTTATACCACCATACTTCAGCATTTCTGGTCGAATATCATCTACTCCTGCTGCCTTTCCACATTTCAAGCCTTTGATGGCTTTTTCTACTTCAAGTATGGATATGTATTCCTGACTGCATGCCTGGTCAGTGTTTTTTATCACTGTGCTGTCATCACTGCTTGTTTCATTTAGCAGTTTTTCAAAGTAATTACTCCATACTTCAAGGATATCTTTTTCTCCTGTTTTCATTTCACCTTTATCATCTCTAATTCCTTTTACAGCACTCTTTCCTCCATTCCTAAGCTTCTTCAACAACCTCCAGAATATTTTGCAACCTTCTTGATATTTATTTTCTATATTCTTGCCAAAGTCCTCCCATGACTATTGTTTAGCTAGTTTTACACACTGTTTAGCTTTCTTACATTTGTCTCTGTATTCTGTAAGAGTAAAAGCTGACTTATTTGCCAGGAACTTTTGATATGCTTTCTTCTTTTCCTTCACTGCCTCTTTAACTTCCTGTGTCCACCAGGGAGTTCTGATTTTTTTATCTTTGCACACAACCTCACCACATGCCTCTCTGGCAGAATCAATCAATGTTTCCTTCAGAGTTTGCCACTGAATCTCCAAGGTTTGATTCCTGTTCTCAAACTCTTTCATTTTCTTTTCAATAATATTTCTGTATTTTAGTCTACAGTTTACATCTGAGAGCTGCTCAACTTTTATTCGCTTTAGAACTTTCTTACATGTTATTCTTTTCAATATAAAATTCAATTTTATCCTGCTCAAGACTAAATAGTGATCACTTCCAATTTCAAATCCTCTGTACACTCTGGTGTCCTGCACCAGGGAGAAAACATCACTATCAACAATAACATAGTCAATGAGACTTTTCTTATTCCTAGCCTCTTCTCTCCATGTGAATTTGTGCACATTTTTATGTTGGAACATGGTGTTAGTAATAACCAGTCCATGTCCTGAGCAGAAATCCAACAGATATTTGCCATTATTATTAGCTTTGCTCTTTTCTCCAAATTTTCCCAAAATATTTTTGTATGTCTCACAATCATTTCCTACTCTACTATTTAGATCCCCAACAAGGACCAACTTTTCCTTTTTCATTGTGTCAGTTGCTTTTTCTAAAGCCTCAAAAAATTCCTCCACTTCTACCTTAGTAGAACCTTCTGTGGGACCATAGGCACAAATAAGTCTCATTGTCCAGTTCCCCATTCTCATGTTTGCCCACATTACTCTACTTGAGACTGACTGCCATTCAAGAAGATTAGCCTCGTATTTTGTGTTGAATACTATGCCATTTCCTTCTTTTCCTTGATTGTTATTGCCTGAATATAACATTTTGTATTTATTGCTCAGAAAGATCTCACCAGTTTTGGTCTTTTTTGTTTCAGTCACCCCTATTATGTCGATCTGGTACTTATCTAATTCCTCAGCTAGCTCCATTTCTTTGCCATTCAGGCTTCTTACGTTGATAGTACCGATCTTTAACTCTGGTGATGTTGAGTTGGGGTTTGTTTTCAGATTTGTTCCAGTAGCTGACTTTTCGCTGTTCGCCCTGGTTCCCTGGCGAAAACAACGGGGGCCTTGTTTAACCGGGCGACGCCCCAGCCGGCATGAAATTTTGTCATGTTGTACCATCATTTTGTATTTTGGTTTAACCAATAAGAATACAATTTGGTCGGCTAAATCCCAAATTGCCAGCCCATCCTCGTTCGTTCAGTATCAAAGTAGATACCCAACAGGGTGCACCACGAGAAGGTGAGGATTGGACATTAGGTCAGAAGCCCTGGTCGGTTCTCCGCATTCCTTTAAAGGCTATGTGGAGGTCTCCTCTCAGTTATACAGCTTTGACCCTTAAGCACCCCTCCCAAGTTCTTTTGAACTGGAATTTCTTTTTCCCTTCTACGAGTACAACCTTGGTCTCTTCTTAGCATATACCACATTTCTTGCTCATGTGGCCTCAACTACCATGGTCAGTCTGGTTGTTCTGATGAGGTTAGGCATGAAGATCACATTGCATCTGTGTCTGCCAACTTAGTATGTCTAGAACAGGTGAACATTGAATTAATACAGATCACAACATAAATGCAAGATAGGACATTCATTGCAGTTCTTTTTTATATTTTCAAGAATATTTGAAGCATCCTGTGAAGATTCTCTGCATCAACTAAAACAATAACAAAGGTGGTTCTCTGTCAATCTCACAGTTGATAGAATAAACCACAAATTTAAAGATCTGATAGAATAGTTTTCTGAAAAATGAACATTTGAAGTTGTTATTTAATATCAGATACAATTTTAAGAAACAAAGATGTCACTTTTTGCTCTAAGAATGCAAATCTTACACTAGAGAAATATAAGCTAAGTTTTTAACATGCTTTAGTTTCATTCCTCAGTATTTTTCATCCATTACAGTTATTGTAATAATAAATATTACAAAAAAAGACTTGTTATTCATATTTATTTACAGAAACTTTATAATTTGTATGAGTTATTTACACTCTAATGATACTATGCTATTTTCATAATAACATGTTTCAGTAGTCATGTTATTATGTCATCTGCCATCATTTAGAAAAGTACAAAGATTTGTGTGTTTTGTTCTATGAGGGAAATCAGGAAAATACAGGCATCATACAGATATCCCAATGTCTCTTTTCTTTTCTTTTCATGGGTATAGCTTTAGAATGGTTGTTCTGCATACCAGCTGTTGGTATATCAAATCCTTCCTTTCATTGTCGCATGGTAATATGCATTCATTATTCATTTTAAAAATTTTATGGAATTTACAACCGTGTTAAAAAAACTTTATTATCCCGACGTTTCGATCTTCACATTTTTAAAATGGTGTAGGGACAGCGATATCACTCCTAACTGCATCAGGCTAAAGAGGAAATTCACTTCAACAAAGGCACAAAGAATATACCACCGCATGGAGAAAGCACTACTGAGAGAGCAGATCCAAGCTACCAGAAAGAACCTAGCCGCTACATAAAACCAGTTACTAAAAGAAAAAACGGAGCTGTCTAGCTACTTAAACGCAGATATCTGGATAATCCTAGAAAGGATTACGGACAACACAGCAAACCACATCCAACAAACGAAGAAAGAAAACCTAATTTCCAAATTTCAAAGACTAAAAGAACGACAAAACCAGCCGCCATATTCAAAGTTTGCCACAGTGAACAAGAACAACCAACCAGAAGCAAGAAACAACAGGAGCCACCAATCACCCACAAGTATCAATAACATAATTAACCTATCTAACCATGCTCTAAACAAAAACGAAATCTCTATACTTAACAAAGGTTTAAATTTTGCTATAGCACCAAAAACGATAGACAAACTTGAAGTTATTTTAACATATTTATACCCAAGGTAAAAATACTTCCTAAACTTGAAGTTATTTGTAATATGGAAAGAGGCCTAAGATTCATACCTAATAACATAGCAGACAAAATACGTATAGAAACTGCGAACATTTTAAACCATAACAAAACAATAACAAGCAACATAACTAAACAAAAATTAACAGCGATAAAATCACTTAAAACAAATCCGAACATAGTAATAAACAGAGCCAATAAAGGAAATACCATTGTCATTTTAAACCGTACCACTTATATAGAAAAAATGAATCTGCTGGTCTCTGACAACAACACATATAAACTAGTTAACTACAACCCAACTAACAGAACAAAAAACAAACTGGAGAAACTACTTAAATCAATTACCACATGGCCCGAAGATACAATCAAAAAACTGTTCCCCTCATTACGTGCGCTCCCCTAGAATTTACGGGCTACCAAAAATCATAAAGAAAACACCCCGCTAAGACCTATCGTTGAAGGAATTGATAGCCCGACGTATCACTTAGCCAAAAAATTAGTGGCAACACTCAAGGAGTTGGTAGGTCATTCCCCCTCCTATATCAAAAACACACAACACTTCATAAACATCATCAAAGACATTACATTAGAAAAAGATGATTTATTAGTCAGTTTTGACGTCTCTGCCCTCTTTACGAATGTCCCAATCAATGACACAATCCTTCCCCTACAAAACAAATTCCCTCCAGATATCACGGCGCTTTTTGCGCATGTATTACGGTCGGGTTATTTTGTATGGCAAAAAGCCTTCTACTTACAAAAAGAAGGCACAGCCATGGGCTCGCCATTATCCCCCCCTATTGCTAACTTTTACATGGAACATTTTGAGCAACTTGCTCTAGATTCCTCCCCTCTAAAACCCAAAGTCTGGCTTAGATACGTTCACGATGTTTTCGCGATCTGGTCCCATGGCCGCCAGACATTAGACACATTCCTTAGCCATCTAAACAAACAACACAAATGTATACAGTTCACAATTGAAATTGAAAAACACAACACACTTCCGTTTCTAGATACACTTGTCACACGTCTTCCCTCGGGTAATCTTTCCTTCACTGTTTACCGAAAACCGACACATACGGGACAATATATACACATAAATTCCTACCACCACCCAACACAAAAACTAGGTGTCATCAACATGCTAAAAAACAGAGCTCAGACGATTTGTTCCAGTGAACAGGCACTGAAAGAAGAGTTTAAAATTATCAGTAATAACCTACAAAAAAATGGATACAGCCAAAATACTATAAACAAAATTCTCTACAAAACCACAATAAAAAACAAAGACAAACCAGACTACAGTAAAACTATAACCATTCCCTACATTAAAGGAATATCAGACAAAATAAACAGAGTACTACAAAAGTACAACCTCAAAGCCACCTTTAAACCTCCTGCAAAATTAAAAAACTTACTCAACTCATCCAAAGAACCCACTCCCTCCACTAGCTCACCCTGGAGTATACCGAATTTACTGTACTTGCAACATACCATATATAGGAGAAACAGGACGCACTATTCCTATTAGACAAAAAGAACATAAACGACACATTAAATATAATAATTATGGTGAAGCTGGCGTTTCTGATCATGCCCTGAATACCTTACACAGAATTGACTGGAAAACCACCAGCTGTCTACATCACACTAGAACATGGTATGAACGGAAATTCAAGGAAGCCTGCGAGATTATCAGCAACCACCCCAATCTGAACAACAATGATGGTTTAAAAATCCCAAACATATGGAAGGCATATATTCGACCTTCCTCACCAAGAACAACTATTAACAGGACTGTAGAAAATCTAGTATTGTAAATCAAAAATAGGAATTGTAATACTAAAAATAGGACACCAATTGTTTCTGAAAGAAAACCATCTAAAAGAATGTTTATTTCATTGTAAAAATAGAATTTAGCTTGATGTAAAAAAAGTTTTATTTTATTTTATTTTTTATTTATTTATTTTTTTTATTCACCAGAGGTCACGCCAGTAGAATAACATGTGATCAAATCATTGTTTCTCTAGCTTACAGTTAATGATGTAACTCAGCTTGTTCTGTATACTTATGTACGCTCCAGATGATGATCTTGATGTGAAGATCAAAACGTCGGGATAATAAAAATGTTTTTTTTAACACGGTTGTAAATTCCATAAAATTTTTAAAATGAATGCTGATCACCGTGTAACCCTAAAAGAAAGGATGCATTCATTATGTAAAAATTATGGCAACAACTACTGTGTTGGAATAATAGCTTTAAACTAGAATAAAATAAGCATACTCAACATTCTGAGATACTATATTAAGTTCATCATAAAGAACATGTACACGTTACATAATTCTAATATTATGCTAGAGCATTCCTACTTTGTTCAGGCTAGGGTCAACAGCTGATCAAAGTAGGAATGCAATAGTGTACTGTAATGAATCAGTATGTATCTTGTGTGTGTGTGCACAAAGTCCGTGTATCCCTGTGGAAACGGTGTTTGCATTCCAGTGCTAGGTTGCCTGAAGAGAGCATTCTAGGTTGATTCTAGTCACTGTCTGGAGGAACTTTTTCTAAGCCTATTTCAACCAGTTCCTGAGTGAGTTAATCTCTGGCATGGGCAAACAGGTTTTTTTCTCCTGCAAACTCAGATTTTTCATCCCATAAACTCTACAGTCATATAGGACTATAGGACTCACACTATTTGAGACAATAATATATAGTGTTAGGAAACACAAGATGGCAGCAGTTGCACCAGGTGGCAATTAATATTACTAAAAGTATTATATCAGCTATTCTGTGATTGGCTAAGTAGATGTCAGCTGTTCATTACTCTTCAAAAGTTAGTTTTGGCTAAATGACCTTGACCAATCCCTTTGGAGAATAAACAGACAGCAGATATATACATGGTTCAAAATTCCACGTACAAATTTTGAGGGGAGGTAGAGAACATCAAAATCAACCATATTCACATAGGAAAGCATGAACGGAAATGCCACCAGAAGGTACTAACAGGGACACAAAGATACAGAAATAACACAAGGCAGTAAGTAGTGCAAAAAACTTTATTAGGCGTAACTGAACAGTTCAATAGTAGTTGAATACATAATATGGTTTCACATCAGGTGCTCAAAGTTACGACGATTAGCAGTGATGCATGCCTGACACCGAAAATGCATTGATTGTCATACATTTTCAAAATACCTGGAGTTTCCCGGATATTAGCAGCGGTGATGGCAATTCTTGCCAAGAGGTCCATGTCAGAGGCAACAGGCATTTTGTAGGCCATGGCTTTAAGGGTCATCCACAGAAAGAAATCAATGCTTGATAAATCAGGTGAGCGTGGGGAACATGCGACAGGTCCACCATGCCCAATCCATCGAGCCCCAAAGGACCTGTCCAAATACTGACGCACAGAAATGCCAAAATGGGCTGGAGCCCCGTCGTGTTGGAACCACATCTCCCAACGCACAGTCATTGGAACATTGTTCAGTAAATCTGGCAGAACTTCTTCCAGAAAGGTCCGATACTTCTGGGAGTCTAGTCGGACTGGTAACAGGTATGTTACCACCCTGTTTGGGCAGGTATCGTCAGCGACGATACCTGCCCAAACATTAATGGCGAAGCATTGTTGTACAGCATGTGATCACACAGCATGTGGGTTCAAATGGGCCCACACATGAGCATTGTGGTGATTGAAGACCCCTTCGCAGGTAAATGAAACTCCATCCGTGAACAAAACACAAGTTGGAAAATCTGGATCTATGGCACTTTTCTGCAGAAACCACTGCACGAATTCCACACGTTGAGGATAATCTTTTGCCATCAGTAACTGGACCTGTTGTAGATGAAATGGATGTAAGGATTCAGAGTGCAAAACATGCAATACACTGGATCGAGATACTTATATAGCAGAGGCAACGACACGTGTGCTTTTCTCTGGATTATTGTCCATCGCATGCAATACCTCCTCTTCCATGGCGGGATTTCACGACCGTGGCCGCCACTATCATGCCTGCGATCCCTGAATGATCCATAGTCATACAAATTCTGATGCAAATGCACAAACATTTGGTGATGCGGTACACGTCTGTTTGGGTACCTTTTGCGATACATTCATACAGTGGCTTGTCCATTACCATCAGCTAACCTGTAAATGAGGTGCATGTCTGCCATTTCAGCGTTCATAAAATGATGAATGTTCTTCGTACGACGTCGAAAACTTGAATGAGGAAGCCCCAATTGCTCACCTGGGCAAACAGCACCACCTATCACTTTCGGGTGGTGTTTCCGGTCATGCTTTCCTATGTGAATATGGTTAATTTTGATGTTTTCTACTCCCCCCTCAAAGTTTGTATGTGGAATTTTGAACCACCCTGTATACCACCCTATGTGTGTGTGTGTGTGTATACCTGATGATGACCTTAATATAAATACTGAATGTCAAGTAGTTACTATTCCAACACAATAGTTTTTTTTTTTTTCTATAATTGCCATAATTATAAATAATAAAAGCAATGAATCAACACAAGGTGTGTCTCAAAATGTTGAGATCACACTCAAGGTTATGATTTGTTATAAAATTGGAAAGCATGAATTTTCTTTTAGCATACAGCTTAGCAAATGCATTATTACTTATTCCGTATTCTTCTCAATTTCATTTTAGTTCAAGTTACTATGAAAAGTCAATTTCAAACAAAAAAAATAGATTACATGCAAAAAAAAAAAAACTCACTATTTTTTCTAGAAATATGTTCTTGATTCTAACTTCAGTACCATTTCCATCTCCAAACTGGTTTCTTTTTTTCAAATAAACTGATAAGACAGAAATGCCGAAAATTATACACAATTGTTCATATGCTGACCAGAATGCTAGATAATCCTAATATCTAAACATACCCCCCCCTCTCTTTTTATATCAGTAATCATTCTAAGTATACTGTAGATGTCGTTCATATTTCAAGAAATTCTGATCCTGTTCTGATATTGATTTCTCCTCCCTCAAAAAAATATGGAGAACAACCATTCACACAGTCACTATTCACCTCATTACAAGAATACTAAATGGGATTATTGTAATTTTATTCTGGTTGGATTATTTCACTTCAAATTCTCACTACATATCTAAAATCTCAGTTCAAAAACTAAGGCATGAACTGGCTTGATAATAGTTAAGAATATTATAACTAGCTTTCTTCAAAATTGCCATGTCAAATAATGATTATGGAAAGATGAAAAGTAGGAAATTGCAGTATTCTCTCCCTTTTCATCCAACTGTTTCAACTTCTTTTACATCATTATTACCCAAACAGGAAGACAATTTTTTTTTTGATGTTCGCTCTTTTCCCAATTTCTGCATTTTTTCTCCCTAGATCTTATTTAGAAAGAAAATGTTCCAATACTATAAACAACCAATGCTATTAAAAATGATTTGTAGAATTTTATCATACAGAATAAATATCTGCTCTTTTTACTATTTTTTTTTAACAAGTATAAAAAAAATATTTTATTTAAAGTAAAGAGCCAATAGGCTTCATTTCGGCAATGTAAAACATTATTTAAATTAAGGGGATATTAAATCCCACATCGTTTTAAAACCGAATAAGAAACTCAAAGATCAAAAACTCAAAAATAGCTACTCACTGATGAGATTTCAATAAAGATCGAAACTGGTTTGGATAGTGACCTCCCACCATAATGTATAACATCATACATCTTCTAGGAGATGGGTTTTACATTATGGAAAATACTAAGAATAGCAATAAGAACTTTCTCCACCTTTGCAACGAGTTGCCCTAGTTTGTACTACGTACTTGAACTATGTGCTTTAGCTTACGCTAGTAGTCGCCAATAAGTTTATAGTTACTATATTCGGCATGAAACTCTTTGATTCCGATCTTTGAGTTTCTTATTCGGTTTTAAAACAATATGGGATTTAATATCCCCTTAATTTAAATAATAAAAAAAAATAGTTGTGGCAAGTTATAGAAAGAAGAATGTGCAATTTACATAGTATAATAAAAACATGAGGTCCAAAGGTTATTTCCAAAGTTCTGTTCTGCATACCATACTGTGTTGTTAAATCAAATATTTGTTTAACAAAATACATTTACAGGCCTTCAACATAACATCCATTGTGCCTTAATAATGTTGCTCAATATTTGGGTAAGTCTTACATTCCTGTCAAGTTTTTTTTGATATGTCTGATCACTTCAGCAGAAACCTTGTTAACTCTAGTGGAACATTTCCTATAGCATTGTTTCAACTTAGGAAACAGACTTAAGTTTGGATAACACATGTCAGGAGTATATGATTGTGGGAGGGGGAGATGGAATGGAAATACTTATTATTACTTTTTTGTAAGATTAATTACTTCATGTGAGCTGTGGACTTCCACCTGATATGATTCAGATTCTTCCTCAATTTTGAAGTCTTATTTTGAAGAACATGAAAACCAGAAACAGAAAATAAGAACACTATATTCTTACTCAGAGTCTGGCTTACAACTGTGAAGGTAGAAAACTATTATATCATCTCACTGGCCATGCATGTACTGTGTATACAGAAATTTTGAAATAGTCCTCAATATCAGCCACGAAATATTCATATCAAATTATATATAGTAATTATTGTTCTTCCGTTTCATAAATATTGATGTTATATAAAGGGTATAGTGATATAACAATCTAATAATCCTTGATACTTGGCATGCCTTTAAGATCAACAACCTGCCTCAATTGGCAAGTAAACCATAATTTTAGCATAAGGTGCCTAAACATATATTTGCCTTATGCCTAAATATATATTTAGGCATAAGGCATAAAGCTTTTCCAATTCTATAAGATTGACTAACAACTTCAAGTGAAAAGTCTTGATAAAGGTTCTTCATGTCCTAGATGAGATTCAAACCAAGGTCTTTCTATCTAAAGGGCTTTG
Organism: Typopeltis vanoorti; assembly: GCF_054136105.1. NCBI lineage: Eukaryota > Metazoa > Arthropoda > Arachnida > Uropygi > Thelyphonidae > Typopeltis > Typopeltis vanoorti. The sequence goes on along the minus strand of NC_143569.1, from coordinate 77,203,833 downwards.
TCGAAACTGACTGAACTAACAGAGGCTCTATATAGTGATATTATAGTGCACATAAACATACCACTATGAATATACTACTGTATTGTCAATTAGCTTTATTCAATCTTGGTTATCTAAAATCTATATTTAAGCTGCAAGATAATGAACAGTACCTAGAAGCTTACATGACACCAGTTCAATGATATTTCTCACATGGATTCATGTTATTTATTTTACAGTTTAACAGGATGACAGAAAATGGGACAATAACAACAAACAAGTATTTGAGGTGATATCACATGCTTTGAGTAATGATTCAATCATACTAATAGACAAATATGAGAAACACTCACAGTATTTTTAATATTTCATAAAAGAAAGAGTCAACAAGGTCTTCTCACCTGTACATAACCCTGGCCAGGATTGAGTTTTGCATAGATAAAAAGGATCCTTTCCACAACTTCCCAGTGTGCTTCTTGTCCTTTTGAAAGATGCTGGTATTCTTCCTGAGCTCTCTTTTTGAAGAGAGAAATCTAAAATTGATAACAGTTAAAAAATACATTCGTATATTGTTATTTAAATACAGATTGAATATTAAAATTGATTCTTCAAAATTTAAACACAGTTATTTAAGAAATTCATTGTATTTACTGCATGTGATAATGAAATAGATAATACCAAATATGAAAGATACATCTTATTGATTACAGTAAACCATACTAAAGAAATTTATCCCAAGTTTTTAAATATAATATAAACACTTTTCATCAATTCCTGATATGTACTTTCAGTAGGCATATACAATAGCACTTCATGAAAGAACATTTAAATCAATACTAACTTTCTATTGATAATTTTCTTCCAAATTAATTTATTTGTCAGGACATCCACATAACAAGATCTTATATTTTGATCTTCTAAGGCACTTTTTATTGTAACAACTCATCCTCCAGGGCTTCTTTTCTTTTTTTTACATTCTGGCAATAAGCACCCATTCTTTTAACCTTTCAATCCCATTCTGTTTAATTCTGAATATCTCCAATTTTGATATTAGGCATGGGCACCCTTGATTTAACATCATATCATCTTCCTGCACCTACAATTCTAACTGGTGACTTACAGATCAAATGCAGATTTATTGCTCAATATAATGTTACTTTTATACCATATAATTATAGCATTTTGAACAGCTTCAAAAAGCTATAATTATATGTCTTTTCCAGAACTACTAAACTCAAATAGGGCTTTGTTATACTCACATGATTTCTCAGCATTTCCTTTAAAAAATGACCATGACACCCTCTATCTGAATTCAGTCTCCTGTTCTCCAAATTTCTATTCTACAATTTTTCTTAGCCTTTTCTCAAGTATGCTCATAAATCTTACCTGGAACACTTACTAGGGAAATTCTCCTGTTCATGCTCACATTCAGTTTTATCACATTAGATGCATACAATGAGAGATATATACTGTAAACAACTGGAATTTGACCTTCTGACTATGACTTCTGGAATTATGAATTTTTCTCTGCATTATCACAGACAACATATTTGGAACTTTCATTATGATTTCTTCTTTTCCATGACTACTTCTAAATTCCTAAGCACACCATGAAGTTTTGATTTTTCTATTCTTGCAGACAAATTCAGCATATTCTTTCCTGACTGAATCAATGTTTTCTTCAGAGTTTAGCAGCAAGTCTCCAAAGTTTGATTCTTGACTTCCAACATTTTAATTTTTTCTAAAGCAATATTTGTATTAAGTCTATAGTTCACCTCTGAAAGTTGCTTGACTGATTCTTTTTTAGGCTTTCTTACCCAGTTATTTGTTCAGTATCATGATCAATTTTATCCTACTCAACATTAACTGGTGATATCACATTCTATTTTAATTCCCTCATGCTGGGAAAGGATTAAAAATACTACTTAATTTTTCTGATATTTTGTCTCAGTCACATAGACATCTTCAAGGAAGCACAATACACAACTTGTCTCACTCTCTCTCTCACACACACACAAAAACTAAGTGAAACACATGCACAAAAGACTAGAATCCTAATTAGGTGGTGTACCCTCTCTGTAGACTTAAAACTGGGACCTCAAATGATTAATGTTTCCCATATTTCTGGAAGTTTTTTTTTGCATCTGTTTTTATTCAGATTAGGCTGATTTTTGAGACCAGCTGCAGATTCTAAAAACAGTCTTTCTTCTCTTCTAAACCTGCTGCAATGAGCTGGTGGTTTTTCTAATTGATTCTATGAGAAGAATTAAGCTATATTTTAAAATCTTTTCCAGTGTTGTTAAACTCCTTTAAGCTTCCTGTGTTCCTCCAATGATTTCTCCTGGAAGAAACTGGGAGGAACATGAGTTCCTTCCAGTTTAAGCCTTAATGGCTATTTTAGTATCATACACTTGTCCTGTATCCGTGTGTAAAGATATCGCTATCAACAGTAAAATAGTCAATGAGATTTCTTATTTTTGGATTTTCTCTCCATTTGAATTTGTATGTTGTAATGGCTATTCCATGTGCTGAACAGTATACATGTACTACCCATTATTTTCCAAAAAAACAGTTCTGTATGTTTGCTACTCTGTTGTTTATATCTACAACAAGGTCTAAGTTTTCCCTTTTTTGTCATCTGCGTTCTCTAATGACTCGAAAATTCCTCATTTCCTTAGCAGAAACTTCTGTGAGACCATAGGCAAAAATAAGTCATTGTCCAATTCCTTAATTTTGATGTTTGCCTACATCACTTGACTTGATAGTCTGCCATTCAAGATTATTCTCATGCTAAATGTAGAATGCCACAGCTGCTCCTTCCTTTTCCTGTTCATTACAGCCCGAATATAATATCTTGTATTTGTTTTTTTAATCCTTTGAGTAGCACATGACCATGCATCTATCCTAAAACAGTACTGATGTATATATATGTTCAAATTTTAACTATAGTAAAGCCATAAATTTAAGTTACTTTTTGAGTTTATGCAGGGAGGTGCTGCAATCTCTTAGAAACCTTTCCATTTTTTTAATTGATTCATACACCATAAAAGATGAGATATATATTTTTAAATCACCACTCAAAGAGTTAACAGAATCACATCTTATCTTCTTTATTTCAGTAATGTCAATTATATCAATCTTGCGTTTCCCCAGCCAAAAGGCTGTGGGTTTGAATCCTGCCATGGGCATGGACGTTTGTGATTGTCTGTGAAAATACTAGTGGGTGGGCAGTAGATGGCATTGGTATAGTTGCAGTTTGTCGTAGGTGGTGGACTGAGTGGTGAAGAAAGAGCTGTAGAGTAGGTGCCCTCCCTCGATGTGTCACGTAATAGTAAGATCACTATTGCATTAAACTGATGGTGCCAATCTTGAATTTTCTTGGTGCTGTGGAGCTTACACATTTTTACCAATATACAATATGTATTATACGATGAATTAATTAACAAAAAATGACTACACTTTTAATCACCATTTCTGATGCAAATCATAATGAACATGCTAAGGACTGGAAGAATTTCTTTTTGAGTTTGGCTAATAAATTTTCTTGATGACCAATTCATGCTTTTCCTTGTTTCATAAAAAATTTTTTTGTTGGTTTAAAATTAGCATGAATTAATTGGAGGAGACAACCACATCATGTAAGAATGAAATACAGAGAAACTGGGACTTCTGACAACATCCAAACTCGTTCCCATGGTGTATTCTGTTATACACCGGAACACCGAAAAACTTTTATTCTATATTAGTTTAAACAATGTGTGCATTATGATGCTATGGTACAATCAAATATGTTGAATTGGTGTCATCCTGTTAAGGACACTTGTTTTTTCATGGAAACCATAAAGATAATAGTAAGTTAACTATTAGAAAACAACATCTACAGAACTGCATCCCATCGAGGAAGAATTCTTTGTGTCAAAGAATCTTGTTGCATATCTAAACAGCAGAGTAGAAAATGAATCACAAACAGAGAAATGTTTTGGGAAAATATGTAAAAATAAACATATATACCTGCTGGATATATGTTTATCCAGCAGGTATATTAAAAATAAATACATCCACAAAAAAAGCTTGAAACCTATGGTACTGTGGATATTGTGGCTAAGGATTAGATAGTTGTTGGAAGTTTTTTCAACTTGGTTATACTCAGTGGTGAGCTATGGAAATTTTAAAAAAGGGCTCGTGCATCATCGAGAAAAAAAAAAAAGCCTAACTTAGACCTTATATTTATATTGTGACTTTGCAGAGCTTCTGACAGATATGATAATTCCTGTAGGATATCAATCTTTAATGCTAAATCTTTTAAAAATTCCAAATTGAGAAGTCGGTTTAAAAAGCCCTTACATTTATCGTTCGATGCAAAATGCTTGCATAAAGCTGGGTAATTTCTCCACAAAGTAAGAGCCATTCGTAAACTGCAAGCTGCCCATCATGGTCCAAACACACGGCCGATCTTTAAAATCTCGATATCAAGGTCTTTTGCAATCGTATTTAATTCTCATTGATTTTTTGGTGATTGATGATAAAAAGCATATAATTTAGCCATAAATATTTCGAAATGATTTATTTCTTTAATGTTTTTTATCAAATCGTCTAATGCTAAGTGTAAACGATGAGTGCAATGCCAAATCACAACGTTGGGAAGTTTTTGTAGAAGTTTGATTGCAACACCTGATTTGTTTCCTACATTGCACTAGTTCCATCAGAACAAAATGCAATGAAATGATTTTTTATATAGTTATCAGAAAATCCATATGAATTTAAAGTAGCAATTATAGTAGCATGTATACATTCCACGGTGGTATTTTCTAGTTCTACAAGATTATTAAACAAGAAGAACAAGGGCTCGCAAATTTGAGAAAAATTTAACAAAGAGCTCGCGGGAGCCCCCACGAGCCCCTTATAGCTCACCACTGTTATACTATAAATTAAAGATGCCAATAAATTATATTCTTGGTTTAATCCTTTATCCAAGTGTAAGCAAACAAAGTTTGCACCTGAATTATTTTCAGGACAGGGCAACTCGTATACAGAGGCTAATGATGTCACATCACAATCCTTTGAATTATTTTGCCAATTTTTGCAATATGCTGCCCTCTGAATTTCAAGTCTCAGCCCACCATCGCCCCCAAATCCCTAGCCTCTTGAATTTCAATTCAGCACTATCAGTGAGATAGAAAGTGTGTAATCTTTTAATCTTGAAGTTCATTACTGTGGTCATTACAACTATATTGTCCTCCTCAGTTTTGCATCATGAGCAAACAACTGAATATCCTTCTTAAATGATTCCTTATACCATTAATATACAAATTTAAGAGTAGTGACCTTAGTACAGAGCCCTGAGGCACTCCGCCAGTCATGTTCATTCACCTTGATTCCACTCCATCATATACTACTCTCTGATGTCTGTCAGCCATCCCCAGCATCCATGCCGCCAACCTCATATCCATTCACATTTTGCTCAATTTATGTAATAGTTTTCCATACAGTATTCTGTCAAATGCTTTTGCAAAGTTCAGCAGTATAATGGTGTAACTGTTTCCTTTATCCAATTCTGCTGTCACTTTATTATTAAATATGAAGAAATATTAAGGCAGAATCTACCTTTTACAATATAGTGCCGTCCTCCATAGTATCATATTCCTATCTACCCATTCCTGAATTTTACGTTTAACTAACTTTTCCAGTACTTGAACCACCACTCCTGATTGGTCTTTAATATGTTACTTCTGTGAAACAACCTTTATGTAATAGAACTATCTCACCTTCTTTCTACTTCCTTGGAACCTTTGCCAGAACTGAGACCTAGACTTCAACAACTTTGTTAGAGGTATTTCCAGTTCTCTTGCATATTCTCATAGCACACAGACCAATGTACAGTTCAGTTCCACTGCTATCTTCACACTGATATTTTTCAATATGCTGAGCACCTCCAGTTTGTCTACCTCAATTCTCACATCATTCTCTGCCACATCAGTAACTCCAAAGTCTCCATCTGGGTGATATACCCTTGCAAAGTGATCGCTTAGTGGCTCAACTATTTCTTCTGCTTTCTTTTTTCCAACATCAGTACTGAGTAAAATTATCTTTCCATAATCATTCATTCTCTAACTCACTACATAGAAGATCCTTTCTTCGAGCCTTAGTTTTTAACATCACATTGTTGATACGATGGCATTTCTCTTGTTAAGTTAATTCTCTAACTTCCATTCTTTCTTGGCATAAATATATTACTAGTATCTATATTGCAGTATATATCTTCAGCATCAAAGAAATTTAGGTTCTGAAATTAAGTTTTCCATGTTTATCTTCAGGTATTACTTTACCTCTGAGCACTTATTAACGTTCTCCAAATTACAAATCCATCCAACCATTGAATACTTTATAAGGATTAGATAATTTAGGAATCCTGTTCTAGAAACCAAATATGGAACTTTAAAAAGTTGCTTATTGATCCTCAGGTCTGAAGTTGGCTAACAAAGGATGTTGAACACACTGACCAATGATAGAGAGGTTATTATCTCTTGCTTTATAATGCTATGATTCGGCTGCATCTTCACTATTGTACACAAATTTGGCCACCTGGGTTTCTTGGGGATTAAGAGGCAGAAGAGAGGATTCAGAGACAAGTGACCAAGCTGGTGACAGGTATCTAATGCGCTCCCCATGAAGATAAATTGAAGGTGTGTGGGTTGTAGAGTTTAGTTAACAGGTAGAGGAGGGGAGATATGATATGAAAGTTTCTGATCCACGATGAGCAGGAAGAGAATTAGTCATCCCTGGAAGTTGTGTAAGAGTGTGGTTAGTGAGAATGTGGGTTCAGAAGATGTTTTTCCTGGAGGGTGCAAATGAGTGGAATGGATTGCCAGAGGTAGATGTGAGTGCAGGGCCATACTTGCACTTTTTCTTGAGGTGGATGGGGCATGAGTGCTCCAAGATCCCATCTCATTGTTTGGGGCTCTTAAATTGGCCCAATTTTTCAGGGCTCCAGCTAGAGCCTTATGTGCCGGCATAAGTATAGCCCTGTGTGAGTGCCCTGCCAGTGAATAAATTTAAGAAGTATGATAGATATTGTGTGAATAATGGTTAGCGTGAGTCTCTTTATTATTATTTTATTATTATAATAATAATAATAATAAAATATACTGATTCACACACTCCATTCCCATGGAACAAAAATTTCGAGAAATGAAACAGAAGAAATCATGGGAAATAACCCACAATTGCAAATAACGAAGGAAATTGATAGAAATAGAACAAAAACTGTGGGAAATAAAAAGAAACCCCAAGAAACAATACAAAAGAAATCACCCCAGAAAAAAAATTGCCAGAAATATAACACAGGAGATCACCAGAAATAAAATAAAAAAATCACCAGAAATAGAACAATAGAAATCATCAAAAACAGAAAACAGAACAAAGAAATGGCAGTAAATTGTGTACTGATAATAAAATACAAAGGACTGGCAGGAACCATACATAAAGCACACAGAATGAAAACATGAAAAAGTACAAATGCACACAATAATACTTAATGTTACTTGAAATCTGAAATAAATTAAAAAATCAAAAATTACCTGAACTTCAGCAGTCAATCAACTTGTTCATCACCAATGACAAAGAAGGGAACAGAAGTGATAAACATTAGTTTGAATTTATCGTCCTACATTAATAAGTCTGAGAGGAGGGAAAAAAGAGATAGACACAGATGGTGTGAATGTCACCTTCCTGATTAGAAAGAGAGACCCAATGATGCACAGCTGACATAATTTGATTATATTGTTCTTGCACAATATACAATATTTCTTTAATTCAATGTTGAAGTAAAACTGGGCAATAGTTAATTTTATGTTTGAAAAACTTTATATTATTCTTGATTTTTGATTTTCATTGTAAAAGTTATTTAGTCTGCACATATTTAATTCATTATGAAGGTTTCAGGTAATTGGCATTAATTTAAGCTAATATAATCTTGTTTCTTTATGCATATGATGCTGTAATCTTAAACAGATCCAGTGCAAGTCTATCTACAGATTCTGAACTAAATTGAATAACAGCCGTATCAAATTTGGCATGAAAATTGGCAATAAAAAGACCAAAACTATGAAAATAGGCAGAAACAATGAACACATCAACTGCATTCGGAAGGGAGAGCATACAGAACAAGTACAATATTTCAGCTATTTAGGCACAATTGTTAGTGAGGATGGCACATTAAATATGGAAATAGACAATAGAATAAACAGAGCAGACATGCTAGGGAGCCAGCTGAATAAATTTATATGGAATAAGAGATAAATTAGCCCAAAAAGTAAACTAGCAGTATAAAAGACAGCATTCAAACCAGTTTTAAGTTACGAATAGAGTTGGATTAGAAACACTTGACTGAAGATTAGAGACTACAGATATGAGAGTTCTGAGAAAAATTAGGGACCTGAAAAGTGGCAGAATCACATTAAAAAGGAAGACATTACAAAGGAACTTGATTGATGTTGTTAGCATTCAAGGATGCGTGAGCAGGGCTAATCTAAAGTGGTGTCAGTCATTTAAACAGAATGGGAGAGGAAAGATTAGCAAAACAGGTGTTTGATGTCAAGACGAACCAAGAATAAGACCAAAGCCTAGGTGAATTGGTTCAGTCAGAAGTGCCTTAGAAGATTGAAATGTTGGATACCATATTAGTGCTGACAGGTAATAGACTAATTTGGAGTTAAACTGCTGATAAGAGATTAGTAATAATGTAAACTTAGCCAGGTAGTACTGTTGTAGTAGCCTGTACACCCCCCCCCCCCAGGAGGGTACATATCAAGAAAGTGATGATGGTTCTATGGGATTTAAGCCTGGACTTTTTCACATAGTTCATAGTAGTGCATCATTTTGTTAAAGTGGCGTTTGCTATAGTGCATATTTACTGTTTATATAAGTGAGAAGTAAAAAAGTGAAGCCAATGGTATCTAAGCATTACTGAAAAGTGAAAAAAAAATTAATCAATCCTTCATCTCACAAAATGTGTAACCAGAGATAATGGTGACAAGAGAATTGCAAAAGTCAGACCAGATCAAATATATTTGAGTGATGTGATTTAAAAAACAATATTCTATTAACATTCAATGTAACAGCAGGAATAGAGAATTTCATTTTTAAAAAATTTTCAAGGACTTCTGTGAATCCCACCCACAGAAATCCGTCAGCCTATAACACATTAGAATTAGTAATGTGGGTATGACAAGGATAGATAATCCATTGTTCTAAAGACCAAACAGAACATTTTCGGGCTACTTAAGCCAATAACAGGATGGAAGTCTCACACAATGGACAGTGAAATTTATTTGCCATTTAAGACATTCACAAATCTGATACCTCCGGTGAGATTTGAATCCACAGTTTGTTAGCCGGAGCTTGAATATGTTAACTACTCCTTGGTCAACGAAGACAGCAAAATACTGAGTACATTCCATCTTGATATAAGAAAAGTGTATTTGCAATTAAAATTCCACATGTTTTTTCATTATTTCTTGACAGTTATATAAGTTTCAAGAAAACAATAATTATGATCAATGATCTAGATCTGAAGATGCATAATGTGATGATACTAAAGCTATATGTTTTACAAGTTTGGTGCCAAAATTTATTATAAAGGTAGTGTTTCCTGCCCCAGGAATAACGCTTTTCTGATGCAACTACAATACAACAGAATTTCTAGGGTTGCATTATTCAGAATAATCTCTTTGGTTACTAGTGGCATTAAGTATGGTCACAAATTCCATAATTGTATTTTAGGCCAGTGTTTTGTGTGGAGGGAGAACTAAATTGCCAGGAGAAGAAAAAACAATCCACAATCTCTATCTGAGGCTGGCTAACTAGTCTGAAAAAGGTTTACAAAATTCCTACCATCACAATTGAAATTTGAACTTCTGTTTCAGGTAAATGATATGACAAAAATTGAGCCATGAGATTCCTTCACTCTCTCTCTCTTTCTCTCTCTCACACACACACACATAAATATCTTTTTCATTGTGCACACTATAGAAATAAAGATGAAACTTTCATAAATTACAAACTTAGATATATTTGTTCAAAAAAATTACATTTGTGATACCCATCCTGTTCCTTGTAACATTGGCTGAATTTAATACTGTTTGTTCTACTCTTTTCCTCAGAGATTCTACTTCTTTGTTCTCTACTATTGCTCTACAAGGAAATTCTGTTGGCTGTTGAAAAAATGAAATGTCAGGACATAATCTCCTGCCAAAAAAATAAGAAATAAACATAAATAAAAATAAATAAATATAATCTCCGTATTAATGCACTGATATTTATTAATAAATTACAAATATAAAAAATTGCAGTATCATGTTATTTAACTCGTTATTTTCAATATATCATCATCATCAAATTCCTGTCATGTACCCTCAAGGGGGTGTACAGGATATGATAGTACTACATGAAAAAAATTACATCATTACAAACTTCCTATCTACAATTTTCCTCCAAATCAGTCTGTTACCTGTCAAGACTCCAACATTATCAGATCTTATATTTCTATCGTCTAAGGCACTTTGTATTGTATCAATCCACCTATATCTTGGTCTTCCTCTGGGTTGTTTTGCTGCCAACCTGGCAGAGAACACTTGTTTTGCTAATCTTTCCTCGCCCATTCTGTTTGTGACCATACCACCTGAGATTAGCTCTGCTAACGCATTCCTAGATGCTGACAATGTCAAGTTCTTTCCTAATATCCTCGTTTTTAATATGATACTGCCATTGATGCCATCTGTTCACGCTTCTATTCTTTCTCAGGTCTCTCATATCTGCGGTCTTTAGTGTTTGGTCAAGTGTTTTACTTCTGACCCAGCTCTCAGATCCATAAGTTAAAACTGGTTTGAACACTGTCTTGTACAGCTAATTTAGTGTTTCGACTAATTTCTCTCTTATTCCATATGAATTTATTCATTTGACTTCCCACCAAACCAGCTTTGCTGATTCTGTTGTCTATTTCTATATTTAATTTACCATCTTCACTCAGTGATTCAATTTAGTCAGGGAATCTTGCAGACTTGTAGCGGATTTATTTAGAAGTATAACATTGTCTGCATAAAGCAAAGAGCTGAGATTAACATCTCCAGTTATGATATCATGTTTAATACCACTTTCCTTCATAATGTGATCCATATAGATAATGAATAACAGAGAGGTTAATGTACATCCTTGTCTGACACCAGATTTAACATTAAACCATCTTCCTGTACTTCCTTCAATTCTAACTGCTGACTTACAACTTAAATAAAGACTAAGTATTGCTTGATATAATGCCCCATTGACACCAATATAACTATAGCATATTGAATAGTTTTCTCTTGGCACCTTGTCATATGTCTTTTCTCAATTGACAAAATTTAAATACAGATCTTTGTTATATTCCCATGCTTTCTCGACTATTTGTTGTAAAGTGAAGATCTGATCCCGACAGCTTCTATTTGGCCTGAATCCAGCTTGTTCTTCCACAATTCTTCTCAACCGTTTCTCAAGAATACTTGCTTAGATCTTGCCAGGAACACTCTGTAGGGAAACACCTCTGTAATTCTCACATTCAGTTTTATTTCCCTTTTTATATATGGTTACTATGAGAGCTCTACTCCAATCATCAGGAATTCGTCCCTCTGTCCAGGCTTTCTGAACTATGCAGTGCAGCCACTGTAAGACTCTTATACCACCATCATCATCATACGTATCAAGGATTTAGGCCTAGTATGGCTTGTTCCAGCCTTAGAAGTCATCGTTGAATCGTTTAAGAGGACGTTCTGGTTTTCTTTTTCCTAATGGCCTGTACTTTAAGGCTTGTTTTGGTAATCTTTCTGTTTTCATTCTTTGAACGTGTTCCATCCATTTATGTTTATATTTTTTAATTTTTTCCATTACTGGTTCTTGGTTTAATTCTTTCATAATATCTTCGTTTCTTTTGTGATCAAATACGGTATACTTTGCAGTTTTTCTCATAAACTTCATTTCTGCTGTTGTTAATCTTTGTTTGTCTTTTTGTTTTATTGTTCAGATTTTGCTTCCATACATTAAGACCCGTAGGGCTAATGTATTGTATACTTTTAGCCTGGTTTGTTTTTGAACTAGGTTTGGTTTAAATATAGAATTAATTACTCCTGTTATTTTTAAATATTTTGCAATTTTTATGTTTATATCTTTTTCATTTTCATAAGTGATCAAACATCCCAGGTAGTTAAATGAATTCACCTGTTCTAAGATCTTGTTATCTAATACTATTTTAGTTCTTGCTGGATCTTTTCCTTTAAAGGCCATAGTTTTTGATTTTTCTGTTGATATTATCATATCATAATCTTTGGATATCTCATTTAGATTTAAAATAGCTTTCTGTAAGTTATCTTCAGAATTTGTAATTATTATTTGGTCGTCGGCAAAAAGGAGAGTGTTTAAGTTAACTGTAGGTGAAAGTTTAATTCCTTGATGTAAATTTTTACTCTATTTTATTATTATTTCATTTAAGTAGATATTAAAAAGAGTTGCTGAGAGGGGATGTCCCTGTCGGACCCCTTGGTTTATCTCTCTTGTATATGATAGCTCATGATTTAATCTTATTTGTATTTGATTATTTTCATATATACTTGTGACAGATTTTAGGATATTATTTGGTATTTGTCTTTCTTTTAACATGTTAAATAATATGTTTCTTTTAACTTTGTCAAATGCTTTTTCAAAGTCAATAAATGCAATATGTGTTTCTAAATTATATTCTCTTCTTTTCTCTATTATTAATTTTAGGCAGAAGGCTGGGTCTATACATGATCGTCCTTTTCTAAATCCATTTTGTACCTCTAGAATAAAGTTTTCGGAATATTTCATTAGTTTGTTATTTAAGATTCTGCTATATATTTTGTAACATGAATTTAGTATACTGATACCTCTATAGTTCTTAGGGTTTTCTCTATTACCTTTCTTAAAGATAGGAATCACAATTGCTTTTTTCCATTCTATTGGGGGGATTCCAGTTGAGTAAATTTTATTTAAAAATAATAGGAGGAGTCCTTTGAATCTTATTCCTGCGTATTTATATAGTTCTGAACCTAGCTTATCTTCTCCAGGTGATTTTCCGTTTCTTGTTTCTTTCAGGCTGATTTCTAATTCTTCTTCAGTTATTTCCTTTTCATTTTCGTTAATTGTTTGCCAGTTGTCTTTTTAAAAATATTTGTCTGTCCACAGTTCTGTGTAGTAATTTAGAAATTCTTCTAATTTCAATTCAGTGTTTAATTTTATGTTTTCTTTGGTATCTGCATTTAGGTGTTTCAAAATCTTATATACATTGGGTCGTATTTTATATAAATCATGTTCTAAATTAGAAACAAATTTATTCCATGATTCTCTATGTCTTTTTCTGACTTCTCTTTTAGCTATGGCTCTTATTCTTTTATATTCTATTTCATCTTCTAATCTTTTACTGCTTAACCATTTGTGATAGGCTTCTTTTTTCTTTTTGATTATTTCTTTGATTGTATCATCCCAGATCTTCAGTTTTTTTTCTTTTATTGAATTTTTTGGTCTTTCCTAAGCTTTCATTTGCTGCTGCATTTAGTATCGTTTTTATATTAAGCCATTCTATTTCTGTTTCTTCATTTTGTTTTATTTTATCTAGATACTGGTTAATTCTTTGTTCATATAGCCATTGTACATTTGTGTCATTCAATAGTCTAGTTTTATAAACAAATGTTTCAATTTTTCTTTCTGTTCTTGTTACTTGTAGCCATTTAGGTGGTAATCTTAATTTTATTTTAACAAGGAAGTGGTCACTGCTTATTTCATATCCTCTGTGAACTCTAACATCTAGTGAAAATTTTGAAGTCTTTTCAATTAATATGAAGTAATCTAATATTGATTTCTATCCTCTTGCTGCCCAAGTATATTTATGTATGTCTTTATGTTTATCGAAGGAATTCATTATTTTTAGGTTATTATAAACTACAAAGTCAATCAATTTTTTACCATTTCTGTTTAGAGTGTGTTCTCCATGTATTCCTATATTATTATTAATTTTCGTGTTTCCAATTCTTGCATTTAAGTCTCCTGCTAAAATTATGTAATCATTTTTATTTATTTTATTATATATGTTTTGTAGCTGATTATAAAAATCAATATTATCCTGTTCTCTTCCTTCTTCTGGGGCATATAAACCAATTATTGTTAAATAGCCTCTATCTATTTTTATTCTAGCTTCTATTATTCTTTCATTCCATAATTTATAATGTTTTAACTGTTTTGAAAGGGAGTTATGAATCCAAATCATGACTCCTGCTTGTGCTCTTTGGTCTCTGTAGATTCCACTGTATATCACATTAAAATTTTCAGTTCTCATAGTTCCTTTTAATTTCTTTTTTGTTTCAGTGATTACTGCTATTTTAAAATTTCTTTCATTTAATAACTGGTCTAATTCTATTTCTTTATATGCTATTCCTCTTACATTCCAGTTTGCTATGTGTATTATATTTTGTCGTTTCCATTTTCGTTTTCCCTTTTCCATTCCAGGGTCGTTTCCCATAGATTCAATCCGATTATCTTTTTCTGTCAGCTTACAAGTATGGTTATGTTCTCCATGTCAGGGGACTAGCCTGACGATGGAATAGTTCAGTGGTAGGGCTGCTACCTTAAGGCTTCTGAACTCGCCTTCTTCCGAATTCAAACCCACAGGAGGAATAGGGTATATTGAAGGGGAAAGAGTAGATTATAGAAGAAATATAGTAAGGTTTATAGAGAGGACATAGTTGTAAGGCCAGAAATGAAAAGACCCCATGGCCCTCGAGTACTCTAATAGCATAAGGGTCGTAAAATAAGAAGAGTTGGCTGATAAGGCCTTATAGGAAAGATTAAAGTAAGTGGATCTTCCTCAAAGTAGAAGAAGGAGAGGATAGATCCAGCTAGGGGTCCATGGGATTGCCGCTTCCCTTACAATCAAGATGATTGCCCCTTATGGCCCTGTTGGTCCACGAGTCCTTATTCAGTATATACACACATGCACGCGCATGTACACACACACACACACACACGGTGGGCTCCCCTATCTGCCACCCAGGGGATGCGCTCTCTAGGGGTTACAGGGTCCCCTGAGAGCTTATACCACCATACTTCTGCATTTCTGGTGGAATATCATCTACTCCTGCTGCCTTTCCACATTTCAAGCCTTTGATGGCTTCCTCTACTTGAAGTATGGATATGTATTCCTGACCGCATGCCTGGTCAGTGTTTTTTACCACTGTGCTGTCATCACTGCTTATTTCATTTAACAGCCTTTCAAACTAATTACTCTATACTTCACGGATATCTTTTTCTCCCATTTTCATTTCACTTTTATCATCTCTAACTCCTTTTACAGCACTCTTTTCTCCACTCCTAAGCTTCTTTAACAACCTCCAGAATATCTTACCACCTTCTTGATATTTATTTTCTATGATCTTGCAAAATCCTCCAATAACTTTTGTTTAGCTAGTTTTACACAATGTCTAGCATTCTTGCATTTGTCTCTGTATTCTCTAAGAGCGCAAACTGACTTATTTGACAGGAACTTTTGATATGCTTTCTTCTTTTCCTTCACTGCCTCTAACTTTCTGTGTCCACCAGGGAGTTCTGATTTTTTAATCCTTGCAGACAACCTCACCACATGCCTCTCTAACAGAATCAATCAATGTTTTTTTCAGAGTTTGCCACTGAATATCCAAGGTTTGATTCCTGTTCTCAAACTCTTTCATTTTTTCTTCAATAATCTTTATGTATTTTAGTCAACAGTTCACATCTGAGAGCTGCTCAACTTTAATTCGCTTTAAAACTTTCTTACATGTTATTCTTTTCAATATTAAATTCAATTTTATCCTACTCAAGACTAAATAGTGATCACTTCCAATTTCAAATCCTCTGTACACTCTGGTGTCCTGCACCAGGGAGAAAACATCACTATCAACAATAACATAGTCAATGAGACTTTTCTTATTCCTTGCCTCTTCTCACCATGTGAATTTGTGCACATTTTTATGTTGGAACATGATGTTAGTAATAACCAGTCCATGTCCTGAGCAGAAATCCAACAGATATTTGCCATTATTATTAGCTTTGCTCTTTTCTCCAAATTTTCCCAAAATATTTTTGTATGTCTCACAATCATTTCCTACTCTGCTATTTAGATCCCCAACAAGTACCAACTTTTCCTTAAAACTTTTTCATTGTGTCAGTTGCTTTTTCTAAAGCCTCAAAAAATTCCTCCACTTCTACCTTAGTAGAACCTTCTGTGGGACCATAGGCACAAATAAGTCTCATTGTCCAGTTCCTCATTCTCATATTTGCCCACATTACTCTACTTGAGACTGACTGCCATTCAAGAAGATTAGCTTCGTATTTTGTATTGAATACTATGGCTACTCCTTCTTTTCCTTGATTGTCATTGCCTGAATATAACATTTTGTATTTATTGCTCAGAAAGATCTCACCAGTTTTTGTCTTTTTTTGTTTCAGCACCCCTATTATGTCGATGTGGTACTTATCTAATTCCTCAGCTAGCTCCATTTCTTTGCCATTCAGGCTTCTTATGTTGATAGTACCGATCTTTAACTATGGTGATGTTGAGTTGGGGTGTGCTTTCAGATTTGTTCCAGTAGCTGACTTTTCGCCGTTCGCCCTGGCGAAAACAACTGGGGCCTTGTTTAACCCAGTGACGTCCCAGCCAGCATGAAATTTTGTCATGTTGTACCAACCATTTTCTATATTGGTTTATGCCGATAAGAATACAATTTGGTCGGCTAAATCCCAAATTGCCAGCCCATCCTTGTTCGTTCAGTATCCAGGTAGATACCCAACAGGGTGTACCAGGAGAAGGTGAGGATTGGACATTAGGTTAGAAGCCCTGGTCAGTTCTCCGCATTCCTTTAAAGGCTATGTGGAGGTCTCCTCTCAGTTATACAGCTTTGACCCTTAAGCATTTTCAATATATCAATTTATATAATAAAATTTCATTTTATTATATAAACTCTCCATATCATCTCACAGCCAAATTTAAGAGTTGGTTTCCAGGTTATCCTATATCATTTCTGCAAAAGTGATGGAAAAGAAGTTTGTTTAAATTTAGAAATTATGCTTTGTATTCTCTAAATCTCTTTCCCCACCTGAACTGACTGTATTTCTTAAGTATTTAAATTTTCTAATTTATTATATGGGTTGTCATTATTAGTTCAACTTTTCTCACACATCTTGAATGTTAACAGTGTGCTTTTCTAACATCTTCATTTTTAATACCACAAACAAAATTAGTATTTCAGTGACATGAGTAGGCTAAGGATTATAAGCTGGGACTCTGTTCTAGAGAACAAGCATGGTACTTTTTCAAAGCCATTCAAGGTACCAATAAAAGGGTTATGGTTTCTCACTGGGTGATGAAATATCCTCATCAGCTAAAGATATTCATAGATATCCATAAATAACCTATGCACTGTAGACTGGAAAGTGCAAAAGCTATCTGCTTGGCCAACCAGGATCATAAATGTAAAATATTATGAAATATGTTTGGGAATTTGTGAGTTTAAAGATGCCAAGAAATTATATTCTTGGTTTCATCCTTTATCCAAGTGTAAGCAAACAAAGTTTGCTTACACTTGGATAAAGTAATTTTACAACCAGGCTACTTGTATATAGTGCTAATGACATCACATCAATTGCCTTAGTATCCCATAATGCAATGTATTATGGGAAGGGCCACTACCCAAACTGGTTTCGACCTTTACTGAAGTTTCATAGTGGGAACCAGACCTATAAGATTTATGAGTATGAATGATTCAATTATTAAGGATACTTCATATCAAAAACAGCATGATTGTTGGCAGCTTTTCTTAATGTTCACACATAAATAGTTTATCTATTTCCTATAGGACAGTGTTTTTTAACCTGTGGTCTGCAGACCACAGGTGGTCCATAATGATGAGACAACCAGTCTCATCATTATGGCAGAATTAAATTAAATAATATATATATATTTTAATGGGGTTCTTAAGGGTCAAAGCTGTATAACTGAGAGGAGACTTCCACATAGCCTTTAAAGGAATCCGGAGAACCGACCAGGGCTTCTGACCTAATGTCCAATCCTCACCTTCTCCTGGTACACCCTGTTGGGTATCTACCTGGATACTGAATGAATGAGGATGGGCTGGCAATTTGGGATTTAGCTGACCAAATTGTATTCTTACTGGTTAAACCAAAATACAAAATGATGGTACAACATGACAAAATTTCATGCCGGCTGGAGCATCGCCAAGTTAAACAAGGGCCCCGTTGTTTTCACCAGGGAACCAGGGTGAAAGGCGAAAAGTCAGCTACTGGAACAAATCTGAAAGCATACCCCAACTCAACATCACCAAAGCTACAGATTGGTACTATCAACATAAGAAGCCTGAATGGCAAAGAAATAGAACTACCTAAGGAATTAGATAAGTATCAGATCGACATAATAGGGGTGACTGAAACAAAAAAGACAAAAACTGGTGAGATCTTTCTGAGCAATAAATACAAAATGTTATATTCAGACAATGACAATCAAGGAAAAGAAGGAAATGGCATAGTATTCAACACAAAATACGAGGTTAATCTTCTTGAATGGCAGTCAGTCTCAAGTAGAGTAATGTGGGCAAATATGAGAATGAGGAACTGGACAATGAGACTTATACAGGGTGTTCGGGATAAATTTGACATATTTATAATTAATTATATTTTTCCGTAAGTTACATGTATTAACACACACTTCTCTTCATTTAAAAGTTTGGACCCTTCTTCATTCATATACAAGATGTCAGAAAGGATGGATAGCTGGAACCCACCTGAATCATGGAAGAGAATAACTTGTATCATGATGATTCGTGCCAGCCATCAAAATAAGGATATTACGACTGCTGCCCAATGCTCCCTGAATACAGTAAAAACAATCAGGCATGAACTAGAGACTTGCAATGGTGACTACGAGGATGTAGCAAGAAGAAAGATCCCTAGCAGACGATCTGATTGCGTTCGTACAGCAGAATTCCTCGCAAATCTGCAGGAACAGGTGTTGAAGAACCCTGGCATTGGAATTCGGGCTTTGTTCGTGGAGTTGCTAACTGTAGTCAAGCCCTGGATAACAAGGGTAGCCAATGGTAGGCCGTATGTATGGCAGCAGGATTCGGCCCCTTGCCACACCTCTGGGAAAAGTCAAAAATGGTTGTCTGAAAATTTCTACGACTTCACCAGTCCAAATGTTTGGCCTCCAAACTCCCCAGACCTTAACCCCATGGATTATTTTGTATGGGGCGCAGTTGAAAAAGACACCAATCGCACTTCCAGTAATACAAAAGCCCAGTTAATGGATAAAATTAAAACAGTTTTTGCGGCCCTTCCCAGGGAGACTGTAGCATCAGCTTGTTCGAGGTTCCGAAGCAGAATTGAAGCTGTGATCGATGCTAATGGTGGTTATTTTGAGTAAATCTTGTTGATAGTATTGTAATTAACTCTGCCTGTAATGTTTTTTTGTCAATTCATTAAATTTAATAGATACAAAGAAGATTTTCTTTTTCCTTACGAAACTGTCAAATTTATCCCGAACACCCTGTATGTGCCTATGATCCCACAGAAGGTTCTACTAAGGTAGGAGTGGAGGAATTTTTTGAGGCTTTAGAAAAAGAAACTGACACAATGAAAAAGGAAAAGTTGGTCCTTGTTGGGGATCTAAATAGCAGAGTATGAAATGATTGTGAGACATACAAAAATATTTGGAGAAAAGAGCAAAACTAATAATAATGGCAAATATCTGTTGGATTTCTGCTCAGGACATGGACTGGTTATTACTAACATCATGTTCCAACATACAAATGTGCACAAATTCACATGGAGAGAAAAGGCAAGGAATAAGAAGTCTCATTGACTATGTTATTGTTGATAGTGATGTTTTCTCCCTGGTGCAGGACACAAGAGTGTACGGAGGATTTGAAATTAAAAGTGATCACTATTTAGTCTTGAGCAGGATAAAGTTGAAGTTCATATTGAAAAGAATAACATGTAAGAAAGTTTTAAAACGAATAAAAATTGAGCAGCTCTCAGATGTGAACTGTAGACTAAAATACATAAAGATTATTGAAGAAAAAATGAAAGCGTTTGAGAACAGGAACCAAACTATTGGAGATTCAGTGGCAAGCCTTGAAGCAAACTCCGATTGATTCGGCTAGAGAGGCATGTGGTAAAGTTGTCTGCTGACTTATTTGCCAGGAACTCCATGGTGGACACAGGAAGTTAAAGAGGCAGTAAAGGAAAAGAAAAAAGCATATCAAAAGTTAGTGGCAAATAAGTCAGTTTGTGCTCTTAGAGAATACAGAGACAAATGTAAGCAAGCTAAACACTTTTAAAACTAGCTAAAGAAAATTCATGGGAGGACTTTGGCAAGAACATAGAAAATAAATATCAAGAATGTGGAAAATATTCTGGAAGCTGTTGAAGAAGCTTAGGAATGGAGGAAAGAGTGCTGTAAAAGGAGTTAGAGATGATAAAGGTGACATGAAAATGGGAGAAAAAGATATCCTTGAATTATGGAGTAATTACTTTGAAAAACTGCTAAACGAAACAAGCAGTGATGACAGCACAGTGGTAAAAAACACTGACCAGGCATTCAGTCAGGAATACATATCCATACTTGAAGTAGAAAAAGCCATCAAGGCCTTGAAATGTGGAAAGGCGCAGGAGTAGATTATATTCGACCAGAAATGCTGAAGTATGGTGGTATAAAAGCCTTACAGTGGCTGCACTGCATGATTTTAGTAGAGCTCTCATTGTACCCATATATAAAAAGGGAAATAAAACTAAATGTGAGAATTACAGAGGTATTTCCCTACTGAGTGTTCCCGGTAAGATTTATGCCACTATACTTGAGAAACGTTGTGAAGAATTGTGGAAGAACAAGCTGGATTCAGGTCAAATAGAGGTTGTCAGGATCAGATCTTCACTTTACGAGAAATAGTGGAGAAATCATGGGAATATAGCAAAGATCTGTATTTAAGTTTTGTCGATTTGGAAAAGGCATATCACAAGTTTACAAGAAAGAAGCTATTCAATATGCTTCAGTTATATGCTTTAAATTGGACATTATATCAAACAATATTTAGTCTTTATTTGAGTTGTAAGTCTGCAGTTAGAATTGAAGGAAGTATAGGAAGATGGTTTAATGTTAAATCTGGTGTGAGACAAGGATGTACATTATCCCCTCTGTTATTCATTATCTATATGGATCACATTATGAAGGAAAATGGTATTAAACATGATATCAAAATTGGAGATGTTAATATCAGCTCATTGCTATATGCGGACGATGTTATACATATCAATAAATCCGTTACGATTCTGCAAGATTCCTTGACTAAATTGAATAACTGTTGTAACAGATATGGTATGAAGGTCAGCAATAAGAAGACAAACACAATGAAAATAGGCAGATTCATTGAAAATGTCAACTGTGTTGGGAATGGAGAATCTGTGGAAGAAGTAAAACATTTCAGCTACTTAGGAACGATTTTTAGTGAAGATGGTAAATTAAATATAGAAATAGTCAACAGAATCAACAAAGCTGGTATGGTGGGAAGTCAAATTGAATAAATTCATATGAAATAAGAGAGAAATTAGTCGGAACACTAAATTAGCTGTATACAACACAGTATTCAAACTAGTTTTATCTTATGGATCTGAGAGCTGGGTCAGAAGTAAAACACTTCACCAAAGAGTAGAGACCGCAGATTATAATAGTCCTAAGAAAGATTAGAGGCGTGAACAGACGGTATGAATGGCAACATCATATTAAAAATGAAGATATTAGGAAAGAACTTGATATTGTCAGCATCCAGGGAATGCGTTAGCAGAGTTAATCTCAGGTGTATGGTCACTTAAACAGAATGGGCGAGTAAAGATTAGCAAAACAAGTGTTCTCTGTATGGTTTGAAGGAAAACGATTCAGAGGAAGACCAAGAAATAGGTGGATTGATACGGTACAAAGTGCCTTAGATGATAGAATTGTAAGATCTGATAATGTTGGAGTCTTCACAAGTAACAGATTGATTTGGAGGAAAATTGTAGATAGGAAGTTAGTAATGAAGTAAATTTTTCATGTAGCACTATCATATCCTGTACACCTCTTGAGGATACAGGTACATGGTGGGAATTTGATGATGATATATTTTAATTATCCAAACGAAACAAATGAAAATTGTATAAGTAAAATTTATTGAAATAAAATGGATACTTAATAAACCAACAAACAGGAGCAGAATGTTCATGAAATGAACATTCTGTAGCTAAAATAATTTGTAGCAGCAGAATGACGAATAACAAAACGAGATGAAGTGAACAACAATATGGTTTTATTGCTTCCGCCTTCCCTTGCTGTTTTGTCAGATTTGAAGTAAACATGTATTATTCACATTTCAACCAATTGCTTGTTGTTTATTGATTTTTATTATTGAAGTTTTCCTCCTTCAACCAAAGCTCAGTATATATCTTCAGAAGTGTTCAGTGATACTTGGATAAAGTATGTCATGAGTTAACTCCAGTATTTATATATTTTTCAGAAACGTTTTTTAATAATGGAAAAGTGTGTTTAGAACTGAGGAGTGTGACATCACTCCTTAGTGAAAAGAAAAGCAAATGAAACAGGTGATGTTAACACCCTTATTGTGATACTGTGTTGTAACGGCGAGTAAATCTGATACTATTAAAGTAGAAGAAACAAGCAGTTCAAAGATAAAATACAGTAGGAAATATAACAGTTCATATTTGGAATTCGGGTTTACTTGATGTGGAGATGAAAGACAATTTTTGAACTAAGTCTTCATATTTTTGGACGCCATTATCTTACGTCGCATTGGTGCCACGTGCTAATCTATGAAATGTATCGTTAAAATACTAAATTAAATAAAACGGAATTCACACCAAAATCACACAGACACAACAAGCTACCAAAATTAGACAATACTACGTTATGATTTAAACCTATATTCTAATTTTCACTCAAAATTATACTTAGCTTTCAGGAGCTCTCTGAAAACACTACAGACCGTGTAGCCCTCTAGCGGACTCAAATTATTTGGAAAATATGTTTCAAAATTCTGTTTCAGATTTTTGAGATGGTTACAAACCCTTTCCACAAACTCAGAATGTACAAAAATATTATTTTCCACTAAAAAAGGATTCCAATGTTGAAAAAGGTGCAAATTGTCAGTCTTTTACATAATTAATCCATAAAACCAGTTTTTTCTCGAATGCCTTTATTTTGTTGTAGGCATCAAGAACAGTTAAAAAATTTCCCTGAAGGGAGGGATTTAGTTCATTTCATTTCGAAAAAATGTCTGAAAGATAGGATAGTGTTGATAACCATGCTTTGTCAAGAAGGAGTGATGCAAACTCAGAATTATGTTCATTTACAAATAATAAAACTTTGTGCCTTAATTGAAATGACCTTGTTAGTAGTAGCAAGCTTTCCATTCTGAGATTCGCTGGCTTTCCAGGGGCAAACTAACAAGTTTACTTGTTAGTTTGCCCCTGGAAAGCCAGCGAATTTCAGAACGAAGCAAAATTATTGTGTATATTCACTGCCCATTTCATTGCAGAGTACTGAAAATAACCTCTTATTTAACGGTCGAGCTTTAATAAAATTAACTAGCTTTACAGTTGTATAGCACAGTTTTAAATTCTGGTGCCATTCCTTTGGAGGCTAACGCTTCCCTATGTATGAAACAATGCACCCAATTCATATCCGGAGCTACTTCTTTGACCTTAGAAACAACCCCACTATGCCTGCCTGTAAGAGCGCGAGCTCCCTCTGAACAGAAGCCTATACATTTTTCCCACTGGATCCCTTTGTGTATTATGTGATTATTGATAGTTGTTCGGGATGACAAAGTTCTACAAAACAGAATATCATCATGAATGTTATTATCATGCGCATATCTTACATAGCATATTAACTGTGCATCATTTGTACCATCAGTAGTCTTGTCTATTTGTAACGCATAATAAGGGCTCTTCTTAACTCTTTCGTTTAACCGAGATTCTATGTCACCTGCCATATAATTAACTCTGTGACCGACAGTGTCATTTGAAAGAGGAATCAAATCAACATCTTTTAGTACCTTGTTGCCAAACATAGTTTTTACCACATCTTTTATAGCTGGAAGTAGTAAATTTTCCCGAATAGAATGAGGTTTCCCTGTTTTTGCTATGCAGAAGCTTAAGAGATAAGATGCTTCCAGTGCTTTGCTATTAATGGAACCCATGGCTAAAATTATATCTTTCCCATGATTTAATGTCCCTAAGCGTCACTGAAAAATTCAATTGGCTTATTTTTCACATCACAATGTTTAGTTTCTAAATGTCAGAGTTTCGCAGGTTTCATGCACTCATTCGACAACACTTCATAACACAAAACACATTGAGGTTTCTGTTCACTTTCATCTCCACGCCAAGTAAACCCGAATTCCAAATATGAACTGTTATATTTCCTATTGTATTTTTTCTTTGAACTGCTTGTTTCTTCTACTTTAATAGTATCAGATTTACTGACCGTTACATGTGTATTACAATTAGGATTAGCATTACCTGTTTCATTTGCTCTTCTTTTCAAAGTCCTAGTTCTAAGCCACGTTTCCATTATTAAAAAAATGTTTCCGAAAAATATATAAATACTGGGGTTAACTCACGACACACTTTGTTCAAGTATCACTTAGCACTTCTGAGTCTTGGTTGAAGGAAACCTTCAAATAATAAAAATCAATACACAACAAGCAATTGGTTGAAATGTGGATAACACATGTTCACTTCAAATCTGACAAAACAGCAAGGGAAGGCGGAAGCAATAAAACTATATTGTTTTTCACTTTACCCCTCTTTTATAATTTGTCATTCTGCAGCTACAAATTTAGTGGCAGAATGACGAATAATAAAAGAGGGGCGAAGTGAAAAACAATATAGTTTTATTGCTTCCGTCTTTGAGCATTCTGACACTATTTGTTAGTTTTTTTTAAGGCTCCATTTGATTTCAATAATTTTTACTTACTTTACTTACAATTTTAATTTGTTTCTTTTGGATAATTAAAAAAAATATATTTATTTAATTAATTGAAGTCTGCCTGCAGACCACATGTCCCATCATTGCAGACCACAGGTTGAGAAACACTGTTCTACATACAAAATCATGGAAATCCAAAAGCAAAGTTAAAGTCAAGGCACCCTTCAATCTTAACAGCAAAAAATCTTGCAGAGACAAGTTTCAACATGAAGGAGAAGTGGAAAGAGTCCTGGTGTAACACTTCTACAGGGGTCTTCCATGAATTAGTGGATCAACACAGATGCCTTCAGGTTTTGACCTACCTCGGAAAACTTTGTCTACTCTTAACCGAATCTGCACCAATCATGGCAGATGTGCAGACCACCTTTACAAATGGAGTATGATTGCTTCACCCAGGTGTGACTGTGGATCACCCTGCCAGACAATTAATCACATTACAGCAGAATGTGTCCAACGTGCATACAGTAAAAACCTGTCAGACTTCATCCATGCTACACCAAGTACAGTTGACTGGATAATCAACCTAGACATACAGTTGTAGCCTATTCTTGAGTGTCTCTTTTATGACTGTATTATGTCTTATTATTGTACATATATCTATCACTATGTCCATATATATTAAGGATTAATATAATGTAAATTTTCATGTGTGAGCCATACACTAAATAAATAAATACCTAGAGTATCCCAGACATGATTAATAGGATTAAGGTCAGGAGACATGGCCGGCTAGTCCATATATATGACAGTCTCTTCATGAAAATATTGGTCCACAAGCTTTACTCTATAAGGACGAGCATATCATAGGTAGGAAAATGTCTCCCTTATTGCACCAGCATATGGACAAACATAGGGATCCAGAACCTCATAAATTGCAGCATTCATAGTTCTGCTAGGAAACATGCATATCAGTAAACCTGTCCAACAAGATGCCACTCTAAACCATTGACACCACCTCCACCATAGGTGGCCATGGTTCGCTCTATAAAGTGATACCAGGTATGCTCTGATCTGGAAAGA
Source organism: Typopeltis vanoorti (assembly GCF_054136105.1). Lineage (NCBI taxonomy): Eukaryota > Metazoa > Arthropoda > Arachnida > Uropygi > Thelyphonidae > Typopeltis > Typopeltis vanoorti. Next base: position 77,177,711 of record NC_143569.1, on the reverse strand, counting down.
ACCAGCGATACAGATGACTGGATGCCAATGCCAACATAAAAGGAGAAAATACATTTCATACCATTCCATCATTATGCTGAATAATCAACAACATGAAAGTTTCAGCACTGAGTGATAATAAATGACAAATATTTGCAATTATTAAAAAGAATTGCACCTTTTCATGAGCACAATGCTACTAATACCTAAGATTATACTATACTTTATAAACACTTACCTTACATCTTTGTCAATTTGCAGAAGGACATCATTATCTTTGAAATATGTCAGCCATTTACTATCTGGATTTGGATTTAGTGGCTGAAAATATGAATACTTATTACACTTAAGCAAGCCAACAAGCAACTATTTAATATATCAAATTATTTGAAAATAAAAGATTAATTTCAAATTAATCTTTTATTTGTCAGGACTCCATCTTACATGTTATTTTCAGGGATTGCATAAGCTTATAGCCTATAAGGAATGATCCAAAATTTAAAGTACAATCCTCACTGTCTAGTGGTACATCCATCATCGGGAATCCATCTGGATACCGAACAAACAAGGATGAGCTTGCAATTTGAGACTTTAGCAGACCAAGCTGCATTCTGTATTGAATTAAATCACACATACAAATTACAGTGGTAGTATACCATAATAATGTATGAGGGACTGTTCAGTAATATGCTATCATTTATGACTAAATTTTTCAGGAAATGACAACACATATACTAAAATATTAATTTAAAAAAAACTTTAATCAATACCTTCCAATATTTTGGCAATGTTACATTGCCATCTTCTGGGAACATAAAACTATGATATGTGCATGCAGACGCTAACAACAAGCAAATGTGGATAAATAAAGCAACTGGTGTTGGTTCCAGAGTCCTCAAGGTGCCCTGAACCTCAAATACCACTCAACATGGTAATTAACCTATCTTCCCTTACCCTGAAGCACTCAGCATATTTACATGTGGCCACAACTTCGCCTTAGCACTGAAAAAAATATCTTCTGAAGAAATAATGATACAAATAGAACATGGTACTTTCCAAAAACTTTCCAATCCATATTGCAAACAATATCAGACTGGATGTAGCCAGGGTTCCTACCAAATCTAAACCACCAAAAACCAACCTATCTAAACAAGAATTAAAAGCTCTACAAGAAATGAAGAACAGAAAAATAATAATCACCAAAGCAGATAAGGGAAATACCACTGTGGTTCTCAGCCACACTAACTACACAGGTAAGCTTTCTTCTTTACTCTGTTCATTATATCCTCTGTTAGATCTGTCTACCTACCTCCCCATTGAATATGTTAAGTATTAGTAGCATTGTGCTCATGAAAAGATGCAATTATTTTTAATAATTGCAAATATTAGTCATTTATTATATCAGCTCCCAAATCAGAACATCCCAAAAGCTCCTTAAGAAGGTTACTTCTTGGCCTGTGGAAGTGATTAGCAGACTAAAACCTTTCAACTCTAGACCCCCCCCCCCACGAATATATGGAATACTAAAAATCCATAAGCAGAATGTGCCATTATATCCCATTGTGGATGGCACTGATTCTCCAACATACAAATTAGCCAAACATTTAGCCAAAGTGCTCACACATTATACTGGCAACACACCATCACAGATAAAAAAACTCAGCCCACTTAAAAGCCAGTAGAGAAACCTTTCTTTTAGGCTTGCACGGTGATCCGAATGCATTTTTGGAAATTATGGAGGCAACTACCGTGTTTGAATAAAAACTTTAGTTTACTATTACTAAAATTTTACAATTCGACGTTTCGACCTTTATGTCAAGGTCATCTTCTGGAGCGTACAAATATACACAGGAAACAAGCTATACTACAATCATACTGGTTCGTTAAAGACACTGACTAACAGTCAGTGTCTTTAATGATATAGCTTGTTTCCTGTGTATATTTGTACGCTCCAGAAGATGACCTTGACATAAAGGTCGAAACGTCGAATTGTAAAATTTTAGTAATAGTAAACTAAAGTTTTTATTCAAACATGGTAGTTGCCTCCATAATTTCCAAAAATCCAGTAGAGAAAACCTCTCACTCCAACACACTGACATAATGGTCAGTTTTGATGTCTCCTCCTTATTTACAAATGTCTCACTCAAAGATACCTTAGATCTCATCCAATCCAAATTTCCTCTCGATATCTCAGCCCTATTTCGGTTCACCATGAACTCAGGCTATTTCGTTTGGCAAGGAAAATTCTATAAACAGATAGAGGGGACAGCCATGGGTTCTCCACCTCTGGCAAACTTCTTTATGGAGACTTTTGAAGAAAAAGCTTTAAACTCAGCCCCACAAAAACCAACTGTCTAGCTACTAAATGGATGATGTGTTCGCTATTTGGCCACATGGCCTAGATACACTCCACAACTTCCTAACACACTTAAACAATCAACACCCCAGAATCCAGTTCACCTTGGAAAAGGAAAACAACAGTCTCCCTTTTCTAGACACTTTGATTACACATCAGCCTGATGGATCCCTGGCTATCTCTGTTTACAGAAAACCAACCCACACAGGTAGATACATTCACCAGCAATCACTCTCCCATGCACACAATATGGAATTATAAAAACCCTATATAATCCTTATATAAAACCCTATATATTTATATATGAGAGACTATTTCTGGAATCCACCATAGCACTACAATATTCCCCAAATGTAAACAAATGTGGCTGCATCACAATGCCAAAAATCTGGGAGACCATCAGCAAGTGTCTATCACCACAACCACAGAGGATGCCAGTTAGCACTGTAGGAGTTCACCTTTTACAATTTGTCTGTGTTTGCCTTCCTACTAGCATGTCAGTGTGCCTGCTTGTATGTGTTCAATATATCCTCTTATGCCCATGAAGATGCCTTGGTGACCAAGGCAAAATACTTATTAAACTTATTAATCTAATTAGCTAAATAAATGTATTTCTTTTAAGGTTACATGGTGGTCAGCATTCATAGTTAGGAATTTATGGAGACAACATCCACCCGACATCATGGTCCTCTTTGTCCATGTACTCCACTCCGGTTTTTCATGTGGCAAAACAATTTTTACCAACAAAAAGAAGGTACTGCCATGGGCTCACTACTTTCCCCCCGACAGCTAACTTTTACATGGAAGACTTTGAGCAATGAGCTCTAGATTCAGCCAGCCTAAAGCCCAAAGTCTGGCTCAGATATGTCAATGATATTTTTGCAATTTGGCCCCATGGCTGCCAAACATTAAATACATTCCTTAGTCACCTGAGCAAACAACACAAATGTATCAATTTCACCATTGAAATCAAAAACAACAACTCTCTTCCTTTTCTAGACATACACACTTGTCACACGTCTTCCCTCAGAATGTCTCTCCTTCTCTGTCTACTGCAAACCTACACACACACGGGACAATACATACACAAAAATTCATACCACCCAACACAAAAATCAGGAGTCATAAGCATTCTCAAACACAGAGCATTAACAATCTGCTCAAATGAACAAGCTCTAAACCAAGAATTTGAAATCATTAACCATACATTTGTAAAAAAATGGCTACAATAAAAAAACAGTTCACAAGATCCTCCATAAAAATACCACTAAAAACAAAAAAAAAAGATTACAAGAATGCCATGGCCATACTCTATGTTAGAGGCATTTCAGAAAAAATAGACAGAACACTACATAAATACAACATGAAGACCCCATTCAAACCCCCAACAAAATTAAAAAATTTACTCAGTTCTTCCAAAGATCCTCTTCCATACATTGCCCACCCAGGGGTTTACAAAATCCAATGTACATGTAACCTACCCTACATGAGAGAAACAGGGAGCACAATCCTAATCAGAAAAGACGAACACAAACGACACATTAAATACCTCCGATCCTTAAATACTATCAGATCATGCACTCTAAACATACCATAGAATTGACTGGAAAGGCACCAAGTCCCAACACCACACCAAAACTTGGTTTGAGAGAAAATTCAAAGAAGCCTGTGAAATGCTAAAACACTATCCAAGCCTGAACAAAAAATGATGGATTAATCATTCCAAGATCGTGGAGGACCCATCTGCGAGCCCAGAAGAAAATCTTAATACAAGAGGATTTAGAAATATTTAATGTAGTTCTATTTTTAATTTATTTTTTTAAAAATATTTTATGTTTTTTTTTAATCTATTTATATATATTTTTTAAATTTAATATTAATTTAGTTATTCAACAAGAGGTCAGGCTAGGTAAAAGATTAATAAGCTGTATATTCATTTTATCTTTGTAAGGTGCAGTAGCATGTAGCCTGGATTTTATACATATGTATTTTCCCGATGATGACTTCAATACAGAGTCGAAACATCGAATGTTACTTTCCTAATATTAAGTAATTATTTTCACATATTTTAACACGTGTATTGTGTCTCCATAAATTCCTAATTATAAATAAATTTAGCTATAAAAAATAAATAAATAATATATATGTCAATGATTTGTGCAAGTACAAACTTTCTGATAAAATGATATGTTTGCTAATAACATGGCATTAATATTCAGCAATCCCTCGATTAGTGAACCTAATGCATTCTTTAAAACAGGCACATTAATCGAAAACACACTAATCGAATATAATAACCTATGGGAAAATGTATAATTCGTTCCTCAAATTTTTTTTTTGAACCATAATTTTTTTATAAAAGAATTAAGGTATGTTTTAAAGGAAAACAATGAAAACAAAGACAATAAAACATATTCAGAATATAAATGTTATTATTCTACTTCTAAACAAAGAATTGAGCTAACGTAGTTTGGCAGGCATTTTTTGTTTCTTATTTTCATACAACCCGACGGTATGGCCCTATTGCCTCTTCTACTCTTCTGCAAATTTTACTGCTTCTCTCTTCATCAGGGTCAGCCTCTAAGCATTGCTGCTTAAAAACTTCAATTGTACGAAAAATATTTTCAAATTGTTTCTGTGAAATCTCTTTTGGCTGACTATCAGTGGTTAAATTTTCTTCACATTCTTTGGGATCTTCCGGCTGTGCATCTAAATTTAGCAGGTCGGAATCACTCAATTCTTCAGAATGAGATTTAATTAAGTCTTGGATGTTATCATTGAAGGATGTACAAATTGGTCGCTATATTATATTTTTATAGTAACCAGTATGACTGTGGCCATTGGTTACATACATTGTACAGTTCTAATCTAATTTCCTTTTCTGTTCTTTATTCCTGTCTTTTCTTTTATTATCAATCTCTATCTTGCTACTTGGAAAATAATTGCAGGATATTTATTTATAACATATGTAGTATTACTTTTTAGTAATCAATTATTATCATTTGTATTGTTTTAAATACTTGCTGCATCTATTGTGTTATATTTTCATTTATACTATTTACTCAGTGTATATCTAATGCATTAAAATGCTTTTTGTATATGTTTTAAAGCAGATATATATGTGACATTCTTATACAGTCACCTTTTAATGGCATTCCCAATAGTTTTTCTATGGTGGGATTTTTAAAAAAAAATAATTTAAGCTACAATGCTGATGCTGAGATGTACAGAATTAGTGCAAGGGCAGCACTATGACTATGATGCTTTAGTTAATCATCTTATTAAATGCACACATTCTCAAGTTAATATGACTTATGAAGGTGGAATGCTCCTAATTCCAGAAGAAAATTCCTTGTTGTCTGTTTGAAACCAGCTTCAGTTTTGGCTTAAAAGCATACGTGTGTAGAGGCTTAAGTGCTGTGAGGACATCATGTTGGAGGCTTAATGGATTTTTTACAACACTCAAAAAGAATTAAAATAGAATTTAATACTTCCTATATTTCATCCTAGTCACTAGAACATCTACGGGGATTACAAAAACAATTAATGTAACATATACACAAATAACAAACAATACTAAGCCCAACCACGTGGGTGACACTAAAGTCCTATCTAGGTAGAGCGCCCTCTAAGGGCAGTAGTAGGTGGCCTGGAATGTAAGGTGGGAACTCTGGTGATGAGTGTTTCCCAAATCTTCGGAAGCTTAATGCAACCGTATTTATTGAGATTTGGTTGGTTTTTGAGAGCTGCTGCTGCTTCTAAGAAAAGTCTCTCTTTCTTGAATTTGTTGTGGTGGAGCATGGTGGTTTTCTTCCATGATACCCTGTGGGTGGTGTCCAAAACATGGTCAGCCAAGCCTGAATGGCCATAGTTGTGTTTGAAGATGTAAGACTTGTGTTCCTCTAGACGGATGGATGCTGATCTGCCTGTCTGTCCAAAGTACGCCAGCTTACAGGAACAGGGTACTTTGTAAACTCCAGGCAGAGAGAGAGAGGAGGGAGCTGATCTTTCGTAGAACGGATAAGGGTAGCAAGTTTGCGGTGGGGCTTATATGCTGTGTGTAGGTTGTACTGTTTTAGTATCTTGGCTATTTTTTCGGATGTGCCACGGATGTAGGGTATGGTGATGGCATTTTTAAAATCTTGTTGACAAGAAGGACGGGGAATGGGGGAGGAGTTGATTATTTTTTTGATACTGTGATCGCTGTAGCCATTGGAGAGGAAAGTGCTGTGTATGTGGTTAAGCTCAGTAGTGAGGGCGGTTCCACTGGAACAAAGATTGTGGGCTCTCTTGGTAAGAGTTTTAATAATGCCATATTGTTGAGAGGGGTGGTGGTGGGAGAGTTTGTGAATGTATCTGCCTGTGTGTGTGGGTTTTCTGTATACGGTGAAGGTAAGTGTATCATTAGGCAGGCGTGTGACTAAGGTGTCTAGGAAGGGTAAACAATTGTTCTTTTCCTTTTCCATAGTGAACTGGATTCTTGGATGTAGACTATTGAGATGACTGAGGAAGGAGTCTAACGTGTCTGGGCCATGAGGCCAAATAGAGAACACATCATCTACATATCTTAGCCAGATGGAAGGTTTGAGTGGGGCTGAGTCTATGGCTCGTTTTTCAAAATCTTCCATATAGAAATTGGCAAGGGGGGTGAGAGGGGGGAACCCATGGCAGTTTCTTTATCTGCTTGTAGATTTTTTTTGTTCCAAGAGAAATACCCAGAGTTAATGGCAAAGGAAAAGAGATCTAAGATGTCAGAGGGAAAAACGTTTTCTAAGAGAGATAAGGTGTCAATTAAGGGAATATTGGTAAACAAAGAGGAGATATCAAAGCTTACCAATATGTCTGTCTTATTCAAGGTTAAATTTTCTGTGAGGGCTTTAAAGTGGGTCGAGTTTTTTATATAGGAAGGGGACCTTCCGGTGAGGGGGATCAGAGAGTTGGCCAGCTGTTTAGATAGTCTATAGCAAGGTGCATTGGTGGCATCTACTATAGGCCTGAGTGGGGACTTGGGTTTGTGGATTTTTGGTAAACCGTATATTCGGGGGAGCGGAAAGGTTTAAGTTTTTTCGTGACGTCAGGGGGCCAGGAAGATACTTTTTTGAGTAAGATTTTTAGTTTCTTAACTTGTGTTTTTGTGGGGTCGTGTTCTAGCGAGATGTAGGTAGCGCGATCGCAGAGGACAATGTTCATTTTACGATTGTATTCACTGGTATTAAGAACGACTGTGGCATTACCCTTATCTGCTCTGGTGATGACGATACTTTTTTCTTTACGTAGTTTCAGGAGAGCCGTGATTTGGGCATATGATAAATTACTTTTTGGCGGCGAAGAATGCGCGAGGATGTTGGCTACGTCAAGTCTGATGTTGTTAGCTATCTCTGACGGTAAGCGACCGATTCCACGTTCGATGTTCACCATTACGTCAAGCACCGGCACTTCCTTCGGAGCGACGACAAAATTACAGCTGAGGCAAAGGGCGCTGACGGCATCGTCGTTGAGCCTTTTGGAAGAGAGGTTTATTACTGTCTGGAGCGGTTGAATTTGTGGTTGTGGTTTGTTTTTCACAAGGTTGCTATATTTTTTATGTGTTTATTTTTTATTTTTTGGAATTCTCTCTGTGCGGAAGTTTCCGAAATGCCAGAGAGAATTGACCAAAGTTCAGGGTTAAGAACGGTGGAGAGCTCTGAATGTAAGGAGCCAATGGTGGCGTTCGTCACTGCGACGGTAGCACGTGTAGAGGCGATTTGCTCGCGAAGTAATGCCCGGCTGGCACGGTTATATATACGAAGTGCTTTTTTGGAATGGAAATTGATCTTCATTTTAACGCAGTTTGGTATCACTCTTGTGTCCCGACATCGTTTTAAAAAGGCCAGCCTATTTAGTTGCCTAGATAGTCGTAGTTTTGACTTACCGTATTGCTTGGATTTGCGTGCTAATTCTTCTCCATGGATGATTAGAATACGTGTGTAGAGGCTTAAGTGCTGTGATGACATCATGTTGGAGGCTTAATGGATTTTTTACAACACTCAAAAAGAATTAAAATAGAATTTAATACTTCCTATATTTTGTCCTAGTCACTAGGACATCTACAAGGATTACAAAAACAATTAATGTAACATATATACAAATAACAAACAATACTAAGCCCAACCACGTGGGTGACACTAAAGTCCTATCTAGGTAGAGCGCCCTCTAAGGGCAGTAGTAGGTGGCCTGGAATGTAAGGTGGGAACTCTGGTGATGAGTGTTTCCCAAATCTTCGGAAGCTTAATGCAACCGTATTTATTGAGATTTGGTTGGTTTTTGAGAGCTGCTGCTGCTGCTTCTAAGAAAAGTCTCTCTTTCTTGAATTTGTTGTGGTGGAGCATGGTGGTTTTCTTCCATGATACCCTGTGGGTGGTGTCCAAAACATGGTCAGCCAAGCCTGAATGGCCATAGTTGTGTTTGAAGATGTAAGACTTGTGTTCCTCTAGACAGATGGATGCTGATCTGCCTGTCTGTCCAAAGTATGCCAGCTTACAGGAACAGGGTACTTTGTAAACTCCAGGCAGAGAGAGAGGAGGGAGCTGATCTTTCGTAGAACGGATAAGGGTAGCAAGTTTGCGGTGGGGCTTATATGCTGTGTGTAGGTTGTACTGTTTTAGTATCTTGGCTATTTTTTCGGATGTGCCACGGATCTCTTTTCCTTTGCCATTAACTCTGGGTATTTCTCTTGGAACAAAAAAATCTACAAGCAGATAGAGGGAACTGCCATGGGTTCCCTCCTATCACCCCCCCCTTGCCAATTTCTATATGGAAGATTTTGAAAAACGAGCCATAGACTCAGCCCCACTCAAACCTTCCATCTGGCTAAGATATGTAGATGATGTGTTTTCTATTTGGCCTCATGGCCCAGATACGTTAGACTCCTTCCTCAGTCATCTCAATAGTCTACATCCAAGAATCCAGTTCACTATGGAAAAGGAAAAGAACAATTATTTACCCTTCCTAGACACCTTAGTCACACGCCTGCCTAATGATACACTTACCTTCACCGTATACAGAAAACTCACACACATACAGGCAGATACATTCACAAACTCTCCCACCACCACCCCTCTCAACAATATGGCATTATTAAAACTCTTACCAAGAGAGCCCACAATCTTTGTTCCAGTGGAACCGCCCTCACTACTGAGCTTAACTACATACACAGCACTTTCCTCTCCAATGGCTACAGCGATCACAGTATCAAAAAAATAATCAACTCCTCCCCCATTCCCCGTCCTTCTTGTCAACAAGATTTTAAAAATGCCATCACCATACCCTACATCCGTGGCACATCCGAAAAAATAGCCAAGATACTAAAACAGTACAACCTACACACAGCATATAAGCCCCACCGCAAACTTGCTACCCTTATCCGTTCTACGAAAGATCAGCTCCCTCCTCTCTCTCTCTGCCTGGAGTTTACAAAGTACCCTGTTCCTGTAAGCTGGCGTACTTTGGACAGACAGGCAGATCAGCATCCATCCGTCTAGAGGAACACAAGTCTTACATCTTCAAACACAACTATGGCCATTCAGGCTTGGCTGACCATGTTTTGGACACCACCCACAGGGTATCATGGCAGAAAACCACCATGCTCCACCACAGCAAATTCAAGAAAGAGAGACTTTTCTTAGAAGCAGCAGCAGCTCTCAAAAACCAACCAAATCTCAATAAATACGGTTGCATTAAGCTTCCGAAGATTTGGGAAACACTCATCACCAGAGTTCCCACCTTACATTCCAGGCCACCTACTACTTCCCTTAGATGGCGCTCTACCTAGATAGGACTTTAGTGTCACCCACATGGTTGGGCTTAGTATTGTTTGTTATTTGTGTATATGTTACATTAATTGTTTTTGTAATCCCCGTAGATGTCCTAGTGACTAGGACGAAATATAGGAAGTATTAAATTCTATTTTAATTCTTTTTGAGTGTTGTAAAAAATCCATTAAGCCTCCAACATGAGGTTTGGCTTAAAAGATTTAGAAAATTTTTTACATTTGATATGGTTATATACCAGAAGGAACTCACTGCTGCATCTAGTTCATATGAAAGGAAAATGGGATTTCAGCATAAGTAATGAAGTCAGAACATAGAAACAAATTCTTAAATCTGAAAGATTTGACAAAGCAGTAACATTAAGCTTTTATGTACTGAATTTGTTGATAACTGATTTATTGAATAGTGCTCATAGCAAAGCATGAAGAAGTTTCAGTAATTGTTTACAGATGCTTTGATGATTAGGCAGGAAACATGCAGTGCTTCTACAGAATAGCACAATAAAGACAATAAAGTACAGACATTTTAGAACCCCAATAAAGCTGTTCAAATGTCAATAACAACATACCTAAGATATGAAACTCTAGAAGTTGAGTACCACCGACTCACACAAATAATAAACTGGCTACCACAATTTTGTAATGCACATCCAAAGAAAGTTTTTTTCTACAATAGATTCTGAAATCTATTGTAGAAAACAATAGATCTCAGAATGCAACGAAGACAATTATCACAGACCAGGGAACCTTTAGGAACTGGAAGGCTGCATATCACTTCATGGATTCCTCATAAGTTCACGCACTTCACATATGTAATCAATTTTTGCTAGAATTATAAAGAGGTCATATGCAAAGTATGAATATCGATATCACAACATTAAAAATCTATTAAATCTCATGTTTTATTTCTTTACAAAAAAAAAAAAATTAATTCAAGAATGGAGGTCTACAAACTAAATGTCAATAATTAACACACTTTATTTATGTTAATTTATTTAACCAAATAGTACATAACTTGATGATTTACTTGAGATTGCTTATTATAAATTAAAGATGCCAAGAAATTATATTCTTGATTTAATCCTTTATTTAAGTGTAAGCAAACAAAGTTTGTGCATGAAGTGACTTCACGACTGGGCAACTCATACATAGTGGTTAATGACTTCACATCACTTTCCTTAGTATCCCATAATGCAAAGCACATATCCTTACAGACGTGTATAATGCTATGCATTACTATCAGACTGGTTTCAACCTTTATTGAGGTCTCATCAGTGGGAGCCAGACCCAGAAGTAATACCAAGGGTGAAGTAATGCAAAAGTCATATTTCCATATACAAGTAACCAAAAGGTGTCACACCTTATTCTTATTGCCGAATAAGAAGCGGATATTTGGTTTCAGATTGTCATCTTTGGCTTCAGTTGAGTGTTCATAATCTGTGATCTCAATCACATCTTAATTTGAAGATGTGTGAAAATGTTGATTCACAACAGTAGGTTGTACCAAAACAAGACAGCATACATCAAGCATATTGATGCAGTTTTGGATACTTCACAGCATTCTTCCATATTTCAATGGGATCTGTCTGTCAAACAGAGATCTCAGAATATTGTTTCTGAGAGCTCAATTGGCCCCATTCGTAAATTTTCAAGTGCATTAGAGACATCAACCAGATGTGGCTAGAAAGCTAGTTTTAGTGCGAGATCATGTTTCTCAAAATCTTTAAACCTGTTATTGTATTCTTTGATAAATGAGGCTAAGACACAGCTGTATTCATTAATATCACAGTTTCTTAAGGTTTTATTAGTGCACCATTCTTTAAATATCTTTTCCAGTTCAGGAAAAGGTTCAGTTAAAATTACAGGTTTGAAAAGAAAAGGTCTGAAAAAAAAAAATTAAAAACCAACTTCTTCCTAAATACTCATAGCTGGTTTTGTTTTGACATTAAATCACATAAAAATGGGGCATTTCTGTAGAAATAATCTTTTGAAAACTTATCAGGTTTAGTTTATTCCACGTAAAAATTTATAATTTGTTTTCACAGTGCTAAACCTTTTTCTAGAACTTTTCCCTGTGACAACTAGTACTTAGAGCGATAAGGAAGATTCACATTTAATGTTACCTTATCAATTTGAAGCATATTGCAAAACTGGTAATGCCTTGAAGCATTTGCTCAAATATAGTTAACAACATCAATAGCTTTCCAAAACGTGTTTTTAAAAAGAGCAGATTTGCCACAAAGATTCTGTTGATGTAATATACAATAAAATGAAATCAAGATATTGGAATTGTGCAGTCAGTAACATCAGTGAAATCATCTACAGCAATCCAAAAACAAGTATCTTCATTTTGGCAAATTGTTTGAAGCTGTTTAGTAAAATCAACAGCTAATTCATGTTGTTGTTTGGTTACAGTTCTTCATGAAAGAGGAAATTGATTGTATTTATTACCTTTATCTGAATCTAGACACGCTAGAACTTTGACAATGCATTGTTTTATGATTTTTACATCTACAGGGTGTTCGGGATAAATTTGACAGTTTCGTAAGGAAAAAGAAAATCTTCTTTGTATCTATTAAATTTAATGAATTGACAAAAAAACATTACAGGCAGAGTTAATTACAATACTATCAACAAGATTTACTCAAAATAACCACCATTAGCATCGATCATAGCTTCAATTCTGCTTCGGAACCTCGAACAAGCTGATGCTACAGTCTCCCTGGGAAGGGCCGCAAAAACTGTTTTAATTTTATCCATTAACTGGGCTTTTGTATTACTGGAAGTGCGATTGGTGTCTTTTTCAACTGCGCCCCACACAAAATAATCCATGGGGTTAAGGTCTGGGGAGTTTGGAGGCCAAACATTTGGACTGGTGAAGTCGTAGAAATTTTCAGACAACCATTTTTGACTTTTCCCAGAGGTGTGGCAAGGGGCCGAATCCTGCTGCCATACATACGGCCTACCATTGGCTACCCTTGTTATCCAGGGCTTGACTACAGTTAGCAACTCCACGAACAAAGCCCGAATTCCAATGCCAGGGTTCTTCAACACCTGTTCCTGCAGATTTGCGAGGAATTCTGCTGTACGAACGCAATCAGATCGTCTGCTAGGGATCTTTCTTCTTGCTACATCCTCGTAGTCACCATTGCAAGTCTCTAGTTCATGCCTGATTGTTTTTACTGTATTCAGGGAGCATTGGGCAGCAGTCGTAATATCCTTATTTTGATGGCGGGCACGAATCATCATGATACAAGTTATTCTCTTCCATGATTCAGGTGGGTTCCAGCTATCCATCCTTTCTAACATCTTGTATATGAATGAAGAAGGGTCCAAACTTTTAAATGAAGAGAAGTGTGTGTTAATACATGTAACTTACGGAAAAATATAATTAATTATAAATATGTCAAATTTATCCCGAACACCCTGTATATGGCTTATCTTTCTCTCCAGAGTGTATATATGCTACTTTATAAGTTGCTTCAGTAATTTCGTTACTTCATCCTGTCATCACTTGAAATAATTTATTTTATTTTTTTGAAGCTTCATATTTATAAGTATAGATTTTCTTGGTTCTCCTCCAATTTTGCATACCTGTGGTCCTTAACCATAATGCTGATGATGATAATGCTGTATCTTTTCACTGCTGAAATTATGCTATCACAAAGTAAACACACCATTTTAACTTTGACTCTTCCATTTTGGAGAATTTGAGGAAACCTGTTAGTAGGCATTCTGTACACACATCTATACTATTGTAATTGTTTTTCTCTGATTCTTGTTATTACTGAAATATTGTAGTGTAATTCTTCTCTGATCTAACTGGTTTTCAGTTCAGTCCATGATGTTTTATTTATTTTTCTTAAACACTTATTTTCAAAGCCTGTCAATTTTTGCTCTTCCTTCTGTTTGATAACACAAGTCTCTGTACTATAAAGAACTATGGGGAGTACCATTGAACTATATATGTTGATTTTAAGTTCTTTGGAGAGACGTGAATTGTTTCACATGTAAGTCTGGCCATAGTAGAAAACCCTAGACTTATTCTGTGTTTATTAGTTGCTTCATAATTTAGCCTGTCTGTGATCAATGTGCCTAAGTAATTGAATTTTTAACCTGTTACAGTTTATTTCCTTCCACTTTAAGAGCTTCATTTCTGCTGATTGCCATTGTTTCGGCTTTACTAAAATTTATCTGCATTGCATAGTCTTTACTGTTTTTTAATGTAGGTTTTCAATCAAATACTTTTCTTTATTATCTGTAAATAATACTATATCATCTGCATATTTTATATGATGTACATTTTGTCCATTCATAGTTATTCACATGATTCTGGAATAGCTTTACTAGTTCTTACAGGTTAAACAAATATGGTGAAAGCAGACATCCCTATATGTAAGTCAATAGGAGTTACATGAAATGATTAACAGCACAGTACTATGGTTGGAGAGATTTTTTCTTTTTATTATTAAATGAAAAATATTCTATTTTGTCTAGTCTGCAGCTGCTCACTGAAAATCTACTCACCTATTTGTTCAGCTCTGGTTATAAGCTGTTTGTTACAGTGAAGAGTTGACTATGTTATTATTTATAGTTCTTCAAAATTCTAATATGCTAACCATAAGACAAGAGTTTCGAGGGAAAGGCATATACTGCCATTTTCTTGGATTTAGCGAAGGCATTCGACAGGGTGCCACATGATAAGCTGATATTTAAGTTGCAGCACATGGGTTTGGATGTCAGGTTGGTCAAGTGGATTCAGGATTGGCTGTTCGATAGGTATTAGAGAGTTGTGTATGGTGGGGCAGTTTCAAGGAGACAGAAGGTTACAAGTGGGATCCCACAGGGCTCAGTACTGGGACCTATATTGTTTAACCTTTATATCAATGACATTGTCAGTGGATTGCAGGGGGATATTCAGTTGTTTGCAGATGATGTGAAGCTGGGAAGGGTTATTAGTAATAGTGCAGATATGGTAGCCCTGTAAGAGGATTTGAATAAGTAGACAGATGAGCAAATGAATGTGGGTGTTGTTTTAATGCAGCAAAATGTAAGGTCTTGAGGTTTGGGACACTCTATTGGAGGAGTTGTACTGAAGGAAGTAGGGGAGACAGAACTGGGATTGATGATTGATAGAAACCTGAAATTCAGGGGACATATTGCGAAGGTGGTGAAGGTAACACAGAGGATTGATGCAATATTGAGAAGGACGCTGACCTGCAGAGATAAGAGTTATCATTCCGTTGTATAAGACCTTGATGAGATCACACTTAGACTATTGTTCTGAGATTTGGTTCCCAGGATTTGAAGGGAATAAATTAACTGTGGAAAGGGTATACAGAGGCAGATAACAAAGATGGTTTCAGGATTGTATAAAATGCTAGTTATGAGGATCGGCTGAGGGAATGTGCTGCAGAATTTAGTAGATAGAAGGAGAGGTGATATAATTGAGACTTTTAAACTGTTGAGAGGTGGTTATAGGGTTGACACTGGGGAGCTCTTTGCTTGGTTGAATAGTGGGAAGGAGTGATGACAAGGGGCCATCCCTGGAAGTTAGGAAAGGAAGCTGTGAGCAAGAGGATGAGGAGTAGTTTCTTTGCATGGAGGATGGTTGAACCATGAAATGCATTGCCTGATAGAGTGGTGAGAGCGAGAACGGTCAATGAGTTTAAGGAGTGGTATGATAGACTTTGTGTTTCCTAGGAAGGACCTCCTGCAATGAGTCATTTGACTCCATGGCGGTTTGAATAATAATAATAACAATAATAAAAGCTTCAATTAAACCTACAAATGTTCAACAAGTTTCATGTGCCTACAGAAACATTGTTGGCAGTGTGCTTATTTTTTGTAACAGCAAATAGCTGCAGACATAAAATGAATAACAATACAAAATCATCATCATCATAATCAACCCATATCCATCCACTGCTAGACAAGGATCTCTTCCATATTTTTCCACATTTCTTTGTCTCTGACCCAGAAGCTCCAGTCATTTCCCATTGAAAGATGTAGTTCATCGCTCCACCTTGTTGATGGTCTGCCAGGTCTTCTTGAACCTTCTCATAATTGCCATTCTGTCCACCCTTTTGTACTGTGGTTGTCTCCCTGTCTTACGATGTGTCCTGCCCATCTCCATTTTTAAAAAATTTTTTTCATTTCTTTAATGATATCTTTTAATCCTGTTTTTTTCCCCCTGATATCTATGTTTTTTTTACTTTATTAGTCTTTTTATATCTAACATTGACCTTTCCATATTTTCCTGTGCAGCTCCTAATTTATTTTCCAGTCTTCTTGTGATGGTCCAACTTTATGCTCCATCATAGCTGGTATGATGCATTGTTCATATACTTTTCTTTTTAGACAGATAGGTATGTTTTAAAAATTTCATTGCATTTCCAAATTGTTTCCATCCTTGGTTTATTCTCTTTTTTATTTCATGTTCCCAATTTCTATCTATATTAATTATTTGACATAGATATTTGAATTTAATTATATTTTCTATTTCTCTGTCATTTATTTGTAATCTTTTTGGTTGGAGTTTATACATTTTGTTGTACATTATTTTAGTTTTATCAGACCAGACTTGTTGCTTTCAATAATTTAATCATTTCTTTTAGTTCTTCAGGTGTTTTAGAAAATAGTACAATGTCATTAACAAATTTTAAATTGCTTAGATAACCACCATGTATTCTAATACCTTTTTTTATCACAATTTAGATTTTTAAATATTTCTTGTAGGCAAGCATTGAATATTATTGGTGACATTGTACCTCCTTGTCTCATTCCTCTGTCTATTTTAATTTTTGCTTTTAATTATTTAACTGTATATTACTTGGTGCATTCTGGTATATATGCCGTATTAGTTGCATGTATGGTTTTTCGATACCTTGGTTATTTAGTGCCTCTATTATTGATGTTCTTTCTAGTGTATCAAAAGCTTTTTTTTTTTTTAATATAATCTATAAATGGCATACAAAGTGATATATTGTATTCATTAGTTTTTTCTATTATCTGGTTAATAATTCTTGCAGAAAGGCTTATACACTGGTTGTACACGATTACTAAATAACTTAAGGAATTCACAACATATACTGGAATATAAATTAAAATAAACTTTAATATATACTTCTTATATTTCGGCAACGTCATGTTGCCATCTTCATGGAAACATAAGATTAAGACACGTGCATGCAGGCACTAAAACACAGCAAATGAGGTCGAAGCGAGGAAACTATTTTTTTTCCTAAAGTCCTGATGGTGCCCCCTAGTGGGCTATATTAGGTATTCTTGGCTGTTGGGCTGAAGTTCTCAAGATGTACGTCTCCCAAATTTGAGGCAGTCTCATGCATCCAAATTTGTTGAGGTTAGGCATGTTAATTAGGGCTGAGGCTGATTCAATGAATAGTCTTTTAAATTTATACTTGCTATGGTGTATTACTGTGGCTTTCTTCCACCATATTCTGTGGCGTGTATCCAGAGCATGGTCTGCAAGCCCAGAGTGGCTGTACTGGTGAAACCGGATGTAGTTCTTCGCTGTCCTGCCTGTTTGGCCAAAGTAGGACAGCTTACAGCTGCAAGAGACCTGGTATGCACCAGGTAGGTCTAGGGGAAGTGGTTGGTCTAGAGGATAAGGGATTCCAATTTTCTATATGGTTTTGTAACAAGAGGTCAGGTCATGTTTATTCAGGATTTTGGTAATTTTTTTCGAGGTGCCCTGGATATAGGGAATGGTGATGGATTTAGAGTAATCTTTTTAGTGAAGAGGGGAAAGGAGGCTGTGGTTTACTGGTTTTAGTATTTTTTGGTGGTTGTAGCCATTGGCTGAGAAAGTGTTAAGGATGTGATTTAGTGCAGTGGTTAGGGCATTGTCATTTGAACAGATTAGTTTAGCCCTGTTGTATAGCGTCTTAATAACTCCATATTGTTGTGAGGGGGAAGGAGGATTGTTGGTGAATGTACCTGTCTGTATGGGTGGGTTTTCTATAAACTGAGAAAACAAAGGTTCCATCAGGCTGGTGGGTGACTAGTGCGTCTAGGAAAGGGAAGCTGTTATTTTCCTCTTTTTCCAGGGTGAACTTGATTCTGGGGTGTTGGTTGTTTAAGTGCGTTAAGAAGGAGAGGAGTGTATCAGAGCCACGTGGCCAAATAGCGAACACATAATCAACATAGCAAAGCCATATGGTTGGTTTTTGTGGGGCAGAGTTTAAGGCTTTCTCTTCAAAAGTCTCCATAAAGAAGTTGGCCAAAGGTGGGGAGAGTGGTGAACCCATGGCTGTCCCCTCTATTTATTTGTAGAATTTTCCCTGCCAAACGAAATACCCTGAGTTCATTGTGAACTGAAATAGGGCTGAGATATCGGGAGGAAATTTGGCTTGGATGAGCTCTAAGGTTTCCTTGAAGGAGGAGACGTCAAAACTGACCATTATGTAAGTGTCAGAGTGTAAGGTTTTCTACACTGGCTTTGAAGTGGGTTCAGTTTTTTTATGTGTGATGGTGTGTTGCCAGTATAGTGTGTGAGCGCTTTGGCTAATTTGTATGTGGGGGGGATTAATGTCATCAACTATGGGACGTAATGGCACATTTTGTTTATGTATTTTTGGGAGCCCATATATACGGGGGGGGTCTGGAGTTAAAAGTTTTACTTTGTTAGTAACTTTTACAGGTCAAGAAGTGACCTTCTTAAGGAGCCTATGGAGTATTCTAATCTGTGAGTTGGTGGGATTGTATTTAATGGGGAGGTAAGTGGCCCGATCTAATAATAAAGCATTAAGCTTACCTGTGTAGTCAGTATGGTTGAGCACCACAGTGGCGTTCCCCTTATCCGCTCTGGTGATTACTATTTCTTTGTCTTTCTTCATTTCCTGTAGAGCCTTATATTCACTATTGGATACGTTGGTTTTTTGTGGTGCCTGTGTGCACGTGTCTTAATGTTATGTTCCCATGAAGATGGCAAAGTGACGTTGCCGAAATACAGGAAGCATATATTAATGTTTATTTTAATTTCTATTCCAGTATACGTTGTGAATTCCTTAAGTTATTTAGTAATTATCTGGTTAATAGTTTGGAGGTGGTCATTAGTTGAATATCCACTGTTGAATCCTACTTAGTCTTTTGTTTGTGAGAACTAGTAATGAAGAACCATAATGACCACACACACACACACACCAAAAAGTACATTAAAAAAAAAAAAAGATGAAAAATTAAAATAATGATCATCATCATGCGTATCAAGGATTTAGGCCTAGCATGGCCTGTTCCGGCCTTAGAAGTTATCGTTTAAGGGACATCCTGGTTTTCTTTTTCCTAATGGCTTGTACTTTAAGGTGTGTTTTGGTAATCTTTCTGTTTTCATTCTTTGAATGTGTTCCATCCATTTATGTTTATATTTTTTAATTTTTTCTATTACTGGTTCTTGGTTTAATTTTTTCATAATTTCTTCGTTTCTTTTGTGATCAATTCATAAACTTCATTTTTGCTGTTATTAATCTTTGTTTGTCTTTTTGTTTTATTGTCCAGATTTCGCTTCCATACATTAAGACTGGTAGGGCTAATGTATTGTATACTTTTAGTCTGGTTTGTTTTTGAATTAGGTTTGGTTTAAATATAGAGTTAATTACATCTGTTATTTTTAAATATTTTGCGATTTTTAGATTTATATCTTTTTCATTTTCATATGTGATCATACATCCTAGGTAGCTAAATGAATTCACCTGTTCTAAGATCTTGTTATCTGATACTATTTTTCTTGCTGGATCTTGTCCTTTAAAGGCCATAGTTTTTGATTTTTCTGTTGATATTATCATACCATAATCTTTGGATATCTCATTTAGATCTAAAATAGCTTTCTGTAAGTTATCTTCGGAATTTGCAATTATTATCTGGTCGTCGGCAAAAAGGAGAGTGTTTAAGTTCACTGTAGGAGAAAGTTTAATTCCTTGATGTAAATTTTTATTCCATTTTATTATTATTTTATTTAAGTAAATATTAAAAAGAGTTGCTGAGAGGGGACATCCCTGTCGGACCCCTTGGTTTATCTCTCTCGTATATGATAGCTCATGATTTACTCTTATGTATCTGATTATTTTCATATACTTGTGATAGCTTTTAGGATATTATTCGGTATTTGTCTTTCTTTTAGTATGTTAAATAATATGTTTCTTTTAACTTTGTCAAATGCTTTTTCAAAGTCAATAAATGCAATATGTGTTTCTAAATTGTACTCTCTTCTTTTCTCTATTATTAATTTTAGGCAAAACGCCGGGTCTATACATGATCGTCCTTTTCTAAATCCATTCTGTACTTCTAAAATAAAATTTTCGGAATATTTCATTAGTTTGCTATTTAAGATTCTGCTATATCGTGTATTTTCCGGTGCATAAGACTTACTTTTTTACCTTAACAATTCATCTTAAAAATGGGGTGCGTCTTATATAATGAAGGTAAAGATTGATACCTCTTTTCAAAGTCATATGTACTCCCTTTTATGTTCCAAGATCTTTGTAGGCAGTTAATGGTGCAATCAAATTGATGCGTAACTTTCACGTGACTTCTAGCATGTCATTGGCTAAGAACGGGGAGTCCCTATTCAAGTTTCATAATATCTTATCGGAGTAATCAGTTACCAATGTTTATCAGTATTGAGTTGACATGTTGAGATATTTTGTGTTCAGTTTGATGTTTCCCTATAGATTTTAGTGATGGAAAAAAACAGGCGACATTCATATACTTCAAGTTACAAATTGCAGGTTGTAAAATATGCGGGAAGAACACTGGAATAGGGAAGATGAAAGACATTTTGGACCTCCGCCTACAGAAAAAATGATTAGAACTTGGCGTGGTCAGAAGGAGATTTTGTACAATTTGCGAAATGAAAAGTGCGCGGAACGTGGAAAAATCAGCTACCACCAAAGGGTGCCCCTGAAACGACCATCAATCTCTCAAGTGTGCAAGTGGGTTAAGACATCTTGGTCGAAAATGAATGAACAAACTATTGTTAAATCTTTCTTGAAATGTGGAATTAGCAACGCCCTTGATGGAAGTGAAGATCATTTCTTATATGAAGATGATGATGAAGAACAAGAGGAAGAAGAAGAAATTAATGATGATAGAGAAGAGTCAGATGACAGTGACATGGGTTTTGCAGGTTTCTGAAAGGTCAGTTTACTATTAAAAATTACCTATTATTTTATCCATTATTTTTTAAATCATAGTTTAAAGTTTAGGTTTTTTCCAGAAAATTGTATATTAAATTTCTTGGGTGAATCTTATACAACGGATAATACAGTATTTTGTAACAGGAATTTAGTATACTGATACCTCTATAGTTTTTAGGGTTTTTTCTATTACCTTTTTTAAAGATAGGAATCACAATTGCTTTTTTCCATTCTATTGGGGGGATACCAGTTGAATAAATTTTATTTAAAAATAATAAGAGTCTTTCTTTGAATCTTGTTCCTGCATATTTGTATAGTCCTGAACCTAGCTTATCTTCACCAGGTGATTTTCCGTTTCTTGTTTCTTTCAGGCTGATTTCTAATTCTTCTTTAGTTATTTCCTTTTCATTTTCGTTAATTGTTTGCCAGTTGTCTTTTTTAAAATATTCGTCTGTCCACAATACTGTGTAGTAATTTAGAAATTCTAATTTCAATTCGGTGTTTAATTTTATGTTTTCTTTGGTATCTGCATTTAAGTGTTTCAAAATCTTATATACATTGGGTCTTATTTTATATAAATCATGTTCTAAATTAGAAACTAATTTGTTCCATGATTCTCTATGTCGTTTTCTGACTTCTCTTTTAGCTATAGCTCTTATTCTTTTATATTCTGTTTCATCTTCTAATCTTTTACTGCTTAACCATTTGTGATAGGCTTCTTTTTTCTTTTTGATTATTTCTTTGATTGTATCATCCCAGATCTTCAGTTTTTTCCTTTTATTGAATTTTATGGTCTTTCCTAAGCTTTCATTTACTGCTGCATTTAGTATCATTTTTATATTAAGCCATTCTATTTCTATTTTCTTCATTTTGTTTTATTTAATCTAGATATTGGTTAATTCTTTGTTCATATAGCCATTGTACATTTGTGTCATTCAATAGTCTAGTTTTATACACAAATGTTTCAAATTTTCTTTCTGTTCTTGTTACTTGTAGCCATTTAGGTGGTAATCTTAATTTTATTTTAACAAGGAAGTGGTCACTGCTTATTTCATATTCTCTGTAAACTCTAACATCTAGTGAAAATTTTGATGTCTTTTCATTTAATATAAAATAATCTAATATTGATTTCCATCCTCTTGCTGCCCAAGTATATTTATGTATGTCTGTATGTTTATAGAAGGAATTCATTATTTTTAGCTTATTATAAACTACAAAGTCAATCAATTTTTTACCATTCCTGTTTAGAGTATGTTCTCCATGTATTCCAATATTTTTATTAATTTTCGTGTTTCCAATTCTTGCATTTAAGAATCCTACTAAAATTCTGTAATCTACTAAAAGTACTAATCTACTAAAATCTACTAATTACTAAAATTAAAATAATGAATGCATGAAAGCAGTGTACTAGTTGATATTTTTGTGCTACAATGTGACTTAAGAGGGGGGGGGGGGTTGCAAAATCCTATTAATATTCTTGCACACATATACATTAAGGGAAAGAATAAAATAAGGAAGTTATCTATTTCTGTCTTGTGTTTGCTGGGGATATGCTCTTTCCCTTAGAGTTTTGATTATTTCTACCTTCTGCAAAGAGCAGTGGTGAAAAGTATGGAAGAATTTACCAGACTTCTAGGAGAATATCAGGGAAAGGTAATGTTTTGCTATTTCTAATTCAAGGGTCAACTTTATGCTATGGTGTAAGCCAGGAATTCCTAGCAATGGGAGTCGATACATGCTAACAGGTCAAACAGGGGCTGACAGGTAAATTATATCGTAATATAATAATGATAAAAATGATTATATATTTTATAAAATATACTAAACATCTTATCTTATCATCTGGATTCCAATAAGCAATCTGGTAGCAGAATCATTATGCAATGAAAATAATCTACCACTAAAATTTTCCCAAACATTTATGCCATAGTGGGATTTGCTAGTCGCAAACAGAGATGGTCTAATATTAATGTGTAATACTTTTATGATAATATATTTTAAATATAGCAGTTAAATAGTAGATAACACTTTACAGAAACATTATTACTGTATAGATTATATTTTTTTTTTTATGGATATCATAATATGGTATATTAATAAGAAAAAATTCTGAACATATTAAAAATGAGTAACATACAATCAGGATTACAAACCACCTAAGTTTAGGAAATATATCAAAGAGATAAAATCTGACATGACTAATCAATAAAACATTTCAGATACTCACAAAAAGCATAAAATTTTTTCATGAAACAGCTGCAAAGTTTTCTCACTGGGTTTATTATGACATGAGATTATCTTTTTTCATATTTTATCTTGGCTAAACACACAGCAACAATTTTTTATGTGAAGTAACTAAATGACTTCCCAGGAAACATACTTGTGATTGAAGTGAATATGGAGGATAATTTTTGATGAGGTGAACTGCTTCAGTCATGAATTTACTATTTTCTTTTTTTTTAAATTTACTAAAGTGAAACTTTTGTTTGCTTATGTCAAGGTAAATGGACAAAAATAATATAATTTCTTTTTAAGTATGATTTAAAAAAAAAAAAAACGGAATTGATGAAGTCGAAAATAACTTAAGCTTGTGAACAAATAAATTAATTTTTAAATTAATTCTATCAATTTTTTTTTTCCCTCCTTCAATGTTATGTTGAAAATAACTATATGCTACTACTTTGAATCACTCAGTTGCAATCCTTGAAATGTTATTGTTTTATAGCCAAGTAGCAAAAATATTTCAAAAGGAAGTACACTACTTTGCTACTTGACTATAAAACAATAATGATTATTGATTATTGTTTCTGATGCTAAATCAGTTTTTAAGCTGTTTTCTTCAACATTCCAAGGATCACTGACAATATATGATCTAAGCATCAATTAAGAGTAACACTTATGGCAAATACAATGTTCAAATATGAAATTCCATGAAACATGAGGTTTTCTGACGTAACAAATAGTTCAAAAGAGCTGCCAGACAATTAACCATTCTTAATCAAAAACACTAATAAAAGATCTATGGACCCATGGTCAGAGTTAGCTAACTTTTAAGCAGTGTAATATCTAAGACAGCTATCATATTGAAAATTGTATTCTTTTCAGCTCTTGGTTACTTTTGATACTTTTTACAAGTTGTCAAGGCAAATACTGTTTTTCTACTTTACTATAAGACAATAATGAATAATTATTACCCTGCCTTTTTTAAAATAAAATTCCACATTGTTCACTTTTTTCCTATATAGCAATTTTGTTGAGAGAGATGGATGACTGGCAACCCAGTATATAGCTTAAAAAATGAAAATATGAAATATACATGTGCATTATAAAATATAAATAATGCTTACATGATCAGTCATAGTGACATCAACACGGGAACTAGTTTTGTTACTGCATTCTGAAGCAATAATCATTTCTTCTATAAAGTTATTATAAAGATTTCTGTAATTATACAGAAAGATTAAAAAGTCTTAGTGCACAATAATTTGCAAAAACTTGACATATTTACTATTGTTAATGCTTTTTAACAACAAAATAATTATCTCATAATGAACAAAGAAATTAAAGCTATTTTTGGTAATGGACTGTCCTTTTTTTTAATTATCCGGTCAAACTTATGTTATTCTCGACAAAACCTAGTTTCTCTTAATACATTGTTTCATTTAACCATGTGGCAAGCTCACAGTTACATGTGATGACATTTTAAAAATGAAATGGCCAATACACTGTCATGCTGCTGGTTGCCATGTACATAATAGGCTTTATGTTCCTTTTATACTTTATTTTCAGCTCTTTTAAATTCTAGTTTAATTCATTTTTTCATTACTGTTTTTTATTGGCTAACTGATAACTATTTCTATACTCAAGTCATCAGTTCACCTTCAGCACCTCCTAATTACATACCCATCAGCCTGATCAATTCCTAGCACAAGTACCATATCATTCTTACCTTCAAAACTACACACAGGTAGGTGAAATTAATAATCCTTATTTAATATAATGCCATTTATTCAGCAATTCTGTAAACTAGCAAGATAAAAAAAAAGGGGGGTGCTCCATTACCAAAAATAGCTTTGTTTTCTTTGTTCAATATTAAATTTAGGAGCATCATAATTTTCGGAATTTAAAGTATTGCATGTTGTACCGAAGAGGTTAATACATTTTTCCTTAATGAAGATTAAATCAAATTTTGGAAAAGAAATATAATGAAAAAACATGTTGATATTTAACAGTGAAATTTTCCTATCTATCTTCATAGGTTTTGTCTTGATTTTTGCACAAATTCAATATGAAAATATAAAATGAATAAATGCTATACAGAAGTTATTCAATTCAGTTAAAGAATCACAAAGATATGTAGAGGATTTATTTATAATTGTAACATCGTCTATATGCTAGCCTCACTGGCTGAGGTGGAGAATACCTGATCTCCAGTCAGCACACACAGTTTGAATTGCACCAAGCAAATGGATATTTGTGAATGTCTGTAAGTGGTGAGAGGCATTTCACTGTGCGTATGTGAGAGATCACTACCATGCTTACTGTATGTCTTGATGGAGGTTTCTGGATAATGTAACTCTCAGCTCCATCTTGGGTACTAGCATACTATAAGATTACAAACTTTTGTGGTTGTAAACTTAAAATTCAGGGTGCTTAACGGTCAAAGAGCGGTATAACTGAGAGGAGACCTATAAATAGCCTTTAAAGGAATGCAGATAACCGACCAGAGCTTCTGACCTGATGTCCAGTCCTCACCTTCTCATGGCGCAACCTGTTGGGTATCTACCTGGATACTGAACGAATAAGGATGGGCTGGCAACTCGAGATTTAGTTGACGAAATTGTATTCTTATTGGCTTAAACCAAAATACAAAATGATGGTACAACATGACAAAATTTCATGATGGCTGGGGCATCACCCAGTTAAACAAGGCCCCTGTTCTTTTCGCCAGGGAACCAGAGCAAACAGCAAAAAGTCAGCTACTGGAACAAATCTGAAAACACATCCCAAATCAACATCACCAGAGTTAATGATCAGCCTGAATTATTTCACCTGAATCCAGCTTGTTCTTCACCAAGCTTTTCTTCCACAATTCTTCTCAACCATTTCTCAAGTATACTTCCATAAATCTTACCAGTATTCAATTTTATCCTGCTCAAGACTAAATAATGATCACTTCCAATTTCAAATCAAAAGAAGCCTGAATGGCAAAGAAATGGAGCTAGCTGAGGAATTAGATAAGTACCACATCGACATAATAGGGGTGACTGAAACAAAAAAGAACAAAAACTGGTGAGATCTCTCTGGGCAATAAATACAAAATGTTATATTCAGGCAATGACAATCAAGGAAAAGAAGGAGTAGCCATAGTATTCAACACAAACTACGAGGCTAATCTTCTTGAATGGCAGGCAGTCTCAAGTAGAGTAATGTGGGCAAATATGAGAATGGGGAACTGGACAATAAGACTTATTTGTGCCTATGGTCACACAGAAGGTTCTACTAAGGTAGGAGTGGAGGAATTTTTTGAGGCTTTAGAAAAAGCAACTGACACAATGAAAAAGGAAAAGTTGATCCTTGTTGGGAATCTAAATAGCTGAGTAGGAAATGATTGTGAGACATACAAAAATATTTTGGGAAAATTTGGAGAAAAGAGCAAAGCTAATAATAATGGCAAATACCTGTTGGATTTCTGCTCAGGACATGGACTAGTTATTACTAACACCATGTTCCAACATAAAGATGTGCACAAATTCACATGGAGAGAAGAGGCAGGGAATAAGAAAAGTCTCATTGACTGTGTTATTGTTGATAGTGATGTTTTCTCCCTGGTGCAGGACACCAGAGTGTACAGAGGATTTGAAATTGGAAGTGATCACTATTTAGTCTTGAGTAGGATAAAATTGAATTTAATATTGAAAAGAATAACATGTAAGAAAGTTTTAAAGCGAATTAAAGTTGAGCAGCTCTCAGATGTGAACTGTAGACTAAAATACATAAAGATTATTTAAGAAAAAATGAGAGTTTGAGAACAGCAACCAAACGTTGGAGATTCAGTGGCAAGCCTTGAAGAAAACCCCGATTGATTCAGCCAGAGAGGCATGTGGTGAGGTTGTCTGCAAGGTTAGAAAAATCAGAACTCCATGGTGGACACAGGAAGTTAAAGAGGCAGTGAAGGAAAAGAAGAAAGCATATGAAACGTTCCTAGCAAATAAGCCAGCATGTCGTCTCAGAGAATGCAGAAACAAATGCAAGAAAGCTAAATACTGTGTAAAACAGGCTAAACAAAAGTCACAAAAGTCATGGGAGGACTTTGGCAAGAACATAAAAAAAAAAAAAAAAATCAGCTAACGCCTTTTTATTCCCGTATATACGGGAGTAGGCGAGGCCATTTAGCCCTATCTAACTTTTGGAGACTGAGTGGGCAGTTCAATCTCCACTGGTACCCAATAAGAGACAGGTGGCCCAAGGCTATCACTAATTAAGCGGTACGCAGTGAAGAGAGACGGCTCAAATGTGCCGCCATCTCGTGGTCTCTAACCCTAACACAATATATTTAATGTCTGAAATAATGTGGGTTCTACGGTCGATTTTCTTGAGTTTACAGGACGAAAAACCCGAGTTTCCGGGAGGAAAAACCTGCTTGCCCGTGCCAGAGATCGACTAACTCGGGAACCGGTCGAAAAAAGGCTTAGAAAAATTTCCTCTAGTCGCCGACTAGACTCGAAACCAAGACTTCCTTCGTGCGGCCTAGCGCGGTGGTGTGTAAACGCCACATCCACTGAGCTACACAAGCTCGTTATTTCCTATGGCAAGAACATAGGAAATAAATATCAAGAAGGTGGCAAAATATTCTGGAGGTTGTTGAAGAAGCTCAGAAATAGAGGAAAGAGTGCTGTAAAAGATGTTGGAGATGATAAAAGTGAAATGAAAATGAGAGAAAAAGATATCCTTGAAGTATGGAATAATTACTTCGAAAAATTGCTAAATGAAACAAGCAGTGATAGCACAGTGGTAAAAAAAACAGGCATACAGTCAGGAATACATATCCATACTTGAAGTAGAAAAAGCCATCAAAGGCTTGAAATGTGGAAAGGCAGCAGGAGTAGATGATATTCGACCAGAAATGCTCAAGTATGGTGGTATAAAAAGTCTTACAGTGACTGCACTGAATAGTTCAGAAGACCTGGATAGAGGGACATATTCCCGATGATTGGAGTAGAGCTCTCATAGTACCCATATATAAAAAGGAAAATAAAATTGAATGGGAGTATTTCCCTACTGAGTGTTCCTGGTAAGATTTATAGAAGTATACTTGAGAAGAATTGTGGAAGTAAAGCTTGGTGAAGAACAAGCTGGATTCAGGCCAAATAGAGGCTGTCAGGATCAGATCTTTACTTAACAACAAATAGTTGGAAAATCATGGGAATATAACAAAGATCTGTATGTAAGATTTGTCGATCTGGAAAAGGCATATGACAAGGTGCCAAGAAAGAAGCTATTCAATATGCTACAGTTATATGTTGTCAATGGGGCATTATATCAAGCAACTTCGTCTTTATTTGAGTTGTAAGTCAGCAGTTAGAATTGAAAGAAGTACAGGAAGATGGTTTAATGTTAAATCTGGTGTGAGACAAGGATGTACTTTATCCCCTCTGTTATTCATTATCTATATGGATCACATTATGAAGGAAAGTGGTATTGAACATATCAAAATTGAAGATGTTAATGTCAGCTCTTTGATTTATGCAGACGATGTTATACTTTTAAATAAATCCGCTACAAGTCTGCAAGATTCCCTGACTAAATTGAGTAACTGTTGTAATAGATATGGTATGAAGGTCAGCAATAAAAAGAAAAAGACAATGGAAATAGGCAAAATCGTTGAAAATGTCAACTGCTTTGTGAATGGAGAACCCTTTCCACTGAAAAGTAAAACATTTCAGCTACTTAGGCATGATTTTTAGTGAAGATGTTAAATTAAATACGGAAATAGACAACAGAATCAACAAAGCTGGTATGGTAGGAAGTCAACTGAATAAATTCATATGGAATAAGAGAGAAATTAGTCGGAACACTAAATTAGCTGTATACAAGACAGTGTTGAAACCAATTTTAACTTATGGATCTGAGAGCTGGGTCAGAAGTAAAACACTTGACCAAAGACTAGAGACTGCAGATATGAGAGTCCTGAGAAAGATTAGGGTCATGAACAGATGGCATCAATGGCAATATCATATTAAAAACGAGAATATTAGGAAAGAACTTGCCACTGTCAGCATCCAGGAATGTGATAGCAGAGCTAATCTCAGGTGGTATGGTCACTTAAATAGAATCGGTGAGGAAAGATTAGCAAAACAAGTATTCTCTGCCAGGTTGGCATGAAAACGACCCAGAGGAAGACCAAGATATAGGTGGAGTGATACGATACAAAGTGCCTTAGATGATAGAAATATAAGCTCTGATAAGGTTGGAGTCTTGACAAGTAACAGACTGATTTGGAGGAAAATTATAGATAGGAAGTTAGTAATGATGTAAATTTTTCATGTAGTTCTATCCTGTATAACCCCTCAAATGTACATGGCAGGAATTTGACGACGAACTTTAAAGTCATATAAGGTAAATAATTGAGTTTAATACCTCCAATTTTGATACCAGGTTTAATATTGCTTTCCTTCATAATGTGATCTGTAAAAAATGAAATATTGCAGACAGTATGAGGTGGGAGATAGGTGTTCTCTAAAATTCTGATAACACCTAGAACAAAATGATATTAAAGCAACTGATATAACCACAAAAACAATGTAGTAGCAGAGTAATGAAGGTTACATATGCTCTTACATTCATATATCTCATATGTTCTTTCTTGTGGTTATATCAGTTACTTTAATATCATTTTTGTGCTAGGTATTTATCAGAACTTTCCAGACTGCCCTAGTAAATATACACACTTTTCTTTAATTTTACAAACCATTCTTCCTACATCTCCTTACTGATTTTATTACTTGAGTAAATACTATACTGTCAATTCACTACAAAGAACTCTTAGGAACCACAAGAATAGTTTACTATAGTGAATTTTCTTTAGAAGAGCATTGTACGTATGGAACTTGGTGGTTCCCTGAAAATTAATTTAAAAAGTGATTCATCAAATGACAATTCATCGAATAAACAATTTGTCACATGACAGTTCATCACATAGCAATTCATCGAAAGATGAATTTTCTTGAAAACAATTGTTTTAAACTGTTCGGTAAGAATATCTAATGTTACCCCAGATATAGGTAGTCATTGAGATGCTATAATTATTTTGCTGTTTTTTTATTTATAACATTATTCTGTATTCTGCTACTTCGTTGTGTAGATAGCGATTTATCTCTAGACAAAAGAGTTGATCTACCTAATTTTTTCACAACAATGATCAGATTAAATCAAAATTGACAAATTTTAATACAGATCTTAACTATAAAATTTCATTGAGCCAGAGCAGAATTATTAATATAATTTCAAAACTTCTTTACCAAAATTTCTAATAAAAGTGATCCTGTTGGAACTAAAACTGAAACCACTCTGACTTCTTGCATGTTTTGCAAATACCAAAATCTTGTGTATTCCACTAAGTCAGAGAGTTATTGCAATATAAAATGTTGACATGTTATCCTTTGTATTCTCAAATATAGATGAAATGAAAACTGGAATGGTTTGACAAATTTTTGTAAAAGGATCAAATACCAAATCAGAGTAAAATTAATCCCATATAACTGGTGTGTGGAGTCCATAGTTCAGTCAGTATAAACAAAGTCTTTTAGTTAGAAAGACCCGAGTTAGAATCCAATGCATGACGTGAAGAATTTTTATCAGTCCTCTTCCAACTGAAGATGAATTAACTGGTCTCATACGGAGATGGCAGGGTTTTACTCCTGGAAACTCAGGCATTTCACCCACCAAACCAGTCCCCAATGAAAACACATATCTACAGACATAAAACACTTACTGGATAACAAAAACAATGGGAAACCATCTTGTTCTCTAATTATTCCCTAGGAAAATAGCACTGCTGCTTCACCAAACCATTCAGTTGAGAAGAGAGGAGGATAAGGAGGAATAATAATAATAAAAATATTTTTTATATAATCTTTTCCAGATTGTGTAAAACACAAATAAAATACATGAAATGCATATACTGACTAAAAGGAATATCCCTCAAAAACAAGAAAAAAATTGCCACACGTCTACGTAACATATATAAAGGGAATATGCTAAGCTTCAGTTACATCACAAGTTAATCCGTTAAAAACTGCAGTTCCTTTTGATAAATACACTTCACATCTTATAATTCATTTTTCAGCAAACTGTTCATTAGATGATTTGTAGTTATGATCACTTGCCTTTTGGTAAATTGTCTTGCAATGAATTTTCTGGATACTAGGATTTGGTTGATACTTTTCAGTAGTTTATTATAGCAAATGAATTGGCTATAATTGTGTCTGTTATAGTGAGAGTCAGCATAATCTCCATATTCAGCATACAACTGTCGCATTATATCCTCATTTTTAATATGATATTGCCATGGATGCCATCTGTTCACGCCTCTAATCTTTCTCAGGACTCTCATATCTGAGGTCTCTAGTCTTTGGTCAAGTGTTTTACTTCTGACCCAGCTCTCAAGATCCATAAGTTAAAACTGGTTTGAACACTGTCTTGTATACAGCTAATTTAGTGTTCCGACTAATTTCTCTCTTATTCCATATGAATTTATTCAATTGACTTTCCACCATACCAGCTTTGCTGATTCTGTTGTCTATTTCTCTATTTAATTTAGCATCTTCACTAAAAATCGTGCCTAAGTAGCTGAAATGTTTTACTTGTTCCACAGGTTCTCCATTCACAAAACAGTCGACATTTTCAATGATTCTGCCTATTTTCATTGTCTTTGTCTTTTTATTGCTGACCTTCATACCATATCTATTACAACAGCTATTCAATTTAGTCAGAGAACCTTGCAGACTTGTAGCAGATTTATTTAGAAGTATAACATCATCCGCATAAAGCAAAGAGCTGACATTAACATCTCCAATTTTGATATCAGGTTTAATACCACTTTCCTTCATAATGTAATCCATATAGATAATGAATAACTGAGGGGATAATGTACATCCTTGTCTCACACCAGATTTAACATTAAACCATCTTCCTGTACTTCTTTCAATTCTAACTGCTGACTTACAACTCAAATAAAGACTAAGTATTGCTTGATATAATGCCCCATTGACACCATATAACCGCAGCATATTGAATAGCTTCTCTCTTGGCACCTTGTCATATGCCTTTTCCAAATCGACAAAACTTAAATACAGATCTTTGTTATATTCCCATGCTTTCTCGACTATTTGTCGTAAAGTGAAGATCTGATCCTAACAGCCTCTATTTGGCCTGAATCCAGCTTGTTCTTCACCAAGCTTTCCTTCTACAATTCTTCTCAACCGTTTCTCAAGTATACTTGCATAGATCTTGCCAGGAACACTCAGTAGGGAAATACCTCTGTAATTCTCACATTCAGTTTTATTTCCCTTTTTATATATGGGTACTATGAGAGCTCTACTCCAATCATCAGGAATTCGTCCGTCTATCCAGGCATTCTGAACTATGCAGTGCAGCCACTGTAAGACTTTTATACCACCATACTTCAGCATTTCTGGTCGAATATCATCTACTCCTGCTGCCTTTCCACATTTCAAGCCTTTGATGGCTTTTACTACTTCAAGTATGGATATGTATTCCTGACTGCATGCCTGGTCAGTGTTTTTTATTACTGTGCTGTCATCACTGCTTGTTTCATTTAGCAGTTTTTCAAAGTAATTACTCCATACTTCAAGGATATCTTTTTCTCCTGTTTTCATGTCACCTTTATCATCTCTAACTCCTTTTGCAGCACTCTTTCCTCCATTCCTAAGCTTCTTCAACAATCTCCAGAATATTTTGCCGCCTTCTTGATATTTATTTTCTATATTCTTGCCAAAGTCCTCCCATGACTTTTGATTAGCTAGTTTTACACACTGTTTAGCTTTCTTACATTTGTCGCTGTATTCTGTAAGAGTAAAAGCTGACTTATTTGCCAGGAACTTTTGATATGCTTTCTTCTTTTCCTTCACTGCCTCTTTAACTTCCTGTGTCCACCATGGAGTTCTGATTTTTTTATCCTTGCAGACTACCTCACCACATGCCTCTCTGGCAGAATCAGTCAATGTTTTCTTCAGAGTTTGCCACTGAATCTCCAAGGTTTGATTCCTGTTTTCAAACTCTTTCATTTTCTTTTCAATAATCTTTGTGTATTTTAGTCTACAGTTCACATCTGAGAGCTGCTCAACTTTAATTCGTTTTAAAACTTTCTTACATGTTATTCTTTTCAATATGAAATTCAATTTTATCCTGCTCAAGACTACATAGTGATCACTTCCAATTTCAAATCCTCTGTACACTCTGGTGTCCTGCACCAGAGAGAAAACATCACTATCAACAATAACATTCCTGATATGTATCTTCAAGGACATACAGGATACTATAACAGTACTACATGATTAGATTCACATTATTATTAGGATCCCAAAACAAATTTTCTCCAAATTAATCTGTTACATGCCAGGACTGCAATACTATCAGATTATACATTCAGTCTTAGACACTTTTAAAACATCAGTCTAATTAGATTTATGTCTCTTTAGGATCTTTTCCTGCTATCCAAATATCAAACAACTTTCTGCTGTTTCTCGTCCATTCAGTTTAAGTGATACTAAATTAGATTAGCTCTGCTCACACAATTCCTGAATGCTCATGGTGTCACATTCCTTCAAATCACTTACAATTTTTAATGCTGCATGATGTCATCTATTCACTCCCTTAATTTTTCTCAGAATTCTCGACATCTGTGGTCTCTAGTTGTTGATTAACTGTTTCATTTCTGATCCAATTCTCAAATTAAAATCAGCTTAAACACTCATGTATACTGCTAGTTTAGCATTTTGGTAATTTCACTTTCACTCAATATAAGTTTACTCAACCAGCTCCCTGCATACCAGCTTTGCTTATTCTATTGTCCATTTCAATATTTAATTTGCCATTTTCACTAAAAGTTGTAACAAAATAGATGAAATATGCTACTTGTTCCACAGGTTCTATGCTTTGTTTTCTAACTATTTTCATGTTTTTTTTTTTGTCTCCTTATTGTTGATTTTCATACCAAATTTGCAACAGCAGTTATTCAAAAAATCCTGTTTATTTAAGAGCAAAATGTCATCTGCATAAAGTAAAGGGCTAAGTTGAATATCTTCAATTCTGATATCAAGTTTGATGAATAAAAGTAGAATGGATCCTAGTCTTATATACTAATTTTACATAAAATCATCCTCCTCTACCTCTTCAATTCTAACTGCTGACTTATGACAATGTATGCTCTGTGTAATGTTCCATTTACACCATATACTGTAGCATTCTGAAGTTTATCTCTTGGCATCATTATCATATGCCTTCTACAGGTTCCAGATCAAACCTGGAACTTTTTTCAAGCCACTTCATATGTTTTCCTTCTAAAACATTGATGGATTAAGGATGGACTCGCCTCCTCCCTGGATTGAATCTATAGATTTAATTAAGACAAGTATCAATGCTCTGACAGCTTAACCTCCCAACCGGCCATGTCGTCTATATAAATCTGGATACGAAGCTCTAAAACCCATTGAATAACATGGATAAGAAGTGCAATTTGGTGCTATTTCATCCACATTGGCCAGTAGGGAGGTTAAGCTTGTATATCTTGGAGAAGAAGTGCAGAACAGGCTGTCAAGACATGGAAAATGCATCAGAAGATGCATTTTCTATCTCTATTACTGAAACATACTTATGCCTACATTCCTTCTGAATATTTTTTTTTACCAGTGTTGCTGCTTACCTCATTTAACAATTTTTCTGAGTAATTCTTCAGCTTTCATGTCATCTTCATTATCTCTGATTCCTTTTACAGTACTTTTTTCTCTATTTCTAAGATTTTTATGTTTAATCATAACTTTTAATCATTATTATGACACCTCCAGGGAGTCTAAAGACTCATCGAGGGAGGGAACCTACTCTACAACTTTCTGTCTCCACTAACTACAATGAACCACAACTACCATCACACTAACGGCATCTACCGCCAAACACCACCACTAGTATTTTCACAGACATTCGTCACAAACAGCCATGCCCACGGTGGAATTTGAACCCGTAGCCTCTTGATTGGAGAGTGGACACGCTAACCACTTGACCAGCCAGGCTGGCTGGTCTTAGCTTTCCTATAATTTTTTCTTCTAAGGGTATAAGCAAATTTACTCTAAGTATTTTATGAGGGAAAGTTTATGGGCAAAAAGACCTCCTGAAAAGGACATTCATAAAGAGATGTATCCTGTTTATGATAAAGTTTGTCATGTGCAGCATTTCACAACTGGGTAAAGAAATTTTTGTAAGGGATGCTTTGACACTTCATGATAAAGACTGATTTGGTCATCCTGTTGAGATTGCGAAGAAGCTAATGTTAGATGGGCAGAACAAATGATCCAAGATGACAGTTGGATAATGACAGAATAGCAAGTGCAATAGGTTGTTCTCATGGTCTAGCCTATAGCATAATGCACTGCCATTTAATTTTTGGAAAGCATGTTCATAGTGGTTGCCCAGAGAACTGAGCCTTCAGCACAAAATGAACCGAATGCATCTGGCCTTGCAACACCTCTTTTGCTATGCAAATGAAGGTGAAGACATGTTAGACAAGATTGTTACAGGGGATGAATTGTGGGTTCACTACTACCAACCCAAATCACAGTGCTTCAGGGCAATGGAAACATACCACTTTAATGGTGGCAACAAAGAAGTTCAAGGTTATGCCATCAGCAGGAAAGCTGATATTTATGGTCTTTTGAGATTTTCAGGGAGCACTGCTGGCCCATTTTCAGATGCATAATAAAAATTTTCAGAAGCACATAAAAAATTCATGCCACATCACAGTATGCTGTGATGTGGCATGAATCATACTGTGAAAGTTTACTGAAGTTTCAGGATGCAATTCACTAAAAAAAAACATCCAGGCCTACTGACAACAGGAGTATTGTTCCTGTATGACAACACAAGAACTCATACTGTATACAGTAGCTACAGGAATCCTATAGAAAATTCAAGAACTTCAGTGGAATCTCCTTCAATGCCCATCTCACAGTCCCTGCCTTTGCCACAAGTTACTTTTACTTGTTTGACTCACTGAAACAGCCACTTGTAGCAAATATTTTGCAGATGATCAGGAGGTTAAAAATGAGGTGCAGAAATGTTGAGACAACAGACAGAAAATTCTATGCTGCTAGCTTTGAAGGACTGATAAAATGATGGAACAAGTGCATAAATGCTGAAGGGGGATTATGTAGAGAAATGAATGTTTTTCCAAGGTTCATATTTCACCTGTTTTATTTTATATAACCATTTGTAACTTACTGACATTCCTTCATAAATATAATTTACAGGACTGTTTTTTTTAACCTTCTCAGTTCACAACGAAGTTCTGATTTTTCTAATTTTGCAAACAATTTTGCATGCACTTTCCATACTGAGTTAGTCAAGATTTTCTTCAGATTTTATCGTGGATCTCTAAATCTGATTCTACTTGTATATGGAGACTTCTGCATTACCTCAACAATGTATCACTTATGAGTCTGGCTCGATTAGACCTCAATAGAGGTCTAAACCAGCCTGGGTAGTAACCTTTCCCATAATGCATAGCATTATACATGTCCATAAGGATATATGCATCGCATTGTGGGATACCAAGACAACTGATGTGAAGTCATTAGCCTCTATATACAAGTAGCCTAGTAGTGAAGTGACTCCATGTGCAAACTTTGTTTGCTTATGCTTGAATAAAGGATGAAACCAAGAATATACTTTCTTGGCATCTTTAAATTTATTTGTTGAATACTTAAAGGATTTCTCTGCTTGCTATACTTTCAGACAAGATCATGGCACAAATTAAGTAATATTCTCAAATTTCTTATTTGGAAATCGTATTTGTATTCTGAAATTTGCTCAAACCATGAAATTAACTGCCATTCAAGAAGTTTATTTTTATATTTAGTGCTGAATACTATGTTATTTCAGCCTTTTCCCAATCACCACTGCTTACATATATCATCTTATACAAAGGGGGAGGGGGGTCTGATAAAGTTTTGATAAGCACTTAGAACAAAAATGATATTAAAGCAACTGATATAACCACAAGAAAGAACATACTAGTAACAGAGTTATGAAAGTAACTTATGTTCTTTTTTTCTTGTGCTTATCAGTTGCTTAAATATCATTTTTGTTCTAGGTGTTTATCAGAACTTTCCAGACCCCCCCCCCCCCCCATAGTTACCATTCATCAGTATCAGTGTACTTTGTTTTGGAAAAATCGCTTTTATCAACATGTTAGAAGAATTTGGAAAAAATTACTTCTATCAACATCTGCTAGCTCTACCTCAGTTCCAATGAGGTATCTTACTGATGATTCTTAGAGAATGAATGATTTATCTATCATTCATTCATTCTGTAAGATTTGAGATTGTTTCACTTTTTGTAGGTTGTAGGCTGTTCACCTTGGTTATCTAACAAAAACAGAGTATTTTCTTTAACCAGGAGATACTCTAGTTGGCATGACTGATAATGTTGCATCATCATACTGTATATAGTTTATGCCAATCAAGAATACAGTTTGGCTAGCTCAAACAACTACTAGTCCATTCATGTTAATTGAGTGGCCACCTAGTTGTAAGGCACACTACAGGAAGGTGAGGACTGGATATAGGATCCAAAGAACCAGACAATTCTATACATTCTTTACACACATTATGTATATATGTTGAAAGTGTTAAGGATTAAGATACATAACTCCTCTAGTTGTGTATCTTAATCCTGTCTGGAGCAATTATATTAAAAATATGTATTAAATAAACAGCTAGTGACTGCTCCAACAGAAAATATCCAGGAGGAATGGAATCAGAAATCAGTATATCAGGTAGAAAAAAGCCAATGACAATCTAAAACATGCAGAGAAAACTGGAACAGATGATATTCAATCTGGAATAGGGAAGTATAAAAATTTTATGATATCCGAACTACATAATTCTGAAGTCTTGATCTGATGGTCAGCTGCAGATGTCTTTAGGAGATCTCTGATCATACCAATTTATTAAAAAGGGAAATTAAGCTTAATGTGAAAATTACAGAGAATTTCTTAACTCAGTATGCTATTTTATTTGAAAAAAGAATTACAAAAAAAAATTCTGAAGGAAAAAAACTGGCAAAGAACAAAATGAGTTTAAATCTGATTAACTTCAGATCTCTGAGACCAGTTTCTTTTATGTTGCTCCCGCCCATGAAAGATTATCTGCAAACCTACAATACATTTTGTACCATGAGTGGGATAAGGATATGTATTTTTTTCCCCTGTTTTTATCAATTTTATGTTTTTGTATTTTAATTTCCAGAAATCCTGTTTTAGAGACCAAACAAGGACCTTTTTTCAAGCCACTTCAGTAAGAGGGATGGTGGTCTCACAGTGGGCAATCAAATTCATCTCTCACTTAAGAACAATCAAAAGCATCCATGCCCATGGTAGAATTTGAACATGCAGCCTGCTGGTTAGGGAGCAGGTGTGCTAACCACCTGGCCAGCCATCTAGTTAGTGCTTGGGAGTATAACTACCTCAGAATCCAAGTGCATATGAACAGTTTGTATTTTATCCTACTCTGGTTGGCTGGCTGAGTGGATATCATCTCTCCTTTCCAATCTACAGATTGTACTTTTGAATTTCACAATATCATGGATGTTTTGTGAATGTCTTTAGGTAGTCAGATGATTTTCATACCTCAGACCCAAATAAGTGGTCTGAGGTAGCTAGAAAAAGTCATATTTGTTCTCATTATCCTACCTATGGTATTAATAAAGGTTTACAAAGGGGTAAACCTATTCAGAACCCTAAAACTTTGTGTTCACAACATAACATTTTTATTGGCACATATCATACTAATGTAAATGGTATTGTGCAACACCTAGAAGGGAGGCATATAATATAGGATTAAAGGTGAAAGAATCAAAAGGTATAAGTGTTGATTAGACTAGATGTTCATAAGGCTGTGGGAAAGAGATAACATATTACCATGTATTTTTAAGGAAATGTGCAAAAGAGTTACCTATGCTCTTGACCTGTTCCTAAGGAGTGAAAGAAAGCAAAATAGTACAACTCCACAAACATGGTCCTAGGACAGAAGTTTCCAATTATAGCTAGTCTGTAAAACTGCCATTATAGTTAAGGTAATAGTGAGATTGGTTAAGAATAGATATAAGACATATCTTTCACAAACTCATGCTGACCATCTATGATAGTCAGCATGGATTTGTGAAGTGTATATCTTTTTTTTTTTTTTTTTACAATCTATTTACATTTTTATGATAGGTGACAAATATATTGGATAAGGATAATTCGTATATAGTGATATTTTGAGTGCAGACATATAAGGCAGTATAAAATACTGGTGGAACTGTGCTATAGGGAGTAGATGATATTCAATATCTGGGGGTGATGACGGCTGAAGTTTAAAGGGCTCAAAATCTGGTCACTGATTTTTCAATGTGGTGCAGAAATATTGGAGAGGGTCAAACAAGTGGCAAAGGCTATTGTAAAATCTCGTATAGAGAAAACTTAGAAATTATTTTTTTCTATATCGATTTTATATAGGAATTAAAATTTACATAAAATACTTGTAATTAAATTAATGTAATAACTCACTTTGCTGTATTAGATCTGGTAACAAATTGTTAGAATAATTTTAATAAGAGCCACTACAATTGTAAAAACAAAAGAATAAGCTCAGAAAGGATTAGGCAGATAGACCTAAGGCTAGCAACAAGGTCACCGGATTATGAGTTTTCCCACCAAAACCCAGCAATAGCGTGAGTGGCAGAGAAAAACCCTCCAGTAAATCCGGGGGACCTAATTTGAAGAAGCACCAAGGTTGAGAGAGTGAGATAAAAGGCAGAGATCAATGGGCCAAAGGGCTCTCGCTTCAAAGTTTTTTCATATGCCAAGTCTTTTCCGAGGACGGGGAGCGTCGCATTCCGTGATCAAGAGTTCCGACGATGATGGGAAGTTAGATAGCAGCGGAGACAGTCCTTTCGAGATGTCCTACCATATGATTCTTCGATGATCTACGTGTATGCTGTGTAATGGCTGTCGTAAACTAGTACCGGATCGGAAATATTTCGGAAGAAGCGGAACGTGCCTGTACACCTTAGAATCTAAGACTATATGTAATAAGCTGGCAAGATAGTAAGTAAGATGATTTATGTAAAATTCCTAGATTTTGAAATTTAAGCGACAAATGTTGGTTCTATTGTCTATTAATATAGAAAGTATTAGTGAAGTTGGAAAGCCATACTTCTGTTTGAATGTGAATAAGCAGTATATAGAGTTCTAAAGAAATTGCTAATGTTGTGTAATGCTAAAAATTGAATGTAGATTAAGTTATGCCTCTTTCTGTTTATAGCTTAAGTTAAGTTAAAGTGTGTTTAAGTCTTTCCATGTCTGGAAAGTTATGTGAACATACATGATCTTTGTCTTAAAGCTTAAGTGAAAATGCTTATATGATTGTGTGGAGAAATAGACACATGATTTGTATTGTCTCCATTGTTATCTAGTTGAATTAGTCAGAACCAGACACTTGATATGTGCAGTTTAACTTTTGTATTTACTTTGTCTTTGAATGAATAAACATGTTTGTTTTGTTAATAGCTTGCCTGATCTTGTCTTACCAATGTACTGTCTCATAAAAATATAGAACCTGTGTGTCCTGAAAATAGAAATACCCACAACTGGCTGATAATAAGATTTAGGAGTTGCTTGAACTAGAGTTAATTTAAGAGATTTTTAGTGCTTAGCTGAATGTTTCTCTTACATGTAAGGGAAAGAAAAACAATTCTTTTACGCAATCCTTAATGGCACAGTCGAAATTAAAAAAAATTTTTTTGAAGGATCAATGCAGAAAAAATACAGCAAGGTAGATTAGGGAAGTGGTTCCAACCAGAAGCTTTTCTTGTGTCTACACTTTGAGCACGTGAAATAGCATATACTTATGAACTTGAGAGAGAGAGAGAGAGAGAGGGGGGGGGATTATAGACTAAAAGGATTAAGAATAATCACAAGTTTTGTGCATGAAAAACTAGCTCAAGCAATGACGATAAACTTGGTATTACGACTGATAAGAAAAAGACATTACAAAGGCGCAGTCTGATGTTAAATAATAATAAATAACAAAATAATATCAATAATATTAAAATTGAAGGATATAGATATTATTACACTATATTATGCTCCTGGTTGGTTATGAAGAGATGTTGAGGGAATATAAACTGTAATTTGGTGGAGAGGCAGAAAGGAGGTAATATGAAAGACATGAAACTTAATAAGGGGATTTTATTGGATTAATACAAGGAGATTATAAACAAAGTGCAAGATGAGAGGAACGATGATGTGACACTATCATTGTAAAGGTGTAAGGAGTTAGATTTTCTACATGAAAAGAGTGGGTGAATAATAGGTGAAGGTTAGGATACAGGATTAGGTTGATAATAATGACATGATGATTGATAACAGCTGGATTCTTTATGGAGGTCTGCAAGGATTTATTAAGGAGAAGTTATGTTTCAGCAATATAATAATTTATCATTATCATCAAATTCCTGATATATACCCTCAAGAAATGTACAGGCATACTATACTAATTTATTATGTTGAAAAAAAAAAGTTACAGCTATTCTGAATAAGGAAGGCGGGATGTGCATATACACTGACATATATGTAAATTATGGACAAACTGTTACATGACAAGTTGGTATTAAATTGGGATAAATGGGGTTCAATAACAGATTGGTAAGCTGGTAAAGGATTAGTTGGTAATAGCAACAATATACAGAGGAGTAATGTCTCAAAAGAGAAATATAATAAACAGTGTGCAACAAGAATTTATTTGTTTTAGCTATTGGGTAATGTGTGTGCTAGTGATATTTGGGAGAGGTTTAAAATGGAGGCATGTAGTAGTATGCAAATAATACAAAGCTGGAGAGATTTATAGAGGAGAGAAACTGATGTAGCTCTGCAGAAAAGAGATGTACTGAAGAGGATGGAGGAGACAGCTGATAAGGAACCTGAAAGTTGCTTCCTTCCACACTGCTATACAGAAATAGAAGTTATAATTCTGCTATACAAAATTGTCTTATTCAGGTTGAAATTGAACTACTGTAGATAGATTTGAACACTCTTTATGGAGTTGCAAATGAGTGCTGTGCAGTCATTTGCAACTCCATAAAGAGCTATTTCTTTATCTGTGCTATTTCTAAAATCTGTTTATTGCCTAATAAGGCAATAAACAGATTTTAGAAACAGCACAGAAAAGACGACTAAGGTGGTGTCTCTGGAATGTTGGATTTGAGGATTGGATTAGATGAGTTTGTACTGAATGGATGGATGCTGAAAAGATTATTGAGAAAGAGAGGAAGAGGAAGAGAATAGGAGGCCAACACCTAGAAGTTGTATAAAGAGGAGGTTTTCTGTTTGGAGAACTGTAGTCACATGGAATACCTTGCTTGGGAGTGCACTGATTATGAAAAATAAAAAAGGAATGAGCTTAGGATAACTGATGAACATGTTAGATAATGATGGCGATCCATGATCAGTAATTTAACTTCACAGAAGGCTGATAACAGTAATAATAAACATACCGAAGTTTAATTTGTATATTTCTCAAAAGATGAAATTACTGCACAAAGCAATTTCAAAACATAAATACAGATGAGAACTTACCGTTGCTTTTGTAAAAATAGTGGCCATTCTGCTCTGTCAAGAGGTAGGTAGTTCAGAAGTATCTTAGAAAAATAAAATTTTTAATTATGAATAAAGTTATAACTTGCATAATGTGGATAGTTCGGTGAACTGGAGCAAGCAATATACAAGAGCAAATGATCATACTGACTACATAAACTGGAATTTGACATTACAGAATTTTTTTTATTAAAAATTATATTTAGAAAAGTTCTTTTATTAAAATTTCGCTTTAAAATGTATATAAACATTATGCCGGCAGAACATGTTTTTCTACTTAAAATCCATAATATCCAAAATACCCACTACACAGCACAGAAGAAAATTAAACCAACACTATTTTATTAAAATTTTCTTGTATAATTTTTAAGGCATTTTGTATATTTTTTTGATACCATTAAATAGTTAATAATTTAACCTGGAATATCAAAATAAAAGATTCACTGAACTTATTAGAGGCAATGAATTCTTCTAATTTAAAATTAACATTTGCACTTGGGAAAAAATTTTTAATATTATGAATAACAGGAAATGAAGAAGAAATGCCCCCCCCCCCCCTCCTTCAGAACACAATCTTTTTATCAGTAGCATTTGTGGTTTGTGAAAACACATAATACCTGACTTTTTTTTTAAGTGAGAGATAAATTAGAAATTCTATCATGAAGTAATAGGTTTCTTAACACACACACACCTGAGTACAAGGATCAAAAACATTCTAAAAATGAGTATAGCTTTTAATTCATTATGTTTTCTTTTCTAATACAGTTTCTTCTCTTCTATCCTTAATTTACCATAAAGGATTTACCTTGATTGCCTCAAAAACTACTGTATCGATCCATTTCTTTAATGGATGGCACAATTTTTACAATATCCACACTTAAGTATTCATTTAGGCAATCTTGGAGACACTGGCCAACCAGGCTAACATCTCCAACTAACAGGCTGTGGGTTTGAATAACATCGTGAACATATTCAGGTGTATTAGAATCACAAACATAGGGAAATAACCTTCATAGAGGTATTTCCCTATGTTTGTAATTGTCTTTAGGTGGGAGATGAATTTGACTGCCCAGTGTGAAACAACTGCCTCACTTATTGGAGGCCTTACGTTACTTGAAAAAATTCTTCTGGTCTCTAGAACAGAATTTCCAGGCTATGTGAAAAATATTAAAAAAAAAAAAATACAAAAATATATAAAACTGATAAAAATAGAAAAAAAAAAATCCTTAGCCCATCCATGGTACAAAATGTGCTATAAGTTTGCAAATAACCTTTCGTGAATGGGAGCAACATTAAAAAAAAAGCTTGCACATGAAATATCTTCAAGACTAGGCTACTTGTACATGAGGCTAATGCCTTCATTAATTCCCTTAGTATCTCATAATGCAAATTCATCTGTGGCTCCCATTGTTGAGACCTCAATAAAGATCAAAACTTGTCTAGATAGTAGTCCTTCCCATAATGCATATCATTATACACACCCAAAAGGATGTGTGCTTTGCATTCTGGGATACTA
Source organism: Typopeltis vanoorti (assembly GCF_054136105.1). Classification (NCBI taxonomy): domain Eukaryota; kingdom Metazoa; phylum Arthropoda; class Arachnida; order Uropygi; family Thelyphonidae; genus Typopeltis; species Typopeltis vanoorti. The sequence goes on along the minus strand of NC_143569.1, from coordinate 77,132,972 downwards.
AGGCAATTAATTTGAGGACGGTCTCTGTATATAAGTGGCCTAGTTGTGAAGATACTCCATGTGTAAACTTTGCTTACACTTGGATACAGGATTAAACAAGAATATAATTTCTTGGCATCTTTAATTTAATTTATAACCAAGCAAAAAACTTTCAACAAATATAATTTTTGTCGCAAAATAATTTCAAACAATGGTAACAAACATGGTACCCATGTATAAAAAGGAAAATAAAACTGAATGTGAGAATTACAGAGGTATTTCCCTATAGAGTGTTCCTCGTAAGATTTATGCAAGTATATATACTTGAGAGATGGTTGAGAAGGATTGTGGAAGAGAAGCTTGAAGAACAAGTTTCTGGCCAAATAGAGGCTCTCAGGATCAGATTTTCACTTTATGACAAATAGATGTGAAATCATGGGAATATAAAAAAGATCTGTATTTAAGTTTTGAAGATCTGGAAAAAGCATATGACAAGGTGCCAAGAGAAAAACTATTCAAAACACTACAATTGTATGGTGTCAATGTGGCATTATATCAAGCAATTAGTCTTTATTTGAGTTGTAAGTCAGCAGTTAGAATTGAAGGATGGAAGTACAGGAAGATGGTTTCATGTTAAATCTGGGATCAAACAAGAATGTACATTATCCAATCTGTTACTCATTATCTTTTTGGATCACATTCTGAAGGAAAGTGGTATCTTAAACCTGATATCAAAATTGGAGATTTAATATCAGCTCTTTACTTTATGCAGATGATGTTATAACTTCTAAATAAATCTAGTACAAGTCTGCAAAATTCCTTGACTATATTGAATAACTGTTGTAATAAATTTGGTATGAAAATAAGCAATAACAAGACAATGAAAATAGCTAGAACCATTGAAAACATCAACTGCACCGTGAATGGAGAACCTATAGAACAAGTAAAACATTTCAACTACTTAGGTACAATTTTTAGTGAAGATGGTAATTTAAATATGAAAATAAACAACAGAATCAACAAAGCTGGTATGGCTGCAAGTCAACTGAATAAACTTGTATGGAATAAGAGAGAAATTAGTCAAAACACTAAATTAGCTGCACACAAGACAGTTTTCAAGCCAATTTTAACTTATGGATCTGAGAGCTAGGTTAGAAATAAAACACTTGACCAAAGATTAGAAAATACAGATATAGAGTCCTAAGAAAGATTATGGGTGCGAACAGATGGCATCAATTGCAATATCATATTAAAATAATGACATTAGGAAAGAACTTGACATTGTTGGTATCCAGGAATGTGTTAGCAAAGCTAATCTCAGGTGATATGGTCACTTAAACAGAATGGGAGAGGAAAGATTAGCAAAACAAGTGATCTCTGCCAGGTTAGCAGGAAAAAGACCCAGAGGAAGACAAAGATATAGGTGGACTGATATAGTAAAAAGTGCCTTAGAAGACAGAAATATAAGATCTTATAATGTTGGAGTCTTGACAGGTAACCGATGAATTTGGAGGAAAATCATAGATAGTAAGTTAGTGGTGATGTAAATTTTTCATGTAGTACTATCATATCCTGCACATCCCTTGAGGGTATGTGAGGAATTTATGTTGATAAGATGATGATAACAATTCCACACTGAATCAATGGAATTTATAAGTTTGTTATTAAAGATCTCTATTAAAATTTGTTGAAATGTTTCCAGTAATCTAACTGGAAACAATCAGAGCATTTGTAGTGCAAAATTAGGCAAAACTTAATTACTCTGCAGCAAATATGCAAAAATGGTTTCAGGTTGCTGATACAGAATAACATCACTACACATTAATTACATTACAATTTTTTTTTTTTTAAACTATTGTATAAGATAATTTCCACGTCTACTTGGCCAAGTGGTTAATTACCTACTCTTCAACCATAAGGTTGTGGGGTTTGAATTCTGTTGTGGGCAGAGATGCTTGTGATTGTCCTTAGATTTGGAGATGAATTTCACTTACATACTTATTTGAGGTTTGAAAAAGTTCTATGTTTAGTTTCTAGAGAAGGGGGTTGCTAGATTATGTATAGAATAATATAACAATAACAAAAAAAATTGTAGCTCACATATGATACTAACTAATGTACTATAGGTTTACAACATTTTGTGGATGGAAGTCATATAAAATTTTGTTACTTTCTTGTGAAGTTTCTTACTTTGCTTACTCGTGAAGCCCTTTTACACCAGCCAACCTGAATCAGAATGACCCTCTCTCCCTCCCCCATCACGAAAAAAAAAGTTTGGGAGATTCACATTTTATGTAAACATCGAAAACAATTTTAACATTATTTATTAATATATTAATTTCTAGCTAATGGCAACCATTTTTAATTGGTAAACCAATTGTTATCTTTTTTATTTTATAACATTTGGTTTAGCAATTGTTATATGGGGTGCTTACGGGTCAAAGCTGTATAATTGAAAGGAGACCTCCACATAGCCTATAAAGGAATGCAGAGAACTGACCAGAACAGAACTGTCCAATCCTCACCTTCTCGAGGTGCATCTGTTAGGTACCTGGATACTGAACGAACGCAGATGGGCTGACATTTTGGATTTAGCTGACCAAATTGTATTCTAATTGGCTTAAACCAAAATATAAATGATGTTACAACATGACAGAATTTCATGCCTGCTGGGGCGTCGGCAGGTTAAACAAGGCCCCCATTGCTTTTGCCAGGGAAATACAAACAGCAAAAAGTCAACAACTGGAACAAATCTTAAAACACACCCCAACTCAGATTTCAAGACATCACCAGATTTCAAGATCGATACTCTCAACATAAGAAGCATGAATGGCAAAGAAATGGAGCTAGGTGAGGAATTGGATAAGTACCAGATCGACATAATTGGGGTGATTGAAACAAAAAAGGCAAAAACTGGTGAGATATCTTTCAGAGCAATAAATGCGAAATGTTATATTCAGGCAATGACAATCAAGAAAAAGGAGTAGCCATAGTATTCAACACTAAATACGAGGATAATCTTCTTGAATGGCAAGCAGTCTCAATTAGAGTGATGTGGGCAAATATCAGAATGGGGAACTGGACAATGAAACTTATTTCTGCATATGGTCCCACAGAAGGTTTTGATAAGTGGAGGAATTTTTGAAGCTTTAGAGAAAACAACAGACACAATGAAAAAGGAAAAGTTGGTCCTCGTTGGGGATCTAAATAGCAGAGTAGGAAATGATTGTCAGACATACAAAAATATTGTCAATAGTGATGTTGTTTTCCCTGGTGCAGGACACCAGAGTGTACAGAGAATTTGAAATTGGAAGTGATCACTCTTCAATCTTGAGCAGGATGAAACTGAATTTCATATCGAAAAGAAGAACATATAAGAAAGTTTAAAGCAAATAAAAGTTGAGCAGCTCTCAGATATGAACTGTAGACTAAAATACACAAACATCATTCAAGGAAGTTAAAAAGGCAGTGAAGGAAACGAAAAAAGCATATCGAAAGTTCCTGGCAAATAAGTCAGCTTGTGCTCATAGACAAATGTAAGAAAGCTAAACACTGTATTTAAAACTAACTAAACAAAAGTCATGGGAGGACTTTGGTAAGAACCTAGAAAATAAATATCAAGAAGGTGGCAAGATATTCTGGAGGTTGTTGAAGAAGCTCAAAAATTGAAGAAAGAGTGATATAAAAGGAATTAGAGATGATAAAGGTGATATGAAAACGAGAGAAAAAGATATCCTTGAAGTGTGGAGTAACGACTTCGAAAAATTGCTAAATGAAACAAGCCGTGATGACAGCACAGTGGTAAAAAACACTGATCAGGCATGCAGACAGGAATATATATCCATACTTGAAGTAGAAAAAGCCATCAAAAACCTGAAATGTGGAAAGGCAGCAGGAGTAGATGATATTCATCCAGAAATGCTGAAGTATGGAATTATAAAAGTCTTACAGTGACTGCACTGCATAGTTCAGAGGGCCGGACAGAGGGATGAATTCCAGATGATTGGAGTAGAGCTCTCATAGTACCAATATATAAAAAAGGAAATAAAACTAAATGTGAGAATTACAGAGGAATTTCTCTACTGAGTGTTCCTGATAAGATATATGCAAGTATACTTGAGAAATGGTTGAGAAGGATTGTGGAAGAGAAGCGTGGTGAAGAACAAGCTGGATTCAGGCCAAATAGCAGATCAGATTTTCACTTTACGACAGATTGTTATAAACCCATGATTTCTCAACTAAGATCTTATTTAAGTTTTGTAGATTCTGGAAAAGGCATATGATAAGGTGCCGAGAGATGCTATTCAAAATGCTACAGTTATATGGTGTCAATGGGGCATTATATCAAGCAATACTTAGTCTTTATTTGAGTTGTAAGTCAGCAGTTAGAATTGAAGGAAGATGGTTTAATGTTAAATCTGGTGTCAGATAAGGATGTAATTTATCCCCTGTGTTATTCATTATCAATATGTATCACATTATGAAGGAAAGTGGTATTAAACATGATATCAAAATTGGAGATGTTATTGTCAGCTCTTTACTTTATGCAGATGATGTTATACTTCTATATAAATCCAGTACAAGTCTGTAAAATTCCCTAACTAAGTTGAATAACTGTTGCAATAAATTTGGTATGAAAATCAGCAATAACAAGACAATGAAAATATCAAGTAGTGGAGAACCTATAGAACAAGTGAAGCATTTTAGATACTTACGCATTATTTTTAGTGAAGTGGTAAATTAAATATGGAAATAGACAACAGAATCAACAAAGCTGGTATGGTAGGAAGTCAACTGAATAAATTTATATGGAATAAGGTAGAAATTAATCAAAACACTATATTAGCTGTATACAAGACAGTTGAAACCAATTTTAACTTGTGGATCTGAGAGCTGGGTCAGAAGTAAAACACTTCACCAAAGACTAGAGACCACAGATATGAGAGTCCTGAGAAAGATTAGGAGGCATAAACAGATGGCATCAATGGCAATATCATATTAAAAACGAGGATATTAGCAAAGAACTTGACATTGTTAGCAGAGCTAATCTCCGGTGCTATGGTCACTTAAACAGAATGAGAGGAAAGATTAGCAAAACAAGCATCCTCTGCCAGGTTTGCAGGAAAAAGACCAAGATATAGGTGGATTGATACAGTAAAGAGTGCCTTAGAAGATAGAAATATAAGATGTGATAATGTTGGAGTCTGGATAGGTAAGAGACTGATTTGGAAGAAAATTTTAGATAGGAAGTTAGTAATGATGTAAATTTTTCATGTAGTACTATCCTGTACACCCCTTGATTGTACATGGCAGGAATTTGATGATGAAGATGACGACAAATTGTCATATCTGAAGGGCCGATTTGTCTATGTGCAGGATGAAAAACCCGAGTTTCCGGGAGAAAAAACCCTGCTACCTCCATGTGAGATCGGCTAACTCACCTTCGATTGAAAATCGTCCAGATAAAGATTCCTCCCGTGGTGATGAGAATCGAACTTAAGCCCATTCCAATCGAATGGCGCAATGTATACCGTCGTTCTTCCAATTGCACTACGGAAACCCTTATAACAGATAAAACTTGTTTTTATATTAATCTCACCCACAAAAGCCTATTATAGTCTATAGTACATTAGAATTAGTTTTGCAGATGGAATAGAGTTTAGATAACCTGGAAATCCTAATATAAGAGACCAAACATGGAAAATTTTTCAAGCCTGTACTTGTATATATTATATGGGAGATTTTATATTGTAAAAAGCCAAAATGAACTTAAAATTAAATATTTTTAAAACAGAATTAAAAGCCAAATAAGGTTAAATAATTTAATAAAATTGCCTGATCAGTGCAATAAATTATATAGTGCACATGATGTGTTTTAGTTGCTGAAATGTAGTGCTTTACATTTTGTAACGGTAGGTAGCTGCACCTACTGAATGTTGATCTTATGTTCAGAATGCAATTTAAATGATTTTTTTTTTTTAAATACAATGGGCTTCCTCAAAAAAAAAAAAAAAAAAAAAAAATCATGCTAGTAAGTAGATTGATTGACATAATCAGCAATAGCAAATTTCACTAACTCTGGTGATCTAAGGATTAGATAACTGAGTATTTAATTTACTGGAAGCAAAAATAAAATGCAACTTACTGTGTAGTGTGTGCATGAACGTGTATGCAATCATATGTGAACACCAATATATAGCAAATTCATAACAAGAGTTTACACTACACAGAAAATAGGTTCTTATAATGAATGCTTCCAGCAATTGAATATCTGAAAAGATAATTAAATACCATATGTAATTAAGTTACATTAGTATTTATCCTGCAGTAATTTAATTGAAATTGCATATGTTGTATTCCATAGCAAAAAATATATTCATTTTGCTAAAAATATTACACTCAATCAAAAAATAAAATATTTATGCAAATTCTGCAATAAATTCTGAATATGTTATAGAGGTGAAAAGAGCAAAACTAAAAGAACATATGAAAATAAATATACTGCCATTTATTAAATGTGACTGGTCATTCAGAGGAAGGTATAGCAGAGAAAAGAAGAAATGTGTGTGCATTTGAATTCACTTACTTTATATTGTTCAGTCATATTAGAAAGAATAAAAACAAAAAACTGTAATACCATTGCCTGCGATAATGATGGTAACCAACAGTATCAGTGTGGTACCAGCAGATGTTTACTTACCATTAATTTTTCTTTAGAAACATAAAAAAGTTAAATTCACTTGACCATGATTTTTCAAGATATGCAATTTTTTTTTTTCAAACTCTAAATCTCTTTTAAGTTGAAACCATGAAATTTGATGCTATCTATTAGTGACAAGTATGCAGCTGGAAGTAAGCACTGAACTCGTAAGATGTCCTAATAAAATAAATATTAAGCAGAAAGTATACAGAATATACATTTTTTTAAAAACCCATCAAATTCTGATCCACTTTTTGCATATTTATGTATTAAATTTGTTTTTGATTTCAGTCAGTAATAAAGGGAAATAAAGCAACCTTTTCCACTTCTTATGTAAGTAAAAGATACTATGTGGGTAGAGACAAAATAAGAGACATGCAACAAAAAATATTCTATAGTCACACATGTTAGAGCGTGAGTGACTCATGAGGTTGTGTCACTCATGGATTTGGAAGTGGGTGGCTAACGGACAGGTATCAGAACGTGGTATGCAGGGTAGGGGGAGAGGGTGAATTTGCCAGATTTAAGATGACCATTAGGGTACCCCTGGGATTAATCCTTGGACCACTGTTGTTTAATCTATAAATCAATGATAATGGGAGGAGCCTGAGGAGATGCTAAATTGTTTGCTCATAATGCAAAAATAGGCAAGGCAAAGCAAATCAGAATGCTATTGATATACAGCATTTACAGGGTGATTTAAATAGGCTGGATGTTTGGGTAAATGATAACGGCTGTCAATAACTTTACACTTACCATATTCCATGTTGGTAAGTGTAAAGTTATGCACTTTGGCATGATGTGATATCTAACAGCATATTATATTGGTGGGATCATGCTCGGAGAAACTGATGAAGGTAGAAATCTTGGAATTACAATGGATAATTGTGATGTTGAAATGAACATTGACATGGAAGGCATTTGCCTCTTTATACAATTGCAGCTGGGCTAATGTGTGTAGATTTGCTCTCCTGGGTTCCCAGGGGATAAAAGGCAATGGAAAGAGTACAAAAAGGAGAGTTACAAAGATAATATTGAGATTCTGGAATGTAGATAATAATGAAAAATTAAGAGTAAGTGGACTGCAGATACTGGTAAACAGGAGTTAAAAAAAAAGTGGGGGGAGGGGGTTTGTGCAGTTAAGAAAGGGATGAGAGCTAGATATTTTCACAGAATGGTTAATGAGTGGAATAGTTTACCTGTTGAAGTGCTGAGTGCATCTAGTGTGAATGAGTTTAAGAGAAGGTATGTTGAGCAGAGCTAATCCAGCTAAGGTGCAAAGCTTGGACATACTACTTTTCTTTTAAAGTAATCACCTGCAAGGTGAGTTAAAAAAAGACAGGTAGTATGGCCAAGTATGAGGACATGCACTTTGGGATGACAAGATCACAGGCAGTGCAAGTGCACTATACTAATGGAAATGAACCTTGTAGGAAATTGATAAGGTCAGGAAGTTGGGAGTGACTGTGGATAAGGAGCTGAGGTTTTAGAGGATAATATTAGAAAGGTGGTCAGAACAGACATATGATTATGTGTTGTTGATGAATGCATTGACAGGCAGAGATAGGGAGGTTATAATTCTCCATTATAGGGTTTTGACAAGGCAATATATACACCACTGTGTGCAGATCTGATCACCTAGATTCCAAGGGAATGAAGTAGTGGAGAATTGGCAACTGACTTGGATTATGGTAGGCTAATAAGAATACTGTGAGAACGTATTGAGGATCCGTGGCTTAAAAAAAAAAAAACTAGTTGTTAAGCAAAAGAGATGGCATATGACAAAAACATATAAGTTATTAAAAAAGACATTTTTCAATATATGGAATGAGAGGGAGAGAGAGCATGGGGATATTGAACACAGAACATAAAACAGAACACATATGATATTTTTTTAAATATTCAAAGTGTATTTAGTAATTAGGTAATATTTTTAAGATACATACTAAGAAATTATGTATCGCTCTCAGTTCGGGGCATATTATTTTCTTCATCACTATTAGTTCCAGACATATCACTTTCTTCAACCTTTACTGCATGACTGCTGTCTTCTGAGTCACTGTCTATATATATATATATATGAGATCATCCTCAGTTCCATCCATGGGATTGCTGATTCCACATTTCTTGAAGGACTTCACAACCACCTCTTGCTTGACTCCATTCCACGAGTTTAGAACCCATTTGCATACCTCAGTAATGGTTGCTTTACTGAGGTTCCTGTCGGTGTCAAGTTATTACCTGCTTTTTGCAACCATTTATTCCATTCTTTTTTCATCAGAGCTTTGAAGGGCTTGTTGATAGAAATATCTAGTGGCTGTCTGATCTCTAAGTCTGCCAGGAATAACTGCTAGCTGTATTTGCAAATCCACTGCAACCCTTTTTGTCTTTTCTGTTAAATGTGCTCAGAACTGATCAAACACAAGCAGAGCTGGCCTCTTCAAGAGCCCTCCAGGTTTGCCTCTTCTGGACCAAATCTTTGCAAACCAAATAACCATGATCTCTTCATTCATCCAGCTGTTCTCATGAACTTGGACAAGAACGCCAGGTGGTATGCTCTCTTTAGGATACATTTTTTCTGTTAAAATGAGCATAGGAGGCAGTCTGATACCATCTGCACAGCATGAAAATACAGCAGTATAGTGTCTTTTCATGACCACTTTTGATTGCCACTGTTTTTACCCCTTTCATATCAACAGTTCTGTTGGAAGGCACATCAAAATTGAGTGGCATCTCATCCATGTTTGCAATCTGACTTGGTTCAAAAGCATATTTTTTCCAAAGTTTTATGACATAGGAGTAAAGCTGTCTGATTTTATCCTCATAAGCAAGCTGGTGGCATTTTCTGGGCAACTTGGTTTGTGTTCTCATGGTCAACCCTTCTCTCCTCATGAAGTTGAAGTACCATTTTGCCTTTCCTGTGAAATCAACAATGTTCATTTCTCTTGCAAACCTCTTTGCCTCATATTGAATAATCTTGGTTGACACACATATTCCACTCTGGTGCTGCTCCATAATCCAAGTCTTAAGCCTCTGCTCCAAGTTTGGCCATTCTGCTGGTTTTCTTCTTAAGGCCCTCTTCTTTTTTGGCACCTTGAGTAATTGTTCTTCCTGTTTTCTCTGTCTAATCATCCATAAGCTCAGTGGGAGGAGGTCCAAACTGTCTCTCTGAAGCTGTATTTCCATGTTGTTTTGCATAATTGATAACTTAACTTGAATTTTGAAGAATACGACAATCGTTTTTTATTTTCGGACATTTTTATGGGCTAGTGCTCAAAATATTGTTAATGCCTTAACAATATTGGTTTATTCAGAATCTGCGGTTAATGACGTCAATTGAGAAAGTTAACAAAAGGCTAGTGATTGGCGGAAGTCTGTTCACGGAGACAAGGTACCGGCAGTTTCGCCACGGCAACTGCAGGTCTCTCAACTGGTTATACATGGGGGTCGTCTTATACCCCCATGTATAAGACGACCCCCAATTTTTGGTCTAAAAATTTTAGAAAAAAGTATTGTCTTATACACGGAAACATAAAGTAGTCTCATCATGCAATTCCCCATTTTGCTGTTTGCCTCTATTACTTTATTTGAAACTGCCATCATTCAAGATTATTATCTTGGTATTTCACGTTGAGTACTACATAGCTCCTTCCTTTCCCTTATCATTGGGAAATATTAGAAGAATATTACCAGTTTTTTTTTCTTTGTTTTGCTAACACACCAATTATACTTCTTAGTATACTTCTCTAATTTCTCTTTAATGTAGTAAAAGCAAGTCAGAGAGAGAGAGAGAGCACACCTTGGAGTATGTTATATGCAGACAATATTGTACCGTGCATGGAAACAAGAGAGGAAGTGGAACAAAAGCCAATAAGATGGAACAGAGTATTAGAAGAAAGAAGGCTGAGAGTTAGCAAAAGAAAAACTGAATATCTGGTGTGTGGTCAAAATGTTGATACTGAGGAAGTTGTAGTGCTGAATGGAGAGGTCATCAAGAAAGTAGATAAATTCAAATGTCTGGATTTAGTAGTGTGTAGTAAAGGTGAAGTGGAAAGGGAAATCAATAACAGAATTCAGGCAGGATAGAAGAATTGGAAAGAAATATAAGGAATTTTGTGTTATAGAAAAGTTCCAGTGAAATTGAAAGGAAAGATATACAGAATGGTAGTGAGACCTGCTATGTTATATGGATTGGAGACACTGCCTATGAAGAAGTCCAATGAAAGCAAGATTAGTGCTATGGAAATGAGGATGCTCTGATGGTTGTGTGTGGAGTAACAAGGAAAGATCAGGTGAGGAACGAACACATCAAAAGGTACTGTAAAGGTGACTGCAATTACAAAGAAAATACAAGAAGCACAATTAAAATGATATGGACATGTAATGAGGCAAAATGAAAAATACGATGGACGAACTATCATGATGATGGAAGTACAAGGAGGAAGAAGAGGTGGAAAGATAATGTAGAGGAAGATCTGAAGGAGAAAAACCTGGACAAAGATGTAGTCTATAATAGAAACCAGTGGAGAAGACTCATCAGAAACAGTGACTCCCATATAGAAATGGGAGCAGCTGAAGAAGTATACGTCTCTAATTTTTCTTACAGGTTCCACTTATCTTATGTTAATGGTGCCTATCTTGAATTTTGCTGATGGTGAGTTGAATTTGTTCCAGTAGCTGACTTTCACTGCTCACAAGGATTCCCTGATGACAAGATCAGGGAGTTACTGAATTGAGTGAAGCCTCAGTCAGCATGATATTATCAAATTATACCATCCTTGTCTCTGATTTAAGCCAATACAGAATAAAATTTGGTAAGCTAAATTCTGATTTTCCAGCCCATTTTCATACATTCAGTATCCATGTAGATACCTTATTAGACTGCATCACAGTGAAAACTAGATATTATGTCAAAAGCCCCAGTCAGTTCTCTGCATTCTGTAAAAGGCCATGTGTGAAGGTCTCCTCCCAGGTTATTGTAGATCTCTTGAGGTGTTTGCTACTATCCAAAAAAAGTTTATATGTATTTTAATCTGAAGCTTAAGGAAGCAACACAGTGCAAGTATGCATGTGTGGGGAATAAGTGCAAGAGAGAGGGAGAGCATTTTGAAATTATCTCTTACCTTCCAACATAACGGTCGATAGCCAGATTCATCTGGTATTCCTATAATAATAATAATAATGCAAAATAAATGAAATCATATGTTTATACCGATAATTATGTATTTAAATATGTTAATATTACTTCTTACTAGTTGCTTATTAAAGAAAATAATCATTATTCATAAAAGAGCAAGCGCACAATTGATTTCAGTAATTCTTTTTCTCAATAGATTTTTAGTTTTTGAAATAACTTTCTAAGAATTTCCTAAAAATATAGATATTCAAGTCATTAACTAATTTCTTATTTCTGTCAACGCTTAATTTCACACACGAGTACAGCATAGGTTTGTATACAGCTGGCTATATGGACAATGCCTTTACTTTCTGATAATCAGGCTGTGAATTTCAATCCTAGTGTGATATGGTTGTTTGAGACTGTCATTAAATGATAATTGATTTTTGTAATTTACACCTGCTTATTAGAAGCTTCAAGTCAAAAGATACCATGTGCTGTCTAATAATGGATTATCTAATCTAACACTTAATGTACCACAGTAGTAACATGCTATCGGTTTACAGCCTTATTTTTCTTTCGATATTATTTTAAAATATTTTTGAACAATCTCCTACTAATATCAGTTTTTTTTTCTGGTCATTTGTGGTATCAGTATCACTTACAAGCCTCCATGGAGTCTGAAGAGAGGAGGTTAAACACCCTGACCACAATTACTACCATACCTCGCCTTGAAAACATTCAACACTGAAGCACTCACCACCAGCCATGCTAAAAAATCTCCTTTAACTGAGAGGAGACCTTCACATAGCCTTTAAAGGAATGCGGAGAACCGACCAGGGCTTCTCACCTAATGTCCAATCCTCACCTTCTCCTGGTACACCCTGTTGGGTATCTATCTGGCTACTGAACGAATGAGGATGGGTTGGCAATTTGGGATTTAGCTGACCAAATTGTATTCTTATTGGCATAAACCAATATAGAAAATGGTTGGTACAACATGACAAAATTACATGCTGGCTGGGACGTCGCCCGGTTAAACAAGGCCCCCAGTTGTTTTCACCAGGGAACCAGGGCGAACAGCGAAAAGTCAGCTACTGGAACAAATCTGAACGCACACCACAACTCAAAATCACCAGAGTTAATGATAGGTACTATCAACATAAGAAGCCTGAATGGCAAAGAAATGGAGCTAGCTGAGGAATTAGATCGACATAATAGGGGGTGACTGAAACAAAAAAAGACAAAAACTGGTGAGATCTTTCTGAACAATAAATACAAAATGTTCTATTCAGGAAATGACAAACAAGGAAAAGAAGGAGTAGCCATAATATTCAACACAAGATACGAGGCTAATCTTCTTGAATGGCAGTCAGTCTCAAGTAGAATAATGTGGGCAAATATGAGAATTGGGAACTGGACAATGAGACTTATTTGTGCCTATGGTCCCACAGAAGGTTCTACTAAGATAGAAGTGGAGGAATTTTTTGAGGCTTTAGAAAAAGTAACTGACACAATGAAAAAGTTTTAAGGAAAAGTTGGTACTTGTTGGGGATCTAAATATCAGTGTAGGAAATGATTGGGAGCCATACAAAAAATATTTTGGGAAAATTTGGAGAAAAGAGCAAAGCTAATAATGGAAAATATCTGTTGGATTTCTGCTCAGGACATGGACTGGTTATTGCTAATACCATGTTCCAACATAAAAATGTGCACAAATTCACATGGAGAGAAGAGGCTAGGAATAAGAAAAGTCTCATTGACTATGTTATTGTTGATAGTGATGTTTTTTCCCTGGTGCAGGACACCAGAGTGTACAGAGGATTTGAAATTGGAAGTGATCACTATTTAGTCTTGAGCAGGATAAAACTGAATTTCGTATTGAAAAGAATAACATGTAAGAAAGTTTTAAAGCAAATAAAAGTTGAAAAGCTATCAGATGTGAACTGTAGACTAAAATACACAAAGATTATTGAAGAAAAATGAAAGAGTTTGAGAACAGGAACCAAACGTTGGAGATTCAGTGGTAAGCCTTAAAGAAAACCATGATGATTCAGCCAGAGGCATGTGGTGAGGTTGTCTGCAAGGATAGAAAAATCAGAACGCCATGGTGGACACAGGAAGTTAAAGAGGCAGTGAAAGAAAAGAAGAAAGCATATCAAAAGTTCCTGGCAAATAAGTCAGCTTGTGCTCTTAGAGAATACAGAAACAAATGTAAGAAAGCTAAACAGTGTGTAAAACTAGCTAAACAAAAGTCATGGGAAGACTTTGGCAAGAACATAGAAAATAAATATCAAGAAGGTGGTAAGATATTCTGGAGGTTGTTGAAGAAGCTTAGGAATGGAGGAAAGAGTGCTGTAAAAGGAGTTAGAAATGATAAAGGTGAAATGAAAATGGGAGAAAAAGATATCCTTGAAGTATGGAGTAATTACTTTGAAAGGCTGTTAAATGAAACAAGCAGTGATGACAGCACAGTGGTAAAAAACACTGACCAGGTTGTAGTCAGGAATACATATCCATACTTGAAGTAGAAAAAGCCATCAAAGGCTTGAAATGTGGAAAGGCAGCAGGAGTAGATGATATTCGACCAGAAATTCTGAAATATGGTGGTATAAAAGTCTTACAGTGGCTGCACTGCATAGTTCAGAAAGCCTGGACAGAAGGACGAATTCCCAATGATTGGAGTAGAGCTCTAATAGTACACATATATAAAAAAGGGAAATAAAACTGAATGTGAGAATTACAGAGGTATTTCCCTACTGAGTGTTCCCGGTAAGATTTATGCCACTATACTTGAGAAACGTTGTGAAGAATTGTGGAAGAAAAGCTTGGCAAAGAACAAGCATGATTCAGGCCAAACAGAGGCTGTTAGGATCACATCTTCACTTTATGACAAGTAGTTGAGAAAGCATGGGAATATAACAACGATCCGTATTTAAGTTTTGTCGATCTGGAAAAGGCATATGACAAGGTGCCAAGAGAGAAGCTATTCAATACGCTACAGTTATATGGTGTCAATGGGGTATTATATCAAGCAATACTTAGTCTGTATTTGAGTTGTAAGTTGGCAGTTAGAATTGAAGTATAGGAAGATGGTTTAATGTTAAATCTGGTGTGAGACAAGGATGTACATTATTCCCTCTGTAATTCATTATCTATATGGATTATGAAGGAAAGTGGTATTAAACATGATATCAGAATTGGAGATGTTAATGTCAGCTCTTTGCTTTATGCAGACGATGTTATACTTCTAAATAAATCCGCTACAAGTTTGCAAGAGTCCCTGACTAAATTGAATAACTGTTGTAATAGATATGGTATGAAGGTCAGCATTAAAAAGAGAAAGACAAAGACAATGAAAATAGGTAGAATTGTTGAAAATGTCAATTGTGTTGTGAATAGGGAACCTGTGG
Source organism: Typopeltis vanoorti (assembly GCF_054136105.1). NCBI lineage: Eukaryota > Metazoa > Arthropoda > Arachnida > Uropygi > Thelyphonidae > Typopeltis > Typopeltis vanoorti. The sequence goes on along the minus strand of NC_143569.1, from coordinate 77,117,764 downwards.
AACAAGTAAAACATTTCAGCTATTTAGGCACGATTTTTAGTGAAGATGGTAAATTAAATATAGAAATAGACAACAGAATCAGCAAAGCTGGTATGGTGGGAAGTCAAATGAATAAATTCATATGGAATAAAAGAGAAATTAGTCGGAACACTAAATTAGCAGTTTTTTCCAGACAGTGTTCAAACTAGTTTTAACTTATGGATCTGATGAGAGCTGGGTCAGAAGTAAAACACTTGACCAAAGACTAGAGACCACAGATATGAGAGTCCTGAGAAAGATTAGGGGCGTGAACAGATGGCATCAATGGCGATATCATATTAAAAACGACGATATTAGGAAAGAACTTGACATTGTTGGCATCCAGGAATGCATTAGCAAAGCTAATCTCAGGTGGTATGGTCACTTAAACAGAATGGGCAAGGAAAGATTAGCAAAACAAGTGTTCTCTGCCAGGTTGGCATGAAAACGACCCAGCGGAAGACCAAGATATAGGTGGATTGATACGGTACAATGTGCCCTAGACGACAGAAATATAAGATCTGATAATGATAATATTAGAGTCTTGACAAGTAACAGACTGATTTGGAGGAAAATTGTAGATAGGAAGTCAGTAATGATGTAAATTTTTCATGTAGTACTATCATATCCTGTACACCCCTTGAGGGTACATGTCAGGAATTTGATGATGATGACTTCCTTACTCACATGATCATTGTGCAATATCTAGGGATGGCCTCATTCTCCAATCATCCTGTGCAATAATTCCCCTATATCTATCTGACAGGTTCTTTTCACCAACTAATATCGACATATAATCTCTCTCTCTCTCCTCCTCTTATCTACCAAGCTTTACAGACCAACATTCCAGTCTCAAAACAGTCTCAGCTATGGGTAGTTCTTTAATGTTTCCTTATCACCAATATCATCAGGTAACCAGATCTGTGCATAGAAATCCAAACAAGAATTAGTGCTTTATACAGCCACCTTATTTGTACTTATCAGGATTCTCTGCATTATAGGAACAATTTTCTAGGCAAAGCAAAGTTCCTCCAATACGCCAAACCTCATTCCATATTTTGTGGCCAAAATGCATAACTTTACATTTAACAAGATTGAAGTAACATCTCCATTCTTCAGCCCAAAGAACCAATCAAATCCTACTTCAACATCATATCAGAAGTGCCTTACATTGCTCTTAATTTAGCATCTTCAGCAGACAACTGAATATCTCCTTTCACACCTTGAACTATATCACAGATATACAAATTAAAACAACAGTGTCCCAGAAGAGAATCCTGTGGAACTCCACTCATCACCATCCTTTTGTAGGACACTGCATCCCAATAAATAATTCATTTGTTCCTTTCAGTTAATCAACTATCCCTGTAACCAAATGATTATCCATCTCCAACCAGTTCAATATCAACAATAGTTTATCATGTGATGCTCTAATCAAATGCTTTAGCAAAATCCGGATAAATTGCTGCATAAGCATCTCCTGTCCAACACACTAGTCATCCTATTATAAAACGAAACCAAAATTATTATTATTACATGACATCTCCAAGGACTCATCGTGGGAGGGCATTCTACTCCATTTTGCCACACATGCATCTAAGTGTCTCCCTACTATTTAATCAACATCATCTAATGCCCATCAACAGTATTTTTTATCTGTAAATTGCATGTGTTCTGAAGTCCGATTTGCCTGCATGATAAAAAATTCTGCTATAAAATTTTATTATAAAATGGTACTAAAGCAATCCCCCTTCCCAACAAACATATGCTACTTCTCTTGAAAGATATCCATTCTCATCAATCTAGCTTTGTATTCTGTCTCTAACCAGCCTCTCCCTCTCCAACACCTCACTCACTCTCTCTCTCACTCACTCACACACACACACACACACACACACACAAAAATTCCAAGTCAATGGTAGTGACTTGGAATTCTCCCTTATACAGTGACATCATTTCTCCCTTCTTTCTACTCATCTGGAACTGTTCCTGTTGCCATACTCTTGTTGAACAACCAAGTCAAGGGCACTGTTAGCTCTTTTGCACATTCCCAACAACAATCTATTCATGGTGATATACCATCCAGTTACTTAAATTCTCAACATTTCAACTGCGAATCTTCTGTCATCCTTCTTACTACTTGTAACATTCAACATTACTCTTAACCTCACTAGATGAAATACACTAAAAAAGCATTCATTGAACATTTTCACTTTATCTTCAGCAGATGTGATCCATTTCAATTTCCAGAAAGTTCTCTATATTCATCCTTTATTCTACTAGTAACATAACTAAAATTCTCTAGGGATTTGCTTTACTGCTTCAACAAATCTTTCATATGCCAATTTCTACCTCACTACATTGTCACCTTCTCAGCTTGTACCTTACACTCCTAATGCTGCTGAAGAGTATCGTGTTCTTCATATCTCTTCCATAACATCTTTCTCAGAATCTTCTACATAATTCTATGATTCATTCATTTCATCTCTACTTGATTTATCCTCCCCTTACCTTAGGAATACAATCTGAAAATGCCATAGGTAATGATTTTGGAGACCAGGTCCCAAGCACTGCAGATTTCTTTCTCCTTCAATTCATTAAGCCACATCATGTTGCCAATCTGTCTCGTTAATTTATCATAGTCCCCTGCTTTGTAATTCCACACATCTTTTCTCCATGAAGCTTGTATCTGCCTAGCCACTCCTCACATAAAAGTCACATGATCACTCTCCCCAACTAGTGGCATCGCGGTAACATCTACTATCACTGTATGAGACAACAGCATAACATCTCAATCTAATTATCAAAAAACATTTATGTGATTATCTTATCTTATGCATTAGCAACATATTATGTGGCTAGAAGAAACTGAAAATACTATAAGATTATTGGAAAAAAATGCAGTATTTTTCAAAAATATAAAATGCATGGAACAGAGACATCTTAAAGCAGGGGGTCTTCAACCTTTCAGACAGTGCGGATGGCATTAAAAATTTCAGTGAAGCCTGCGGGTCACTAAGCTATACTGTGGTATTTAGAATTGTAAGATGCTTTCCAGATTCACAAGGAATGCTGAGCATTTGATACTTTACATAAAATCCTATAAAAATAAACAAACTCAGCTTTAAGAGCATAGGCAGGAGTCAGGTTCATGATAAGTAAATACAATCAATACTTGAAAAAAGATAATTTAATGAACATTCATTTTTTACACTGTCAATGGGCAACTTGGCAATGTTTTTCCTTGACCAGCTTGTCGATGTTGGCATCAATGTTGGAAGTTGCTATGCGCAGAATATTCTTGAGATGTTGGTCAGTAATCTGAGTTCTTGTCTTGGACTTCACATGCTTCATTCTGGAGAAGAACTGCTCACATAAGTATGTGCTTCCTAACAAAGCGCACATCTTCAAAGCATGCTGGCAAAGATTAGGGAATGTGTCATCAAAAATATAGTCTTTGTAAAATGTAAGCAGGGGCACATGAAATAATTTTTCTCTCAAAGAAGAGTTGTTTTGGAGTTCAAGCAGCTCCATTTGTACTGAGCCTGGCATTTCAGCAGCATTGACACTGAATGGCACTGAAAATAAATCTAAAGAAGACTGTTAGTTATGAAAATCATTAAATCTCTCTTCAAACTCACTTCACAACATGGCAAATTTTGTAGCATATTCATCAAGAGATGAACGGTTGGATTGAGTGAGAAGCCAAAAATGAGTTAAGTCTTTTTTTGCGAGTTGTGCCTCCCAAAGTTTGAGCTTGATCACAAAAGCTTTGATGTGATCAAACAGAATGTGCACCAGTTGATCTTTGGATTGGAGCCACGTATTTAGGTTATTCATATGCAATGAGATGTCGGTCGCAAAGGCAAAGTCTGTCATCCACTTCGGATCATTAAATTCTGCAATCGGATTCCTCTTGGTTTGCATGAACTGCTGTATTTCGCTCCTTAAGTCAAAGACTCTTTTAAGAACCTTTCCTCTGCTCAACCAACGCACATCACTATAATAAACAACATCGCTGTGATCTGCTTCGCAATCTTGGAATTGATGATGATTCAATCCTCTTTCCCTAATAATGTTGACGAGAGTCACAATAACTTTCATGACATTCTCAAATCCAATAGTTTTCGTGCACAAATTCTCCTAGTAGATTAAACAGTGGTAACAAACAAAATCTTTTCCTTCTAGTTCCAGTTCTTTCCGTAGCAGCGCAACAAACCGTTAATTCTTTCCCACCATAGCAGAGGCACCATCAGTTACCACACCCTCGAGATTGGTTAAGCTGAGGTCGAAAGGCTGGAGTGTTTTCTTGGCAGTTTCAAGAATATCAGTGCCTTTTGTCGTTCCTTTCATAGGTATGAGAGCTAGCAGTTCTTCTGTCACATTGAATTGTTGATCAATGACACAGATAAAGATAGCCAGTTGTGCTGTATCCTTTACATCTGTGCTCTGATCTAAAGCAAGTGAATATGACGTAAATTCGGGCGACCATTTTTTTTAAAGTTCCTTCAATGTCGTTGGCAAGTTCTTCACCACGACGTGCTATAGTTACCCCAAACAAACTCGTTTTTTAAACACTTCCTTATTATTTACAAAATATCCCCAGCAGCGATGAGACACTCTTTCACAAACTCTCTGTCCAAGAAGGCTTTTGATTTTTTAGCAAATCAAAAGCCTTCTTTCAGCTATTACATAACTTACTTTGATGCACACTTCCCTCTGCCTTTTAAACATACCCTGCTGGCATTTTAAATCAATTTGGAGACAGTTCACTTGGTCCACATGAAGCCGCCCTTGAAGGTGATCGAAATTGGACGCACGCTTTGTCTTATAGTTTTGTTTTATATTGTATTCTTTTGATACTGACACTGACTCACAACAAATTAAACACAATGACTTATTGTTGATCAGCACAAAAAAGTACAAATTGGTCCACATTTCATTAGAAACCCAACAAGAATCACTTTATTCTTGTTAGGTTTTTACTCATAGACACCATAGTGATGGAAGGTGAACCCAAAAAATGATCCAAAATGGCCGTGTAATGGTTATTATCCACAGAACATGTCTCACACTAATGAAAAAGTCTGACAATATAAAAGTACAACAGGCTATGGCTGACATGACGAACCTGCGTGCGCTTATGCATGAATATCACACTGTTCACGACTGACTGTGGATGAGATCCTCTTGTATTTATATGAAAATAATGAAGTATTGAAAACCTTCAAGATGTATCTGGAAGGCACTAGACAGTGCACTCGAATGAACTACTGCTTCAGCCATTAAGCCTATTAATGGTATTCGGATATATTAATGAAGATGCATACAAGAAAAAGAATATGGAAAATTATATTGGCTTGAATAGCATCTCTGGTCTTCAACCAACAGGCTGCATTTGAATTCCACTACAGCATGGATGTTTGTGAATGTTTTTAAGTAGTAGATTGTTTTCATTACATGGTATAAGAATAGCCACCCTGCTTATGGAAGTCTGAAATACTCAAAAAGTAGTACCATGTTTAGTTTCTGGAGCAGTGTTTTAGAATTGATTATTTGGTCATCCATAGCTAATGTGCTATAAGTTTAAATGGTTGAGAAATAGGAAAGAAAACAGAAAGGAAAAAAAGAAGGTGGAGTTGGAAAGTTGAGGAAAGGGAAGAGGGTTGGTAACAGAGAAATCTTAATTACCCCATTAAACTTTCTCTTTTCTTTTCCATTTGTTAGTATACTAACAATGACAATCTGCTAACTCCTCCTATATATATATACATATCAGGGCCAAATATTCCAGGTGTGCAGTGCTCATCCATGAAGTATCAGTATCACCAATATTATATTTTTGCATTTATTCCCATTAAAGACTCCCAATTGTTTGCAGACTTTGCACGATTCCTAAAATTGAACACAATATACTAATGCTTCATTGTCCTCTTCACGAGGGTAATAAAGCATTAGTGTTTCATGAAGAGGGCACTTTTCGATGAGTAAACATTGCATCACATTCGCGTTCATAGCTCGGGTGTGCTTTCAAAATGCATACACCTTTGAGCCCTTCAAAAAGATGTAAAGAGGGCTCACAGCAGGTCAAATTCTTAGCGTTTTAGTATTTTTAAACCACTGAGAAGGCGAGACTGGGTGAGCTAACATTTTGAGCTCACCCAGCACCAAGTGGCTGTGATTGCTTATTGTGTCAACCAATCCAAACGAATGTTGTCACTTGTCATGAGTTGAGCACTTTTCTGTATTACAAACAGCTGTTACACATGTTTTCTGGAACTGAAAATTTTAAAGTGGATGTTAGGAAAAAAAAACTAAATGTTTCTCTTGCTATGCACCTGTTGAGGTTGCAAAGTTTTTTAACGAGATAGAGACATTTTTAATCTAGTCTTCGGAAACAACAGAGAATAAAAAATATCTATTCCTGAATAAAAATGAATATTTTGTGTATTATAAGACATTGATCTACAACAAAATACCAGCATATGTGAGATTGATAAGAGAGAACTGCTGATACTTAAAAAAAATGAATGTAGGATTCTCAAAAGTGTGGATAATTCCGATAATGATCGGATGTTATGTATACCGAGTCTCAGTAAACAAAAGAAATTTCTTGGAAAACAGAGTGAAATATACACAAACCAGAGAAATACACATAACATGGGCAACAAATTTTACGAGATGATTTGCTGCTCCATCAAACGATATTTATTCCTGCCATTCTGTCTCCTCGTAAGTTTTTTTTTTTTAATTATGCCATCATAAATTCACTTATTCATGCCTAGATTTTATAGGATCATGCTATTTGCTCTACCCAGCAACTTATAGGACACATATCACAAATGTTAATTATTAATAATTTGTTTATCATTAATGAAAGTATTTCTACTCACACTTATTCTTTCTTTTCATTTCCTATTCCCATGTCTTATAAATGATGGTTCACATATTTTCATCTTTGAGTATTTCAAATATACCAACTAACTATAGCATTCTCCTTCATTGTTGTTTTCTAATAAATCTTAAAACAAACAGATTGTTCCCCCCAATTCTACGCATAAGTATTCAAAGTTATCCTGCAATTAACTGCATTGGACCAATTAAGATGAACGCTGATGCGCTATGCACTCTCAAAATTTTCATGCATCAATAAAAATGCAATCATACGGTCATGGGCATCTGCAGAGGGAGGGGGGGGGGCAAACAGGGAACTCCCCCCCCCCAAGCTTGAGTAAAAAATTTCACAAATTAAAACTGTAAAAGTGATTGAGACATGTAACCTTAAACCCTTGACCGTGGAAAGCTTTGTCTGTCTTAAAATTTTATTGAGTTGGCCTGTTTCAGCCCACGGTGGGATAGCCATAGAATACGTTTTATTGCAGCAATAAAACACGTATTCCTGTTTTTGGTTCATCTTTTTCTGATATGTGAACAGCGAGACCAGTTCGTTTGCCCTCTGTGTCTAGAGTCACTGAGTGAAGTGCAAATTGTAAATTTATAGTGAAACAAATTTAAACAGAAAAATACATTTTAAAAAGGTAAGTGTATGTAATTGAATATTATGTTACTTGTTAGTTTTATGATTTTTTTTTTGCTTTTAAACTGAAATAATTTAATTTAGGATTAATTAATTAGTTGATTTTTAATAAAATATGCCGGTCATTTTTTTATATACGAAATTGTGCTAAAAACTATTAATTCTGAATACTTTTTTTTCCCCAATAATTAAAGATCATTAAAATCGATGTAAAATGAAAATAATGTACTGTATTTATAGTTTACATCGATAAATAATTACATCAAAAATGCTAAAAAATGTTTATTGATGTAATTATTTGTCTCCAAGCTTTGACACCCCCCCCCACTGGAAATTTTCTGCGGTTCTCAGTAAGATCTGCAAAATACCCCTCTACAGCTGCAATCACCCTCTTGATTTGAAGAAAAACGATGACCAGCGAGGAAGAGTTTTAGTTTTGGGAAGAGAAAGAAGTCAGAGGGAGCAAATCTGGAGAATAGGGTGGATGTTCCAACAATTCATAGTGCACATCCCTTAATTTTCCCATTGCCAAAACACACCTTTGTGAGCAGGTGCATTGTCTTGATGAAAGATGATTTTTTTCCTTCTGCAAATCGGATCTTTTCTCACGAGTTTTTTCGTCTAGTCTGGTTAAAAGATCGGAATAATATTCCTCGGTTATTGTTTTACCCTTTTCAAGATAATCAATAAACAAAATGCCTTTAGTATCCCAAAACACTGATGCCACGACCTTTCCTGCTGATGGAACAGACTTTGTCTTCTTTGGTGCTGAACAACTGACTTGTGTCCAGTGTTTTCACTGCTGTTTGGATTCTGGTGTGTAATGGTGAATCCAAGTCTCATCCATAGTAATAAATCAATGCACAAAATCAGTTTTATTCTTGTTAAAACTCCAAGCACTGTTCAGAGATTTTCATGCCAGTGCATTTTTGATCTGCTCATTCTAATCAAGAAACTACTTGATAGAATGACCTTGCAATTTCACATGGATGCTTATGACAGATGTATCAACTCAGAAAAAAAAAAAAAGCTTGCAGATAGTGTTGCCATCTATGGCAGAGGCCGAGAACGTTTCTGACAACCCTTGTGTGTGTACACACACACACACACATAGCAACTGCCAGTATCCTGAACAAAACCTTGTCTTCTGTCAGACTAATCTGAAGTAAAATAGCCTTGCTACTAGTATAATTAATACAGGTAGTACCCTGATCTGTTTTGACCTACATATATGAATATTTAGATCCAAAAATAGCATATGGAATACTACCTGAAAATATCTTGGAATACTAAGAAAAAAAAATGATGAGGGACACAAAGTAATAATTATCATCTTCTGAACTTAAAGTATGATAATAGTACTACTCAAATGATAGAAGCCTCAAGATCTTTCACAACCAACGATTTAAATACTGATCCTACTTCACTCCCACTTTTGATAATGTTCCAATTTTCCTTCAAGATCAGCTTTCTCCTTTTGGGTTGACTATCACATCCAGTTTATCCTGACACAAACATATTACATATATAGCCTCTTCAACCTCTGAAAAGCTTGTTCTTTTCTGTTTTTTCCATACTTTATTCATCAGATTCAACCAATATTGGAATACTGTTCCCACATTTGGGGCAGAGAACTTAAAATCTCCCTAAGAATTCTAGATGATATACACAAGCAGGTGATCTGCCTAACAGGTGACCATTTCCTCACAGCTCCCTCTAGTCACTATCCACAGGTCCTATGTTTTTGCACTATGGCTTTTCTATAGGAGGTTTTTCTTCGAACCATGTAAAAACTAGAGCAGCAACTGGCCAACACTCATATACTGTCCAACTTCAAAAATACCAAACAAACTTATCTTCCAGATGAAAAGCCAAACGGCTATATTTTCTGATGAAGTTAATTAAATTAAGAGGATAAAAATCCCTTCTTATTTTACAGCTAGTATGCGAAACTCTAAGATCGAAAACTACGATCTACAAGTTTCATGCTGAAGAACTATCGGCGAATCCAAGCGTAAGTGACCACTTGGTAGTACAGCACCAAGGCAACTCGAAGCAAAGGTGGAGCAAGCTCCCTCACTATCCTTGATATTTTCTCATAATGTGAAAACACAGCTCCTAGGAGATGTAATACTGCTTTACATTAAGAGGAGAGGTCACTACCCAGACCGGTTTCAACCTTTTTTGAGGTCTCATCAGTGAGTAGGTAGACCTGGATGATATAAGTTTAAGTGAAAAGACCTTACATACCTTCACTATATATGAATGCCATAGTGGTGTGTTCATATATATTATATATCATATTATAATTAAGATGAAAAGCCAAAACGGCTATATTTTCTTGCGAAGTTAATTAAATTAAAGGAATAAAAATCCCTTATTATTTTACAGCCAGTATGCGAAATTCTAAGATTGAAAACTACGATCTACGAGTTTCATGTCGAAGAACTATCAGCGAATCCAAGCGTAAGTGACCACTTGGTAGTACAGCACCAAGGCAACTCGAAGCAAAGGTGGAGCAAGCTCCCTCACTATCCTTGATATTTTCTCATAATTTTCGCATACTGGCTGTAAAATAATAAGGGATTTTTATCTCCTTAATTTAATTAACTTCACCAGAAAATATAGCCGTTTGGCTTTTCATCTTAATTATAATATAATATATATGGGCACACCACTATGGCATTCGTATATAGTGAAGGTATGTAAGTTCTTTTCACTTAAACTTTGATATCATCCAGGTCTACCTACTCACTGATGAGACCTCAAAAAAGGTTGAAACAAGTCTGGGTAGTGACCTCTCCTCTTAATGTAAAGCAGTATTACATCTCCTAGGAGCTGTGTTTTCACATTATGAGAAAATATCAAGGATAGCGAGGGAGCTTGCTTCGAGTTGCCTTGTTCCATCTTTGCTTCGAGTTGCCTTGGTGCTGTACTACCAAGTGGTCACTTACGCTTGGATTCGCTGATAGTTCTTCGACATGAAACTCGTAGATCGTAGTTTTCAATCTTAGAGTTTCGCATACTGGCTGTAAAATAATAAGGAATTTTTATCTCCTTAATTTAAACCAACTCTATAAGAAACATATCAATAGATTACTTCTTTCTCCATACACATTTAACCACAAGGCAATGTTAAGTGCCATATGGTTAAGTGTGTATGGTTTTCACCTTTCTAGTCATTTTTTATACAAGTTTTGTAACTTCGATGCAAGCCCAACTAACATAATTTGTCAGATTATATTGTTTCTTTTAATAAATTTATGTGCAGAACTATGTGGTTTCCATGCTGGAAATTAAATGAAGATCTGCTAAATTACAGAAATGCTTATCATCATCATAGTAATCAGAAAATATTCAAGAGGAATGCAAACAGAAGTATATACCAATATTTCAGATAAAAAGTTATCAAAAGCCTGAAATGTGAAAGACAGCTGAATAGATATTTGACCAGAAATGCTCAAATATGGAGACATAAAAGTTTTTCAGTAGCTATACTGTATAATTCAGAAGTCTGGTCAGAAGGTTAATTCCAGATAATTGGAATAGAATTCTTATAGTTCCCATCTATAAGAAGAGGAATAAAGCTGATGAGAATTAGAGGAATTTCTCTATTAAGAGTGCCAGGTTAGTTTTATGCAAGCATACTTGAGATGAGGCTAAGAAAAAATTGTGGAAGAGAAACTTGTAAAAGAACAAGCCAAATACGGGTTGTCAAGATCATATTTTCATTTTAAGACAAATAGTTGAGAATAAAATATTTTAAAAGGAACACATGTGTTAGATATATTTCATAAACACTTGGACAGCTAAAACATGTAGAAAAGTATAGGCATTTATTAAAAAAATCCTAAAAAACTCCACTATATTTTATCCAATGTAACATGAACATCAGGGATGAAAAGAGATCAGTGACTATATTCAGAACATGAATCTTAAGTTGTATGTCATGTATCATGTGCTCACTAGCTTGTGTCTTGGTCATAACTGAGTTGACAGAATGCACTATCAGAATTCAAAGGAACATTCATAGTAGTTTTTCTATTTATCTACATATCAGTACAAGAGACTTCAATTTTTGCAAGCAGATTTCCCTGAAGACATTGCAAATGTTTAAATTCACCATCAATGCAGGCTATTTTACATAGCAGAATAAGTTGCTCAAACAAATTGAAAGGAACAGGGATGGGCAATCCTATCTCACCTGCTTTGGTTAATACTATTTATTATTAAGAGAGAGACATCAATGGAGGCAGGAATTTATTGAGGGAAGCCATACTATTCGCACTAGCTGTCATACCTGTTCTTGAATTCATTCAAGCTACTTGCATACACAACATCCAACGGCAATCCATTCCAATCATGCACTACTCTATGACAGAAAAATCTAGCCCTAACTCCTTTCTTGACAGCATTCATTCTCAACTTTCATGGATGCCCTCACATCTTTCCCAACCCTCCATAAAATGAAAAATTCTATCTACTGAAATTCTGTATAACCCTTTCAGAAGTTTGTAAGTCTCAATCATATCACCCTGCTTTCTACTGTTTGCTAGTGTCTGCAGTGAACAAATTCTCAATCTGTATTCACAATTGTGATATCATTTTTGTCACTCTCCTTCACTCCCTCCACCATATCAGAATCAACGGAAACCAGACCTGTGCGCAATAGTTCAAGTGCGGTCTTATCAAGGCCTTTAAAGAGGCAGAATGAAGACAATCTTATTATGAAATGAACCTTTACATGTCAAGGTTTGTTTCAGTATTGCTGTTATTCTCTGAGTTGTATTAACAATTTTTGCTATATGAACCTTGAACATCAACTTCCTGTCTACTAAAACTCCAAGATCCCTAGCCTCATCAGTTTCTTCAAGCATAATTCCACCAATGTAATACAACATTGGAGTATTAGGTTGGTGGATCTAATCACGCCAAAGTGCATGACTTTACATTTATTAACATTGAAATGACAGCTATTTTACATGCCCACAATTCCAACCTATTCAAATCATTTCTGCAAGTACTGCATATCAGCAGCACTCCTGATTACCCTACCTATCTTTGCATCATCAGCAAATAGCTGTGTTACATGTCAAATCATTCCCAATGTCAATAATGTACAGATCAAATAATAATGAACCAAGCACTGATCCTTGAGGCACACCACTAGTTACCTTGAACTTTCACCCCCCCCCCCCCACATACCACTTTTTGATATCTGTCAGTCAGCCATCCTCTTATCCATACCTTCTTCAAGTGTAATCCCCTAGAAGGAGGTTGGCAACCATGTCATGGATACCAATAGTTTATAATCCAATCCCATATTCTCCAATTTATGCAACAGTGGAATTACTCCATGCTGTATTCTGTCAAAAAGCCTTAGTAAAATCCAAAAGTATGATGGTGTATCCATTCCCTTGTCTAATTCAGCAGCAACATTATTATAGAATGTGAGCAAGATGCTGAAACATGACCTCCCTTTAGTAAACCAATGCTGTTCATTGAAAAATAGAGATTCTCTGTTAACTCATTTCTGAATGTGAACCCTAACCAACTTTTCCAAAATCTTCACCACCATTCCTGAGATACTGATTGGTCGATAGTTGGATACATTGGTCTTTGCACTACCTTTGTGCAATGGAATTACCATATATTATTTCCACTCCTGTGAAATCTTCTCTGTTCTGAGACTCAAATTATATAGCCTGGTCAAGGTGATAGACAGTTTAGCTGAACACTCTTTTAGCATCAGTTCCTATTGCAAAATTCTTATTCAATTTGTGCAACAGCTCTAGTACTTCTTCCTGATCCACGTGAGTTTCCTCATATGGTAAAGAGGTAGTGGCGAGTTCAATGTTGCATATAACAGGTGATAGCTTTTAGCAAAATGTCTGCTCATTAGTTGAACAATCACTTCTGCATCAGTCACCCACAAAACATCTGCATTGAATAGTTATTCCTTCAAATTCATTCTTTCTTTTACTTGCAGCTTTAATATAAAATTCTTTGAAGTTTTCTTTAACTTGCAGAGCCAGTTTCTTTTCATACTCAGTATGCAGACTAAAAGAACGGATACTCAGACTTAGCTTTCTGTATAACACTTGACTCTTCTGGCCTGCTGCTTATAATTATCATAACTGACATCATCCTTATGCAAATGACATTCCTTCCATATCCTCATCATCTTTTTCTTACGAATCTCTTGCTTAATTAGATTACACACCCATTTCACTCCTACTCTATTTATTCTTTGAACTCCAGGGATGCATTCTGATATTGCATCATTTAAGATTTTTTTAAACACTTCCCATGCACTGTCGATATCCTTCTCATCCAATAATTGATACCATGACACAGAACCCAGCATATCCCTCAGGTGGTCATAACTTCCTGCTTTGTAGTTCAGCAAGTAACCTTTTCTGAAGGGAATATTGATAAACTCAGCCACTTCCCAAGTGGGTAATGTATGATTGATCACTGTCACCAACCAGAGGCAGAATAGTTACATCTTTAACTGAAACCCTACTTTTAACACTATAATCAGATCTAACACTTTTTGACCTCGAGTTCCTTCTGTCACATGCTGCTTGAGGAAGTTGTTTCGCAGCGGCTCAATAAATTCAGTTTCATTCTTCTCATGCAATTTCATAGCTACCCAATCAATGTTAGGATTATTTAAGTCCCCCTTTATGATTACTCTTTTTGCACCCATCGTATTTATTTGTTGATTTCTTCGTCACTAGCAACTGATCCACAAGGCCTGTAGCAACACTCCAATGTATGTTTAATCTTCTTAGACAACCTCACACCCAGATGGCTTCAAACTCACGGCCACATGAAAAATTGTTACTATTTTATGAAATATACAGAAAACTAACTCTTCTGTATCATTTTCTTTTCAGCCTTGTATTTGATTTTGTTTTGTTGATAATGCCTTTACAGTCTGGTCCCATTCCAAGATGGAATTACTACAATTTCTAGATAAATACTAGCTTCAAAAACCAACTTAGAAGCGCCTTCTTTTCTACTATCTAACAAGGACATGTTACCACTTTTCTCCTTACCAGGTGTCTATCAAGTGTCCTGTTCATGCTCGCTTTGTTTCTTTGGACAGACTGGGTACACTGCTAAAATTATAATGCAAAACCATCAAGAGTACATTGCATTTTTAGAACCAGACAAGTCAGGACTGGCTTCAGATGCAATTGACAATAGACAATTCTTTGGAACCAGATCATCATCAAATTCCTGATATGTACCCTCAAGGGGCGTACAGGATATATTACAGAATGAAAAACTTACACCATTACTAACTTCTACAATTTTCCTCCAAATCAATCTGTTGCCTGTCAAGACTTCAACATTATCAAATCTTATATTTCTATCTTCTAAGGCACTTTTTACTGTATCAATTCACCTATATCTTGGTCTTCTTGGTCCTCTGGATCTTTTTCCTGCCAACCTGGCAAAGAACACTTGTTTTGCTAATCTTTACTCTCCCATTCTGTTTAAGTGACCATACCATCTGATACTCGGCTAACACATTCCTGGATGCTAACAATATTAAGTTCTTTCCTAATATCCTCATTTTTAATATGACATTGCCACTGATGCCATTTGTTCACTCCTCTAATCTTTTTCAGGACTCTCATATCTATAGTCTCTAGTCTTTGGTCAAGTGTTTTATTTCTAACCCAGCTCTCAGATCCATAGTTAAAATTGGTTTGAACACCGTCTTGTATACAGCTAATTTAGTGTTTTAACTAATTTCTCTCTTATTCCATATCAATTTATTCACTTCACTTCCTACCATACCAGCTTTGTTGATTCTGTTGTCTATTTCCATATTTAATTTACCATCTTCACTAAAAATCGTGCCTAAGTAGCTGAAAAGTTTTAATTGTTCTATAGGTTCTCCATTCAAAATGCAGTTGATATTTTCAATGCTTCTGCCTATTTTCATTGTCTTTGTCATTGCTGACCTTCATACCAAATCTATTACAAGAATTATTCAATTTAGTCAGGGAATCTTGCAGACTTGTAGCAGATTTATAACATTGTAAAAATAATCATATTAAAAATTCTGAATATTTTTACGTATTAATTATGCTTGTTAGTTTTTGTTTTCATACACGCAGTGTCTACACTTGTGATGTACTCGTTATGAAAATGTTATATTAGAAGTAACATGTAAAGAAGTAAAAATATTGAAGTACTTACTAAACTGATTATTTGTGTTACTTATAAGAAAGTTTGTTGTATTTTAAAATGTTGAATTTTGTGTTTGTGAAAGACTTTCTTTAGCGCTGATGGATACAGCGAGTCAGCCATTTTATTGCAGTGCGTAGTTTCTGACTTTTGTGAAGTGCGCATGCTCCCGGAGAGAACTTGATGTGTGATTGACAGCTGACAAGGAAAGCGTTGCGTATCCAAGTTACAGTTGTAAACAAGAGAGCGTTCGGAAAGTTTTTAGAACACTGGCCGAGGAATATTCAAGTTGGAAGGAACTTGATTTTTTGTGTGCGGCAGTCAAAAGAATTTTCATAATGTATTCCGAAAAGGGAATAGTGAAAATAATAGGTTTCAAGCAGGAATAAGTAATGAATAAAAGGGAAGTCTTGAAACTATAAGTTTTATATAAATTGGCCGGTAAATATTCAAGTTAGAAGAAACTTGATATTTGTTTTTGTGTGTGGCAGTCGGAAGATATTTTATAGTGTATTCCGAGAAAAAGGAATAGTGGAAATAATATGTTTCAAGGAGAAATAAGTAATGAATAAAAGGAAATCTTGAAACTAAGTTTTTAAGGTGGAATAAGTTAAGACTGTCAATTTAGTATTGTGAATGAAAGGAGAACTTGTTGCTTACATTCTAAAGTGAATGTTTTTCTTAGAGAAAATAATGATAAGGAAGTTTTATAAGTATTAAGAATGCCTGAAAGTGAAAGTTTAGAAAATATATTGAATTAAGAAGATTTTTAGGTATTAAAAGGTGCCTGATCTGATGAGTATTACTACTAAAAGGAAAACAGGATATAGTCAAGAAGACTTTATGTATGTTACATTGATTGATGAAAAGGATCCTGAAAATGAAGTACAGAACCTTGTAACTTCTGGAAAAGAGCCTTAACAGAAAGAGAAAAAGACTATGAACATTTTTTTTGTGATTGTGAAGGAAAAAGTGTTTAGTCTTAAGAGTAAGTTTATATTTTTAAATAAGGCCTTGGATCCATATAATCTGTAGTTATAGTTATGTATTATTACTAGAAGTGTATATATATTGTTTTAGTTTTATTAAATGTGTTTATTTTGTACTTGGTATTGAGTCAATGATTAGTTGGATTCTGAAAGAGTGAGTTAAAGTCATTGCACCAATTGGAGTGAACTCTTTGTGCAAATATAATAACATATAGGGACACTCGGAGTCAAAATAAAAATAATTGTTAGTAAAAGAGATTTATATAATAAATCACCTCATAAGTATAATTATTAACAAAGGCACAGCCAGTAGACAAAAAAGTTAATATACTATAGAGGGAATATAAATATATATAAAAAATTATAAAAAATACCAATTAAAAATAACAACATCATCTGCACAGAGTAAAGAGCTGAGATTAACATCTCCAATTTTCATATCAGCTTTAATACCACTTTCCTTCATAATGTGATCCATATAGATAATGAATAACAGAGGGAATAATGTATGTCCTTGTCTGACACCAGATTTTACAAAAAAAACATCTTCCTGTACTTCCTTGAATACTAACTGCTGACTTACAACTCAAATAAAGACTAAGTATTGTTGATATAATGCTCCATTGACACCATATAACTGTAGAACTTTGAACAGCTTCTCTTTTGGCACACTGTCATATGCCTTTTTTCAGCTCTACAAAACTTAAATACAGATCTTTGTTTTGTTCCCATGATTTCTCAAATATTTGTCATAACGTGAAAATTTGATCCTGACAGCCTCTATTTGGCCCGAATCCAGCTTGTTCTTCACCAGGCTTCCTTTCCACAATTGCTCTCAATCATTTCTCAAGTATACTTGAATAAATACTTGGAATGACCAAGGGTGTTGCTAGTGAATGTGGCGGTCGTGTTGAGTTATGACAGAAAACGTGTTTTTAAATTAAAGTATAGTATAGCTTTTTGTCTCAAATTGTGCTGCAGTTGTGCTTCGGTTGGATACAAGTGTCCTTCAGTGATGTTATTGTCTGAAACTCTGTTGTATATATTGTATTTTCGCTACTGTTTCACTACTTCAGCATCTAAAGATGGCGTCCAACAAGAGACGTATGTCAGTGGCTCGGAGGACTTCCATACAAAAGTCTGCCTCTGCGCTGTATTTTTCGCAATGGATGCATTATGGAAACTGCTACATGTATGCGCTGAAGAATGTGAAGGATCTGTGGACTGTTTGGCTAAATGAGAAGAACAAAAATGTCGACATATGTGAGAAGTGTCACGATAGGCTGGAGCAATTAGGAATGGAAGTAGATGTCAGGACCGTAGCAGAAGAACTTTGGCAGGAGTTCATGAAAATGAAAAGTGACCTGCAAGAGGAATTGGAAGTGCTCAGTAAGGAGGTTCTGGAAATTAAAACTGAGTTAAATGTGCTGAATAGAGCAATTAGGACTATGGAGATTACTTTAGCTGAAGTAACTAGAACAGGATTAAGTATGGGAGAGTCTTTGGTGATTGATGAAGTAATAAATAGTATGGGAGTGATTGGGAGTCAACAGAATGAAAGCACAAGAGGTCTAGAAGAAATGAGATGTCATGAGAATGAGGAGGGTAAGTAAAAGAGCAATGAGTAATGAAACTAGGAGAGTCATGCTGAATAGCATAGAAAATGAGGCTGTGAGTGATGCTTGCTTGAACTTGAATGAAGTTATGAGTGGTAAAATATATGGTGATTCTATGATTAAGGGTATGGAGAGCGGTATGCCTGAGAAGTGCTTGGCTGGTGGAACAACAGAGAGAGTGGCTTTAGCAATAAAGAGAGGGCATGATGCAGAAAAGATGATAGTTATGGTGGGTACAAATGACCTGAGTGATAGTATAAATTGGGTAGCAAAAGATTTAAGAACATTGTTAGATATCATGAAGAAGAAAAGTGACAGTGGGAGGATAGTGTGTGTGTGTGTGTGTGTGTGCGCGCGCGCGCACGCTGCCTCGTTTTGACAATTATGAGTTAAGTAGATGAGCGATGATAATGAATGATATGATTGCAAGAATGTGCAAAAAAAGAGGTCGGGAATTTGTTGATGTCTGGAGTGTGTTTGAAGGCAAAAGATAGCTGTATGCAAGAGATGGGTTGCATCTGAACATGGAAGGTCATAAGTGATTTAAGAAGTTGCTGTTTTCTGAACAAGTTGAAGTAATTGGGCAGGGAAACTAAAATTGAAAAGATTGAGTGTAAGATGGGGAAACTTAAGCAGTGATTATATATTTGTTGATCCTTATTCGCAGAATAGAGTGGATAAAAATCAGCAAGGGACTACTGAAATTAGTGCCGGTCTGGTTGGCCGAGTGGTTAGCGTATCCGCTCTCCAGCCAAAAGGCTGCAGGTTCGAATCCCACTGTGGGTATGGATGTTGTGATTGTCTGTGAAAGTACTAGTGGTGGTAGTTGGCAGTAGATGGCATTGGTGTTAGATGATGAAGGTTGGTGGAGTAGTGAGACGAAAAGCCGTAGAGTAGATGCCCTCCCTCGATGAGTCTTTGGACTCCCTGGAGGTGTGATGTAATAATAATAATGTATATCAGCTCTAAAGCTGGTACAAGAACTAAAGGGAATCTGCAATTTTTATATGCCAATGCAAGAAGCATTCAAAATAAGAGGGAAGAATTTTTGGCATTAGTCAGTGCAATCTCACCAAAGGGTGTAGGCATTAGTGCAACTTGAATGTCAGCAGAAGATGTGGTCACTGGAATTGAATGTGATGGGGTACAGTATTTTCAGGGAGGAGAGAGAAGATAGAACAGGGGGGAGGAGTACTGTTAATGATAGCTGATGAGTTGCAGCCAAAGAAAGTAGTATATCAAGATGATAGACATGTGAATGATAGTTCATTTGAGGCAGTCTGATGTGAAATAGTGACCAATGCAACCAAATATATAGTTGGTTGCTGCATCAGCAAATTAGTGCAATGAGTGCAGGGTTAGTGATTATTATGGGGGATTTTAATTATGATGATATCAATTGGAAGGAGGAAATATCACGTGGCAAAAAGGAAATGGAATTCGTACATCTAAGAGATAATTACCTGAAACAGCACATAACTGAAGGGACACATGGTGTGAGAGCGTTGGACCTGGTCATTGGTTGAGAGGATATATGCATAAGAAAAGTGTCCTCGTTACCTCGCACTAGTGAGAGCGATTATGTGGTATTGACTTGGGAGGTTGCAAAATATGTGGATTTCTCTTTTAAGAAAGGGGTACATACAGAACTACTGGTTAAGCAATTATAACAAGCAGTGAGCTTGCAGCCATCCCATGGCAGAACATATTGCACGGGAAAGATGTTAGCAGTGCATGGGATAAAATCAGCAGGTATCTGAGGAAGGCAATATCAGATTGTGTCCCCATGGTCAGGAAGACAAACAAGGTAGGCATTAGATGGATGAGTAGTAATATCAAGCTTGATCTGCAAAATAATAAAATGTTATGGAGAATTTACAAGGTGAAAGGCAATCAGAACACCCATGAGCAGTACAAGGCTCAAGCTAGGAAGGTTACCAGCATAGTAAGAAAAGCTAAATCAGATTATGAGAAGACCTTAGCCAAGGAGATCAAGGATAATCCCAAAGAGTTCTTCAGCTATGTGGCAAGTAAAAGGAAGAATGACTTTGGAAGGATAACTTTAGTGGGTGCTGATGGTATTGAGGTGACAAATTCAGAGAGAATAGTAGAGTTACTGAGAGATCACTTTTCAAAAGTCTATCACCCAAGTGAGGATATCTCTGTACCTGTAGCAAAAATTAATGTGAGAATGGAAGTTAAGAAATCAGAGGTACTTAGTATATTGCAAAATTTAAATGCAAACACTGCTGTAGGTTTAGATGGAATATCAGCTCAGATGTTGCGTGAATGTGCAAAGGAATTGTTAATGCCTCTTACTTGGTTATTTAACTTAAGTTTGAACTCTGGTATGGTCCCTAGGGAGTGGAAGGAAGGCAAAGTAGTTCCTCTGCATGATGACTCTAAAACTGCGGTAATTAATTACAGGTCAATCACCATCTCGGGAGTGCTGGTAAAAGTTGGAAAAGTTGGTTAAAGACAAAATTCAAGAATGGTAGATCAGGATATGATACTCTATAGGGGCCAACATGGTTTTGTTAAAGGTCGATCCTGCCTTAGCAATTTATTAATTTTTTTATAACAGAATGACATCTGAGTTGGACAAAGGAAACAGCTACAAAGTGGTACTTCTGGATTTTGCTAAGGCTTTTGACAGGATACCCCATGGAATACTGTGGTGCAAATTGGAGCAGATGGGGATGGATACTAAACTGGTGATATGGATAGGAGAATGGCTCAGGGTGAGATAGCAGAAGGTGGTGTATGGAGGAGCAGAGTCCACGATGAGGCAGATGACCAGTGGTGTGCCTCAGGGCTCTGTGCTTGAGCCATTGTTGTTTAATTTGTACATAAATGATATAGGAAATGGCTTAAAGGGAGATATTCAGTTATTTGCTGATGATGCAAAATTGGGTAATGCAATAAAAAATCAAGTTGATGTTGAGAGTTTGCAGGATGATTTAAATTACATACATACATACATCTTCAAGGCCCACCTTTCCTAATTGGGTTGTGGGGGCAACAGCTGCAAGAGGAACTTCCAATGGTCACGATCCTCTACCACCAAGCTCAGGTGTTCTGGTGGGATTCCCAAACGTGTCCACCCAAGGTTTTGGATATAATCTATCCAGCGACTCCTTGGCCTCCCACCCTCTGGCTTGGCAAAGAGGGCCTGCTGAGGGAGCCTCTCTTGTGGCATTCTGACCAGGTGCCCGTACCACCGTAACTGTGATCTCTCAACACGGAGAAGCAGTGGTTGAGTATTGAGGATTTCCCGAATTGCAGAGCTTCCGACTCTATCGAGTCTTGTTAGCCCTGCAACCCCTCAAAGGAACCTCATTTCAGCCGCTTGGATTCGTGTCCGCATTCTTTCGGTCATTACCCAACTCTCATGACCATAGGTGAGGATGGGGACATAGACTGTATTGAAGACAGCCAGCTTTGCCTTCTGGCTTAACTCCCGTTTCAATACTACCGAACGGCCAAGCTCCTGCAATATCGAGCTTGCTAAGCCAATTCGAGTATCTAGCTCTACGTCCCATTTTCCATCATTCGTGAATATGGACCCAAGGTATTTAAACTTCTTTACCTACCTCATTGGGACTCCACTTACATGTAGAGTGCACTGGGATGGTTGTCTTGAGACCACAATGTTTCAGTTTTGGCCACACTGATCTTCATTCCGGCATCTGCACAAACAGCTACAAACCTATCCGGGGTCTGCTGAAGTTCATCTGTGGAAGAGCTAAGTAGAACTAGGTCATCTGCAAAAAGCAGACGTCCAATGCTACATCTTCCAATTCTGACACACTCACTGCCTCGGAAGTGCCTATCAATCCAGTCCATAAATATTATGAAAAGGAGGGGGTGACAGAACACACCCTTGGCGGAGGCCAAGGGAGACTGTGAAAGGTTCAGACTTTGTGCTGTTTACCTGATACAAACTCCGGGCATTCATACAGGGACTTGATGGCAGCTAATAGTTGGCCATCCACTCCATACTCCTGTATTGCCAAAGCTTATCCCAAGGAACGCAGTCATATGCCTTCTCCAAGTCCACAAAACATGTGTAGACATTCTTGGCATATTCCCAAGATTTCTGAAAGACTTGCCTTAAAGTGAATATTTGGTTGTGCTTCTACCAGGACAAAAGCCACATTGTTCTTCCTGGAACTTTGACTCAACTATGCTCCTGCACCGTCTTTCCAAGCACCTAGCATACACTTTCCCAGGCAGGCTGAGCAGAGAGATGCCACGATAGTTACTGCAATCTTTCTGGTCTCCCTTCTTAAAGACTGGTATTATTATGCATGTCTGCAATTGCTTTGGTGCTCGCCCAGATATCCAAGCAGTCTGACACACTCGAGTCAGCCAGAGAACACTGTCTCGATTTAAGGCTTTTAGCATTTCGGGCCGAATCTCACAATCGTCAGCAGCCTGGCCTGATTTTAGCGATTTTATTGCTAAATGGACCTCTTCTGCTGTGAGACTAGTCACTGCTACGATCTGCACCTCTTAGATGTCCACAACCGCTGGGCCACCCGGGTTAAGAAGGCTCTCAAAGTATTCCCTCCATCTGTGGAGGATATCCTTCTTGGTTGTTAATTGCCCTTGCTGTGCACGATTTCCTCCCTCAAAGGCAGCAGATGGTCTGCCAGAATACTTTGTTTGCATTTGCATAGGATGAGTTTAATCTTTCTCCAAAGGATTTACAAGCCTTCTGCTTTGCTGTCTTTACTGCCTCAGCAGCAGCTTTTTGTGCCACAGCATACCACAAACGCATCTCAGGTGACCTGACCTTAAGCCATGTTAGGTAGGACTCCTTTTTTACCAGGACAGTTTTTTGGACTTCTTGGTTCCACCAAGGTGTCCTTTCCTCACTGCCTGTTGCCACACCGAGCCACTTTTTGCCACAGCATGAGAGTGCAGAGGCAGTGACAGCCGTTCTGAACAGCTTCAACTCATCCTCAACATCTGCAGTATGCTTGGGAATCTCTTTGAACCTGGAGGAAATGTCATCTGCAAAACTTTTCCTCACAGCCTCATTTTCCAATGCCTCCCATTTCACGTGGTATAGCTGCTTAGGCCTAATGGTAGCATCTGGTTTCTGAAGCCGTAGAGTGCACACAACAAGGTGGTGGTCAGTTGACAGTTCTGCCCCTCTTTTCACGCAAACGTCCAACACTGAGGAAAATAGGTCTGCTGAGACTAGAAAGAAGTCAATCAGAGACCTTTGTTCTAGTGTATCCCTGTACCAGGAATACTTATGGACTTCTCGGTGCTGGATGAAGGTATTCATTATGGACAAGCTGTTAGTACAGCAGAAGTCCAATAATTTCAATCCGTTTGCATTAAGGTCAGGGGCGCCGCTCCTCCCAACCACACCCCTCCATGTCTGGTCATCTGTTCCAACACATGCATTGAAGTCACCCATTAGCAGGACTGATTCCATGTCTGCCACCCTGTCAAAAGCAGCATCCACTTTCTCTAGGAAGGCAGAGTATTCTGACTCCAGATTAGGTGCATAGGCTTGCACCACAGCCAAATCATGGTTTTTCATCTGAAGCCTTAACACACATACCCGTTCCCCCAGTGGGATCCCCTCAGCAACAGTCTGACAGCTGTGGGCTTGTGAGTATCCCCATACCCGCCTGAGTAGACATCGTCGGGCTGACACCAGAGTAGTAGAGCTTCCACAGCTTATCCAGGTCGACAGTTCCAGAGCCTCTCCTCTTGGTCGAAGAAAGCCCGACTAAGTCTAGCCAGTAACGCTTGGCTTCCTCAACCAGTTCCAACTCCTTCCCTGTCAGAGAGAAGATGTTTCAGTTGCCTAAAGCCATAGTCTGGTGCCGTTATCGTTGCCATTTCCATCCTTTTGCAGAACCATTTCTTTGTGCTTTCCCTAAACACCTCCCCAAACGGGCCCATTGATGGAGTTTCCTCTAGAAAGTGCTGAGGAGTGGTGTCTAAGGGAGACTGTAACATATTTTTCGAACGGGTCCCTCTGCCTAAAACTCGAACGAGTAACTTGGTAACCCGTGCAACGGATGATGCAGTATTAACATTTTTTGATGGCCTGATCATGTTATGGATGATTTAAATAAGCTAGCAAAAGGTAACAAATGCCAGTTCACGTGGAAAAGTGTAAAGTTGTGCATTTTGGGATTAAAAGATTACCAGCTGTGTACTACTTTGATGGAATGGTACTCCAGGAGATTGATGAGGCTAGGGACTTAGGGGTGTTGGTAGATAGGGAGATGAAGTTCAGGGAACACATTGGGTGTCCAAGATTGTACATAGAATTACTTGGTTATTGAGGAACACACTAACATCCAGAGATAAAGAGGTTATTATTCCCCTTTAGAAAGCGTTGATAATTCCACATTTGGTTTACTGTGCTCAGGTCTGGACCTGGATTCCTTGGAGATGAGGAGGCTGTGGAGAGGGTTCAGAGGAGAGTGACTAAGTTGGTGAGTGATGTAAAAAATGCTCCCTACATTGATAGATTGAGAGCTTGTGGATTGCAGAGGTTGGTTGATAGCAGAGAAGAGGGGATATGATAAACATTTAAATCACTAAAAGATTTTTATAAGGTTGATGCAGGTGAAATGTTTCAGCTATGTGATAGTGATGGAAGAACAAGAGGTCATCCCTGGAAATTAAGGAAAAGTGTGATTAACAAAGGTGTGAGAACGAGGTTTTTCGCCTGGAGGGGGTGAATGAATGGAATGCATTGCCTGACTCAGTTGTGAGTTCTTGGTCTGTAAATGAATTCAAGAAGAGATATGATAGATATTATTTTGATAGTTTGGGTCTCCAGCGATGAGTCTACTGACTCCATGGAGATACCCATAATAATAAAATCTTACCAAGGAACACTCATTAGGGAAATACCTCTGAATTCTCACATTCAGTTTTATTTCCCTCTTTATACATTGGTACTATGAGAGATCTACTCAATCATCTGGAATTCGTCCCTCTGAACTATGCAGCCACTGTAAGACTTTTATACCTTCATACTTTAGGATTTCTGGTTGAATATTATCTACTGCTGCCTTTCCACATTTCAGGCTTTTGATGGCATTTTCTACTTCAAGTATATATATATATATATATATATATATATTCCTGATTGCATGTGTGTTTTACTACTGCGTTGTCATCACTGCTTGTTTCATTTAGCAATTTTTCGAAGTAATTACTAAAGATATCAAGGAATCTTTTTCACCAATTTTCATGTCACCTTAATCATCTCTAATTCATTTTATAGTACTCTTTTCTCCATTTCTAAGCTTTTTTCAACAGCCTCCAGAATATTTTGCCACCTTCTTGATATTTATTTTCTATGTTCTTACCGAAGTCTTCTCATGATTTTTGTTCAGCTAGTTTTAAACAGTGTTTAGCTTTCTTACATTTGTCTTGGTATTCTCCAAGAGCACAAGCTGACTTATTTGCCAGGAATTTTTGATATGCTTTCTTCTTTTCTTTCACTGTCTCTTTAACTTCTTGTGTCCACCATGGAGTTCTGATTTTTCTATTCTTGTAGGCAATCTCACCATACGCCTCTCTGGCTGAATCAATGTTTTCTTCAGGATTTGCTACTGCCTCTCCAAGGTTTGATACCTGTTTTCAAATTCTTTCATTTTTTCTTCAATAAAGTTTGTGTATTTTAGTCTACAGTTTACATCTGAGACTTGCTCAACTTTTATTCACTTTAAAAAACAACTTTCTTCAGGATATGAAATATGCATCTAACAAATTAGTGATTCATATGAGGGCAGGGGGATTCTGGAAAATTCTTTATTCACCAAAGCAACTGATATAACCACAAGAAAGAACATACTAATAGCAAATTTATGAAGGTAACTTATGTTCTTTATATTCTTATATCCTTGTATGTTCTTCCTTGTGGTTATATCAGTTGCTTTAATATTGTTTTTGTTCTAGGCATTTATCAGAACTTTCCAGACCCCCTGCACATTTATTCAACTAGCTCACCACCATACCAGGTTCTACTTATTGTGTTATTTATTCCCACATTTAATATCTTCATTTAAAATTGTGAATAAATGGCTGAAATGTTTTTTTTTTTGTTCTACATTATTCTAGTTCTGATTCCAAAATTATTGTAAAGAGATTGTTAGTTAATAATTCATAAGTTCAGAACTAGAATTATGTGGTGTACCATATGCGTACCAAATTGTATGTGAATAATATGTTTATTATTTAGTAGATGAATTGTGTGTAATGGTGAATTATATGCCTAAAGTGTGAATGTTGTGCATGTGATTTAGATCATTCCTTTTAGTATTGCTTTACCAGAGGTAGAATGCTAACCTCGTATAGTATCTAATTTATTGTAATCCTTTTAGCCATATAATGAAAATGTTTTCCTATGTAAGCCTGTGTGTGATCTAAGCATGAGACTGACTTTACCAATAATTAAACTTCGGATCTATGTGTAAGGGGAATATGCAAACAGTTTTAGAGTTAATAGGCCATGACTGCAAAGTTATGATATCTATAGTTTCCTAATTTATTTTACAAATTTGGTGACACTTAATTTCTGGGAAACTTCCTTAGGACAAGAAATTTCTGTCCTTAGGCTCTGGCTAGCGCAGCAAATCAAACAACTTAGTCTGAGTCTGAAAAGGAGAACGGCCCCCAGAGAACTAGTTCATAGATAATCTTAGAAGCCACTAGAGTGATAATAACAGAAAGTAATGACATAACAACTTCAATATCAAAACCTGTGCTGAAGAACCAACATTCACACCTTTTCATAAGCATTTATTTAATTGAACTTGGATGATGTAGGTTAGTGAGTGTATCTGCCAGTAGATGTGGCCTTTCTAGAGAGAGAAAGAATCTTAACTCCCAAGTTTTTGAAATAAAACATAAGGATTTCTCTTTCATAGTCCTGGTGAATTTTTTTTTTATTATTATTATTCCATGACACCTCCAAGGACTTGTCAAGGGAAGGCACTCCATCCCACACAATGCCATATATTGCTCAACAGGAAATTTATTTTTTAAGAGTTGAAGAGTATTGTCTAATAATATACTGGTAAACACTGAACTGACATCAGAACTTGCCATTAAATCATCTTTAATCAGTTTAATGTTCTTAATTTTGGAATAAAGTTCAAATATAGAAAGGATAGCTAGCATAAAGGGGAGATAGAGAGAGAGAGAGAGAAAAAAAAGGAAAAAACTGCTGTTTTTTGTTGAAAATCTAATGAATACCAGATATGTAGATATGATCAAAGAAACTTTGAAGAAAAGAACCAAGCTAATATTTATAGATAAGTATGCAATTTCATTTCAGAACATTAGTCATTATAACATGATCCAACATAAGCATGCATAAATTCCCATGGGGAGAACATGCAAGAAATAAGTATTGTTGATAATATTATTGATAGTGAATGCTTCACACTAGTTCATGATATAAGGAATATGATATCTTCCTTAAAGTTAGCAGTTAGAATTAAAGGATGTATAAGAAGATGGTTTGATGTGAAATCAGTGTGTGCATTCTTTCCTCACAATTCATCTACTAAATAATAAGCATATTATTCACATACAATTTGGTACGCATATGGTACACGACATTATTCTAGTTCTGAACTTATGAATTATTAACTAACAATCCCTTTACAATAATTTTGGAATCATACAATACTTGGGTTCTCAGACTACTAGTCAAATAAGGTTAGAGAGTCCCTGAACATGTATTATTATTAAAGTTCTCCTCCTTTCAGCCAGGCTCTTATTTCTTTCCTTTCACAAATCTTATCATTATAAAGCAAGAAAAGTCACATTACTTTACCACTCTGCAGTGCTGATGTTGAGACCCTTTCGTCCATCCTTTGTTGTGGGATATCACTGCTGCTGTAAACTGCTAACACGTACAGGTCACGTACTCGTTTCGAAATGGCCACTCTTTCTTGCTGGACATTTGCTTATCACGTAGGTCGCTATCGCTTAGCTCGAATTTCTTCAAAGGGGATCCTTTGCTGTCTTTCATCGGCACAGTTTCACCAATGGCCCACGTTGGGATCTGCCGTCGTATTGTGCATAGCCTTGCTGGACTTGCCTTAGTCAGCCACGGGAGAGTTGATACTGGTCATCGCCATCCGCATCGCTGGTCAGCACGAGGGAAACCGGAACAGGAAAACAAAAAACGGGGCATACCCGACCTGCATAACCATATTTATCCCACTTTTTAGTGCCCTCTTTCCATGCTGGAATCTTATTCACTGGAGACTCCCTATTCGTCCCGATGAGGTGATGTCACTCCGCCGCCTTACGGTGTCTGCTCCTTTCAGGGAACGCGTGCCCCGTTCGCCTTCTATGAATACTCTAGCTTCGGGCGTTATGTCACCGATGGTGGTTAGCCCACAACCTTTGGACTTTTGTTGGCAGTACATTTACTTTCTTGCATAGGACATTATACACAATCCAAACATTTCACTTTAATAGCATCGTTCAGATAACAGATTCAATCTCAGACTTATTATCTCGTTTTCTATGTTAAACATGACATGTTTTCTGATAAAATTGGTTTGATTGCTAGGAGCACAAGTATGTTCTTATTCAGTATTGTGCTTCCTATTGAATCTTGTATGAGTGACTCTTTTGTTGAAAGAGTCCCCCATTCAAGATCTTACACTAACTAGTTCAATTAAATAAACACTTGCGAAAAGGTGTGAATGTTGGTTCTTCAACACAGGTTTTGATATTGAAGGATACCAAGAGTACTGGAAGAAAGAAATCTGGTGTCTAGACTGATCAATACCATGATATCAGATGTTTCTTGCAAAACATTCAAGAGCATAGAGTGGTGTGTTTTGTATATAACAGTGACTTGTGCAACCATTAGGAATGAAAGGTTGGGTTTAGAAGATAAAAAAAGTTATCAAATGTGTACAATGCAGAGGACAAGGAAATCTACAACTGGCTAACTATTAAAGGGAAGCACTGTTGTTTAAGAGATACTAGTACCATGAGATGTAATTTCTTGAATTAACAGGAAAAAACACAAGGGATATTTCAGACTGGATTACTTCCATGGATTACACGATTACTGGGAATACGTCTAACATTACCGTGTACGGGGTAGCTGACACACCAACAAGAGCCTCACATAGTGTTGGTGAGAAATCTTCTATGTGGTTAGCAAAATGTGATAAGTATATAGCTACTGTAAATATCAGATCTCTATACAAAGCAGGAAAACTCCAAATTCTACAAGAGAATCTGAAAAGGATAAAGTGGGATATCATAGGAATCTCAGAAACTTACTGGACAGGAGAAGGAGTTGCAATTCTGATAAAACAAAATCTTACTGCAAGTATAACAGATATCAAGCCTATCTCATCCAAAATAATAGAAATTAGACTAAAAGCCAAAAAAAGGACCACTCATAAAGGTTATTCAGATTTATGCACCGGATGCAAGTCACAATGAAGAAGACATCGAACTATTCTATAATGATCTCCAAAAAGAAATAGATAATATTGATAGAAAATAAATATCTTATTCATAATCTGAGATTTCAATGCTAAGATTGGTACGTTCAGAGAAGAGCTAAAAGATGTGATGGGGAAATTTGGAATTGGAACCGAAAATGAAATGGGAGAAACTATGCTCAATTTCTGCAAAGAAAACAACCTTGTCATCTCAAACACAATGTTTTACCATAGACCTAGTTTTAAATACACCTGGACCTCACTAGATAGAGAAATACAAAATTGTATAGATCATATCCTAATTAGAAATAAATGGAAAACCTCAATCAAAAATGTAAGAACACTCAAAAGCCTAGAGCTGGATACAGACCATGAGCTCCTCTCTACAACAATACGGATAAAATTCAGAGTCAACTATAAAAGAAATAGAATTGATAAACTCCACATGGAAAAGTTAAAAGTAACCAAATAAGATTAGACTACATTAAAAAAATTGAAGAAATAAATAGGACTCAAACAGATGAAACCGAAAACCTTTGGAAAACAGGAAAAAAAAATTAATTAACTCGGCAAGGGAAACTTTAGGAATTTATAAGAGACCCAATAATAAATGGATAACATCTGAAATTTTAGAAAAATGTGAAGCAAAAAGAAAACTAAAAACAAAAATAAACAGACAAACCTCAGAAGAAAACAAGAAGAAATACAAACAACTCGAAAATGAAATTGATAAACTCTGCAGACAGGCTAAAGAAAACTGGCTAAACAAAAAAGAAGAAAAATGCAATGAGGCATATAAACACCATATAAAAACATTATAAAAGGCATATAAACACATTACATAACACAAAGAAATTACAAAAAACTTTTCACCACTACCTCTAACAATGATCAACGATCAGGGCGAGGAAACAGGAAATCCAAATGCGATAAAAGAAATATGGATGGAACATTACCAAGAAACCTTTAAGAATGAAAGCAATAACTACTTAATAATAAAGCCCCACACTAACTCAAGACATGATGCCTTAATGATCCTTCCATTGGAAGTGGAGAATGCTCTAAAGCAAATGAAATCTGACAAAGCACCAGGGAAAGACCAAATTCCATCAGAACTCTGGAAAGAAGGAAAGCAAACAACTTTAAAATTCCTTACTACACTTTTCAACAAAATCATTAAATCAGGAGAAATACCAGAAGATTGGAGAACAGGAATTATCATACCAATTTACAAGAAAGGTGATAAGAAAAATTGTAAAAATTATAGACCAATCACATTACTCAGCCATGCTTACAAAATAAAGAGCACATATGAGATCATTCTCAGTGAAGAACAGGCAAGCAGGCTCCACATTGGATCAGATCTTCATAATACAAAGACCAGCAGAATTATACTGGGAACATAACAAAAATATCTATTACTATTTTATAGATTTTAAACAGGCATTCGACTCAATAAACAGAGTAACTTTAATAAGAATATTAAAACAGAAACAAATCGATGAAGATACCCTAGACTTCTTAGAAAAATATTATAGCCTCATGGAAGCAATAATTAAATTCAACAGTATAACAACAGATAAAATAAACATCAGTAAAGGAGTAGCCCAAGGATGTCCATTTCCCCATCCTTTTTAACATCTACCTAGAGGAAATAGTCAACCAAGCCTTGAAAGGAGGAAAAAGGGGTCAACCTAAATTGTTATAATCTTAATAACATAAAATATTAACAACAAAAGAATTAAAGGACAACCTAAATAAAATAAAAAATGGCAAATCAGCAGGAGAAGATGGGATAAACTCTGAACTGCATAAATTTGCTAGAAAAAAATTTCAAAGATAACTAAAATTTTTAAATAAAATATATACAAATGGACAAATACCAATAGAATGGAATACAAGCATAGTAATATCTATATTTAAAAAAGGGGATAAAACAAAACCTGCTAACTACAGAGGTATTAGTTTATTGAATACATGCTACAAAATATATAGCAGAATACTTAATGAAAAACTAAAAATATACAGTGAAAAAATATTATTAGAATGTCAAAATGGATTTAGAAAAGTTCACTCTACAATGGATGCAGCTTTCTGTTTAAAACTACTTATAGAAAAAATAAGAGAATTTAATTTATTATTACCACCCCAAGACTTCATGGAGTCAAAGACTCATCTGGGAGGTCCTTTTATCACACACATAGCTCATCATACCATGTTTTAAACACATTCAAACTCTTTGCAGACACCACATTCTCAGGCAAGGCATTCCAATCATTCACAACATTGCACGAAAAAAACCTGCCTCTCACTCCCCTACTCACACCCTCTTTATACAGTTTCCAGGGATAACCTCTGGTTCTCCCCTGATCTCCCACTATTCTCTGTAAAACTTCTCCAACATTGATCCTATAACAATCCCTTACCAACTTGTAGGTCTCTATCATATCTCCCCTCTTCCTCCTGTCCACCAGACTCTGCAAATTACATCTTCTCAATCTTTCCTCATACTCGACATTCCAGAGGTCAGAAACTATCTTAGTCATTGCCTCTGGACCCTTTCCAACATCTCTTCATCCTTCTGAAAACCCAGTGACCAAATCTGGGCACAATAGTCCATATGTGGCCTAATCAAAGTCTTATACAATGGAACAAGAATCTCCCTATTTCTACACATCAGTGTCCTCTGCATCATTCCCAGAAGCCTTTGTGTTGTCTTCACAATTTTGGCGATGTGTCCCCTAAATTTTAGATCCTTATCCACTATCACCCCCTAGATCTCTTATTTCCTCTACCTCCAACAATATATTCTCACCAAGCATAAATTCTGCATCCCATCATGGTTTTCCAAATTTTAAAACCTTACATTTTGCAACATTGAACTCACATCCCCATTTTCGTGCCCAATCACTCAATCTATTCAAGTCTTCCTGTAAGGCCACAACATCTTCACTACACTTCATGGTTCGTCCCAACTTTGCATCATCTGCAAACAACTGAATATCTCCATCCAAATCTTCACCTATATCATTAATATACAAGTTAAACAGCAATGGACCTAAAACAGACCCCTGAGGCACTCCACTAGTGACTTTCCTTTTCCTGGATATTGCTCCCCCATACATAACTTGTTGATACCTATCAGATAGCCAGTCTCCAATACAATGCACCAATCTAATATCCAACCCCATCTGCTCTAGTTTGACTGTCAACCTATCATGAAGTACTCTATCAAAAGCATTTGCGAAATCCAAGTATATTACAGTGTATCCTTTTCTTCTGTCCAAGGAAGCAGTCACTTTATTGTAATAAGTAACATGATCTCCCTTTAGTAAATCCATGCTGTCCATCAAAGATAATAATACTATTGTTATCAACCCAACTCTGGATCCTAATTCTCACAAGCTTCTCCAACAACTTAACCACAACACCTAACACACAGATAGGCCTATAGTTTGATGCTTGAGTTCGATTACCTCCTTTATGAAGTGGCACAATCTTGCCCTCCTTCCACTCCTTAGGAACTTAACAAAGTGCAAGACTCATTAAAAAAATATGTCAAGGCAGATGTCAACTCCCTGGCACATTCCTTCAGAATACGTGGTGATATATTATCAAGTCCCACAGCTTTATTAACATCTAGTTTACTCAACTCCCCATACACCTCTTGCTCGCCTGCAGTCAGTCTCTCCTCCCCATCATCAACTGCTCTCAATCCCTCCATGAAGTCACATTCACAAGATTGAAAGATCTTTATGAACTGCTCATTAAGTATCTCCACCACACATTCTGCATTAGTTGTCTTTATACCATTTTCTCCAATCAATGTCATCCTTCCATAATTATTCTTTCTTTTGCTGGCTACATATCGAAAGAACTCCTTAGGAATCTTTTTGGTTTCATTAGCCAACTGCTGTTCATACCTCTCTTTGGCTACCCTCACCAACCAAGTCACCCTCCTTGCTTGGTCTTTGTAGACCTCATGGAATTGGTTACTTCCACTTCTCTTATGCTGCCTCCATAATGCCCTTTTCCTCTGTATCGCATGTTTAATTTCTTTATTCATCCATCTCACACCCACCTTATTTAACCTTCTCACCCATGGAATATATTTATAGATTACGAAAAAGCATTTGACAAAGTAAAAAGATATATATACCGTTTGATATATTACAAAGAATAAATATACCTAATATTTTATTTACTACATGCAATATTGAATATATACAAAGATAATGAAATAAAAATAAATGAAAAGTCTGAAAAACAATCTATAAACCAAGGATGCCCTCTATCTCCAACACTTTTCAATATTTACATTAATGAAATATTAATACAGTGGAACACCTTAAACAATCAAAGTATAGAAGTTTCCCAGAATAGCAAAATAAATACACTATTATTTGCAGATGATCAGGTAATAATATCAGATAAGGAAGACAATTTACAAAGAGCAATAAATAATTTAAACATTATAGTAGAACAGTTTGGAATGAAAATTTCCATAGATAAAACTAAAACAATGGCATTTTGTGGACAAACTCCAGTTAGAAGTAAAATAGTTATTAATAATAAAATAATAGAACAGATAAATACTTTCAGTTATCTTGGATGTGAAATATCATATGTAGGAGAAAAAGACATAAAATTAAATACTTCAAAATTTTTACAGATTTTATCAGTAGGCCTGATAAATAGAACACTCAACCAAATATAGTAACAAAAAGAAACACGCTTGAAAATATACAATACATTATTATATTATTATATGGCAGGGAAACATTGAAACAAGCCCACATTATTATATGGCAGTGAAATTTGAGCAACAAACAAACACGATAAAGAACTGAAATGAGATTTATGAGAAGAACTGCAAAATACACATTATTAGATCAAAAAAGAACGAAGACATTTTAAAAGAACTAAAAACAAATTCTAGAAGAAAAACTAAACAATTATAAACAAAAATGGATTGAACATGTAAACTGAATGGTCAACTTCCGACATCCAAAACAAATACTAAAATATAAGACAACTTGAAAGAGAAGGCAGGGTGCACCTCAAAAAAGATATCAGATGGATAAGGAGACTGGAACAGACCAATTTCGGGTATAGATGTGGTCTATACCCGTAATCAGTATTATGATGATGACATAAAATATGCAGATGACATTTTAATAATAGTGGACACAAAAGAAAAGATGGTGAACCTAATACCCAAACTAAACTATACAGCATGATCATAAATACAAAGAAAACAAAAATCTTGATAATTGGAAAACAAGAAGAAAAAGTAAACTTCTCCTTGAATGGATCAACAATTAAACAAGTAAAACAATTCAACTATTTAGGAACAGTAATAACAGAACACATAGATACCATGACCACTATTAAACATAGAATATCGACTGCATGGTCATCATTTAATAAGCTAAGAAAAATCTGGCTAGCTGAGGAATTGGATAAGTACCAGATCGACATAATAGGGGTGACTGAAACAAAAAAAAAAGACAAAAACTGGTGAGATCTTTCTGAGCAATAAATACAAAATGTTATATTCAGGAAATGACAATCAAGGAAAAGAAGCAGTAGCCATAGTATTCAATACAAAATACGAAGCTAATCTTCTTGAATGGCAGTCAGTCTAAAGTAGAGTAATGTGGGCAAATATGAGAATGGGGAACTGGACAATGAGACTTATTTGTGCCTATAGTCCCAAGGAAGTTTCTACTAAGATAGAAGTGGAGGAATTTTTTGAGGCTTTAGAGAAAGCAACTGACACAATGAAAAAGGAAAAGTTGGTCCTTGTTGGGGATCTAAATAGCAGAGTACGAAATGATTGTGAGACATACAAATATATTTGGGGAAAATTTGGAGAAAAGAGCAAAGCTAATAATAATGGCAACTATCTGTTGGATTTCTCCTCTGGACATTGACTGGTTATTACTAACACAATGTTCCAACATAAAAATGTGCACAAATTCACATGGAGAGGCAAGGAATAAGAAAAGTCTCATTGACTATGTTATTGTTGATAGTGATGTTTTCTCCCTGGTGAAGGACACCAGAGTGTACAGAGGATTTGAAATTGGAAGTGATCACCATTTAGTCTTGAGCAGGATAAAATTGAATTTCGTATTGAAAAGAATAACATGTAAGAAAGTTTTAAAGCGAATAAAAGCTGAGCAGCTCTTTGATGTGAACTGTAGACTAAAATACACAAAGATTATTGAAGAACAAATGAAAGAATTTGAGAACAGGAACCAAACTTTAGAGATTCAGTGGCAAGCCTTGAAGAAAACCTTGATTGATTCAGCTAGAGAGGCATGTGGTGAAGTTGTCTGCAAGTACAAAAAAATCAGAACTCCCTGGTGGACACAGGAAGTTAAAGAGGCAGTGAAGGAAAAGAAGAAAGCATATCAAAAATCCTGTCAAATAAGTCAGCTTGTGCTCTTAGAGAATACAGAGACAAATGTAAGAAACTGAAACTGTGTAAAACTAGCTAAACAAAAGTCAAGGGAGGACTTTGGCAAGAATATAGAAAATAAATATCAAGAAGGCGGCAAAATATTCTGGAGATTGTTGAAGAAGCTTAGGAATGGAGGAAAGAGTGCTGCAAAAGGAGTTAGAGATGATAAAGGTGACATGAAAACAGGAGAAAAAGATATCCTTGAAGTATGGAGTAATTACTTTGAAAAACTGCTAAATGAAACAAGCAGTGATGACAGCACAGTAATAAAAAACACTGACCAGGCATGCAGTCAGGAATACATATCCATACTTGAAGTAGTAAAAGCCATCAAAGGCTTGAAATATGGAAAGGCAGCAGGAGTAGATGATATTCGACCAGAAATACTGAAGTATGGTGGTATAAGAGTCTTACAGTGGCTGCACTGCATAGTTCAGAAAGCCTGGACAAAGGGACAAATTCCTGATGATTGGAGTAGAGCTCTCATTCTACCCATATATAAAAAGGGAAAAACTGAATGTGAGAATTACAGAGGTATTTCCCTACTGAGTGTTCCTGGCAAGATCTATGCAAGTATACTTGAGAAACGGTCGAGAAGAACTGTGGAAGAAAAGCTTGGTGAAGAACAAGCTGGATTCAGGCCAAATAGAGCTGTCAGGATCAGATCTTCACTTTATGACAAATAGTCGAGAAAGCATGGGAATATAACAGAGATCTGTATTTAAGTTTTGTCGATTTGGAAAAGGCATATGACAAGGTGCCAAGAGAGAAGCTATTCAATACGCTACAGTTATATGGTGTCAATGGGGCATTATATCAAGCAATACTTAGTCTTAATTTGTGTTGTAAGTCAGCAGTTACAATTCAAGGAAGTACAGGAAGATGGTGTAATGTTAAATCTGGTGTGAGACAAGGATGTACATTATTCCCTCTGTTATTCATTATCTATATGGATCACATTATGAAGGAAAGTGGTATTAAACCTGATATCAAAATTGGAGATGTTAATGTCAGCTCTTTGCTTTCTGCGGATGATGTTATACTTCTAAATAAATCCGCTACAAGTCTGCAAGATTCTCTGACTAAACTGAATAGCTGTTGTAATAGATATGGTATGAAGGTCAGCAATAAAAAGACAAAGACAATGAAAATAGGCAGAATCGTTGAAAATGTCAACTGTGTTGTAAATGGAGAACCTGTGGAACAAGTAAAACATTTCAGCTACTTAGGCATGATTTTTAGTGAAGATGGTAAATTAAATATAGAAATAGACAACAGAATCAGCAAAGCTGGTATGGTGGGAAGTCAATTGAATAAATTCATATGGAATAAGAGAGAAATTAGTCGGAACTCTAAATTAGCTGTATACAAGACAGTGTTCAAACCAGTTTTAACTTATGGATCTGAAAGCTGGGTCAGAAGTAAAACACTTGACCAAAGACCAGAGACCGCAGATATGAGAGTCCTGAGAAAGATTAAAGGCATGAACAGATGGCATCAATGGCAATATCATATTAAAAACGAGGATATTAGGAAAGAACTTGACATTGTCAACATACAGGAATGCGTTAGCAGAGCTAATCTCAGGTAGTATGGTCAATTAAACAGAATGGGTGAAGAAAGATTAGCAAAACAAGTGTTCTCTGCCAGGTTGGCAGCAAAACGACCCAGAGGGAGACCAAGATATAGGTGGATTGATACAATACAAAGTGCCTTAGACGATAGAAATATACGATCTGATAATGTTGGAGTCTTGACAAGTAACAGACTGATTTGGAGGAAAATTGTAGATAGGAAGTTAGTAATGATGTAATTTTTTTCATGTAGTACTATCATATCTTGTACACCCCTCGAGGGTACATGGCAGGAATTTGATGATGATGAGAAAAATCCGGAAAAATAATAAAATCTCCAAACCTCTAAAAATAAAATTATAATGCCCACTGTGCTTTATGCTTCAGAAACTTAGACACTCAAGAAGACAGAGATACGAAAACTGGAGGCTTTTGAGATGAAATGTCTCAGAAAAATAAATAAAACAAAATGGACAGAAAAGAAAACAAATGAAATTGTAAGGCAAGATCTAAAATATACAGACTCATTAATAGAAAAGATCAAAAGAAGACAACTTCAATGGTACGGACATGTCAAGAGAATACCATCAAAAAAAGGCTACCCAACCTCATTCTATATGCAAGATTAGAAGAAAAAAGAAAAAAAAAAGGAAGACCAAGAACTAAATGGATAACATCTATAAAGGTGAACTCTGGAATACAAACATATAGAGCTCTTCAGGCATGCAAGAAACTGAGACTCCTATAGGTTGTTATGGAAACACGGAAGACTCAACTTGTTCCCGACAGTAGAGACTGTTATCGAGATAGTTTATCTCTGGCACTGGGAAGCAGATTTTTTCTCTTGGAAAGTTGGTTTTTTTTCCCCCCGTGTACTAAAGAAAATCGACCGTAATTTCAGACTGAATATTACAGGCCATCTTCAGTGGCAACAACAGTTCATTACAAAATAGAACACAAACAATAGATGATATTTTTAAAGACAGACATGAAGATAAGCTTCAATGCATTTCACATAGCACCATTCGTCACTCAAACAACATGAAATTTATCAGAATGAAAGAACTTCAAAGTGACATTGCCTTCTTTAAAAGATAAGCACTGCCCATGGTCTACCAGATTCCATGCTACAATTTCTTTTTTGTTTTGGTCAAACTAACAGATCACTTTACTAGAAAACAAAAGAGAGAGAGAGAGAGAGAGAGATCTTGTTTAGTCATAACCCAGGCTTTTTCCCCACTAACCACAGAAAGAAACAGAACCAGATGAAAAAAATCTTCATACAGGACAATCAATATTCAGAAATACTTGTGTGGACGTGTAAAACAAATCTAATTGGGACAGGAATGATGCCCACATTGTGTATTTGATAATTCATCAGAAGTCAACATGCCTAACACAAAAATCTTAATCCACAAACCTTAAAAAGTTCTTTATTTCTTCATGGACACTGCAGTATGTCTTTCCCATATTCAGATTAATGATGTTAGTTTCTTTGTAATAATTTATCCCATTTAACTAAATGAATTTACTGCTGAGGGAATATGCAGCTTATGAAATAGTCATTACTAAATTTTGTATTATATTTTATCCATTATTCTCACTGGTTATTTACTTCTGTATATGCTTCCAATGATTCATCTCTCTCTCTCTCTCTCATGGCAGTTTGGATACAATGGGGGGATCTAGATGAATGCTTTGAAAACAAAGCTTGCTTTTTACAGAGACCTTTTGCAGCAATATTTGCATCTAAAGGGATGCAAGCAACAAATGATAAGTAAGAATTGTATTAATTCAATATATGAATTAGCTGGTAAATAAATGTTCTTTGAAAAATTAACTGAATTAAATGTTCTTTTCTTTCATATATATTGATTTATGTACATTTATGGTATTACATATGCAACAGTTGAATAAGAATTTTACCTTTTTTATTTTTTTTTATTTTGCAAAAAACAAATTCAAAATTTAACCTAAAAAAAAAAAAAGAAGCTTTACTTGCCATTAAAACAAAGACGGCGAAGCATGAAACCATCTATTTTTTCCATTTGGAGTACATCTTGCAACTCCTGTAGCCTACAGAACATAATCGATTTTAACAAAAAAAATCCATATATTTATAATTTAAAACATGAATGGTTATTTTTTTCTATATCTAATAAATTAATAACTTTCTAATTATGATTTTGTTGCTGAAAGAGTTTGGTATAGACTTTGTTATGGCAGATTTATGCATCCAAACAGAAATTCAACACATAGTAATCATTAGAATAAAAAAAAAAAATTTTTAAAAATCAAATTAAATCAAGGAAAATATGTCAATGGATAACATGAAAACAATTTATTATTTATGTGACCTACCTTTATTATTATATTGCTTAATTTATTGGAGTGTTCTAGACAGACACAGTTGAACAAACTATTATTTTACTCTTCCTCCAGGTATCATTAGTCCATCATATGTGGCAATTAGTATAAAGTTATGAGTTACCCAAATCCTATTGAGTGTTTAAACCAAATGCTATAAAGTTGTGAATGAAACCAGTTTTATATTTTTGAAGAGTTAACTAGACCATCCAAAGGGAAACAATTCCAAGAGTACTTGGAATTGAAACTCAGTGTTAGGTTTCAAAATATAAGCAGCAAGTGACCCATTACTGGTTAACTGGCTATTGATCAGTTTCATAACTGATACAGTGGGTGTCTACTTACTGCAACACTACTCACCATTACATCTGTATTACCATGATTTTTCTTTTGGAATGCATTAAAAACAATCATGGTCAAATCTGCCAGACTGATTTTCTGAGCATGCAAGATCCCCCCCCCCCCCCAAGTGAAATTTAATACTGGCTATTAGTAACAAGCATGGGACATACTTGTATGGCTAGAGAAACAGTATGAGGATATTATTAAATACTGTGACGAACATAGAACAAGAGAAGTATATAACATGATCGGAAACTTAAACAAAATATGGAGTCCAAAGCAGAGCCATAAATAATGAAAATGGCAAAATCTTGATGAACACAGAAGAAATGGGAGAGAGAGAGAGAGATGGACAAAATATTGCTCAGAGTTATATGAGACACAGGGTGATGTTGAGGTTTAAAAGAAGTTAATTGATGAATTGAGGGAAATATCACCACCAAACACAGAGGGAGAAATACATAAACTGAGGAATGAAGTCGTAAAGGCAGTAAGAACATCTGAAATACCATAAAAGCTCAGGGAATGAATGATGAGATCACTGAAGAGATGTTGAAATATGAGGTAATAACAGACAAACTGTATCGGTTGTGTGACATGGCATAGAAGGAAGGCAAAATACCAAAAGAATGGACAAAATCAATCCTATACCCATCCACAAAAAAAGGAAGCAAAATGGACTGCAAAAAATACAGAACAATAGCTCTAACAAGTCATGTGGGAAAAGTACTTATGATGATATTAACGGAAACAATAAGATCAAATTAATGGAAAAAAATATGAAAGCTGAGCAAGCAAGATTTAGAAGAACTGTGTACCAAATATTAATATTAAGATTGACTGTGAAAAAAGCTCTACATAAAAATAAAAATGCTTATACATGTTTTGTTGACTTTCAGAAAGCATTCAACAGTATAGATCAGAAAGCAGAATGTGCTATACTCAAATTTTATGGAGTGGAAGCAGAAGATCAATAACAATGCAGAGACTTCTATGAGAAGAGCTGTGGAGAAATAGGGAGATGGTTCCAGACAACAAGAGGCATGAGATAATGAAACTCGATATCTTCAAGCATCTTTATCATGCTTTTGGAAAGAACAATAAGACACACTTGGTCGTCGACTTACGACTGACTTCCGTTCTGGGTGACAGGTCATAAGTCGATCTGGTCGTATGTCGGCCATATATTTATTAACAATATTCTTTAACCTTTCTAATCTTTTTATCATCTTTATAATTTATTTTTATAATCTTTTAAATTTATAATTATGTATATTGTACATAATGTGAAAAATAATACTGTACATACTGTACTGTAAACACAAAAATACAATCTAAAATTAATGTAAAAATTAATACAAACAAAATTTACAAAATCAATTTTTAATCTTTGCTTGTGCTGGGTTGTGGATTGTCAGGTTCATGTTCTTGGGTTGAGGTAGGAGATGTTCTCTTGATGAGGAACATGCCATGCTTTGTTTAAACAGTTTTTTTTTTTTATTCATATATCTCACGATAATAATGCACAGCATCTTGAATGATACATTCAACCTTTGTGAATCGTTTGACATTAGAGTCCATTGCTTCAAAACTGGTAAGAGCTTTATTCAGTTGTGAAAAAGAATCCGATAAACTCTTTGCAGTGAATTTCTTTTCTGGCTCCTCTTCTTCCTCTCTCGCTTTTTCTTCTGACACTCTCTGTGCTTCCAATTCAATCAACTCTTCATCCGAAAGTTCTTTTATTTCACAATCTAGCAACTCCTCTACGTCTTCTATTTCACATTCTAATTTAAGATTTTTTGCAAGTTTAACTATTTTTTCTGTACTCACTTCCAGTTCCTCTCCTTTTTCAAATCCTTCAAATGTATTCGCATAACATTTTAGACACTTTTTCCAAATTCCAAACATACAATTCTTTGTTACACATTCCCATGCGGTCGAAATATTCTTGATACACTGAAGAATGTTGTACTGCTTCCAAAAGTCTTGCAAAGATAAATCAGCATCAGAATCTATCGCTTCGAATTGTCGGTCTGAGGTAGTGAGCCTTGAATGCTGAAATAGCACCCTGATCCGTGGGTTGAATGAGAGCGGTTGTTAGGTGGCATAAAAACCGCTCTAACATCGTGTTGAAGGTCGTCCAGATGAGGAGGGTGGCCAGGGGCATTGTCCATAATCAATAAAATCTTGAAAGGGATACCTCTCTCCGCAAAATATTCATGAACCTGGGGAATAAAGCAGTTCATGAACCAGTCTTCGAACAGTGCTTGAGTCATCCAAGCTTTAGGGTTTGAATGGTAGTCAATGGGCAGTGTGTGCTTGTTGATGTGCTTAAATGCACTGAACGATAAATGAGAAAAGGCTTCAGCTTAAAACCTGCAGCATTCCCACCAAGCAACAAAGTCAACCGATTCTTAAAAGCTTTGAATCCTGGCATCCTTTTTGCTTCTTGGTGTATGTACTTACGATTAGGAATGTGTTTCCATTGCAAGCCGGTTTCATCTACGTTAAATATTTGTTCTGGTAGATAACCTTTTTCTTTGATTAAAGAGTCGAAACTATCAACGAATTTTTGGGTTTCATCTTCATCTGCACTTCCTGCTTCTCCTGTGACACGTGCATTATGCAAAGCAAATCTTTTTTTAAAACGCTTAAACCATCCAGCACTAGCTTGAAAATCTTCTGTGTAATCATCTCCGCCGCGTGATTTTTAAACTCTGAAACAGTCTTCTAGCATTCGCTTGCACTGTGCAAAGGCTCATGGGTGAATTTTTCTGCATTAAATCTTCCATCCACATAAACAACAATTTCTCCATTTCATGGATGGGTCCCTGTCGTTATTTGGTTAAAATTGTAGACTTCATAGGTGCGGAACCTTTCACAGCTTCCCGAATTCTTTCTTTGTCCTTAAGTATTGTCGATACCGTGGAATGTGATAACTTCAAGTCACGTGCTATCGTATTCACTTTCTTTCCGCCTTCATACTTCTGGATAACTTTCATTTTACACTCTAAATCAATAGTTTTCCTTGACTTCTTAGCTGGCATATCTGTAGATGAAGGCATTTTCCTTTTAATAGACATTTTATGGGTAGCATTTCAGTAGAATTTTAATTAATACACCACACGTAACAGATGCTTGAAAGCGACTGAGTGTATGTGAGAGATAGTTATCGTATGATAGCTATCGTATCCTATAGTTATCGTACGTGCAGCTGCCTGATTTATTATTAATTTATTCATTCATTTTTACTTTTTTATTTTTTCTGGTCGTAAGTGCGGATGGTCATAAGTCGATGACCAGGTGTATAATAAAGGATAATATAAAAGGAATTTCAATTCAGGTATGAAAATAAACACACTTTGCGATTTGCAGATGATAGTCATTATTGAAGAAGATGAAGAGGAACTATAAAGAACACTGGTAAAGTTAAATGAAGAAGGAAATTTAATGAACATCGATAAAACAAAAACAATGGTATTCAGAGAAAAAAGGATGAAAAAACAAATAAAGGTCAACAAAAAAGAGCTGGGAGAGGTTAGGAACTTCACATACCTAGGCTGCAACATGATGCATGACTGTAAAAAAGAGATAAGATCTCAGATAACAAAAGCTAAAGTAAACTTACAAGCAATGGACAAGTTTGAAAAAAATCAGTGAGCTCCCTATAAAGCTAAGATTGTTGGAAACATGCATATTCCGGAGTGCTCTCTATGGCTGTGAGATAAAGGTAATGATCAAAGATTCTGTAAAATGAATATTGGCTTTTGAACAAACATTTTTATAGAAAGATTCTACAAATTGGATGTGTAAACAGAGTAACAAATGAAGAACTGTATCGCAAAGTAAACTGCAAAGAAAATAATTCAAAGGAAAGGAAAGTTTTCTGGAAATACCTGCAGAATGGATAACAGTAGATAGATCAAAACGTTAATGCTTGGTACAATGGACAGTATAAATAACCTTGGCCATCCACTCTTGCCTTGGATGGCCAAGATGAGAGTGGATAAACAATGTGAAAGAGTGGTATGGAAAGAGTTTGCAGGACTGAGTCATCTATCAAAGGAGGGAGGGGGGGGAAGAGAAATGACAAAGAATGATAAAACAAGAATCAGATACAAAGGGCATTGGACCCATAGGCAATGATGATGATGTACTTGGGAGTAAACCACTGAACCCAAGATATCATAAAATAAATATTAAAGAGTAATGTGTACTTGAAAATATTT
Source organism: Typopeltis vanoorti (assembly GCF_054136105.1). Classification (NCBI taxonomy): domain Eukaryota; kingdom Metazoa; phylum Arthropoda; class Arachnida; order Uropygi; family Thelyphonidae; genus Typopeltis; species Typopeltis vanoorti. The sequence goes on along the minus strand of NC_143569.1, from coordinate 77,072,941 downwards.
TTTCAAACCCACAAAATTTTCATCCTTTTTTAACATTTTTATATATTAGATTTTTGTTTCTAGTTAGAAACAAGAAGATCTACAACTTTTCATTTCTCTTATGTAAGATGCAAGATATATTTTGTAAGTAGCACCATAAAGTGCATGCAAAAAATATTCTATGGTTACATGCTGCACATGACACTCGATTAACAACTTCCACTCAGTGTACATATAGACATGCATTTTTATGATTAAAAGCAATTTTAGTTATTCAATATAACTTTATTACTATTATTATTAAGAGAGACCTCCAGGGAGTCAGAGACTCATTGAGGGAGGCCACATAATACACACACACCAGCTATCATACTTATTCTTGAATTCATTGACACTTCTTGCACTCACAACATCCAATGGCAATCCATTCCAATCATGCACCACTCTCTGAGAGAAAAATCTAGCCCTCATACCCTTCATTCTCAGCTTCCAAGGATGCCCTCTCATCCTCCATAAATTGAACAATTCGATCAATTGAAATCCTGTATGACCCTTTCAGAATTTGTAAGTCACAATCATATCACCCCTCTTTCTCCTGTTTGCTAGTGTCTGCAGTCTACAAATTTTCAATCTGTCTTCATAATCAGTATTCCACAATCCTGATATCATTTTTAACACTCTCCTTTGTACTCTCTTCAATATATCGGAATCACAACAGAAACCAGACCTGTGCACAATAGTCCAAGTGAGGTCTTATCAAGGCCTTGTAAAGAGGCAAAATAACATCCTTATCTGTACATGCGAAAGTTCATTTGAACATTGCAATTATCTTTTGAGTTGTATTTGCAATCTTTGCCACATGGCCCCTAAACTTCAACTTCCTATCTATTAACACTCCAAGATCCCTAGCCACATCAGTTTCTTCTAGCCTAATCCCACCAATATAATACGACATTGGATATCTAATCATGCCGAAGTGAATGACTTTACATTTACTGACATTGAACTCGCACTCATTTTCCCATGCCCACAATTCCAGCCTATTCAAATCATTCTGCAACTGCATATCAGCAGCATTCCTGATTACCCTACCTATCTTTACATCATCAGCAAATAACTGTATGTTGCTTGTCAAATCCATTAATATATCCAAGACAAACTTTCAAAAGTAAGAGTGTCAGAAGACCATTCTTGGATGTATTCTATACAAGTGTTATAAAATTCATTTTTATAATTACAATGATTCTTTTCAGTGATGAGTCCATCTTCAATTAATGCCTTCAGTAAGACTGTTCTTTCCTTGTTGCAAAATCATTATCTCGTCTCTGCTGAAGTTTCTCAAAGAGGCTTTCAATAATGGATTTTGCTTCAGCAAGAGCAACTTTCTCACCTTCAATTGCACAAATTGTTGCATGAAACATTTCAGATAGGCATTCTAGAAATGTGGCTATTAGTTCAAACTGGATTACTAAAGAAATTTTTTAGAAGCAATGATGGTTTATCAAGTGAAAGAACATATGATTTGAGAACTTCGTACATCTCATTCATCCTTTTGAGAGCAGGGTAAAGAGACAACCATCGCGATTTTTGAGTGCCCTAACACTGTCTTGTACTCAGTATTTAAAAAGTCACAAAAACCTTTGAGTGTACGCACTTTAACAGAATAGATATAAAAAATGCTGATATAATTTTTCAATGACAGCTTGAACGTCCATGGGCAATGTATCAGCTGCACATTGTATAGCATTATTTATGATATGGGATGAACAACCAACTCCTATCAATGTATGATTCAATTTTGATTTCAATTTATGAAAAACATTGTTCTTTCTTCTTCTGGAACTTCCACCAAAATTTGTATTAGTATTGTCTGCTGACAAGGCAACAACTTTCTTTTCAATATTCCACTTTGTCACTAGTTGCCATACATATTCTGTAAGTTGGTCTGCAGTTTCACATGATAAATCTAAAAACTCTAGAACCATAGTTTTGATGGCCTCTTCTGATATGAAGTATCGAACTATTTTCAAAGCACCGTGGTTAGAACTGTCTATCATTATTGACACATGATTAGCTTTCTCAAGTTCGTTTCTGAAAACAGCCATTGCATAAGGTGCTAATACACTCACAATTATAGCTTGAGTCTTCTTTTGAATGCAAGTGAACTTTTTGCCATATAGTTTCCAGATTATTTTCGACGTGCAGTCCATCGAACTGAAACTCTGGTTGTGCATGCATACATGATATGCAAATGTAGCTTCATCAGCTGCAAGATTTCTTTCCATTTCACCCATTGTTTTTTTTAGAAAAATAATCTGACACTTTACTACTTACACTTGCATTTTCTGCTAATTTGTGTCTCTTCGTAGCGATGTGCGGCGTGATATCTGACTGACCGCTGTGTTGTATGCTGAATATTGCATTACACTGTGTACATTTCACTTTCTTGTCAACTTTGCCATCACAATTACATGGTATAATAAAAGGGTATTCAATCCTTAGCTTTTCTATGAGAATACACTTTCTCTTCGGCATTTTAAAGGCATATAAAATAATAAAACTAGTTACATTTCATAACAGATGTGTCATATCAAATAAGCCGCGCTTAGTTATTACAACGTCCGCTAGTTGCACTATTCTCGCAACATGTCAGTATTGTCAATTGATAAAACAATTTTATGATCAATAACTAATATCGATTTCTTGGCAATTACATGTTTTATGTTTAAGAATGGAATGTTAAACACAAATCCACAAATTACGGGACAATTCTGCATCCCGAAGAGTTTTATCGGGATGCCAGGACACAAACTCGTAATCGGGAACAATCCCGTAAAATACGGGACATATATGAACCCTATACAAATGTAACAAAATAGGGCATATAGCTAGGTATTGTTATAGATTGAAAAGATTAGATTATAGGGAAAGAAAGGAATAAGGTATGACTCAAATATTGTGTTAGTAGACAGTAACTTACCAAATAATCAAACCGGCAAATTTAATTGCACCTCGTGTAGGCAACTTAGCAGCGTAAAATGTTTGAAATAGCACATGAAAGGCCTTTAACAGTAAGGTGACCTGACCAATCGTCCTCCTTTAGGGAGGACAGTCCTTTCTCGAAAAGTGTCCTACCTGTCCTCCTTTTCGATATTTTAAAACTAATCTGTTAATCTCTGTATTCAGAGATGCCGCGGCGAACTGTTACGCGTCATGTGACGGTACAGTTTGGAAAGACGCGATTATGAAACGCATGCGCTGGGCATAGGAGAACTTCACGTCTCGCCCTTGTCACGCACCATTGCACACTTCACTGTATCTCTATATTATACTTCGTGTTTATTTCTAACGGAAATACGAAATTATTTCTTTCTCAGTGAATATTATACTCAGGTAAGTACAATTCACGTTTTATTAATTCATTAATTCAATTTTATACAGCCCTGTTTTCAACACAAGTGTAAAATAATTTAAATATAGATTTAGTAAAGTTTTATCGCTTTTGTTATTAAAGTTTTAGTTTTAATTATTAATTTTATTTATTCATAATGTGCTTGCATCGTTTGGCTCTATATTTTAATTAGAGCCAAACGATTAATTTTAATTTTAATTTTTAAATTAAAAATTAAAATTAAAATTTTAATTTTTAATTTCATTTAAGGGATGGAAAAATCAAGAAAGAGGAAATGCCATTTCAACGATCAATTGAAAAAGGAATTTCCACTCCTCATATCAAAGAGAGACAACATTGTTTTCTGCAATATTTGCAGAGGAGAATTTTGTATTGCAGTTGGAGGCAGAGCAGCTATAACGAAACACTTGAACACCAACAAACATAAGCAATCATTAGATGCATCAGCTTCCAGTAGTAAAGTAACCTATTTTTTTAAAACTTCTAATTATTCTGAAGATGAAAAACAGTTAGCTGTAATGGAGGGAACATTTGCATTTCATACCATAATTCACAATCAAAGTTTTTGTAGTATGGATTGTACAACTAAATTATTGAAAAAGTTTCACAATGCTAAATTTTCATGTGCCAGGACAAAATATGAGGCTATTATTAAATCGGTATTTAAAAATTACTGTGATAAAATACTTGCAGAAGACTTGAAAAATGCAGCATTTGTAACGGTTTTATCTGATGCATTAAATCATAATGAAACCAAATTGTATCCAATACTAGTAAGGTATTATAATGTTACCAAGGGCATTCAAGTAAAAATTTTAAATTTAGAATTCATTGAGGGCGAAACCTGCTGAAATTTTGTCAAACCACCTATGCAGAGTAATAAATGAAAACAATTTGAAATCTAAAGTTGTTGCACTAACAGCTGATAATACAAACACAAATTTTGGTGGGCGAAGATGCAGAGTGAATAATGTCTATGTAAAATTAGAAGATTTGCTCCAAAAGAAAATACTAGGAATAGGTTGTAATGCACATATTTTGTCAAATGCAATCAACACAGCATCATGTGCCATGCCAATTGATGTAGAAATAATAATAATGACAATTTATTTGTATTTTAGTCGTTTTACTGTTCGTGTGGCTACTTGGAAACAATTTTGTGAAGACGCAAATGTTGAATACAAAAAAACTTTTAGGATATTCAAAAGTTAGATGGCTCGCTCTAACACCTGCTATAGAGTGTGTTTTACAATTATTTGAGCCTCTCCGTTCATATTTGTTAAGTTTAGACAAATGTCCAAAAATTCTGAAATCTTTTTTTCAATTATGAATTATCGGAGATATTAATGTATTTTGTACATAATCAGGCATCTATTTTCCACAAAACTGTTCAAAAGATTGAAGGTGAACATATTTCAGCTACAGAAGTTCGTCTTATTTTGAACGATTTTGTCCTTCAATATAAATCACGATTTGAAGAAAAATTTATTCCTTTAATAATAAAAAGAAAATTGTCAAACTTAGAGGAATCAAATCCGGGCATAACGGAAAAGTTTACCAAAGAAGTGCAGAATTTTTACCAAACATGTTTCCAATATGTCGAAGAATGGTCTGAAACAAATATCACAGGAAATAACAGTTTTCAATGGTGTTTTTTGACTTCATCGCAAGTAAATTGGGCAGATATTGAAAATTGTGTTGAGTTTTTATCGAAAGAAATGCCTGATATTAAAATCGATAACAATTGTCTGTTTGAAGAAATTAGAAGACTGAATGTATATTTAAATTCTGATAAATTAGAACAATGGGAAAATCAACATGTTGAAATTGATAAAAGATGGGTGGAAATATTTAACCATTTCAAAAATGAACACATTCCATATGAAAATTTAGTTATTCTTGTTGAATTTACATTGTGCTGCCCTGGAACTAATGCAGTTGAAAGAGTTTTTTCAATTGGTAATGATTTTTGGACAAGTGAGAAATCAAGATTGAATGTTGATACTCTAGCTGCAGCACTTATCGTAAAATTCAATATGAAGGATATTTCTTGCTCCGAAATTTCCAATATATTGTTAGAAAATGATATATTGACAAAAAATATTCATTCAATGGAAAAATACTCGTTTAATTAAAAGGCATGTAAGCATAATTAGTGTATTTTTGTTTAAATTAATAAAATGTTTCATTTATTTACGTTGTACTTTTTTCTTAAATTTTTTTGTCCTCCTTTTCATTGTAAAAAAATTGGTCACGTTATTAACAGTCATACAGGAGTCTAATAACTAAGATTATTGAAAAGCAAACAATAAATAAATGTAAGAAAGAAGACATGATAAGACTGAATGAAGACCTTGTAGATGATGCCATTAAATAGGAAAATTCAAGGGATGAAAATAGATTAATCAATACCTTCTTTTAGTCTATATTCCGGTTGTTTCCTGATGTCTTCTCTGAGGATCTCACAGAAATGCCCTGTATAAATCCAGACAAGCAGGTAACTGGAACAAATAAATTTTCTCTACGCAAGGTTGAAGAAATAGTAAATAATTTGGAAGGAACGAAAGTCTTCACTAAGCTGGTTCTAACTTCAACCCTATTAAATCAGGTATTATTGAATTTAGTCCCTTCAGACGTAGTAAGTGAAGGAGTAAACTGCTTCCAGGACAAATTACTAGTACATTCTGAGGATCTAATATCCCATAGAAAAACCTTACTAAAGGTTCTTTCTAGACTGGATCAAGAAAAGTTCTCTAAATTATTCAAAATGTAAGTTCTTTCAAAAAGAGATTATGCTCATGAGTCAAAGATAATCCATAAAGATACAGAGATTGTCCAAATAAATTCTCAGGAGGAGGACAAACAAATCCAAGATATCAAAATAGATGAAGTAAATGAAACACCCAAGCAACAAAACCGGGAAAAGTCCAGCATGAATATAACACAGACTAAGCTTAAGACTTATAAGACTAGATAATTGTTAATAGGATTAGGAAAACAAATTGCCTTAATTCTATTAAGCAACTTATGGGATTAAAATTAATTCTAAAGCGGATAGTAGGTCTAATTCTAAGAATAGTGAAGGTCATCTCCTGAAGGCATAGGAAAGAAAGAAAAAAAAATTACACATTTTTTTTTTTTGACAAAGATTAAGCCTTTGTAAAATCTCTTATGATATGTAACTTATCATGTTCGCTTTTACATATTTTTCTAAGGAGATTGCACTTAAAGAAATGTCAAATTTCGTATGTAATAATCTTTTGCAATAATGGTCGGATGTCAATATATGACGACAGATGTGTGTATGCGTACATTGGAAGTCCAGGTCTTCATAAGGTGAGATGTTGAAAAGGATTTTGTCTTAGGGTTTCACATTCTCTTACTTGGGTCTGCTGTCAAGTGAGGTCCGTTGTCGGTAATCAAATGAGGAGTGTCGCAAGGGTCCTAAAAGGCATAGAATAATCAATGACTCACACAAAGAAGAAATTTGGCAGGAAATCAAGAATGATACAGCAGAAAGAAAGAAGGACATAAGGAGAGCACTTTCATGTGAACAAAAGATTCATATAAAAGGCAGTGCTGAACGCGAATTGTAAATATTTATGTATGTGATAATTCTGAACAAGAATGTACATCAAGTGTGTCTGTTTATAGGTACAATAAGATAATATAAATTGATATTGAATTAAGCTTACTCAAGATATGCTTTATTGTCGGTTGTGTATATGAGACTGCAGGATATCCTAGTTTGTGAATTAACTTTAAGTGAAGAAAATTAGACCCACGTTTGAATTAGGAAGAATTAAAAATAACAAAGAATTGTAATGCAATTATATATATATATGTGTGTGTGTGTGTGTTAAGGTGAATCAGATCATAAATATTCCTTTTTCATTTAATTAAATGATTGGTGAACAACGCATTGGAATATCAATGTAAATACAGCAGTGGGCCTGTACGGTATGTCAACTTGTGCTATGAGAACGTGCAAGTGAACTGGTAGTGCCTCTGATGAAGATGTTTCATCCAAGTCTCAGCTTTGGCAAGATTCCAAGGGAGTGGAAAGAGGTGATAGTTCATTACATAAAAGGTGGCTCCAAGACAGAAGTAGCAAATAACAGAACAATTATTATCTCTAGAGTGGTGGTTAAAGTATTGGAAAAGTTGGTAAAAAGTAAAATTCAGGAATGAGTGAATAGGAATATGACACATTATAGGGGGCAGCATGGCTTTGTAAAAGGTATGTCCTGCCTCTGTAAATTATCCACATTTTATAAGGTGACAGCAGAATACACCATGATACTGCTGGACTTTGCAAAGGCATTTAACAAAACCAAGAGGTGATATTCGAAATATTCAACAACCACTACAACAACCTTCAAAAAAAAAAAAAAGTATTGTAGATATTTATTTACTTATAATTATTTATTTACATGTCATGTATATAATAACATTAAAAATCTACTCTAACAATTTCCATATCAGACTTTGTCTGCATTTTCATTCTGAGGGTGAAGCAAAGAAAATTTTTAATAATAAATTATGAATTGAAATTAATTAAAAAATTTTTACTTGAACATTAAATCCTTCTGCATGCATACTCCATAACCATCGTTGGTCGACTGATCCAAACAAACACGTCAGAAAGAGTATGCATCACCCAATGACAGCCAATAATATCCGATTGAGACATCAGTTTCAAGCATGTTTGAACTTCAAAAGCGTGTGTTTGTAAATAAAGTAAAAAGCACACTGAGTATGTTGCCATATGTGCATAACCGCTTATGACTAAGTGCTGACTACACACACACACACCGATAAATCATACTCTGGTGCACTCTGTGTTTTTCCTAAAATCTATGAATATTATTATTATTATTATTATTATTATTATTATTCAGGCCTCCATGGAATCAAAAGACTCATCGTGGGAGGTCCTTCCTAAGAACATAAAGTCTGTCAAGACTCATTGAGGGGAGGTCCACTCCTAAGAAACACAAAGTCTATAATACCACTCCTTAAACTCATATGCTTGCATTTTCTTTATTTTTATTTAATCATTTAATTAACTAATGGCATTATGATAAAATTAAATAGCACTTTTAACAACTGGTACAGAAAACTGAAAATTTTAACAACCGGTATGGCCATACCATACCAGTTGTTGATAATTAATGTTTCCCATACCAGCTGAATATCACCTCTGAGAATACCACATGGAAAACTATTACATAAGTTGGAGCAAATGAAAATGGATATGAGGTTGGTGGCATGGATAGGAGTGGCTGGTAGAGGGTGGTGTATCATCATGTCCCCTCATCCATCCAACCTAGGATGGGTCAAGCCCCCCACCCTACCGAGGGGACTTACAGCTAATTAATGCAACTGGGTTGCCACTCCTTGCTTGTTATAGCTCGTTGGTCTAGGGGGGGTATGATTCTCGATTTGGGTGCGAAAGGTCCCGGGTTCAAATCCTGGATGAGCTCTAAAGTTTTGCCAGCCTGGTTGGCCAAGTGATTAGCGTATCTGCTCTCCAGCCAAATGGCTGCGGGTTCGAATCCTGCTGTGGGCATGGATGTTTGCGATTATCTGTGAAAATACTACTGGTGGTGTGGGCAGTAGACAGCATTGGTGTAGATGATGCGGTTCGCTGTCGTTGGTGGATTGAGTGTTGGAGACGGAGAGTCATAGAATAGGTGTCCTCCCTCGATGAGTCCTTGGATTCCCTGGAGGTGTCACATAATAATAGGGTGGTGTACAGTGGAGTAGAATCAAGGCACATGAGGGTGTCTGGTGGAGTACCCCAGGGCTCTGTACTAGGACCATTCATGTTGGAGGTTTAATGGAATATTATCAGCACTTAGAAAGGATTAAAACTAATTTTAATGCTTCCAATAATTCGTCTCAGTCACAGAGACATCTTCAGGGATTACCTTTTTGTAATAACACACACAAATACAATACAATAGTGAGTGAAACTAAAGTCCTATCTAGGTGATGCGCCCTCTATGGGCATTTTCAGGTGGCCTATGATGTAAAGAGGGATCTCTGATAATTAATGTTTCCCAAATTTTGGGAAGTTTTATGCAACTGTATTTGTTTAAATTAGGTTGATTCCTGAGTGCAGATGCAGATTCAAAGAACAGTCTTTCTTTTTTTTTTAATTTACTGTGGTGGAGCATGGTGTTATTTTTCCAGGAGATCCTGTGGGCTGTATCCAAAAAACATGGTCTGCAATACCAGATTGACCATAATCATGATTGAAAATGTATGACTTGTGTTCTAACCAGATGGTTGCTGATCTGCCTGTCTATTCAAAGTAAGCCAGTTTACAGGAGTAAGGTACTCTATATACTCCAGGCACTGAGAGAGGAGGGAGCTGATCTTTGGTGAAACGGATATGGGTAGCAAGTTTACGGTGGTGCTTAAAAGCTGTATGGAGGTTGCACTTTTTTTTTTTTTAACAATCTGGCTATTCTGATATGCCAAGGATGTAAGATATGGTGATGGAATTTCATTACTAGGACCATTACTCTTTAATTTGTACATTAATAATATCGCAGAAGATTTGAGGGGGTCGGGTATTCAGTTGTTGGCCAATAATGCAAAACTGGGGAGGGCAATAGTTGAGAAAGGTGAATGGATATCTTACAGGATGACTTAAAGGCAGTGTGGGCAAAGGTTGTCAATTTAATGCTGTAAAGTGTAAGGTAATGCACTTCAGGATGCACAGATTACTTTGTACCCTACTGATATGGTACTAGATTATAAGAGATTAATGAAGCTAGGCATCCGGGAGTGATGATGCATAGAGATTTGAAATTCTGAGAACATACTGCAAGAGTGGCAAAATAGCTCAGAGGATTACTTGAATGTTGAAAGAACACATTGACAAATAAAGATAAGGAGGTTATTATCCCTCTTTACAAGGCTATGATTCAGCCACATGTTGACTACTGTGCACATATTTAGTCACCTGTGTTTCTAGTGGATGGGGAGGTGGTAGAGAGGATTCAGAGATGAGTGATCAAGCTGGTGACAGGTCTGTGGAATGTTAACTGTGATTGAAGATGTGTTGGTTGTAGAGTTTAGCTGACAGGCTAAGGAGAGGAGATGTGATAGAAACTTATAAGTTACTAAAGGTAATGTAAGACTGACATAAAAGAAAATTTTCAATACATTGAGGAGTAAGGGGAAACGAGCAGTCACACTTGGAAGTTATCTAAGAGTTTGGTTAGTAAGAGTGTACTACGTTCTTTACTCGGTGAGTGGTGAACGAGTGGATTGCCAGAGGTGGCTGTCAGTGCCCCAACAGTGAATAAATTTAAGGAGATGTATGATAAGTACTGTGCTAATGGATAGTGGGTCTCCTGTGATGAGTCTTCTGACTCCATGGAGTACCTATATAAATAATAATAAAAATATCCTATACATCTACACTCCTTGAGAGTATGTCAGGAATTTGATTATAATAATACTGTAGAACCATCTGCATGCAGAAGAGATGAGAGTAACATTTTACAAAAGTTACAGCCAATAGTTTTGGCAAAGGACTATAAAACATTATTATTTGGAAATAATTTACTGGCAGTATTGTGTTAATGGATGGGTGGGTCTCCTATGTGTTTTCTGACTTCATGGAGTGCCTATATAAATAATATTTCCATAATTATGCCACAACTGAACGCACTTCCTTCACTACTTCTCTCTCAACCTAATGATGTTGATGCTGCAAAATAGGCAAAGAAAGTTACTTATTCGACATTTTTCCACTAATGAACAAAGACCTATTAATTGCAGCTCTTAAAAAACCTCAAGTTTTTTTTTGATACTTAAATGATCACGTTATTCTTTCGGAAATTGCCCAACTGAATCAACACCTCCCCAGTACGAGTCTTAATGCATTAAGAGAAACTTTTCCAAATAATGATATATAAAATAATTCCATTTTACTTATTGATATTGCTTTAATTAAAAAAAGGAAGAAAATAAAGTGAAATTAATCAGCACCACAAACTGATGTAAATAATTTCCAATTAACAACTGAGAATTTCAAAGTTTTTCCATGCTTCTCATGAACTGTTGATAAATGCAATAAAGTAGGTTAAATATCATTGCATGATAGGGTGTGACACAATGTGATAATTTACTGCTGCCATGTTATTTCACAAGCATAACAAAATGCGAAATTTTTTTAAGTATACGATATCTTTAGTAAATCATTCTTACGTATTTAGTCATGCAATTTGTTCTTACCTTGCTCTGTAGTTTGCCATAATTTCTGTAAAAAGAATTCAGAGAAAATGACGAATCTATCAGCCAGTGTACTTATAACTTCTTTCTGTTATCAAGGCATTCGTCTGTTATCTGCTAGAAATGAATTAAAATATATACACAAATGTCTTAAGCATGCCTGTAAACATCATTCTTATTACACTATTGACATACACAGATAGGGAACAAACGGAACTCGAGATCTTGTTACTTCCGGCATCTACATTAGGATCATATATCGGCCAATTTCTATTAACTATATAATGGTATTATAGTTATCTTGCACAGCTCTTCTTTACTAACTTTGTGAAGCAAGAAAACTGAAGACTTTCCAAAAATTAAAAATGAGGGGAGGCACTTATTAATATAAAAGCAATTCACTGTATACTTTCGCGATTATGAAAACCAGCACCAGGTTTTTAGCGCACTCCGCAGCTGAGTGTAAAGGCAGGGAGGGAAGGAATAGAGACCTTGGCCCGATCTGTTGTAATATACGTAGATATCGCTTGTTTAGCTTAATTTGTTAGAATTTTGGGCTAATTTGCAAGAAAAACAGTTCAGTTTCTAATTTATTATTTACTTGATGTAGAAATACATCTATTCGGTTATCACGATGTGAATCAAAAAATGTTTTTATAAATATATGAAAATCTGTGTTCTAGAAGGTAGGTTTAATTATTATGAACTGTATTGGTTATTAGTTAAAATATGATTTTTAATAGCATTCAAATTAATCACTTCTCCATATCAGTTTCCTTAATGCTTTAACAATGTAGTATTGCGACGGATTTATTTTATTAGAACGAAAATGTGAACACTGCGTGCCTTAAGGATGAGTTAAGCCTTTCATATTCTGTTTAAGCGTCACATTGTTATACTCCCTTAGCACTAAATCAAATTTTATGAGATCAGTCATTTGTAACATAAAAGAATAGGAAAGTATCATATGGAATACTATAGTTTTTGAAATGTAATTTAAACCGAATATTTTAAAGAACTTCGATAAATTTGTTTTGATCAAAGAAAAGGAATGTACTTAAATTCTTAATTCTTGGAGAAACTTAGTTGAGTAAATGACTGTTCAGACTGTTTCAGGTTCATAGTATTAAAGCATTTCACTTTAAATGTTAGAGTTTTCTGTATTTCAACAGTCATTAAAAATTAAGCGCAGTTAGTATAGCAGTCCTGAATTTTTACAATTGCTTTTCAGTTATTTCTTCTTATAGGACATCAACATCCATACCATTCACACAGTAAACAATTGGTAGTTCAGACAGTTAAAAAAAAAAAAAAATTGTTTTTGACTTTTAAAAAAGATTTCTACATGATAAGATATTGTATGAGCTGGCAAATGTGATAATACATTGGTCAGCTGGAAGGAGGTTTGCTCTCCAAGCAAGATGTATGTATGGTTGAGACATTGATGCAAGAAAAGAAAGACAACCATTGGTGTGCTGCAAGGTTCTTGTTAAGTTTCATGTCATTCCACTGACATTTCATGTGGAATGACAGGGACTTTGTTATTTATGATATGTTGGAAACAGCTATTCAGCAATGCTGATGTCAGCTCCCATCAGGAAGCCTTAAATACTTTTAGCCTGGACAAAAGAGTGGGATTATTGTTGCACTTTGGAGTGATGCAGAGGTATATGAATGTGTACTGCATTTGATTTAGAACCTTGGGAAGAGAAATGTCTAACAAAGACAATGTTCAGGTGGTACATTCAAATGTTGCACACTGACTAGAGGAAATTAGATGATTTTGTCATTATAAATTTGCCATTATTTGTTTGCTGATGCAAAGTCGGGTAGAGCAATAGTGAATGCACATGATGTCAAAATTTTGCAAGATGATTTGGATGGATTGGGGACTGGGCTAAGGAGAATGGATGTCAATTTAATGTGGCAAAGTGTAAGGTTATGCATTTTGGGGTGAAAAGATTAGCAGCAGTATACCACATTGGTGGAACTGTACTCCAGGAGATTGACAAAGCCAGAGATTTGGGGGTGTTGGTGGATAGGGAGTTGAAGTTTAGGGGGCACATTGCAAAAGTGGTGAAATAAGCTCATCAAATCACTTGTTTACTGAAGAATACTTTGACGAGCAGAGACAAGCAAGTTATTGTTCCTCTGTATCGAGCCTCGATAAGACCCCATCTTAACTACTGTGCCCAGATCTGGGCGCCAGGGTTTCTTCTTGATGGGGAGGAGGTAGAGAGGATCCAGAGGCGAGTGACCAAGATGATGGCAGGTCTATGGAATGAACCTTATGAGAACAGGTTGAATATTTGTGGGTTGCAGACATTGGTTGATAGGCAAAGAGGGGTGATATGATTGAGACATTCAAATTACTGAAGGGTTTCTATAAGATTAATTCACAGGATATTTTTCAGAACAGGTCTGGTGGTGGGAGGACCAGGGCCATCCATGGAAACCGGGCAAGAGTGTGGTTAGCAAAGGTGTTAAAAGTTGAAAGTTTTAATGTGTGTCACTCTAGAACTAGTTTTTTTGCATGGAGAGTGGTGAATGAGTCGAATAAGTTGCCAGAGTCTGTTGTGGGTGCCATGACTGTGAGTGAGTTCAAGGCAAGGTATAATAGATACTGTGTGGAAGCTGAATAGTTGACATGATGTTTAGGGCCTCCCTCGATGAGTCTAAGGACTCCTTGGAGTTGCCCTAATAATAAAGCATTAGTCAGACCACATGGATTACTGCAATGAGATTTGGTTAACTAGTGCCCATTATGAAGTGGAAACTTTGCAGTGGGTCCAGATATAAGCAGTGGCATGCATAGTGGTGGGAGAGTAGAATACACATAAATGTGTGTGTATATAGACATAAATATATGTGTGTATATAGACATAAATATATGTGTGTATATAGACATAAATATATGTGTGTGTATAGACATAAATATATATGTGTGTATATAGACACATAAATATATGTGTGTATATAGACACATAAATGTGTGTGTATATATATATATATAGACACATAAATGTGTGTGTGTGTATATATAGACACATAAATGGGTATATATGTGTGTGTGTATATATATATATATATAGACACATTTGTGTCTATATACACATATATATACACACATTTATGTGTGTATGTATATATATATATATATATACAGACATTTATATTTATTTATGTCTATATATATATATATATATATATATATATATATACAGACATTTATATTTATTTGTCTATATATATATATATATACAGACATTTATATTTATTTATGTCTATATATATATATATACAGACATTTATATTTATTTATGTCTATATATATATATATACACACAGACATATTTATGTCTATATATATTATATATACACACACAGACATTTATATTTATTTATGTCTATATATATATATATATATACACAGACATATTTATTTATGTCTATATATATATATATATATATATATATATACACACACACATTTATATGTCTATATATATATATACACACACACATTTATGTGTCTATATATATACACACACACACACAATGTGTCTATATATATGTATTTATACACACATAAATATGTGTGTGTGTATATATATATATATATATATATATATATATATATATATATGCATAAATGTGTATATACACACGTGTGTATACATAAATATACATAATATACAAAAATAAATATATACATAAATGTTTATATACACAAGTGTGTGTATACATAAATATACATATAAATATATATACATAAATGTGTATATACACACGTGTGT